>NC_133689.1:24840000-25440000 GCF_048934315.1 Petromyzon marinus
GCGGTGAGCGTGGATGGTGTTGGGGTGAGGGTGGATGTTGTAGGGGTGAGCGTGGATGTTGTCGGGGTGAGGGTGGATGGTGTAGGGGTGAGTGTGGATGTTGTAGAGGTGAGCGTGCATGGTGTAGGGGTGAGCGTGGCTATTGTAGGGGTGAGCGTGGATGGTGTAGGGGTGAGCGTGGATGGTGTAGGGGTGAGCGTGGATGGTGTAGGGGTGAGCGTGGATGGTGTAGGGGTGAGCGTGGATGTTGTAGGGGTGAGCGTGGATGTTGCAGGAGTGAGCGTAGATGGTGTAGGGGGTGAGCGTGGAGGTTGTAAAGGTGAGGGTGGAGGTTGTAAAGGTGAGCGTGGATGGTGTAGGAGTGAGCGTGGATGTTGCAGGGGTGAGAGTGGATGGGGTTGGGTGTGGCGTGGATGGTGTTGGGGTGAGAGTGGATGGTGTCGGGGTGAGAGTGGATAGTGTCGGGGTGAGAGTGGATGGTGTCGGGGTGAGTATGGATGTTGGAGAGGTGAGCGTGGATGGTGTAGGGGTGAGCGTGGATATTGCAGGAGTGAGCGTGGATGGTGTAGGGGTGAGAGTGGATGTTGTAAAGGTGAGCGTGGATGGTGTAGGGGTGAGAGTGGATGTTGTATGAGTGAGCATGGATGGTGTAGATGTGTGGATGGTATAGGGGAAAGCGTGGATGGTGTAGTGGTGAGCGTGGATGGTGTAGGGGTGAGCGTGGATGGTGTAGGGGTGAGCGTGGATGGTGTAGGAGTGAGCGTGGACATTATAAAGGTGAGCGTGGACGGTGTAGCGGTGAGCGTGGACGTTGTACGGGTGAACGTGGATGTTGTAGGGGTGAGCGTGGATGTTGTCGGGGTGAGGGTGGATGGTGTAGGGGTGAGCGTGGATGTTGTAGGGGTGAGCGTGGATGGTGTAGGTGTGAGCGTGGATGGTGTAGGAGTGAGCGTGGACATTGTAAAGGTGAGCGTGGACAGTGTAGCCGTGAGCGTAGACGTTGTAGGGGTGAACGTGGATGTTGTAGGGGTGAGCGTGGATGTTGTAGGCGTGAGGGTGGATGGTGTAGGGGTGAGCGTGGATGTTGTAGAAGTGAGCGTAGATGGTGTAGGAGTGAGGGTGGATGTTGTAGCGGTGAGCGTGGATGGTGTTGGGGTGAGGGTGGATGTTGTAGGGGTGAGCGTGGATGTTGTCGGGGTGAGGGTGGATGGTGTAGGGGTGAGTGTGGATGTTGTAGAGGTGAGCGTGCATGGTGTAGGGGTGAGCGTGGCTATTGTAGGGGTGAGCGTGGATGGTGTAGGGGTGAGCGTGGATGGTGTAGGGGTGAGCGTGGATGGTGTAGGGGTGAGCGTGGATGGTGTAGGGGTGAGCGTGGATGTTGTAGGGGTGAGCGTGGATGTTGCAGGAGTGAGCGTAGATGGTGTAGGGGGTGAGCGTGGAGGTTGTAAAGGTGAGGGTGGAGGTTGTAAAGGTGAGCGTGGATGGTGTAGGAGTGAGCGTGGATGTTGCAGGGGTGAGAGTGGATAGAGTTGGGTGTGGCGTGGATGGTGTTGGGGTGAGAGTGGATGGTGTCGGGGTGAGAGTGGATAGTGTCGGGGTGAGAGTGGATGGTGTCGGGGTGAGTATGGATGTTGGAGAGATGAGCGTGGATGGTGTAGGGGTGAGCGTGGATATTGCAGGAGTGAGCGTGGATGGTGTAGGGGTGAGAGTGGATGTTGTAAAGGTGAGCGTGGATGGTGTAGGGGTGAGAGTGGATGTTGAATGAGTGAGCATGGATGGTGTAGATGTGTGGATGGTATAGGGGAAAGCGTGGATGGTGTAGTGGTGAGCGTGGATGGTGTAGGGGTGAGCGTGGATGGTGTAGGGGTGAGCGTGGATGGTGTAGGAGTGAGCGTGGACATTATAAAGGTGAGCGTGGACGGTGTAGCGGTGAGCGTGGACGTTGTAGGGGTGAACGTGGATGTTGTAGGGGTGAGCGTGGATGTTGTCGGGGTGAGGGTGGATGGTGTAGGGGTGAGCGTGGATGTTGTAGAAGTGAGCGTAGATGGTGTAGGAGTGAGCGTAGATGGTGTAGGGGGTGAGCGTGGAGGTTGTAAAGGTGAGGGTGGAGGTTGTAAAGGTGAGCGTGGATGGTGTAGGAGTGAGCGTGGATGTTGCAGGGGTGAGAGTGGATAGAGTTGGGTGTGGCGTGGATGGTGTTGGGGTGAGAGTGGATGGTGTCGGGGTGAGAGTGGATAGTGTCGGGGTGAGAGTGGATGGTGTCGGGGTGAGTATGGATGTTGGAGAGATGAGCGTGGATGGTGTAGGGGTGAGCGTGGATATTGCAGGAGTGAGCGTGGATGGTGTAGGGGTGAGAGTGGATGTTGTAAAGGTGAGCGTGGATGGTGTAGGGGTGAGAGTGGATGTTGAATGAGTGAGCATGGATGGTGTAGATGTGTGGATGGTATAGGGGAAAGCGTGGATGGTGTAGTGGTGAGCGTGGATGGTGTAGGGGTGAGCGTGGATGGTGTAGGGGTGAGCGTGGATGGTGTAGGAGTGAGCGTGGACATTATAAAGGTGAGCGTGGACGGTGTAGCGGTGAGCGTGGACGTTGTAGGGGTGAACGTGGATGTTGTAGGGGTGAGCGTGGATGTTGTCGGGGTGAGGGTGGATGGTGTAGGGGTGAGCGTGGATGTTGTAGAAGTGAGCGTAGATGGTGTAGGAGTGAGGGTGCATGTTGTAGCGGTGAGCGTGGATGGTGTTGGGGTGATGGTGGATGCTGTAGGGGTGAGCGTGGATGTTGTCAGGGTGAGGGTGTATGGTGTAGGGGTGAGTGTGGATGTTGTAGAGGTGAGCGTGGATGGTGTAGGGGTGAGCGTGGCTATTGTAGGGGTGAGCGTGGATGGTGTAGGGGTGAGCGTGGAGGTTGTAAAGGTGAGCATGGATGGTGTAAGAGTGAGCGTGGATGTTGTAGGGGTGAGAGTGAATGGGGTTGGGGTGGGCGTGGATGGTGTTGGGGTGAGTGTGGATGTTGGCGGGGTGAGCGTTGATGTTGCAGGGGTGAGCGTGGATGTTGCAGGAGTGAGCGTGAATGTTGGAGGGGTGAGCGTGGATGGTGTAGGGGTGAGAGTGGATGTTGTATGAGTGAGCATGGACGGTGTAGAGGTGAGTGTGGATGGTATAGGTGAAAGCATGGATGGTGTAGTGGTGAGCGTGGATGGTGTAGGGGTGAGAGTGGATGTGGTGGGGGTGAGCGTGGATGTGGTAGGGGTGAGCGTGGACAGTGTAGGGGTGAGCGTGGATGGTGTAGGAGTGAGCGTGGATGGTGTAGGGGTGAGCGTGGATGGTGTAGGTGTGAGCGTGGATGGTGTAGGAGTGAGCGTGGACATTGTAAAGGTGAGCGTGGACAGTGTAGCCGTGAGCGTAGACGTTGTAAGGGTGAACGTGGATGTTGTAGGGGTGAGCGTGGATGTTGTAGGCGTGAGGGTGGATGGTGTAGGGGTGAGCGTGGATGTTGTAAAAGTGAGCGTAGATGGTGTAGGAGTGAGGGTGGATGTTGTATCGGTGAGCGTGGATGGTGTTGGGGTGAGGGTGGATGTTGTAGGGGTGAGCGTGGATGTTGTCGGGGTGAGGGTGGATGGTGTAGGGGTGAGTGTGGATGTTGTAGAGGTGAGCGTGCATGGTGTAGGGGTGAGCGTGGCTATTGTAGGGGTGAGCGTGGATGGTGTAGGGGTGAGCGTGGATGGTGTAGGGGTGAGCGTGGATGGTGTAGGGGTGAGCGTGGATGGTGTAGGGGTGAGCGTGGATGTTGTAGGGGTGAGCGTGGATGTTGCAGGAGTGAGCGTAGATGGTGTAGGGGGTGAGCGTGGAGGTTGTAAAGGTGAGGGTGGAGGTTGTAAAGGTGAGCGTGGATGGTGTAGGAGTGAGCGTGGATGTTGCAGGGGTGAGAGTGGATGGGGTTGGGTGTGGCGTGGATGGTGTTGGGGTGAGAGTGGATGGTGTCGGGGTGAGAGTGGATAGTGTCGGGGTGAGAGTGGATGGTGTCGGGGTGAGTATGGATGTTGGAGAGGTGAGCGTGGATGGTGTAGGGGTGAGCGTGGATATTGCAGGAGTGAGCGTGGATGGTGTAGGGGTGAGAGTGGATGTTGTAAAGGTGAGCGTGGATGGTGTAGGGGTGAGAGTGGATGTTGTATGAGTGAGCATGGATGGTGTAGATGTGTGGATGGTATAGGGGAAAGCGTGGATGGTGTAGTGGTGAGCGTGGATGGTGTAGGGGTGAGCGTGGATGGTGTAGGGGTGAGCGTGGATGGTGTAGGAGTGAGCGTGGACATTATAAAGGTGAGCGTGGACGGTGTAGCGGTGAGCGTGGACGTTGTAGGGGTGAACGTGGATGTTGTAGGGGTGAGCGTGGATGTTGTCGGGGTGAGGGTGGATGGTGTAGGGGTGAGCGTGGATGTTGTAGGGGTGAGCGTGGATGGTGTAGGTGTGAGCGTGGATGGTGTAGGAGTGAGCGTGGACATTGTAAAGGTGAGCGTGGACAGTGTAGCCGTGAGCGTAGACGTTGTAGGGGTGAACGTGGATGTTGTAGGGGTGAGCGTGGATGTTGTAGGCGTGAGGGTGGATGGTGTAGGGGTGAGCGTGGATGTTGTAGAAGTGAGCGTAGATGGTGTAGGAGTGAGGGTGGATGTTGTAGCGGTGAGCGTGGATGGTGTTGGGGTGAGGGTGGATGTTGTAGGGGTGAGCGTGGATGTTGTCGGGGTGAGGGTGGATGGTGTAGGGGTGAGTGTGGATGTTGTAGAGGTGAGCGTGCATGGTGTAGGGGTGAGCGTGGCTATTGTAGGGGTGAGCGTGGATGGTGTAGGGGTGAGCGTGGATGGTGTAGGGGTGAGCGTGGATGGTGTAGGGGTGAGCGTGGATGGTGTAGGGGTGAGCGTGGATGTTGTAGGGGTGAGCGTGGATGTTGCAGGAGTGAGCGTAGATGGTGTAGGGGGTGAGCGTGGAGGTTGTAAAGGTGAGGGTGGAGGTTGTAAAGGTGAGCGTGGATGGTGTAGGAGTGAGCGTGGATGTTGCAGGGGTGAGAGTGGATGGGGTTGGGTGTGGCGTGGATGGTGTTGGGGTGAGAGTGGATGGTGTCGGGGTGAGAGTGGATAGTGTCGGGGTGAGAGTGGATGGTGTCGGGGTGAGTATGGATGTTGGAGAGATGAGCGTGGATGGTGTAGGGGTGAGCGTGGATATTGCAGGAGTGAGCGTGGATGGTGTAGGGGTGAGAGTGGATGTTGTAAAGGTGAGCGTGGATGGTGTAGGGGTGAGAGTGGATGTTGAATGAGTGAGCATGGATGGTGTAGATGTGTGGATGGTATAGGGGAAAGCGTGGATGGTGTAGTGGTGAGCGTGGATGGTGTAGGGATGAGCGTGGATGGTGTAGGGGTGAGCGTGGATGGTGTAGGAGTGAGCGTGGACATTATAAAGGGGAGCGTGGATGGTGTAGCGGTGAGCGTGGACGTTGTAGGGGTGAACGTGGATGTTGTAGGGGTGAGCGTGGATGTTGTCGGGGTGAGGGTGGATGGTGTAGGGGTGAGCGTGGATGTTGTAGAAGTGAGCGAAGATGGTGTAGGAGTGAGGGTGCATGTTGTAGCGGTGAGCGTGGATGGTGTTGGGGTGATGGTGGATGTTGTAGGGGTGAGCGTGGATGTTGTCAGGGTGAGGGTGTATAGTGTAGGGGTGAGTGTGGATGTTGTAGAGGTGAGCGTGGATGGTGTAGGGGTGAGCGTGGCTATTGTAGGGGTGAGCGTGGATGGTGTAGGGGTGAGCGTGGAGGTTGTAAAGGTGAGCATGGATGGTGTAGGAGTGAGCGTGGATGTTGTAGGGGTGAGAGTGAATGGGGTTGGGGTGGGCGTGGATGGTGTTGGGGTGAGTGTGGATGTTGGCGGGGTGAGCGTTGATGTTGCAGGGGTGAGCGTGGATGTTGCAGGACTGAGCGTGAATGTTGTAGGGGTGAGCGTGGATGGTGTAGGGGTGAGAGTGGATGTGGTGGGGGTGAGCGTGGATGTGGTAGGGGTGAGCGTGGATGTTGCAGGAGTGAGCGTGGATTTTGTATGAGAGCGTGGATGTTGAAGGGGTGAGTGTGGATGGTGTAAGGGTGAGCGTGGATGTTGGAGGAGTGAGCGTGGATGATGTAGGAGTGAGCGTAGATGGTGTAGGGGGTGAGCGTGGAGGTTGTAAAGGTGAGCATGGATGGTGTAGGAGTGAGCGTAGATGGTGTAGGGGGTGAGCGTGGAGGTTCTAAAGGTGAGCATGGATGGTGTAGGAGTGAGCGTGGATGTTGTAGGAGTGAGAGTGAATGGGGTTGGGGTGGGCGTGGATGGTGTTGGGGTGAGTGTAGATGTTGGCGAGGTGAGCGTTGATGTTGCAGGGGTGCGCGTGGATGTTGCAGGAGTGAGCGTGAATGTTGTAGGGGTGAGCGTGGATGGTGTAGGGGTGAGAGTGGATGTTGTAAAGGTGAGCGTGGATGGTGTTGGGGTGAGAGTGGATGTTGTATGAGTGAGCATGGACGGTGTAGAGGTGAGTGTGGATGGAATAGGTGAAAGAATGGATGGTGTAGTGGTGAGCGTGGATGGTGTAGGGGTGAGAGTGGATGTGGTGGGGGTGAGCGTGGATGTGGTAGGGGTGAGCGTGGACAGGGTAGGGGTGAGTGTGGATGGTGTAGGAGTGAGCGTGGATGGTGTAGGGGTGAGCGTGAATGGTGTAGGTGTGAGCGTGGATGGTGTAGGAGTGAGCGTGGACATTGTAAAGGTGAGCGTGGACAGTGTAGCGGTGAGCGTGGACGTTGTAGGGGTGAACGTGGATGTTGTAGGGGTGAGCGTGGATGTTGTAGGCGTGAGGGTGGATGGTGTAGGGGTGAGCGTGGATGTTGTAGAAGTGAGCGTAGATGGTGTAGGAGTGAGGGTGGATGTTGTAGCGGTGAGCGTGGATGGTGTTGGGGTGAGGGTGGATGTTGTAGGGGTGAGCGTGGATGTTGTCGGGGTGAGGGTGGATGGTGTAGGGGTGAGTGTGGATGTTGTAGAGGTGAGAGTGCATGGTGTAGGGGTGAGCGTGGCTATTGTAAGGGTGAGCGTGGATGGTGTAGGGGTGAGCGTGGATGGTGTAGGGGTGAGCGTGGATGGTGTAGGGGTGAGCGTGGATGGTGTAGGGGTGAGCGTGGATGTTATAGGGGTGAGCGTGGATGTTGGAGGAGTGAGCGTAGATGGTGTAGGGGGTGAGCGTGGAGGTTGTAAAGGTGAGCGTGGAGGTTGTAAAGGTGAGCGTGGATGGTGTAGGAGTGAGCGTGGATGTTGCAGGGTTGAGAGTGGATGGGGTTGGGTGTGGCGTGGATGGTGTTGGGGTGAGAGTGGATGGTGTCGGGGTGAGAGTGGATAGTGTCGGGGTGAGAGTGGATGGTGTCGGGGTGAGTATGGATGTTGGAGAGGTGAGCGTGGATGGTGTAGGGGTGAGCGTGGATATTGCAGGAGTGAGCGTGGCTGGTGTAGGGGTGAGAGTGGATGTTGTAAAGGTGAGCGTGGATGGTGTAGGGGTGAGAGTGGATGTTGTATGAGTGAGCATGGATGGTGTAGATGTGTGGATGGTATAGGGGAAAGCGTGGATGGTGTAGTGGTGAGCGTGGATGGTGTAGGGGTGAGCGTGGATGGTGTAGGGGTGAGCGTGGATGGTGTAGGAGTGAGCGTGGACATTATAAAGGTGAGCGTGGACGGTGTAGCGGTGAGCGTGGACGTTGTAGGGGTGAACGTGGATGTTGTAGGGGTGAGCGTGGATGTTGTCGGGGTGAGGGTGGATGGTGTAGGGGTGAGCGTGGATGTTGTAGAAGTGAGCGTAGATGGTGTAGGAGTGAGGGTGCATGTTGTAGCGGTGAGCGTGGATGGTGTTGGGGTGATGGTGGATGTTGTAGGGGTGAGCGTGGATGTTGTCAGGGTGAGGGTGTATGGTGTAGGGGTGAGTGTGGATGTTGTAGAGGTGAGCGTGGATGGTGTAGGGGTGAGCGTGGCTATTGTAGGGGTGAGCGTGGATGGTGTAGGGGTGAGCGTGGAGGTTGTAAAGGTGAGCATGGATGGTGTAGGAGTGAGCGTGGATGTTGTAGGGGTGAGAGTGAATGGGGTTGGGGTGGGCGTGGATGGTGTTGGGGTGAGTGTGGATGTTGGCGGGGTGAGCGTTGATGTTGCAGGGGTGAGCGTGGATGTTGCAGGAGTGAGCGTGAATGTTGTAGGGGTGAGCGTGGATGGTGCAGGTGTGAGAGTGGATGTTGTAAAGGCGAGCGTGGATGGTGTAGCGGTGAGAGTGGATTTTGTATGAGTGAGCATGCACGGTGTAGAGGTGAGTGTGGATGGTATAGGGGAAAGCATGGATGGTGTAGTGGTGAGCGTGGATGGTGTAGGGGTGAGAGTGGATGTGGTGGGGGTCAGCGTGGATGTGGTAGGGGTGAGCGTGGATGATGTAGGGGTGAGCGTGGATGGTGTAAAGGTGAGCATGGATGATGTAGGAGTGAGCGTAGATGGTGTAGGGGGTGAGCGTGGAGGTTGTAAAGGTGAGCATGGATTGTGTAGGAGTGAGCGTGGATGTTGTAGGGGTGAGAGTGAATGGGGTTGGGGTGGGCGTGGATGGTGTTGGGGTGGGCGTGGATGGTGTTGGGGTGAGTGTGGATGTTGGCGAGGTGAGCGTTGATGTTGCAGGGGTGAGCGTGGATGTTGCAGGAGTGAGCGTGGATGTTGTAGGGGTGAGCGTGGATGGTGTAGGGGTGAGAGTTGATCTTGTAAAGGTGAGCGTGGATGGTGTAGCGGTGAGAGTGGATGTTGTATGAGTGAGCATGCACGGTGTAGAGGTGAGTGTGGATGGTATAGGGGAAAGCATGGATGGTGTAGTGGTGAGCGTGGATGGTGTAGGGGTGAGAGTGGATGTGGTGGGGGTGAGCGTGGATGTGGTAGGGGTGAGCGTGGATGTTGCAGGAGTGAGCGTGGATTTTGTATGAGAGCGTGGATGTTGAAGGGGTGAGTGTGGATGGTGTAAGGGTGAGCGTGGATGTTGGAGGAGTGAGCGTGGATGATGTAGGAGTGAGCGTAGATGGTGTAGGGGGTGAGCATGGAGGTTGTAAAGGTGAGCATGGATGGTGTAGGAGTGAGCGTAGATGGTGTAGGGGGTGAGCGTGGAGGTTCTAAAGGTGAGCATGGATGGTGTAGGAGTGAGCGTGGATGTTGTAGGAGTGAGAGTGAATGGGGTTGGGGTGGGCGTGGATGGTGTTGGGGTGAGTGTAGATGTTGGCGAGGTGAGCGTTGATGTTGCAGGGGTGCGCGTGGATGTTGCAGGAGTGAGCGTGAATGTTGTAGGGGTGAGCGTGGATGGTGTAGGGGTGAGAGTGGATGTTGTAAAGGTGAGCGTGGATGGTGTTGGGGTGAGAGTGGATGTTGTATGAGTGAGCATGGACGGTGTAGAGGTGAGCGTGGATGGTATAGGTGAAAGCATGGATGGTGTAGTGGTGAGCGTGGATGGTGTAGGGGTGAGAGTGGATGTGGTGGGGGTGAGCGTGGATGTGGTAGGGGTGAGCGTGGACAGTGTAGGGGTGAGCGTGGATGGTGTAGGAGTGAGCGTGGATGGTGTAGGGGTGAGCGTGGATGGTGTAGGTGTGAGCGTGGATGGTGTAGGAGTGAGCGTGGACATTGTAAAGGTGAGCGTGGACAGTGTAGCGGTGAGCATGGACGTTGTAGGGGTGAACGTGGATGTTGTAGGGGTGAGCGTGGATGTTGTAGGCGTGAGGGTGGATGGTGTAGGGGTGAGTGTGGATGTTGTAGAGGTGAGCGTGCATGGTGTAGGGGTGAGCGTGGCTATTGTAGGGGTGAGCGTGGATGGTGTAGGGGTGAGCGTGGATGGTGTAGGGGTGAGCGTGGATGGTGTAGGGGTGAGCGTGGATGGTGTAGGGGTGAGCGTGGATGTTGTAGGGGTGAGCGTGGATGTTGCAGGAGTGAGCGTAGATGGTGTAGGGGGTGAGCGTGGAGGTTGTAAAGGTGAGCGTGGAGGTTGTAAAGGTGAGCGTGGATGGTGTAGGAGTGAGCGTGGATGTTGCAGGGGTGAGAGTGGATGGGGTTGGGTGTGGCGTGGATGGTGTTGGGGTGAGAGTGGATGGTGTCGGGGTGAGAGTGGATGGTGTCGAGGTGAGTATGGATGTTGGAGAGGTGAGCGTGGATGGTGTAGGGGTAAGCGTGGATATTGCAGGAGTGAGCGTGGATGGTGTAGGGGTGAGAGTGGATGTTGTAAAGGTGAGCGTGGATGGTGTAGGGGTGAGAGTGGATGTTGTATGAGTGAGCATGGATGGTGTAGATGTGTGGATGGTATAGGGGAAAGCGTGGATGGTGTAGTGGTGAGCGTGGATGGTGTAGGGGTGAGCGTGGATGGTGTAGGGGTGAGCGTGGATGGTGTAGGAGTGAGCGTGGACATTATAAAGGTGAGCGTGGACGGTGTAGCGGTGAGCGTGGACGTTGTAGGGGTGAACGTGGATGTTGTAGGGGTGAGTGTGGATGTTGTCGGGGTGAGGGTGGATGGTGTAGGGGTGAGCGTGGATGTTGTAGAAGTGAGCGTAGATGGTGTAGGAGTGAGGGTGCATGTTGTAGCGGTGAGCGTGGATGGTGTTGGGGTGATGGTGGATGTTGTAGGGGTGAGCGTGGATGTTGTCAGGGTGAGGGTGTATGGTGTAGGGGTGAGTGTGGATGTTGTAGAGGTGAGCGTGGATGGTGTAGGGGTGAGCGCGGCTATTGTAGGGGTGAGCGTGGATGGTGTAGGGGTGAGCTTGGATGGTGAAGGTGTGAGCGTGGATGGTGTAGGAGTGAGCGTGGATGGTGTAGGGGTGAGCGTGGATGGTGTAGGGGTGAGCGTGGATGTTGTAGGGGTGAGAGTGGATGTTGCAGGAGTGAGCGTAGATGGTGTAGGGGGTGAGCGTGGAGGTTGTAAAGGTGAGCGTGGAGGTTGCAAAGGTGAGCGTGGATGGTGTAGGGGAAAGCATGGATGGTGTAGGGGTGAGAGTGGATGGGGTTGGGTGTGGCGTGGATGGTGTTGGGGTGAGAGTGGATGGTGTCGGGGTGAGAGTGGATGGTGTCGGGGTGAGAGTGGATGGTGTCGGGGTGAGTATGGATGTTGGAGATGTGAGTGTGGATGGTGTAGGGGTGAGCGTGGATGTTGCAGGAGTGAGCGTGGATGGTGTAGGGGTGAGAGTGGATGTTGTAAAGGTGAGCGTGGATGGTGTAGGGGTGAGAGTGGATGTTGTATGAGTGAGCATGGATGGTGTAGATGTGTGGATGGTATATGGGAAAGCGTGGATGGTGTAGTGGTGAGCCTGGATGGTGTAGGGGTGAGCGTGGATGGTGTAGGGGTGAGCGTGGATGGTGGAGGAGTGAGCGTGGACATTGTAAAGGTGAGCGTGGACGGTGTAGCGGTGAGCGTGGACGTTGTAGGGGTGAACGTGGATGTTGTAGGGGTGAGCGTGGATGTTGTAGAAGTGAGCGTAAATGGTGTAGGAGTGAGGGTGCATGTTGTAGCGGTGAGCGTGGATGGTGTTGGGGTGATGGTGGATGTTGTAGGGGTGAGCGTGGATGTTGTCAGGGTGAGGGTGTATGGTGTAGGGGTGAGTGTGGATGTTATAGAGGTGAGCGTGGATGGTGTAGGGGTGAGCGTGGCTATTGTAGGGGTGAGCGTGGATGGTGTAGGGGTGAGCTTGGATGGTGAAGGTGTGAGCGTGGATGGTGTAGGAGTGAGCGTGGATGGTGTAGGGGTGAGCGTGGATGGTGTAGGGGTGAGCGTGGATGTTGTAGGGGTGAGAGTGGATGTTGCAGGAGTGAGCGTAGATGGTGTAGGGGGTGAGCGTGGAGGTTGTAAAGGTGAGCGTGGAGGTTGTAAAGGTGAGCGTGGATGGTGTAGGAGTGAGCGTGGATGTTGTAGGGGTGAGAGTGGATGGGGTTAGGTGTGGGGTGGATGGTGTTGGGGTGAGAGTGGATGGTGTTGGGGTGAGAGTGGATGGTGTCGGGGTGAGAGTGGATGGTGTCGGGGTGAGTATGGATGGTGTAGTGGTGAGCGTGGATGGTGTAGGGGTGAGCGTGGATGTTGTAGAGGTGAGCGTGAATGGTGTAGGGGTGAGCGTGGCTATTGTAGGGGTGAGCGTCGATGGTGTAGGGGTGAGCGTGGATGGTGTAGGAGTGAGCGTAGCTATTGTAGGGGTGAGCGTGGATGGTGTAGGGGTGAGTGTGGATGTTGCAGGAGTGAGCGTGGATTTTGTATGAGAGAGCGTGGATGTTTAAGGGGTGAGTGTGGATGGTGTAGGGGTGAGCGTGGATGGTGTAGGGGTGAGCGTGGATGTGGCAGGAGTGAGCGTGGGTGTTGTAGGAGTAAACGGAGATGGTGTAGGGGTGAAGGTGGATGGTGTAGGGGTGAGCGTGGACGTTGTAAAGGTGAGCATGGATGATGTAGGAGTGAGCGTAGATGGTGTAGGGGGTGAGCCTGGAGGTTGTAAAGGTGAGCATGGAGGTTGTAAAGGTGAGCGTGGATGGTGTAGGAGTGAGCGTGGATGTTGTAGGGGTGAGAGTGAATGGGGTTGGGGTGGGCATGGATGGTGTTGGGGTGAGTGTGGATGTTGGCGAGGTGAGCATGGATGTTGCAGGGGTGAGCGTGGATGTTGCAGGAGTGAGCGTGAATGTTGTAGGGGTGAGCGTGGATGGGGTAGGGGTGAGTGTGGATGTTGTAGAGGTGAGCGTGGATGGTGTACGGGTGAGCGTGGCTATTGTAGGGGTGAGCGTGGATGGTGTAGGGTTGAGCTTGGATGGTGAAGGTGTGAGCGTGGCTGGTGTAGGAGTGAGCGTGGCTGGTGTAAGAGTGAGCGTGGATGGTGTAGGGGTGAGCGTGGATGGTGTAGGGGTGAGCGTGGTTGTTGTAGGGGTGAGAGTGGATGTTGCAGGAGTGAGCGTAGATGGTGTAGAGGGTGAGCGTGGAGGTTGTAAAGGTGAGCGTGGAGGTTGCAAAGGTGAGCGTGGATGGTGTAGGGGAAAGCATGGATGGTGTAGTGGTGAGCGTGGATGGTGTAGGGGTGAGAGTGGATGTGGTGGGGGTGAGCGTGGATGTGGTAGGGGTGAGCGTGGATGTTGCAGGAGTGAGCGTGGATTTTGTATGAGAGCGTGGATGTTGAAGGGGTGAGTGTGGATGGTGTAAGGGTGAGCGTGGATGTTGGAGGAGTGAGCGTGGATGATGTAGGAGTGAGCGTAGATGGTGTAGGGGGTGAGCGTGGAGGTTGTAAAGGTGAGCATGGATGGTGTAGGAGTGAGCGTAGATGGTGTAGGGGGTGAGCGTGGAGGTTCTAAAGGTGAGCATGGATGGTGTAGGAGTGAGCGTGGATGTTGTAGGAGTGAGAGTGAATGGGGTTGGGGTGGGCGTGGATGGTGTTGGGGTGAGTGTAGATGTTGGCGAGGTGAGCGTTGATGTTGCAGGGGTGCGCGTGGATGTTGCAGGAGTGAGCGTGAATGTTGTAGGGGTGAGCGTGGATGGTGTAGGGGTGAGAGTGGATGTTGTAAAGGTGAGCGTGGATGGTGTTGGGGTGAGAGTGGATGTTGTATGAGTGAGCATGGACGGTGTAGAGGTGAGTGTGGATGGTATAGGTGAAAGCATGGATGGTGTAGTGGTGAGCGTGGATGGTGTAGGGGTGAGAGTGGATGTGGTGGGGGTGAGCGTGGATGTGGTAGGGGTGAGCGTGGACAGTGTAGGGGTGAGCGTGGATGGTGTAGGAGTGAGCGTGGATGGTGTAGGGGTGAGCGTGGATGGTGTAGGTGTGAGCGTGGATGGTGTAGGAGTGAGCGTGGACATTGTAAAGGTGAGCGTGGACAGTGTAGCGGTGAGCGTGGACGTTGTAGGGGTGAACGTGGATGTTGTAGGGGTGAGCGTGGATGATGTAGGAGTGAGCGTAGATGGTGTAGGGGGTGAGCGTGGAGGTTGTAAAGGTGAGCATGGATGGTGTAGGAGTGAGCGTAGATGGTGTAGGGGGTGAGCGTGGAGGTTCTAAAGGTGAGCATGGATGGTGTAGGAGTGAGCGTGGATGTTGTAGGAGTGAGAGTGAATGGGGTTGGGGTGGGCGTGGATGGTGTTGGGGTGAGTGTAGATGTTGGCGAGGTGAGCGTTGATGTTGCAGGGGTGCGCGTGGATGTTGCAGGAGTGAGCGTGAATGTTGTAGGGGTGAGCGTGGATGGTGTAGGGGTGAGAGTGGATGTTGTAAAGGTGAGCGTGGATGGTGTTGGGGTGAGAGTGGATGTTGTATGAGTGAGCATGGACGGTGTAGAGGTGAGTGTGGATGGTATAGGTGAAAGCATGGATGGTGTAGTGGTGAGCGTGGATGGTGTAGGGGTGAGAGTGGATGTGGTGGGGGTGAGCGTGGATGTGGTAGGGGTGAGCGTGGACAGTGTAGGGGTGAGCGTGGATGGTGTAGGAGTGAGCGTGGATGGTGTAGGGGTGAGCGTGGATGGTGTAGGTGTGAGCGTGGATGGTGTAGGAGTGAGCGTGGACATTGTAAAGGTGAGCGTGGACAGTGTAGCGGTGAGCGTGGACGTTGTAGGGGTGAACGTGGATGTTGTAGGGGTGAGCGTGGATGTTGTAGGCGTGAGGGTGGATGGTGTAGGGGTGAGCGTGGATGTTGTAGAAGTGAGCGTAGATGGTGTAGGAGTGAGGGTGGATGTTGTAGCGGTGAGCGTGGATGGTGTTGGGGTGAGGGTGGATGTTGTAGGGGTGAGCGTGGATGTTGTCGGGGTGAGGGTGGATGGTGTAGGGGTGAGTGTGGATGTTGTAGAGGTGAGCGTGCATGGTGTAGGGGTGAGCGTGGCTATTGTAGGGGTGAGCGTGGATGGTGTAGGGGTGAGCGTGGATGGTGTAGGGGTGAGCGTGGATGGTGTAGGGGTGAGCGTGGATGGTGTAGGGGTGAGCGTGGATGTTGTAGGGGTGAGCGTGGATGTTGCAGGAGTGAGCGGTAGATGGTGTAGGGGGTGAGCGTGGAGGTTGTAAAGGTGAGCGTGGAGGTTGTAAAGGTGAGCGTGGATGGTGTAGGAGTGAGCGTGGATGTTGCAGGGGTGAGAGTGGATGGGGTTGGGTGTGGCGTGGATGGTGTTGGGGTGAGAGTGGATGGTGTCGGGGTGAGAGTGGATAGTGTCGGGGTGAGAGTGGATGGTGTCGAGGTGAGTATGGATGTTGGAGAGGTGAGCGTGGATGGTGTAGGGGTGAGCGTGGATATTGCAGGAGTGAGCGTGGATGGTGTAGGGGTGAGAGTGGATGTTGTAAAGGTGAGCGTGGATGGTGTAGGGGTGAGAGTGGATGTTGTATGAGTGAGCATGGATGGTGTAGATGTGTGGATGGTATAGGGGAAAGCGTGGATGGTGTAGTGGTGAGCGTGGATGGTGTAGGGGTGAGCGTGGATGGTGTAGGGGTGAGCGTGGATGGTGTAGGAGTGAGCGTGGACATTATAAAGGTGAGCGTGGACGGTGTAGCGGTGAGCGTGGACGTTGTAGGGGTGAACGTGGATGTTGTAGGGGTGAGCGTGGATGTTGTCGGGGTGAGGGTGGATGGTGTACGGGTGAGCGTGGATGTTGTAGAAGTGAGCGTAGATGGTGTAGGAGTGAGGGTGCATGTTGTAGCGGTGAGCGTGGATGGTGTTGGGGTGATGGTGGATGTTGTAGGGGTGAGCGTGGATGTTGTCAGGGTGAGGGTGTATGGTGTAGGGGTGAGTGTGGATGTTGTAGAGGTGAGCGTGGATGGTGTAGGGGTGAGCGCGGCTATTGTAGGGGTGAGCGTGGATGGTGTAGGGGTGAGCTTGGATGGTGAAGGTGTGAGCGTGGATGGTGTAGGAGTGAGCGTGGATGTTGTAGGGGTGAGAGTGGATGGGGTTGGGTGTGGCGTGGATGGTGTCGGGGTGAGAGTGGATGGTGTCGGGGTGAGAGTGGATGGTGTCGGGGTGAGTATGGATGTTGGAGAGGTGAGTGTGGATGGTGTAGGGGTGAGCGTGGATGTTGCACGAGTGAGCGTGGATGGTGTAGGGGTGAGAGTGGATGTTGTAAAGGTGAGCGTGGATGGTGTTGGGGTGAGAGTGGATGTTGTATGAGTGAGCATGGATGGTGTAGATGTGTGGATGGTATATGGGAAAGCGTGGATGGTGTAGTGGTGAGCGTGGATGGTGTAGGGGTGAGCGTGGATGGTGTAGGGGTGAGCGTGGATGGTGGAGGAGTGAGCGTGGACATTCTAAAGGTGAGCGTGGACGGTGTAGCGGTGAGCGTGGACGTTGTAGGGGTGAACGTGGATGTTGTAGGGGTGAGCGTGGATGTTGTAGAAGTGAGCGTAAATGGTGTAGGAGTGAGGGTGCATGTTGTAGCGGTGAGCGTGGATGGTGTTGGGGTGATGGTGGATGTTGTAGGGGTGAGCGTGGATGTTGTCAGGGTGAGGGTGTATGGTGTAGGGGTGAGTGTGGATGTTGTAGAGGTGAGCGTGGATGGTGTAGGGGTGAGCCTGGCTATTGTAGGGGTGAGCGTGGATGGTGTAGGGGTGAGCTTGGATGGTGAAGGTGTGAGCGTGGATGGTGTAGGAGTGAGCGTGGATGGTGTAGGGGTGAGCGTGGATGGTGTAGGGGTGAGCGTGGATGTTGTAGGGGTGAGAGTGGATGTTGCAGGAGTGAGCGTAGATGGTGTAGGGGGTGAGCGTGGAGGTTGTAAAGGTGAGCGTGGAGGTTGTAAAGGTGAGCGTGGATGGTGTAGGAGTGAGCGTGGATGTTGTAGGGGTGAGAGTGGATGGGGTTGGGTGTGGGGTGGATGGTGTTGGGGTGAGAGTGGATGGTGTTGGGGTGAGAGTGGATGGTGTCGGGGTGAGAGTGGATGGTGTCGGGGTGAGTATGGATGGTGTAGTGGTAAGCGTGGATGGTGTAGGTGTGAGCGTGGATGTTGTAGAGGTGAGCGTGAATGGTGTAGGGGTGAGCGTGGCTATTGTAGGGGTGAGCGTCGATGGTGTAGGGGTGAGCGTGGATGGTGTAGGAGTGAGCGTAGCTATTGTAGGGGTGAGCGTGGATGGTGTAGGGGTGAGTGTGGATGTTGCAGGAGTGAGCGTGGATTTTGTATGAGAGAGTGTGGATGTTTAAGGGGTGAGTGTGGATGGTGTAGGGGTGAGCGTGGATGGTGTAGGGGTGAGCGTGGATGTGGCAGGAGTGAGCGTGGGTGTTGTAGGAGTAAACGGAGATGGTGTAGGGGTGAGGGTGGATGGTGTAGGGGTGAGCGTGGACGTTGTAAAGGTGAGCATGGATGATGTAGGAGTGAGCGTAGATGGTGTAGGGGGTGAGCGTGGAGGTTGTAAAGGTGAGCATGGAGGTTGTAAAGGTGAGCATGGATGGTGTAGGAGTGAGCATGGATGTTGTAGGGGTGAGAGTGAATGGGGTTGGGGTGGGCATGGATGGTGTTGGGGTGAGTGTGGATGTTGGCGAGGTGAGCATGGATGTTGCAGGGGTGAGCGTGGATGTTGCAGGAGTGAGCGTGAATGTTGTAGGGGTGAGCGTGGATGGGGTAGGGGTGAGTGTGGATGTTGTAGAGGTGAGCGTGGATGGTGTACGGGTGAGCGTGGCTATTGTAGGGGTGAGCGTGGATGGTATAGGGTTGAGCTTGGATGGTGAAGGTGTGAGCGTGGCTGGTGTAGGAGTGAGCGTGGCTGGTGTAAGAGTGAGCGTGGATGGTGTAGGGGTGAGCGTGGATGGTGTAGGGGTGAGCGTGGATGTTGTAGGGGTGAGAGTGGATGTTGCAGGAGTGAGCGTAGATGGTGTAGAGGGTGAGCGTGGAGGTTGTAAAGGTGAGCGTGGAGGTTGCAAAGGTGAGCGTGGATGGTGTAGAAGTGAGAGTGGATATTGTAGGGGTGAGAGTGGATGGGGTTGGGGTGGGCGTGGATGTTGGAGAGGTGAGCGTGGATGGTGTAGGGGTGAGCGTGGATGGTGTAGGGGTGAGCGTGGATGTTGCAGGAGTGAGCGTGGATGTTGTAGGGGTGAGCGTGGATGGTGTAGGGGTGAGAGTGGATGTTGTATGAGTGAGCATGGACGGTGTAGATGTGAGTGTGGATGGTATAGGGGAAAGCGTGGATGGTGTAGTGGTGAGCGTGGATGGTGTAGGGGTGAGCGTGGATGTTGTAGAGGCGAGCGTGGATGGTGTAAGGGTGAGCGTGGCTATTGTAGGGGTGAGCGTGGATGGTGTAGGGGTGAGCATGGACGTTGTAAAGGTGAGCATGGATGATGTAGGAGTGAGCGTAGATGGTGTAGGGGGTGAGCGTGGAGGTTGTGAAGGTGAGCATGGATGGTGTAGGAGTGAGCGTGGATGTTGTAGGGGTGAGAGTGAATGGGGTTGGGGTGGGCGTGGATGGTGTTGGGGTGAGTGTGGATGTTGGCGAGGTGAGTGTGGATGTTGCAGGGGTGAGCGTGGATGTTGCACGAGTGAGCGTGAATGTTGTAGGGGTGAGAGTCAACAGAAGGTGTATATCGGATTAATTGTTTATGTGGCAGCTGCTACATTGGACAGACGGGACGTAACATCAGCGTAAGACTTAAAGAACATAAGAGAAATATTAAATTATCTCAAACACAACTGTCGGCAGTGGCAGAACATGCTTGTCAACAAGGACACTCAATTGATTTTGACAATGTTGCAGTGTTGTGTAAAACTAATTATTACTGGCAAAGACTAATTAGAGAATCCATTGAAATTGAGAGGAACAAGAATAACTTTAATCGCTCTGACAGCTACAGGCTTAGTGCGGCCTGGAAGCGTATAATTAAATAATACACATTACATTTTGATTTAAAGAATTACTAATCTACAACTCATTACTAATCATAACCAATGACTGATTACTAATCGATCATATAATTACAATACCCCCCCCCTCCGCCTCTAATCACTGCACCTGATATGAGTTAAGTGATGACGTCACCCTGCTGCTCTATATAAAACCGGGAGCAAGGGAGGGCTTTACCATTCTGGCGAATTGCCCGATGATGCTGGTTGTATTTACCAGCGAAACGTCGTACTCAAACTGTAAATGTGGATTCGCTCTTCAACACACCGGTGGGCTAAAGTAGTGAATTATTTGTCTTTTTGTCAACGTGACACCTTTTTTTGCTGATTGGCCGTGTCGGGTGGTGGAGGGTTACGACACATTTATAAATAAACGCGATCTAACCCAAAAAACCTTTATTATGAATTCGTCAATCTAGATAATTTATAAGTGCATAGCTCCATTGGCTTCCTAATATCGGAAGGAAGAGCGTTCCAGACGGCCGCAGAAGTGCATTTGAACGCACGCGATGTGTTGACCGTCTCCGTTCGATGGGTGGCAAAAAAGTGCAGTGATACCAACAACTGTTGGGGCGAGCACTGTTATTGAGCGTCTATAAACGTTGTCACAGCACACAAGGAGGCGGTGTGGCCAGAGCCACACATTCCCAGCGCTGATATTTTACACACCGCACCGGATGCTCGTTTAAGGCCGAGCCAACCTAGGGGAGGCCCCAGACCGGTTCCGATATCCGATATCGCTCTCCTCTAACGTTTGACATAGCCAGGAATTCAACTTACAATGCCGGGTTCATAGAGCGGTGGCCACGGCCATGAATTTGACTCGGGAACGCCAGGTTCAAAGCAGCGATTCATAATTTACTTTGACAAGTGAAACATAAAAAAACAATATATCCGCAACAATAACAGCAAAATAACGACACTGCTGCATGTCGTGACGCGGCGAGGCGACAGCATGACGACACCTGCGTGGGGTTCGCTGTGCTGCATCGCGTGGTTGAACTTCTTTTGCTCCGTACGTAGCCAACCGCGATAATCGGACTGCGGGGCAAGGACAGTTGTTCCCTCCACATTTAGAAACGTGCGTTTAAACAGATTATTTGATGTTCGGTTGGGGGCGAGGGAGCGGGGGGGACGACAATGCCGGCATGGCTCTCTCACCCAGCAGCACGTGGCCTCCTTCGTGCGAGAAGCACACGCCGGGCGTCGTGGGCGCGGAGGTGCAGGGCGTCACGGCGAAGCGGCGTGCTGGCTCCCCCAGGGACGCTCCGTTGAGCCGGGCCCCGCGCACGCAGCCCGGCCCT
Source organism: Petromyzon marinus (assembly GCF_048934315.1). Lineage (NCBI taxonomy): Eukaryota > Metazoa > Chordata > Hyperoartia > Petromyzontiformes > Petromyzontidae > Petromyzon > Petromyzon marinus. The sequence continues at coordinate 24,860,150 of NC_133689.1, forward strand.
CCAGCGGCCCTGGGGTGGGGGGGGCGGTGACGGCACACCCGGGGCGCGCGACGCCTCCCGATATAACGGCGCTCCTCCTTCTCGGCCCGCATGGCTACCGTCAGCGCCACGTAGCGCGCTAATGCAAGACAGGAAACAAATGCATTACGAGCGCAAAACAGAGCTACATACAAACAACACCAAACACCGGCATAGACTCGGCCTTGAACATGTGATCTCTCTCTCTCCACTGTTAATAACACAAAATAACTTTGCGCGCCATTGTGGAGAACATAACAAAGATAAATAAGCAGACAATTCGTTCTCCTTAACGTATTTGATTAACGTAAAAAATAAATGTATGGATTTGTACAGATCTCATCAGCCGCATCGTGGCCTTATGGAAGTGAATATAATTCTCACGTGGAAGGGCGGGTGGAAAAGTGCTGCCCCTTATTCTTTGGACAAAAGTATCTCAGAACTAGTTCAGCATTATCCGCTTCCGCGGGCTATTCTCTAGCAGGGGGCGGCACACTGCTTTGCGAGAGACACCAATAAGTCTGTCAACGAGCGTGAGCGCTCGCGATCGTGTGCTCTTACGAGTCCGTGCCATCGGAAATGCGCGCCGCTCACACGGAGTAGCAGCGCCACTTTAAGTGTCGAACAAAACTGGTCTGAGACTCAAGCATGGATGAGGAACGTCTCCCACAGGTGACCGCCTCCAGTTCCTCAGGTTTGGAGACTCCCGGCGAAACTGCGCTGGCCGCATCGCCGCACAAGGCTTGCGGGCGGGAACGGGAACAGGAGCAACAGCAGGAGTAGCAGCAGCAGGAGTAGCAGCAGCAGGAGCAGGAGCAGCAGGAGTAGCAGCAGCAGCTGGAGTAGCTGGAGTAGCTGGAGCAGCAGGAGTAGCTGCAGCAGCAGCAGGAGCAGCAGGAGTAGCAGCAGGAGCAGCAAGAGCAGCAGCAGGAGTAGCAGCAGGAGTAGCAGCAGGAGCAGCAGCAGGAGCAGCAGCAGCAGGAATAGCAGCAGCAGCAGCAAGAGCAGCAGCAGCAGGAGCAGCAGCAGGAGTAGCAGCAGCAGCAAGAGCAGCAGCAGGAGCAGCAGGAGTAGCAGCAGCAGGAGTAGCAGCAGCAGCAAGAGCAGCAGGAGCAGTAGCAGCAGAGCAGCAGGGTAACCGTGGGATGCGGATCATTGACGGCGTCGATTTGGGGTCCTGTTGAGGCCGGCGCTGTGCACTGCTCAGCAAGATAGGATGGGGCAGATTGGTACAGACCCTTGTAGATCAGACGCAGAATCTTTATTTAGACTGCAGGAGGAATGTGATGAGTTATGAGGCTCTTTTTCATAGATGTCCAGTATGGGTGGGCCAACAAGAAGAGCAGGCATGGTTTGTAAATAATCCTATGGTTTGATGGGTCACCAATGTAACCCATCTCGTATTGGGAACGTTATCGGATAAGATTTCCGCTTTGGAACTCTCAGGCGAGCCGCGCCATTTGACACAGCCCCGGGGGGGGAAGGTGGATGTCCGGTGCTGGCACAGCCGGAGGCGCCATCGCGACAGTCCACCGTTTCACGGAGTGACGCTGACGGCACAAATCGCAACAAAACTCAGAATAAAACCCTCGAATCGGGCAAAACGCCCCGACACAGCACGACGAACGTGGGCGGCTTTCTACCTGCAGGTGTCGCCGGCCCGTGCCGCTCGCGACGCCACCCAGGTAGAGCGGGGAGCGCAGGCCGAACTCCGGGCCCCTGCGGCGTGTCGGGGCGGCCTTCGCCGCCGAGCCGTCCACGTTCAGCTCCCCGTGAGCCTCAGGGCCCACCACCACCTCCACCTGCGCGACACGAAGCGGCGGACCGGCGGGCAACGTCACGCTGGGGGGTTGCCACCTCTGGGGTGCAAACACAACCGGGGCGCATCACGATGTCACATCTAAAGTGATGTACAGATCACTATGAGCATCGAGGCCCACAGGGCTCCCCCACTACGCTGCTTTCTCTGTCTATACGGCTAGAAGGGAGATGTTTCGACTGTTGTAAGTAATGAGCTCCAATGTGTAACATCTGCAAATAACGGACTGCATTCACCATCAGCAGCTGCTGGGACAAGGGCTGCGCCTCCAGGTGCATGTCCAGGTGCCGCCTGTCGTCGTCCCCGCCGGTGGACGCGTACGCGAGCAACCCGTTGGCGTCGGTCTTCAGCTCCAGCGAGGTGCCTGTGAGAGGCACAGAGAGGGCACCGCCAACGTTGCTCACACATTAAAACTACACTATTTTTATTTGACCAGGTAAGGTGTCCTGAGCTATATAGCTCTTTTTCAGAAGTGACCCGCTTAAACACTCACAAATACGCCCACACACACACACACACACTCTCCCACGTACACAAACTCCCACATAAACATTCACCCACGTAGATCTAAAACTCATTCCTTTAGAACTGCTTTTTGTGTACAGTTTGTTGGTCTTTTTCCCTGCACCTCGGACAAGCACGGTTGGCTACATACGGTGCCAAAGAAGTTCAACACACGTACGTACATTTCCACACTTCGTCAGCTGCGGTGGATCGCGCTGCGCATGCGTTTCCCCCACAAGAGGCGGTCGTGCGTGGCTCCGGCACCGGCACTGTTGCCCCCCTGCCCCCGCACGCCCCCTGCGTGTCCCCCCCACGGCCCCGCACAGCCACCCTCGCCGGGCCACGCCGGCACACCATCCTGCACGGGCCTCAGGTGCCGCGCTGATGAACCCTGGCCACACGGTCACCATCGGTCACCACCAGTCACCACCACAACCAGCCATGGTCACCACCGGTCACACAGTCACCTGTCTCTGTTTATTGTATTACCGTACTAAATTACCAGCATAAGTCTGGCCCAAGTGTGAACAATGGAGGAGGTGGATCATTTCTGTGGATGGATCCAAGACAGTCGTGGATATTCCAGACTTTTATAGCCAGGACCCATGTCTGATGACTAAGTGTTGAAGATGACAATATTGACGACGACAATGACAATGCTATCGACGATGATGTTGAGGATGATGGTGACGATGACTTTGTACGACGCGCGAGTGTGATAGCCACGTGTCCCCGCGGCGCTGCAGAGACACAGATGCACATGCACATACGCGTAGACACAGACACACGCAGAGACACAGACGCACATGCGCATACGTGTAGGCACAGACACACGCAGAGACACAGATGCACATGCACATACGCGTAGACACAGACACACGCAGAGACAGACGCACATGCACATACGTGCAGGCAGACAGACGCAGAGACACAGACGCATATGAGCATACGTGCAGGCAGACACACGCAGAGACACAGACGCACATGCGCATACGCAAAGACACAGACACACGCAGAGACACAGAAGCACATGTGCATACGCGTAGGTACAGACACACACAGAGAGACACAGATGCACACACACGCAGGCAAAGACGCACACGCGCAAGAAAGAACGACAAAGTGACACGAACACATGCACGCACGCGCTAGGGGGGGTGCACACGCATCGAGCTCGTCTCTTCTAACAAACCAGAGCCTGCGGTGGCAATACGGAAATTCCACGTTCCTATGGCCAAGACAGGGGAGACCGAGGCGGCATCTGGAGGAGTTGCACAGAGCGAAGAGGTAAATGGTTGGAGCCTTCGTTGTATCCGTCGCTCATGGTCCGCAGGGTGTCCTCTTTGTCTTCAGGACCACCGCCCCCTCTTGAGGGCGACGGACAGAATCTCACCCTGCCCACACACACAGACTGTTGGGATGAGTGCTGTTCGCGAGCACCTGTGAAGGTCAGCACGGCACACAAGAGGGTGAGTTACCAACACCATGCCCGACCACCTTTGTCTTCCTAGTGGCGATGTTTACACACTGCAAAAAATACTCATTTTTGGCCAAGTCAACCTAGGAGAGGCCCAGGACCAAATCAGATAATCGTCACTGCTGTTGGCCGTGAGTGGCAATCGAACTCAGGTTGCCGGATTCGTAGCGCATTGCGCTAACCGTTGCACCACCACTCCCCACGATGTACCACTCCCCGCAGTCACCTCTCGATTAGCCTGGGTAAGAGTGTTAAAGGCTGTATGGGGGACCTTTTGTCTTTGTTTTTATTATTGTTTGCAGTGATCAAGAAGGGCAACGTGCTTCACTTAGACATGGATGGGGGATGTGAGCCGCGTCAAGGGCCCGGTGCCCGGGCTGCTCACACACACACACACACAGCAGGAGCTGCACGTTGGAGGGCTGCCCCGTGAGTCTCTCCCCACCGCACCACTACCACCACAACCACCGCCACCGCGCGTCACACGTGACAGGAGTCACCGACCGTTGATACTGGGGTGGGTGGTGTGGCCGGCTTCAGGCCGGGCCGGTACTTGCAGGGAGTAGTAGAAGAGCAGGCCGCTTGGCTGCATGGTGCGGAACGTGAGCCTCGTCTCAGCACGGGGAAGGGCTCCTTGACGGCCAGCGACATGAACCCGTCGCCCGCCAGGTAGGCCTTGCGCGACACCTGCACGCCGAGGTCAGAGGGGGTGCGAGCGCTTGAGAGGCCGCGGGGCCAGCGGCGGGACCTCGGGGAGCACGGTTGCAAGTCGAGCGTCTCGGCTGCACGCGAGGGATGCGTGACAGACGCATCGTAAAGGTTTTTGGGTTAGATCTGGCAAATCGCCCGATGACCTGGTGAAAACGTCACAGTACTCGAATTGTAAACGTTGCGGATTTACACACAAACAACAAAACCAAGTCTGCTGAAGTAGTCACTATTTGGCACGTTTTGTTCACGTGACAAACCTTACTAATTGGCCATGTCGGGTGGTGGTGGGTTAATGAAACATTTATATTCACACGGTCTATCCCAAAAATCCTTTACTATGATTAATATTGGTCACGAAAGCCTTCTACGTGTTAGACTGCGTAACACTTTCTTTCTAAACATTGTGTGACGTTACTCTTCTAACGAGACGTTTCTTTCTCGGAGGTTTTGCGAGCATGTGAGCTCTACGCACATTTTAGCGGGTTCAAAGCGTGATTCACATCTCATTGGGCGGCTACAAACCGACAAGTTGAGAGACTTCCAGTGACAATCACCCGGGTTCAGTTACGCAAACATTTGATCCTTCTAAAAACGAAATAACTTTTTTTTAACTAAGCTATTTTTATTTCACCTGGCCACAAGCCACAACTCAACAAAAGTGGCTTACAAAGTGGACATTTATAGCTGCCAAATACTTTAAACGCACGTTGATTGTAAATGTGGGAGGGAAATAAACTGGAGGACCCGGAGAACGAACGGCAAGGTGCGGTGCGCGTACCAGCACGTCGTCTGATCAGCTGGCGCTCACTCCGATCATGTTCCTTCTGCAGGTCCAGGTTGGTGTCCTGCACCTTGAGGCTCAGGAAGCAGCACTTGAGCCCCGTCTCCATCGTCACGTGGGTACGGCTCCTGCGAGACGCGACGACGCCAACCCCTTGGGGGTCAAATCTGTGCCATCGATCACCGATTCTGACACACTTCCAGGACAGTTGTATGTAGTCTCAGTAGCACTATCAGTGATTTAAACTCTAACAATGGCTGCTGCACCCCTTTCACTAAGAATGCAATGCAACCTGACAGATTCACCACCAACCACTGGGCAGACACCGGGAGTGCGCTACGATAGAGACCCATTGCTGGTAACAGACTACGAGTGCCACACACCCCTTCCCCCTAACTCTCTGTAAAATATGAAAAAAAACTTTTTTTATTTTACCAGGTGAGCCCCACTGAGCTATAGATCTCTTTTTTAGAAGCGACCTGGCCACAAATGTTAGCCCAACAAAGTGGGTTATCATGTGGAAATGTATCGCAACCAAATACTCTAAACGCATATTTCTAAATGTAGAGGGAAAAGTCGGAGGACCCGGAGAAAAATCCACATGATCACGGGAAGAACATGCAGTCTCCAAATATACAGCAGGCGTTGGGGTCAAAATCGAACCCACGACCTCCTGTATACCAGGCGAATGCATTAACCTGACTGTCCTCAAAGATTCCTTGAGGAAGTAACCTTCTAATGTAAGTATGTATGCATGTTGAACTTCTTTCGCACCGTACCTTGGCCAACCGTGCTGTTATAATCATGATAAGTTTATATCTATGACTACAGGACTGCCAACAACACAGTCCCGTATATTTCATAAAAATGGTTGTATATTAAGTCAACACGTGTAAAAGATCGATTGAAATGAATTGGAAGGAGATAATATTTAAACTACCCCTACAGGTGGCAGTGCTACAGTATTGCATTTCAACCAATACTAAGAATTATATAATGTTAGTGCTCCTGTTAAATCAGGCTGCGCTCCTGACCTGAAGGATGGTTTGAGGATACAGCCTTCCAACATATCTGGTATAGATCATACTACTTCATGTAAAACTACAGTACAGCACTGATAGCAATACAGTCCATTACATGTTGTATTAAGGGTTGTTCATGCGTTAGAAGTAGACAGTAATTGAAATTACGCCTGCAGGTGGCAGAGAACCACGCCACGCTGGTGCGCTACACGGCGCTGCTGCAGAACCTAACGGTGCGCGTGGAGCGAATGGAGCAGGGCCATGACTGCTACACAGAGCTGGACTATAAGCTGCTGCGGGTGGAGATCAGGAAGATGGAGCAGCTGGTACAGCAGCTGAAGCTGGACGTCTCCAGCGCCACGCACGATCATCTCCACCCCTGGTTCAGTCACGATTGTCTCAAAGGCACGCAATTGTTTCCATCAGGGGTGCTGCAATGCCCACGGTTCCTTTTGGGCAGATATGCAGACTCAGCTTTTGCAGCTGAAGGTGGCACGTAAAAAGGGGAGTACCTTGGATCACTGGAATGCGGAGGCAGCAGTTCTTGCAGTCGCTGGACTGTGTTGGATGGCTTCTCATAGAGAGCTGAATTGAACTTCACGAGCAAATTTGTGAGGAAAATGTTAAAGCCACTGCTTCAGAATTTTCATAAATTTTGTGAAATCTGTACACAGTATCTGAACATGGAAAAGCTGTACTGTACTTTCTACTGCATGTACAAAATGGTGTTAAAGCTCGTGAAAAAATACACATACTGACAAAAAATTACAGCCCTTTATCATTGCACTCTGGTCATGGCGGAGCATTTGGGGGGGGGTTGGGTGGCACTTCATGTAAAATTAGGGATTTCGATCGGATCATTGGGGTTTATCTATATATAAAAAGGAAATTTGTAAATGTGTCTGTTCAAAATGTTTAGCATACTTCCTGACATGCAACTTGAAATGTGCCATGTGGGTACTTTCCAGACTGTACACAATGCAAAAATTAGAAAAATAGACTTTTGTTTTTTTTGGGGGGGAGGGGGGGGGGCGTAATAATGGATATATTTTGCACGGCAAGTGAGCTGTGACTTCACATCTGTGATGTCACCCGCGCATGCGGAAGCGTCACGCAGTGTGCCTGTTTTTAATTGTATCACTTAAAGAACCAGGCTCCAGTCTACATTATAGACTGCCAGTACACTCACCCAGCTTAATAACCAGGCTCCAGTCTACATTATAGATTGCCAGTACACTCACTCCGATGAAGAACCAGGCTACAATCTACATTAGTGTTTTAATTATTATTTATTTTTAATTTTTTATTCACTTTATTATTTTTCTATCTACGTGACTTTACCAAAAGAACCAAGGAATAGTATGAACTATTCACATATTTTGAAAAAAAAGTGAATATCACTTTTACTGTATGATGATATACAAGAAACTGGTAGGTTATAAAAACCAAATAAGAATTGAAAGTAAAATACTTTGTTAGAGCTGCCTGAGGTTGTAATTTTAAGCATTTTTTTCCTCCGAATGAAGTGAAACACTTAATTATTGATTTCCAAATGTAATGACGCCATATTATTTATGAAAAAAATTCAGAGAAAGAACATAACACCGATTACTAGTCATTGTTGTAAATGTTCAGTGCAGTAACTCATAACATAACTTGCTTCCTCTGGTTTTCCCCTCCACATTTAGAAACATGCATTTAGAATATTTGGCTGCTATAAATGTCCACGTGATAAGCCACTTCGTTGAGCTAACATTTGTAGCCAGGTCGCTTACGAAAACGAGCTGTACAGCTCAGTGGGCCTAACCTGGTAAAATAAAAAAGGTTGCATTCTCAGGCACGTTCTTTGGCTGCTGTTCCATCATCCGCCTTGTCCAAATGCCATCATCTCTTCAAGAAATTATTCTCCTCGTGCGTTTATGACTAAAATAAAACAAATTAGGTTACCCTGTGTGTATGTATCACACGCTCGTCTTATAGACACACACAAAGACAAAAGACCCCCGCTTTAGCCTTAACATATTTTTTGTAAAATATATGGTTCAAAGAAGGCCGTATCGGGCATAGGCGGGTGTTGTCTGACCATACTTCACCAGTGCGTGCCGGTAACGCTGGGAGAGCGGGAGGTAGCGGGGCTTGACCAGGACCGGTTCAGATATCAGTCGCCTCTGATGTTCGCCGTGGTCGGGAACCGAACTCGGCTTGGATTTGAAGCGCCGTGTGCCAACCACTGTGCCACCGCTCCATCCCCACTGTACAGCACCGTACTCAACAACAACAAAAGCTTCAAAATACAATTCTGCAATAACGTATCATGCAGATAAATAACTCGTGCGTACAAAGTATGTGTGGGTGACGATCGTCCAGTAAATCAATGATCGCTCACGGAATAATTCTTCAAACAGTCGTGAAGATTAAAGCTGCAGGCATTGGCCACGCGGCACACAACACATGAGCCTCATAAACACCAATCTTGAGACTCGGTGAAGATTTGCTCAGTAAATAATTGACATTATTATGTCATTGTTATTATAGGACCAAACTTAGTACACGTAATGCTCTCGTGTGCGTGTTCGTGTAGCGGTTAGCGCGTTGCGTTGCTGTGAACCTGGCGACCCGGGTTCGATTCCCGCTCACGGCCAACACCGGTGACGATTTTATCTGAACCGGTCCTGGGCCTCCCCTAGGTCCACTCAGCCTCAAATGAGTACCTGGTGCGGTGTGTAAACATCGCCACTGGGGAGACAAAGACGGTCGGGCGTGGTGCTGGCCACCCACCCCCTCGTGTACCGTTCCGGCCTTCATAGGTGCTCGCTAACAGCACTTGCCCCTACAGTCTGTTAAGGCTACACGGGAGATATTTGTCTTTGTTGTGTCTATAAATGATGAGTAGCGATGGTAGTCTGTACTCGAGAGAGATGTTTGTACTGTACACGTGTCTGGAGCGTTATACACGAGGGGGTGGGTGGCCAGAAGCACGCCCGGCCGCCTTTGTCTCCCTTGTGGCGATGTTTACGCACGGCACTCGGCACTCATTTGAGGCTGAGTCGACTTAGAGGAGGGCGTAGAAGCGGACCGGTGTTGGCCCCGAGTGGGAATCGAACTCGGCTCGCCGGGTTTATAGCGCAGACACATCAACACACAGACATCAACACACAGACACATCAACACACAGACACATCAACACACAAACACATCAACACACAGACACATCAACACACAGACACATCAACACAGACACATCAACACAGACACATCAACACACAGACACATCAACACAAACACATCAACACAAACACACCAACACACAGACACATCAACACACAAACACATCAACACACAGACACATCAACACACAAACACAGACACATCAACACACTGACACATCAACACACAAACACATCAACACACAAACACATCAACACAAACACATCAACACACAGACACATCAACACAGACACATCAACACACACATCAACACACAAGGCACATCAACACACAGACACATCAACACACAAACACATCAACACACAACCACACACCCCTCACCCTCCCCTATAAAATATCCCAATTACTTAAATACTTCAACTAACTTTACTTTATTAAAACACGTCACGCGAGTCTAAGTCCAATCGTGTGTTCTGATTATTTTTAATTTATAAGTCAAATGGCTGTGCGCCTCGAGGCGCCGACATCAACAGCCGCTCTGGTCAATGGCCATCAAAATCAACAGCCGCGCAAACGAACCAGATCACATTTGATACACTTACAGAACGCCATCGCACGGCGTTTATATGACATGCTACGTAACGATGTTGTCGTGGATTGTAACGCGTTCACCATTGTTGTTGTTGTTGTTTTTGTTGTGGTTCTCGTGAAGGGCGCGGTTCTCGCGAGATCTCGTGACGGGCGCGGCTCTCGCGAGATCTCGGTAACCCGGAAGGGGCGGGGTCTCAGAGACGGCAGGGCGGAAGCACGCATCAGACGGCGGAGGGAGGCGGAGAAGTTGGCTGTGACAGTGGCGCGGAACACGAAGACGGCCAAGCAACGCGAATCACAGCCCAGCAGTGCCGTGGAGTCCACGACGGCGACAACAGCTATGGCGAACGAAGCCGACATCCTCTCGCTCTGCGTGGCCATGGCGAACATGACTTTCCAAGGTGCGCGTCACTATCGCACAACACAGCAGCAATAACACACAACACAAACCTATAACATACAAAACACACATCAGCATTAATGTACAACATACAGCACTGTCGCACATGTATTATAATGTAAGTTCACAAATTAATATTCTCCACTGACTCAGATTTTAGTCCCCCCACCACCGTGTCCACAGAGCATGAAGTGTGCATGGAGACCCAGGCTACAGCCAGGAGTCCTCATAGAGGCCCCAGACCCCACATGTTTGAGGAGTTGTCTGGGTTCCCCGCACGTGGTGGAAAGAGAGGCGAATATGCACACCATATGGGCACCTGGAAAACAAGGAATGGTGCAGGATGGACACGAGGTGATGGCGGAGGCTCTTGTAGTAGCGGAGGACGAGATGCTAGAGATGGCCGAATCCCCCGCTCCCATCGTATGAGTGGACGTGGAAATGTGGACAAGGGGGATAGGTCGGGTTCCTGCCAGCGCCGGTAAGTTTAACTGAGCGCACACCGTGCATGTGTGTGCAGAGGGGACGCGGTGATTAGGCCACTGCACTATGTACCTGGGGACCTTAGTTTGATTTCCAGCCATGGCTACATCAGTGGAGATTGATATATGAACCGGTCCCCGGGCCTGCCCAAAGTCGATTTGTACCTGCTGCATTGTGAAAACTTTAGCAGCAATGGGGCAGTGAAGGCGGCCTGGTGCGGCTGACCAAACCACCCACCCCTTTACATGCCATTTAGGCCTTAATAGGCGCTCACTGACATCACTTGCTCTTACAACCTAGGTAGGCTACAAGAGGGTTATTTACTCTATATGATCCGGAAGGCCACCACAATACTCTTTTCCCATAGCGGTGAATGAGGCTCTCACCTCAATCCTCGGAGCCCACATCTGATTCTCCATGGTGCGCACGCCCTGGTTTTCATACAGCATCTAGAGATGTGTTCGAGTTAGACGCTATATACATCCATCAGTGTTTAGCTATTGCGTTATTTTTAGAGTCGGGGCATAATTTCAGCTGGGTCTGTCTGGGTCAGTAACATTTTGACTAATAACCTCAACCCGGCGCACCACATCCAGTATACATCTTGCTCTGCCTGTGGCTATTAGTCACGTTCCTATTATAGTCGACTAGCGACCTAGAATATAATGCAAACCTCGAGTAGAGCCTGGACACTGCCTCTGTCTGGGCAAAGCGCAGGTTTTTCTCATGTGCCTAATTCTTGCCCTCATCGCTGATGTTCTGTGCTGTTGTGTTTTGTTTGTGGTGCACCTGCGTTGCCACCACCAGCGGACCCTATACGATGTCCATCTGCAAGGCGCAGCGGCAGCAGCTGCTGATGGCCAAGCGGCGCATCTTCAAAGCCGATTCTGCGGTGCCAAGCCAATTGTGCTGGTTCGAGATCTCGGTAAATGTACTGGGGGGTGTGCAAACGTGGAGATGGAGTATCCTAGGTATCAGGTTTTGAGAAAGAAATGCCAATTATAAAAGGTTAACAGTTGCACCAAAATAATTATAGAATATAGAGACTTGTCATTTTGGTGACCCAGGTCACTCTCGGAAATGTATGCATTTAAACTTATTTCACACCATACATAGCCAACCATGCTGACCGGAGGTGCGGGAGGACAACTAAACACAACAAGTAGTTATAGGGAAATGAGTTGTCAATTTATATTTAAGAGTGCATAGCTCCAGTAGCTTCCTGATATTGGAAGAGCGTTCCAGAAGGCCGCAGAAGTGCATTTGAATGCGCTCGATGCAGTGACTATCTTTTTTCGATGAGTGGCCAAAAGCCACTACGAGGATGACTGGAGCTCATGTGATGGTTTATGCTCCTTGACAAAAAGTGAACACATCCTGGTCTCTTGAATTCTCAACTGGTTAAACAAACTAAACTTTGACGTTGTAAAGTATCTAGTTTAAATCGACATGCAACATTGATATATAAGAATATATGTTAGCCTTTCTGGCAATAAAAATAGTGTTAAGATGTTATAACACCATTTTGAAACCTTTTGCAAGGAATCATGTCTGCATTAACCATATATGCTCGTGGTGAACATGCAAACAAAAAACATGCTCTGGTAGTATATGCATTGTCTTTTAAACTGATTGGTCCACACCATAGACAGCTTTCTTTAGAGCCATGCCCTCTTAAACTTGTGATGCTATGACACTTTTCCTATATGGACGCAACCATATATTTATACCTGGTTCAGTTTGTTAACATCACCAATGGGGAGACAAACACAGCTTGGTGTGGTGCTCACCACATCACCGTCTGGTGTACCTTTCCGGCCTTAATTAGTGTTCACGAAGAGCACTCGCTGCCCCCAATACTCTGTAAGCCTAAACAGGGAGTATTTTCTGTGGTTGGTTGAGCAAACCCACTGCACTCTGGTCCCGGCTCCAGTAATCACCCTGCTGTTAGAGTGGGTATCTGAGCTTGGTCAATTTGACCTAAAATAAACGTACAGGGCCATTACGTAGACAATGTTAGCAGTGACAAAGACAGCCAGGTCTGTGTGTTACTATGCCCACTGCTGTGCCAAGTCAACTCAGCGCGGCTCAGGCAGCGACAGGTTGTTTTTCTACTGCAAAAGCCGTGTCACTGAGTGACACGCAATGCGTGTAGATGACATGGTGATGCTGTGTCCTCACATTGTGCTTAAAATTGGTGCACCCCAACAGACCCTGTCATAGCAGCCAGTTTATGCTAATGGGGGATGCGACATGTGCGTGTTCTTTTTACAGAAATGTTTGAGCCAAAAATATGACCCTACCAACAAAGCTCTGGACTTGAAGGCGGTCAGAATTAATGAAGGTAATTGAAACAAACATTTGTGTTTTTTTAAGTTTACTTTGCACTCCTGCACATTGACAACTTGTCACAACTCAGCTTTATTATTTGAGCCGAGAATCGTTCATACTGTTTCTTTAGTCTCATTTGTTCTAGTTTATTCATCCTGTTAGCCTAAAGATATCATTGTCATGTCATTTTAACTAATATTTAATTAATTCATCCTTATACGCATCACTCACTGTATGCATCGCGAGGGTAGGAGTTGAGTTGAACGCAACGCGTAATGAATGCACGATCACCCTCCCCCACTCCCCAGAGCTGGAGGCACGTGGTGTCGACCTGGTTTTGAACCGGAAGGACCACATGGATGGTCTGAACAAGATCATCCGAGAGAATATTCCAATGGTACGGCCTTCTCCTCTCCCCACGTGTTTTAATGCTTTGCACCTAAGGTATAGTGTTGCTGCGTTAGCTCTCTTGGTCCATTCGTCTGTAGGGCATTATTACTCTTAAAACACATTCCTGCAGAGGGAGCTGGTAGGAACGTTGCTTGCCTCGAATGATGGCTCAACGAATTGGCGGCTTATAATTTAGAGATTGTGAGCATCCGCATACTCCAAACGCATGTTGTTGATTCTCCACGTGGAGGGAAAAATGTCGTGAAGATGGCCGGACGTGGTTGGTGGCCACCCACCCCCTCGTGTGTGCCGTGGCCGCCTTCCCCACCCCGCCCCTCCCTCCCCACCCAGCCCCTCCCCACCCTCCCCTCTCCACCCAGCCCCACCCCTCCCATTTTTGGATGGACGACAGACGGACACAATAATCCCTTGTGGGCTGGGTGGAACCAGGAGGTTCCTACCAGTACAAAATACGTACCAAACTGCAGTATAATGTGGCATTGGTATTAGCGACTAGATTAATTAGTGCTGGATTAGAGGCGCGTCGCCACACGTGGATGTTGGTGCGTGCTTCATGGTTGCGTAGCCCCCATTTTACCTCGCGGTCATCGCCGACCATCGACTTGAGATAAAACCAAAACGAGGCACGGCACGACATTTACATTGCTGCTATTGCTGCTAAACCGTAGGTGGTGGCACTGCACTGCGCTACGAACCTAGCGGCCCAAGTGTCTATTCCCGCTCACGGCCAAAATCAGTGACAATTATTCTGAACCGGTCCTGGGCTTCCACTAGGTCGACTCAGCCTCAAATGAGTACCTAGTGCGGTGAGTAAACATCGCCACTGGGGAGACAAAGGCGGTCGGCGTGGTGCTGGCCACCCACCCCCTCGTGTGCCATCCTGGCCTTCATAGGTTCTCGCTAACAGCACTTGCTCCTAGTCTGTTAAGGCTATACTGGGGATCTTTGTCTTTTGCCTCCCTTAGAGGGGAGCGGTAGTGCAGTTGTTCGCACGCTGCGCTATGAATCGAGCGACCAGAGTTCGATTTCCGCTCACGGCCAACACCAGTGACGATTATCTGAACCGGTCCTGGGCCTCCTCTCGGTCGACTTAGCCTCAAATGAGTACCTAGTGCAGTGTGTAAACATCACCACTAGGGAGACAGAGGCGGTCGGCGTGGTGCTGACCACCCTTGTGTACCGTGCTGGCTTTCATAGGTGCTCGCTCACAGCACTTTCTGCAAAAGACTGTTAAGGCTATAAGAGGGACCTTTTTCTTTTCTGTGCCTCCCTTGCTTTCCACTCCCACAGATCACATCCCTGAATCTAACGTGCAATGACCTGCACCGGTTGGATGACCTGGCAAAACTTGCCCAGCACACTCCATCTCTCAAGAAGCTGAACCTCTCCAAAAACAATGTGGGTGTGAGCGCCGTTCAATAAATCGCGACGTGACGCTCGCATGCCTGGTGCACCTCTGGTGCGAGCGTCGCGTTGGTTCAGATTCCTCGCCACAGCGAGTCGACCGTTCGTTACGCGATTCAATCCAAGTATCGATATACCTACTATTATATCTTATATCGTCTCCTTTTGTTTTGGTGCTTGTTCATTTCCGATTCGCTTGATATTATTTTAAGCATGTATTGGGTATCAGATATGCCTTTAATTAGTGGAAACGTAATTAATTATTTAAATGCAATGAATACACAAATGTGAAACGTACTATTGCAGTTTAGTACATCAACATGTATCACCTATGGGTGGTACCTGTTGATGTACTTTGTACAGTAGGCCCGCAACTCCGCATCAATACGTCAATTAACTTCAGTCATTGCACTCACAACGCATGCACCAAATGGTGTGTCGGAACCAGTTCTTTATTATTCATGCAAATTATATGCACGTTAAATTAGGCTAATGACACATAAGAGACAGACAAGGCAGACAACTAATTATATGGACAAAACATATTGGGCTGCATGAACAAGATAGGCAACAAGACAGTGCAGACAAGAGAGTACAGTGAGACATACGATGAGACGGTCAGTACAAATGGGACACAGTACATACTGGACAGGACAGACCACACAAACAAAATACAATTAATACAAACAAAAGACGAAACATAGCATGGACTCTTGAATTTGACCATTATGCTGAAATGGGCTAATTAATCAATTAAGTTGAGAGCTGATACATTCACTTAGAATATGTGATTGCAGTATTTGGCCTCCTTTGTTAACCCTTTTCAACGAATATTAAAGGAATTTCTGCATTGACTCTGCCCATTCGTAATGGAGGGCAATGTAACGTTCATAAAATGTGATCCAATATAAACGAAATGTTTGTATAATGTGTTGTTACTATCAAGGACACCCAACTGAATACCGCACACCAATGATGAAAGGGTTAACCAAAAGAGATGCAAACTATAGCACAAGGGACTGTTTACAAATATGCATACACATTTTGCCGTGACAGCTGCGCGTCAGCTTTTGCACGCTAAGGCAAATGCATTCTGCAAAGCGTTACAATCCATGCGTGGGCATGGATTGTAATGCATAACTTGTGGTAAGTTGCCCAGAAGCATGGCCCTTATGCCCCTAATTGTATGGAAATATCTCCCCTGCCATGCAGCTCAAAGATGTGAGGGAACTTTACCCACTGAAGGCCTTCAATTTGAAAGAGCTATGGCTGAACGGGAATCCGCTGTGCGACTCCTTCCACGACCCAAATGCCTACATGAGGTACCGCTCCTTCGTCATGAACGCGACATTGCCCGCTTACCCATTCGCCTGTCCGTCCACGCAGCTCCCCACTCACCCAGGCACTCACTCGTCCTCATGCTTATCCACCCACTCATCTACATGGTTTATCTTTGTGGTTGCCTGTTCAACCAATGGCTCGCCCGCACGCCTACTCCCCCACCCTCCAGCTTCACCCATGCACTCAACACCCCGCTCGCTCATGCGTTCATCCACCCGGTCACTCACACACACTCCCTTGGCCTTGTGTCCCATCTCTAACTGCATGTGTGTGTGTCAACAGCTTCGTGCGAAACCACTTTCCACAGCTCGTGATCCTGGTGAGTGACCCTCCACAGATGCCGGCCCTCAAGCTATCCCCACTCTCTGTGATATTTGTGTCTCCGTGCATTCCAGTTTCCCCACACATGCAAAAGTGCTTGTGATCAGAGGATTTTGCCAAATGCACCAAGTAAAACACTTCTGAAGAAGGTCATCATTTCCTGCCTTGGTCAAACTACTGCTGGATGAATACCTCCCCTAAGCCATTGAAATTTCTCATGATTGCGAAATTGTAATAACCCACCTAGCACCTGCCCATGAACAACTGTTAGATGGGTTCCATCTCATTGCTGCATTCTTGATCATCAGCCATTAACCCTTATGAAGACGTGTCCTGCCCGAGCCCACTTAAGTTTCTTAATTGTTTGTATAAGAGTTCACTTAAGAAAAGGTTACGTGCAGTTTACAGATGACACAGAGGAACATGAGCAGCTGTTGAATGTCATCTGTTTTTTGTTTTTGTCCTGCTGGCGGTTATCAACATCATCACTTATTGCTTCAATCATCTATCTCTAACACCATCTTTGACTATCTTCGTCACACATCTACCATCGTTACCACAATCATCACTATCATCATCATTGCCACAAACACCACCACTATTGCCGTCATCTTCATCCTGACCGCCAACATCATAATGTAATTCCATCATCACCATGATCCCTTTCACCATAACTACTACTTCCACAACAATCATTACCATCTTTACCATTATCTTCATCACCACGACTACTGTTTCCATAATCATGCTCACCACTATAATCAATCACAATCATTATCGCCATGATCTATACCACTTTTTACAACCACTACCTTCACCATTGTCACCATCAGGATGGGCAGATGCTTTCGCAGCTGCGAAGTTCTACGCCTGTGGTGCCCTCCACGCCTGCGGTGGTGCACAGAATTGCGGTACGCTTCGCTGCAACAATGAGAAATATTTATTCTCCCAACTTTTCGAGGGCCATGCGGCTCTTTGGCCACAACCCTGGCATTACTCCTACCACTTCCCATCCTCCATTTTGTCCACAGCCAGATGAAAGGAACAATATTTATTTTAAAATAATTATTATTAGAGGTTTAACGTATGCTTGAAATGGCTTAAGCATATACCAAGCTCTAATCAATCACTTGTTTACATATCCACCATTTTATTTTACAAAACATTGGCAAAAACTTAAACTTAATCAGCAGCAGCTTAACAGTTGCACCTCTTGTGCACTGACTTTGTGACATTATGACTGTTTCCGAAGTCGGCCAACATCAAAGCGTGCAGCTCCCATAGGAAAGCGAGCAAAGCGGCACAATGTAAGGGGTTTACATGACCCACTTGGAGTGGCGTCGCCCATTCAGGCTGCCATGGGATCCAGGCCAGGCCTAGTTATCTGGTTGGCAAACTGGGTAGTCATGTTGACGTCTCTCCTGTGTGCGTGCGCGCCCACTCTCGGGTGGCTGCAGGAGAACAGCTGGCAGTTCCAGCAGTGTGCGAACACCCTCATGGAACTGAACGTGAGTGCCGTCCCATCCGCACCGTTTATGGACACGACTGATAGCAAACGGTCGGGCGCATTCGCGTTTGACGAGCATCACTAACGATACCGCCCATCTCCCCTTCTATTCCACCCCTCTCTCTCCCCCCTTCCCTCATCACTGTCGCCGTCCGCCTCGGATCTCCGAAAACCGCGGTCGCCTACCTTCATCGTTCCTTTTCGTCCGACTACCGGACGGATTCCACGGGAGGCGTTCGTACAGTGAGCAGGCGTCCGCCGCAGATTGCTGGCGATCTCGGCACACATTCTCCTACCAACCCTTTCCTCCACAACCCTTATACATTGCAATTTATTTGTTTTTACCCCATTTGGGGGGAGAGGAAAAAAATAAAAAAATAACTATATTTGAAACTGTGTCCTCAAACTCACGACACACTAACACCTTGTACCCTGGTTGTTATTTCCCCCCACCTATAACCATGACATCACAAGACGCTGGCATGACGCAATGGTTGGTACACAATCCAGAAGTCGCTAGTTTGATCTGTTATCGTGGTAATCAATGGAAACGTTTCTTAAATCCATCCGGCTTATGTCCACACAACCGATATGCTTGAGTGGATAAACAATTGGAAGAACGCAAACATCCCAAAGAAGCGCCTCATTGTGGATCAAACCATCAGGAAGCTCACTGGCCCCTCACCACCGCAAGCAGTGGGACTCCATACATCAGATCCAACCTGGCCATGGCAGGAGAAATTTCCTCCACAAATTGAAAAAAAAAAGTGTCACCAAAATGCCACTGCAGGGCACCGCAACAGTGGAACACGTGCACACACCAGGAAGCTCTCTTGACCTGGTGAAGACCTCCAATACCAATAAGAGGCCACGGTCTTGGGTTATTCTTTGTGCTTTTGGGGTCCCTGACTCTGTTCACAATCATTAAGGACCATTATGGTGGGAAGGCCCGTGTAAACATACGGACCCGAGTGTCAGAGCCATTTCCTCCTGTTTACCGTGGGGTGCGACGGGGATGTCATCTGGCTCCGATACTATTTCACATAATTCCCGGTCGTGGCCAATAGCAGTGGTAAATTATATTTGAACCGGCCCTACTCCTCCCCTAAGTCGACTCAATCTTAATTGAATACCAGGTGTGGTTGGTAAAAATCAGCGCTGGGGAAACAAAGGCGTTTCTGGCAATAACACCCCAGCATGACAAGTTTGCGTCTGACTGGCAGTTTCTTAGCACAAGCCACTGTATAAAGTACAGACGATATGCATCTGACATTATATTCTCAGCATTTATGCGTTTATGTTTATAAGCAGTGTTTAGTAATAATTTTTAAAGAACCTCAAAATATTCAACTTAATTTTCGTTCACACGGTGAAAAACAAATGCAGTGCTGCTCAGCGGATTCAGGGTGAGACAACTGCAGCCAAACTGGAGTTGGTTAGAAGCACACTGCCCAGGTACGGAAACTTGTCTACTTTCTGTACTATTGCCCCATCACTCACACGATGACAAACATCCCCCCTATAGCCTTAACAGACTGTTGGGGCAGGTGGTGTTAGCGAGCACCTATTAAGGCTGGCATGGTATGCGATGGGGTAGATGGCCAGCACCATGCCCAACTGCCTTTGTCTCCCAAATGGTGTTGTTTACACACCGCACTAGGTACTCATTTGAGGCTGAGTCGACCTAGGGGAGGCCCAGGACCGTTTCACATAATCCTGACTGGTGTTGACCTTGAGCAGGAATCAAACTCAGGTCACCGGGTCTGTCGCGCTGCGCGCTAAATACGTATCATCATCATCATCACTGATATGGATAGGTGAGTTGATAGAAATTACATTTAATTCAACAGTTAATGGGCCAATTAACCAGTAGTTAATTAAATATGGGAGCAGTGGTTTACACACTGAAATATTAATTTGGAGACCCGAGTTTGAATCCAGCAATGTGACGGAGACATCGAGCGACGGAGACGAGACTGAGACGGCGAGCGACGGAGAGAGACAGAGACATCGAGCGACGGAGAGAGACAGAGACATTGAGCGACGGACAGAGACGGAGACAGCGAGCGACGGAGACATCGAGAGACGGAGACATCGAGCGACGGAGACATCGAGAGACGGCGACATCGAGAGACGGAGAGAGACGGAGACAGCGAGCGACGGAGACAGCGAGCGACGGAGACATCGAGCGATGGAGACATCGAGCGACGGAGAGAGACGGAGACATCGAGCGACGGAGAGAGACGGAGACATCGAGCGACGGAGAGAGACGGAGACAGCGAGCGACGGAGAGAGACGGAGACAGCGAGCGACGGAGAGAGACGGAGACAGCGAGCGACAGAGACGAAGACAGCGAGCGGCGGAGAGAGACGGAGACAGCGAGCGACGGAGAGAGACGGAGACAGCGAGTGACGGAGAGAGACGGAGACAGCGAGCGACGGAGACGAAGACAGCGAGCGACGGAGAGAGACGGAGACAGCGAGCGACGGAGAGAGACGGAGACAGCGAGCGACGGAGAGAGACGGAGACAGCGAGCGACGGAGAGAGACGGAGACAGCGAGCGACGGAGAGAGACGGAGACAGCGAGCGACAGAGAGAGACGGAGACAGCGAGCGACGGAGAGAGACGGAGACAGCGAGCGACGGACAGAGATGGAGACAGCGAGCGACGGAGAGAGACGGAGACAGCGAGCGACGGAGACAGACGGAGACAGCGAGCGACGGAGAGAGACAGAGACAGCGAGCGATGAAGAGAGACAGGGACGACACAAAGGGACAGTGAGGGATAGGGGAAGGAAGCGGAGTGAGCGAGACGGGCAGAGCGCGGCGAGCGAGCTGCGGCTAAGCGGAATGACGGAGTCACAGACGTACTGTGAAGAGTTGTAATACAAGATGTGTCGGAGAAAACAAGAAAGTTGTTCGCGTCAAGTCGACCACTACAAATATAACCAACACTACCAAGACTTGGCCCACCCTGTTGGAGGCGACGGCCCATTATCACCATTAACATCACTACCATCATCAACATCACCATCACCAACATAATTAACTATCATCACTGCCATTACCGTCATTAACATCACCAACGTATTTATCACCATCAGTAACAGACATAGCATCACCATCATCACCAGCACCATCACTCAGCTCACTATACAGGGGGGGATGTACCGGTTCCAACATCATGTGGAGGTGTGAGGTGGTGCGAGGTGGTGTGATGAGGTGTGACAAGGCGTGTGGATGTGTGAGGTGTGTGGATGAGCGAGGGGGTGAGCGAAGATGGAATCAGGGTATATGGAGGGGCGTGAAGGTCTGGAGATGAGGGGCGTGAAAGTGTGAAGAGCGGTGTGGTGGCGGTGGTGTGTGGTGGTTTGTCGTGGTGGTGATGGTGCGTGGTGGTGTGTGGTGGTGTGTGGTGGTGTGTGGTGGTGTGTGGTGGTGCGTCGTGGTGATGGTGGTGCGTGGTGTTGTGTAGTGGTGGTGGTGTGTGGTGGTGCGTGGTGGTGTGTGATGGTGCGTGGTGGTGCGTGGTGGTGTGTCGTGGTGCGTGGTGGTGTGTGGTGGTGTGTGGTGGCGTGTGGTGGTGCGTGGTGGTGTGTTGTGGTGCGTTGTGCTGCGTGGTGGTGTGTGGTGTTGGTGGTGCGTGGTGGTGCGTGGTGGTGTGTGGTGCGTGGTGGTGCGTGGTGGTGCGTAGTGGTGTGTAGTGGTGTGTAGTGGTGTGTGGTGGCGTATGGTGGTGCGTGGTGGTGCGTGGTGGTGTGTGGTGCGTGGTGGTGGTGTGTGGTGGTGCGTGGTGGTGCGTGGTGGTGTGTCGTGGTGCGTGGTGGTGCGTAGTGGTGTGTAGTGGTGTGTGGTGGCGTGTGGTGGTGCGTGGTGGTGGTGGTGTGTGGTGGGGCGTGGTGTGTGGTGGTGCGTGGTGGTGCGTGGTGGTGTGTGGTGGTGCGTGGTGCTTGGTGGTGTGTGGTGGTGTGTGGTTGTGTGTGGTTGTGTGTGGTTGTGTGTCGTGGTGTGTGGTTGTGTGTCGTGGTGTGTGGTGGTGAGGTGCGTGGTGGTGGTGTGAGGTGTGTGGTGGTGTGTAGTGGTGGTGGTGGTGTGAGGTGTGTGGTGGTGTGTAGTGGTGGTGGTGTGTGGTGGTGCGTGGTGGTGCGTGGTGGTGTGTGGTGGTGTGAGGTGTGTGGTGGTGTGTGGTGGTGCGTGGTGGTGCGTGGTGGTGTGTGGTGGTGCGTGGTGGTGTGAGGAGGTATGAGGAGTAGTCCACGTCACGCTGCTCGTTGATGACGTCGAGCGTTGCCGTCTGGCTGTGCCGCTGGTTGCAGAGCGAGCAGCTGGGCGTGCGGCACCAGGAGGAGGAGGATCAGTCCACGTGTCTCCTCCTCCTGCTCCTCCTCCTCACCGTGCTCCAAGCAGCGCGGCTCCGCGTCCTTGCGGCCGCCGGGGCCCCTGGGGGCACCGCCACCACCACAACAACGACGACGACGACGACGAAACTAGGACAACAACAATAACACTGGCACAACAACAACACTTGGAGGATGACAACACAGAGATAACAATAAACAACAATACTGGGACAACAGCGATTCCAACAACGACGACGACGCTGCGTGGAGAATCACAACAGTGATGATGACGGTGACAGCGATGACAGAGACAACAATGAACACAACAACACTGATCACAACCACTACAATAACAACGTGGCCATTAGCACCACCACCAACAACACGGGTTGCCATAGTACTACAACCACACCCCACAACAACAACCACCACCATCACCAACAACGCAACTACCAGACAGAGCAACAAGGTGACTATGACCAGCCTTGCCCTCTCCTGCTGTGCTGCCTTGCCCACCATGCCCTGAGACTGCCCTACCCCTGCCCATCCCCAGTTTTGCCCTCCTCTACACTACCCCACCCAGCCATACGCCTCTACCCCAATACTCTACCCTACACAGCCTTGCCCTCCCTGCCTCCTACCCTACTCTAAACCCTGCCCTTCCCTCCTCTCCTTCACTGCCCCCTACACCTGCGTCCTGTCCCCCTGGCCCAGTCGTGTCCTGCCCTTTGTCACTGCCCTGCTCCGTGCCCCCTGCCCTCATGCTGCTGCTGCTGCTGCGTGTAGATGTGGATGATGTTGTAGAGGAGGAGGCTGTGTTGGAGGTGTACACGCCGTGGCGGTGCAGCACCACCTCCTGGCGGCACCACGGCCCCCCCCCCCGTACCCCCAAGGAGGGTGGGAGGGGGGTGACAATGAACAGGTGAGCGTGCAGGCTAGTCACTGCACAGGTGAGTACTGTACAGGCAAGTGCACAGGCGAATGAGTATACAGGTGAGTGTGCAAGAGAATGTACAGGTGAGTGAGCGTTCATGTCAGTGTACAGGTGAACGTGCAGGTGAGTGTCACAGGCGAGCGTTCGGGCGAGCAACTGCAACGCGTCGTTGCCGCACTTGTGGCCCAGGTTGTGCTGGCAGGGCACGATGACCACGGGCTTGGAGAACATCTCCAGGCAGAGGGGCCACAGCTGCTGACGTGCTCCAGGTGGTCGTAGCGCGCCTGGGATTCGCGATCAGCAACGACGTCCGGCCCCGCACAGCGCCTCTGCACGCTCATCGCTACAGCTGTCACGCACAGGCAGAAAGCCTCGTCCCTACAGCTGTAACGCACAGGCGGACAGCCTCGTCCCTACAGCTGTCACGCACAGGTGGACAGCCTCGTCCCTACAGCTGTAACGCACAGGCGGACAGCCTCGTGCCTACAGCTGTAACGAACAGGCGGACAGCCTCGTCCCTACAGTTGTCACGCACAGGTGGACAGCCTCATCCCCAAAGCTGTCACGCACAGGCGGACAGCCTCGTCCCTACAGCTGTCACGCACAGGCGGACAGCCTCGTCCCTACAGCTGTCACGCACAGGCAGACAGCCTCATCCCTAAAACTCACGCACAGGCAGACAGCCTCGTCCCTAAAACTGTAACGCACGTGCATTGGAAGCGCTACCAACTCACGGAATTTGAAACACATTCCACTGTTACATGGACTTCCTGAGAAAGAGGTATGGTGTAGGTCTAACAATGGGCTTGTCAAATCAGAAGCTATCAGTGGGTAAGAGGTGAGTGTGCGGTTGGCAGTGACATGCAGTGGGAAATTCTAAAATGTGAGTTTTTTTTACTAAATCGGGGTAGGTTCCCAATGAATGTGTAGATTTAAGGATCAAACATAGCCTCTGGCAAGGAAACGGGTATACAAGTGAGCTGCTGGGAGATGGAACTGTTGTAAGGTTATGGCATGGTGCTTTTGTGAATGGTATACAGCTCCATTTTGTAAGAGTGCTTCTATGCAAAGACCGTGGTGCTGAAGAGACATTTCAACATCGCACATGTTATAAATAACCATTTTAATTGCATAACTCAGCCCCCAACTCACGGCGTTATAACTGCGGGCAACGAGTTTCAACCACAAATGCCTGCTAGGATGTCCCTGCCGTGTTGCCTGGCAAATGGCCCTCTGACCCGGTTAACGCGAAGACGCAATTCACCAAAAGTAAAAAATGAGTGTTGACCCAGACTCAGCGCTTGGGCGCCGCGGTGGCGAGATGTTCACTACCTCGCCTGCTGTAATATTTGGAATTTGTTTGCGTCTCTCCCCTCGGTCGCGTGTTTTTTTTTTTTCTCCAGGCCCTCTGGGTTTCTTCCTCCACATTTAGTATCAATCAGGATCACGCGTTTAAGAGTATTTGGCTGCTAACATTTCCACACGATGATAAGCCACTTCGTTGGACTATAATGTGTGGCCAGGTCTCTTCTGAAAAAAAGGCTACAATGGCTCAGTGGGCCCCACCTGCTAAAATAAACAAATAGTTTAGTGGCGTCCAGCGTTCAGCTCTCACGAGCCCCCTCCCCTCGCCCCACAGTTGGCCTCGGGGTTGGGCCAACCCCCCCCCCCCCCCAGGCCAATCGGGACTCAGCCCCCCTGGTCGAGGCACTGCGTCCCCACATTGAATCTACGCAGCTCAGCGACGGTAGCGAGGACCTCGGGTCGACCTTTTATCTTTCGACGTGTGTTTACAGAAACGAGTATAGCGAGTCATTCACGTTTGATGATTTTACCACGAGTCGAATAAATGTGTTCATTTTACATCGGTAAAAACACTTTTGTATGACTTAATAAACATTGCAATACTGTTTGCAATTTACTCAGGGCCCTCGTAGCCTGAATCCGGCCCTGTCTGGTCGGCGTCTCTCGCCCCTGAGGAGTCGAGCGCGCCCGGCGAGGGAAGCATGGCCTCCACCTCGTCGCGCTCGTGTCACTACGAGGAGGAGGAGGGCGAGGAGGTGGCGAGGCGGACGGAGGCCCCGAGGCAGCTGCTCGGGGCCTCTGCTGCGCGCCGGGGACGACGCGGGGCTGGCGAGCCTCGCGGCCTCCGTGCTGGTGAGCGTGCCTAGCAGTTGCACCATTCAATTCCGCTCGTCCAGACGGGGAGAATTCAATCACATTTATTCGATGCGACGTTTCTTATGGGATTTAATAAGCGACAACATTTTGACCCCAAACCGAGAGGATTCTGGGATGTTTGTGGTTTATTGGTAATAACTCTGGAAGGAAACGTCGCTGACCCATCAAGGTGGTACTCCTACTGCTCGCCTCGTCGAGAGGAATCCAAATATATGAGTCGTTAAGCTATGGGATATGAAATGGACGATCGACCAATAAAACAACATGTATTATGGGGTTGAATGCTTTTTGCTATTCACAAACTAGAACAAAAGCAGTCATGCAAATATCTGATTTAACACCGCACAGCAAAACCAGTTGCACCATTCAATTCCGCTCGTCCAGACGGGGAGAATTCAATCACATTTATTCGATGCGACGTTTCACATGGGATTTAATAAGCGACAACATTTTGACCCCAATCCGAGAGGATTCTGGGATGTTTGTGGTTTATTGGTAATAACTCTGGAAGGAGACGTCGCAGACCCATCAAGGTGGAACTCCTACTGCTCGCCTCATCGAGAGGAATCCAAAGATATGAGTAGTTCAGCTATGGGATATGAAATGGACGAGCGACCAATAAAACAACATGTATTATGGGGTTGAATGCTTTTTGCTATTCACAAAATAAAACAAAAGCAGTCATGCAAATATCTTATTTAACACAGCACAGCAAAATCAGTTGCACCATTCAATCCCGCTCGTCCAGACGGGGAGAATTCAATCACATTTATTCTTTGCGACGTTTCATATGGGATTTATTGAGCGACAACATTTTGACCCCAAATCGAGAGGATTCTGGGATGTTTGTGGTTTTTTTGTAATAACTCTGGAAGGAAACGTCGCAGACCAATCAAAGTAGTAATCGTACTGCTCGCCTCATCGAGAGGAATCCAAAGATATGAGTGGTTAAGCTATGGGATATGAAATGGATGAGCGACCAATAAATCAACATGTATTATTGGGTTGAATGCTTTTTGCTATTCACAAAATAAAACAAAAGCAGTCATGCAAATATCTTATTTAACACAGCACAGCAAAATCAGTTGCACCATTCAATCCCGCTCGTCCAGACGGGGAGAATTCAATCACATTTATTCGATGCGACGTTTCTTATGGGATTTAATGAGCGACAACATTTTGACCCCAAACCGAGAGGATTCTGGGATGTTTGTGGTTTTTTTGTAATAACTCTGGAAGGTAACGTCGCAGACCAATCAAGGTGGTACTCCTACTGCTCCCCTCATCGAGAGGAATCCAAAGATATGAGTGGTTAAGCTATGGGATATGAAATGGACGAGCGACCAATAAAACAACATGTATTATGGGGTTGAATGCTTTTTGCTATTCACAAAATAAAACAAAAGCAGTCATGCAAATATCTTATTTAACACAGCACAGCAAAATCAGTTGCACCATTCAATCCCGCTCGTCCAGACGGGGAGAAGTCAATCACATTTATTCAATGCGACGTTTCTTATGGGGTTTATTGAGCGAAAACATTTTGACCCCAAATCGAGAGGATTCTGGGATGTTTGTGGTTTTTTTTGTAATAACTCTGGAAGGAAACGTCGCAGACCCATCAAGGTGGTACTCGTACTGCTCGCCTCATCGAGAGGAATGCAAAGATATGAGGGGTTAAGCTATGGGATATAAAATGGACGCTCGACCAATTAAACAACATGTATTATGGGGTTGAATGCTTTTTGCTATTCACAAAATAAAACAAAAGCAGGAAAGCAAATATCGTATTTAACACAGCACAGCAAAATCAGTTGCACCATTCAATCCCGCTCGTCCAGACGGGGAGAATTCAATCACATTTATTCGATGCGACGTTTCTTATGGGATTTAATGAGCGACAACATTTTGACCCCAAACCGAGAGGATTCTGGGATGTTTGTGGTTTTTTTGTAATAACTCTGGAAGGAAACGTTGGAGACCCATCAAGGTGGTACTCGTACTGCTCGACTCATCGAGCGGAATCCAAAGATATGAGTGGTTAAGCTATGGGATATGAAATGGACGAGCGACCAATAAATCAACATGTATTATGAGGTTGAATGCGTTTTGCTATTCACAAACTAGAACAAAAGCAGTCATGCAAATATCTGATTTAACACAGCACAGCAAAATCAGTTGCACCATTCAATTCCTCTCGTCAAGACGGGGAGAATTCAATCACATTTATTCTATGCGACGTTTCTTATGGGATGTATTGAGCGACAACATTTTGACCCCAAATCGAGAGGATTCTGGGATGTTTGTGGTTTTTTTGTGATAACT
This sequence comes from Petromyzon marinus, assembly GCF_048934315.1. Lineage (NCBI taxonomy): Eukaryota > Metazoa > Chordata > Hyperoartia > Petromyzontiformes > Petromyzontidae > Petromyzon > Petromyzon marinus. Next base: position 24,888,218 of record NC_133689.1, read on the forward strand.
CTGGAAGGAAACGTCGCAGACCCATCAAGGTGGTACTCGTACTGCTCGCCTCATCGAGAGGAATCCAAAGATATGAGTGGTTAAGCTATGGGATATGAAATGGACGAGCAACCAATAAAACAACATGTATTATTGGGTTGAATGCTTTTTGCTATTCACAAAATAAAACAAAAGCAGTCATGCAAATATCTTATTTAACACAGCACAGCAAAATCAGTTGCACCATTCAATCCCGCTCTTCCAGACGGGGAGAATTCAATCACATTTATTAGATGAGGCGTTTCTTATGGGATTTAATGAGCGACAACATTTTGACCCCAAACCGAGAGGATTCTGGGATGTTTGTGGTTTTTTTTGTAATAACTCTGGAAGGAAACGTCGCAGACCCATCAAAGTGGTACTCCTACTGCTCGCCTCAACGAGAGGAATCGAAAGATATGAGTGGTTAAGCTATGGGATATGAAATGGACGAGCGACCAATAAAACAACATGTATTATGGGGTTGAATGCTTTTTGCTATTCACAAAATAAAACAAAAGCAGTCATGCAAATATCTTATTTAACACAGCACAGCAAAATCAGTTGCACCATTCAATCCCGCTCGTCCAGACGGGGAGAATTCAATCACATTTATTCGATGCGACGTTTCTTATGAGATTTATTGAGCGACAACATTTTGACCCCAAATCGAGAGGATTCTGGGATGTTTGTGGTTTTTTTGTAATAACTCTGGAAGGAAACGTCCCAGACCCATCAAGGTGGTACTCGTACTGCTCGCCTCATCGAGAGGAATGCAAAGATATGAGGGGTTAAGCTATGGGATATAAAATGGACGCTCGACCAATAAAAAACATGTATTAAGGGGTTGAATGCTTTTTGCTATTCACAAAATAAAACAAAAGCAGTAAAGCAAATATCGTATTTAACACAGCACAGCAAAATCAGTTGCACCATTCAATCCCGCTCGTCCAGATGGGGAGAATTCAATCACATTTATTCGATGCGACGTTTCTTATGGGATTTAATGAGCGACAACATTTTGACCCCAAACCGAGAGGATTCTGGGATGTTTGTGGTTTTTTTGTAATAACTCTGGAAGGTAACGTCGCAGACCAATCAAGGTGGTACTCCTGCTGCTCCCCTCATCGAGAGGAATCCAAAGATATGAGTGGTTAAGCTATGGGATATGAAATGGACGAGCGACCAATAAAACAACATGTATTATGGGGTTGAATGCTTTTTGCTATTCACAAAATAAAACAAAAGCAGTCATGCAAATATCTTATTTAACAAAGCACAGCAAAATCAGTTGCACCATTCAATCCCGCTCGTCCAGACGGGGAGAATTCAATCACATTTATTCTTTGCGACGTTTCATATGGGATTTAATGAGCGACAACATTTTGACCCCAAACCGAGAGGATTCTGGGATGTTTGTGGTTTTTTTTGTAATAACTCTGGAAGGAAACGTCGCAGACCCATCAAAGTGGTACTCCTACTGCTCGCCTCAACGAGAGGAATCGAAAGATATGAGTGGTTAAGCTATGAGATATGAAATGGACGAGCGACCAATAAAACAACATGTATTATGGGGTTGAATGCTTTTTGCTATTCACAAAATAAAACAAAAGCAGTCATGCAAATATCTTATTTAACACAGCACAGCAAAATCAGTTGCACCATTCAATCCCGCTCGTCCAGACGGGGAGAATTCAATCACATTTATTCGATGCGACGTTTCTTATGGGATTTATTGAGCGACAACATTTTGACCCCAAATCGAGAGGATTCTGGGATGTTTGTGGTTTTTTTGTAATAACTCTGGAAGGAAACGTCCCAGACCCATCAAGGTGGTACTCGTACTGCTCGCCTCATCGAGAGGAATGCAAAGATATGAGGGGTTAAGCTATGGGATATAAAATGGACGCTCGACCAATAAAAAAACATGTATTATGGGGTTGAATGCTTTTTGCTATTCACAAAATAAAACAAAAGCAGTAAAGCAAATATCGTATTTAACACAGCACAGCAAAATCAGTTGCACCATTCAATCCCGCTCGTCCAGACGGGGAGAATTCAATCACATTTATTCGATGCGACGTTTCTAATGGGATTTAATGAGCGACAACATTTTGACCCCAAACCGAGAGGATTCTGGGATGTTTGTGGTTTTTTTGTAATAACTCTGGAAGGTAACGTCGCAGACCAATCAAGGTGGTACTCCTGCTGCTCCCCTCATCGAGAGGAATCCAAAGATATGAGTGATTAAGCTATGGGATATGAAATGGACGAGCGACCAATAAAACAACATGTATTATGGGGTTGAATGCTTTTTGCTATTCACAAAATAAAACAAAAGCAGTCATGCAAATATCTTATTTAACACAGCACAGCAAAATCAGTTGCACCATTCAATCCCGCTCGTCCAGACGGGGAGAATTCAATCACATTTATTCTTTGCGACGTTTCATATGGGATTTATTGAGCGACAACATTTTGACCCCAAATCGAGAGGATTCTGGGATGTTTGTGGTTTTTTTTGTAATAACTCTGGAAGGAAACGTCGCAGACCCATCAAGGTAGTAATCGTACTGCTCGCCTCATCGAGAGGAATCCAAAGATATGAGTGGTTAAGCTATGGGATATGAAATGGATGAGCGACCAATAAAACAACATGTATTATTGGGTTGAATGCTTTTTGCTATTCACAAAATAAAACAAAAGCAGTCATGCAAATATCTTATTTAACACAGCACAGCAAAATCAGTTGCACCATTCAATCCCGCTCGTCCAGACGGGGAGAATTCAATCACATTTATTAGATGAGGCGTTTCTTATGGGATTTAATGAGCGACAACATTTTGACCCCAAACCGAGAGGATTCTGGGATGTTTGTGGTTTTTTTGTAATAACTCTGGAAGGTAACGTCGAAGACCCATCAAGGTGGTACTCATACTGCTCCCCTCATCGAGAGGAATCCAAAGATATGAGTGGTTAAGCTATGGGATATGAAATGGACGAGCGACCAATAAAACAACATGTATTATGGGGTTGAATGCTTTTTGCTATTCACAAAATAAAACAAAAGCAGTCATGCAAATATCTTATTTAACACAGCACAGCAAAATCAGTTGCACCATTCAATCCCGCTCGTCCATACGGGGAGAATTCAATCACATTTATTCAATGCGACGTTTCTTATGGGGTTTATTGAGCGACAACATTTTGACCCCAAATCGAGAGGATTCTGGGATGTTTGTGGTTTTTTTGTAATAACTCTGGAAGGAAACGTCGCAGACCCATCAAATTGGTACTCCTACTGCTCGCCTCAACGAGAGGAATGCAAAGATATGAGTGGTTAAGCTATGGGATATGAAATGGACGCTCGACCAATTAAACAACATGTATTATTGGGTTGAATGCTTTTTGCTATTCACAAAATAAAACAAAAGCAGTCATGCAAATATCGTATTTAACACAGCACAGCAAAATCAGTTGCACCATTCAATCCCGCTCGTCCAGATGGGGAGAATTCAATCACATTTATTAGATGAGGCGTTTCTTATGGGATTTAATGAGCGACAACATTTTGACCCCAAACCGAGAGGATTCTGGAATGTTTGTGGTTTTTTTGTAATAACTCTGGAAGGAAACGTCGCAGACCCATCAAGGTGGTACTCGTACTGCTCGCCTCATCGAGAGGAATCCAAAGATATGAGTGATTAAGCTATGGGATATGAAATGGACGAGCGACCAATAAAACAACATGTATTATGAGGTTGAATGCTTTTTGCTATTCACAAAATAAAACAAAAGCAGTCATGCAAATATCTGATTTAACACAGCACAGCAAAATCAGTTGCACCATTCAATCCCGCTCGTCCAGACGGGGAGAATTCAATCACATTTATTCGATGCGACGTTTCTTATGGGATTTATTGAGCGACAACATTTTGACCCCAAATCGAGAGGATTCTGGGATGTTTGTGGTTTTTTTGTAATAACTCTGGAAGGAAACGTCGCAGTCCCATCAAGGTGGTACTCCTACTGCTCCCCTCATCGAGAGGAATCCAATGATATGAGTGGTTAAGCTATGGAATATGAAATGGACGAGCGACCAATAAAACAACATGTATTATTGGGTTGAATGCTTTTTGCTATTCACAAAATAAAACAAAAGCAGTCATGCAAATATCTTATTTAACACAGCACAGCAAAATCAGTTGCACCATTCAATCCCGCTCGTCCAGACGGGGAGAAGTCAATCACATTTATTAGATGAGGCGTTTCTTATGGGATTTAATGAGCGACAACATTTTGACCCCAAATCGAGAGGATTCTGGGATGTTTGTGGTTTTTTTGTAATAACTCTGGAAGGAAACGTCGCAGACCCATCAAAGTGGTACTCGTACTGCTCGCCTCATCGAGAGGAATCGAAAGATATGAGTGGTTAAGCTATGGGATATAAAATGGACGCTCGACCAATTAAACAACATGTATTATGGGGTTGAATGCTTTTTGCTATTCACAAAATAAAACAAAAGCAGGAAAGCAAATATCGTATTTAACACAGCACAGCAAAATCAGTTGCACCATTCAATCCCGCTCGTCCAGACGGGGAGAATTCAATCACATTTATTCGATGCGACGTTTCTTATGGGATTTAATGAGCGACAACATTTTGACCCCAAACCGAGAAGATTCTGGGATGTTTGTGGTTTTTTTGTAATAACTCTGGAAGGAAACGTCGGAGACCCATCAAGGTGGTACTCGTACTGCTCGACTCATCGAGCGGAATCCAAAGATATGAGTGGTTAAGCTATGGGATATGAAATGGACGAGCGACCAATAAAACAACATGTATTATTGGGTTGAATGCTTTTTGCTATTCACAAAATAAAACAAAAGCAGTCATGCAAATATCTGTTTTAACACAGCACAGCAAAATCAGTTGCAATATTCAATCCCGCTCGTCCAGACGGGGAGAATTCAATCACATTTATTAGATGAGGCGTTTCTTATGGGATTTAATGAGCGACAACATTTTGACCCCAAACCGAGAGGATTCTGGGATGTTTGTGTTTTTTTTGTAATAACTCTGGAAGGAAACCTCGCAGACCCATCAAGGTGGTACTCCTACTGCTCGCCTCAACGAGAGGAATCGAAAGATATGAGTGGTTAAGCTATGGGATATGAAATGGACGAGCGACCAATAAAACAACATGTATTATGGGGTTGAATGCTTTTTGCTATTCACAAAATAAAACAAAAGCAGTCATGCAAATATCTTATTTAACACAGCACAGCAAAATCAGTTGCACCATTCAATCCCGCTCGTCCAGACGGGGAGAATTCAATCACATTTATTCGATGCGACGTTTCTTATGGGATTTATTGAGCGACAACATTTTGACCCCAAATCGAGAGGATTCTGGGATGTTTGTGGTTTTTTTGTAATAACTCTGGAAGGAAACGTCCCAGACCCATCAAGGTGGTACTCGTACTGCTCGCCTCATCGAGAGGAATGCAAAGATATGAGGGGTTAAGCTATGGGATATAAAATGGACGCTGGACCAATAAAAAAACATGTATTATGGGGTTGAATGCTTTTTGCTATTCACAAAATAAAACAAAAGCAGTAAAGCAAATATCGTATTTAACACAGCACAGCAAAATCAGTTGCACCATTCAATCCCGCTCGTCCAGACGGGGAGAATTCAATCACATTTATTCGATGCGACGTTTCTTATGGGATTTAATGAGCGACAACATTTTGACCCCAAACCGAGAGGATTCTGGGATGTTTGTGGTTTTTTTGTAATAACTCTGGAAGGTAACGTCGCAGACCAATCAAGGTGGTACTCCTGCTGCTCCCCTCATCGAGAGGAATCCAAAGATATGAGTGGTTAAGCTATGGGATATGAAATGGACGAGCGACCAATAAAACAACATGTATTATGGGGTTGAATGCTTTTTGCTATTCACAAAATAAAACAAAAGCAGTCATGCAAATATCTTATTTAACACAGCACAGCAAAATCAGTTGCACCATTCAATCCCGCTCGTCCAGACGGGGAGAATTCAATCACATTTATTCTTTGCGACGTTTCATATGGGATTTATTGAGCGACAACATTTTGACCCCAAATCGAGAGGATTCTGGGATGTTTGTGGTTTTTTTGTAATAACTCTGGAAGGAAACGTCGCAGACCCATCAAGGTAGTAATCGTACTGCTCGCCTCATCGAGAGGAATCCAATATTATGAGTGGTTAAGCTATGGGATATGAAATGGATGAGCGACCAATAAATCAACATGTATTATTGGGTTGAATGCTTTTTGCTATTCACAAAATAAAACAAAAGCAGTCATGCAAATATCTTATTTAACACAGCACAGCAAAATCAGTTGCACCATTCAATCCCGCTCGTCCAGACGGGGAGAATTCAATCACATTTATTCGATGCGACGTTTCTTATGGGATTTAATGAGCGACAACATTTTGACCCCAAACCGAGAGGATTCTGGGATGTTTGTGGTTTTTTTGTAATAACTCTGGAAGGTGACGTCGCAGACCAATCAAGGTGGTACTCCTACTGCTCCCCTCATCGAGAGGAATCCAAAGATATGAGTGGTTAAGCTATGGGATATGAAATGGACGAGCGACCAATAAAACAACATGTATTATGGGGTTGAATGCTTTTTGCTATTCACAAAATAAAACAAAAGCAGTCATGCAAATATCTTATTTAACACAGCACAGCAAAATCAGTTGCACCATTCAATCCCGCTCGTCCAGACGGGGAGAAGTCAATCACATTTATTCAATGCGACGTTTCTTATGGGGTTTATTGAGCGAAAACATTTTGACCCCAAATCGAGAGGATTCTGGGATGTTTGTGGTTTTTTTGTGATAACTCTGGAAGGAAACGTCGCAGACCCATCAAGGTGGTACTCGTACTGCTCGCCTCATCGAGAGGAATCAAAAGATATGAGTGGTTAAACTATGGGATATGAAATGGACGAGCGACCAATAAAACAACATGTATTATGGGGTTGAATGCTTTTTGCTATTCACAAAATAAAACAAAAGCAGTCATGCAAATATCTTATTTAACACAGCACAGCAAAATCAGTTGCACCATTCAATCCCGCTCGTCCAGACGGGGAGAAGTCAATCACATTTATTCAATGCGACGTTTCTTATGGGGTTTATTGAGCGAAAACATTTTGACCCCAAATCGAGAGGATTCTGGGATGTTTGTGGTTTTTTTGTAATAACTCTGGAAGGAAACGTCCCAGACCCATCAAGGTGGTACTCGTACTGCTCGCCTCATCGAGAGGAATGCAAAGATATGAGGGGTTAAGCTATGGGATATAAAATGGACGCTGGACCAATAAAAAAACATGTATTATGGGGTTGAATGCTTTTTGCTATTCACAAAATAAAACAAAAGCAGTAAAGCAAATATCGTATTTAACACAGCACAGCAAAATCAGTTGCACCATTCAATCCCGCTCGTCCAGACGGGGAGAATTCAATCACATTTATTCGATGCGACGTTTCTTATGGGATTTAATGAGCGACAACATTTTGACCCCAAACCGAGAGGATTCTGGGATGTTTGTGGTTTTTTTGTAATAACTCTGGAAGGTAACGTCGCAGACCAATCAAGGTGGTACTCCTGCTGCTCCCCTCATCGAGAGGAATCCAAAGATATGAGTGGTTAAGCTATGGGATATGAAATGGACGAGCGACCAATAAAACAACATGTATTATGGGGTTGAATGCTTTTTGCTATTCACAAAATAAAACAAAAGCAGTCATGCAAATATCTTATTTAACACAGCACAGCAAAATCAGTTGCACCATTCAATCCCGCTCGTCCAGACGGGGAGAATTCAATCACATTTATTCTTTGCGACGTTTCATATGGGATTTATTGAGCGACAACATTTTGACCCCAAATCGAGAGGATTCTGGGATGTTTGTGGTTTTTTTGTAATAACTCTGGAAGGAAACGTCGCAGACCCATCAAGGTAGTAATCGTACTGCTCGCCTCATCGAGAGGAATCCAATATTATGAGTGGTTAAGCTATGGGATATGAAATGGATGAGCGACCAATAAATCAACATGTATTATTGGGTTGAATGCTTTTTGCTATTCACAAAATAAAACAAAAGCAGTCATGCAAATATCTTATTTAACACAGCACAGCAAAATCAGTTGCACCATTCAATCCCGCTCGTCCAGACGGGGAGAATTCAATCACATTTATTCGATGCGACGTTTCTTATGGGATTTAATGAGCGACAACATTTTGACCCCAAACCGAGAGGATTCTGGGATGTTTGTGGTTTTTTTGTAATAACTCTGGAAGGTGACGTCGCAGACCAATCAAGGTGGTACTCCTACTGCTCCCCTCATCGAGAGGAATCCAAAGATATGAGTGGTTAAGCTATGGGATATGAAATGGACGAGCGACCAATAAAACAACATGTATTATGGGGTTGAATGCTTTTTGCTATTCACAAAATAAAACAAAAGCAGTCATGCAAATATCTTATTTAACACAGCACAGCAAAATCAGTTGCACCATTCAATCCCGCTCGTCCAGACGGGGAGAAGTCAATCACATTTATTCAATGCGACGTTTCTTATGGGGTTTATTGAGCGAAAACATTTTGACCCCAAATCGAGAGGATTCTGGGATGTTTGTGGTTTTTTTGTGATAACTCTGGAAGGAAACGTCGCAGACCCATCAAGGTGGTACTCGTACTGCTCGCCTCATCGAGAGGAATCAAAAGATATGAGTGGTTAAACTATGGGATATGAAATGGACGAGCGACCAATAAAACAACATGTATTATGGGGTTGAATGCTTTTTGCTATTCACAAAATAAAACAAAAGCAGTCATGCAAATATCTTATTTAACACAGCACAGCAAAATCAGTTGCACCATTCAATCCCGCTCGTCCAGACGGGGAGAAGTCAATCACATTTATTCAATGCGACGTTTCTTATGGGGTTTATTGAGCGAAAACATTTTGACCCCAAATCGAGAGGATTCTGGGATGTTTGTGGTTTTTTTGTAATAACTCTGGAAGGAAACGTCGCAGACCCATCAAGGTGGTACTCGTACTGCTCGCCTCATCGAGCGGAATGCAAAGATATGAGGGGTTAAGCTATGGGATATAAAATGGACGCTCGACCAATTAAACAACATGTATTATGGGGTTGAATGCTTTTTGCTATTCACAAAATAAAACAAAAGCAGTAAAGCAAATATCGTATTTAACACAGCACAGCAAAATCAGTTGCACCATTCAATCCCGCTCGTCCAGACGGGGAGAATTCAATCACATTTATTCGATGCGACGTTTCTTATGGGATTTAATGAGCGACAACATTTTGACCCCAAACCGAGAGGATTCTGGGATGTTTGTGGTTTTTTTGTAATAACTCTGGAAGGAAACGTCGGAGACCCATCAAGGTGGTACTCGTACTGCTCGACTCATCGAGCGGAATCCAAAGATATGAGTGGTTAAGCTATGGGATATGAAATGGACGAGCGACCAATAAAACAACATGTATTATGAGGTTGAATGCTTTTTGCTATTCACAAAATAAAACAAAAGCAGTCATGCAAATATCTTATTTAACACAGCACAGCAAAATCAGTTGCACCATTCAATCCCGCTCGTCCAGACGGGGAGAAGTCAATCACATTTATTCAATGCGACGTTTCTTATGGGGTTTATTGAGCGAAAACATTTTGACCCCAAATCGAGAGGATTCTGGGATGTTTGTGGTTTTTTTGTGATAACTCTGGAAGGAAACGTCGCAGACCCATCAAGGTGGTACTCGTACTGCTCGCCTCATCGAGAGGAATCAAAAGATATGAGTGGTTAAGCTATGGGATATGATATGGACGAGCGACCAATAAAACAACATGTATTATTGGGTTGAATGCTTTCTGCTATTCACAAAATAAAACAAAAGCAGTCATGCAAATATCTTATTTAATACAGCACTGCAAAATCAGTTGCACCATTCAATCCCGCTCGTCCAGACGGGGAGAATTCAATCACATTTATTAGATGAGGCGTTTCTTATGGGATTTAATGAGCGACAACATTTTGACCCCAAACCGAGAGGATTCTGGGATGTTTGTGGTTTTTTTGTAATAACTCTGGAAGGAAACGTCCCAGACCCATCAAGGTGGTACTCGTACTGCTCGCCTCATCGAGAGAAATCCAAAGATATGAGGGGTTAAGCTATGGGATATAAAATGGACGCTCGACCAATAAAACAACATGTATTATGGGGTTGAATGCTTTTTGCTATTCACAAAATAAAACAAAAGCAGTAAAGCAAATATCGTATTTAACACAGCACAGCAAAATCAGTTGCACCATTCAATCCCGCTCGTCCAGACGGGGAGAATTCAATCACATTTATTCGATGCGACGTTTCTTATGGGATTTAATGAGCGACAACATTTTGACCCCAAACCGAGAGGATTCTGGGATGTTTGTGGTTTTTTTGTAATAACTCTGGAAGGTAACGTCGCAGACCAATCAAGGTGGTACTCCTGCTGCTCCCCTCATCGAGAGGAATCCAAAGATATGAGTGGTTAAGCTATGGGATATGAAATGGACGAGCGACCAATAAAACAACATGTATTATGGGGTTGAATGCTTTTTGCTATTCACAAAATAAAACAAAAGCAGTAAAGCAAATATCGTATTTAACACAGCACAGCAAAATCAGTTGCACCATTCAATCCCGCTCGTCCAGACGGGGAGAATTCAATCACATTTATTCGATGCGACGTTTCTTATGGGATTTAATGAGCGACAACATTTTGACCCCAAACCGAGAGGATTCTGGGATGTTTGTGGTTTTTTTGTAATAACTCTGGAAGGTAACGTCGCAGACCAATCAAGGTGGTACTCCTGCTGCTCCCCTCATCGAGAGGAATCCAAAGATATGAGTGGTTAAGCTATGGGATATGAAATGGACGAGCGACCAATAAAACAACATGTATTATGGGGTTGAATGCTTTTTGCTATTCACAAAATAAAACAAAAGCAGTCATGCAAATATCTTATTTAACACAGCACAGCAAAATCAGTTGCACCATTCAATCCCGCTCGTCCAGACGGGGAGAATTCAATCACATTTATTCTTTGCGACGTTTCATATGGGATTTATTGAGCGACAACATTTTGACCCCAAATCGAGAGGATTCTGGGATGTTTGTGGTTTTTTTGTAATAACTCTGGAAGGAAACGTCGCAGACCCATCAAGGTAGTAATCGTACTGCTCGCCTCATCGAGAGGAATCCAATATTATGAGTGGTTAAGCTATGGGATATGAAATGGATGAGCGACCAATAAATCAACATGTATTATTGGGTTGAATGCTTTTTGCTATTCACAAAATAAAACAAAAGCAGTCATGCAAATATCTTATTTAACACAGCACAGCAAAATCAGTTGCACCATTCAATCCCGCTCGTCCAGACGGGGAGAATTCAATCACATTTATTCGATGCGACGTTTCTTATGGGATTTAATGAGCGACAACATTTTGACCCCAAACCGAGAGGATTCTGGGATGTTTGTGGTTTTTTTGTAATAACTCTGGAAGGTGACGTCGCAGACCAATCAAGGTGGTACTCCTACTGCTCCCCTCATCGAGAGGAATCCAAAGATATGAGTGGTTAAGCTATGGGATATGAAATGGACGAGCGACCAATAAAACAACATGTATTATGGGGTTGAATGCTTTTTGCTATTCACAAAATAAAACAAAAGCAGTCATGCAAATATCTTATTTAACACAGCACAGCAAAATCAGTTGCACCATTCAATCCCGCTCGTCCAGACGGGGAGAAGTCAATCACATTTATTCAATGCGACGTTTCTTATGGGGTTTATTGAGCGAAAACATTTTGACCCCAAATCGAGAGGATTCTGGGATGTTTGTGGTTTTTTTGTGATAACTCTGGAAGGAAACGTCGCAGACCCATCAAGGTGGTACTCGTACTGCTCGCCTCATCGAGAGGAATCAAAAGATATGAGTGGTTAAACTATGGGATATGAAATGGACGAGCGACCAATAAAACAACATGTATTATGGGGTTGAATGCTTTTTGCTATTCACAAAATAAAACAAAAGCAGTCATGCAAATATCTTATTTAACACAGCACAGCAAAATCAGTTGCACCATTCAATCCCGCTCGTCCAGACGGGGAGAAGTCAATCACATTTATTCAATGCGACGTTTCTTATGGGGTTTATTGAGCGAAAACATTTTGACCCCAAATCGAGAGGATTCTGGGATGTTTGTGGTTTTTTTGTAATAACTCTGGAAGGAAACGTCGCAGACCCATCAAGGTGGTACTCGTACTGCTCGCCTCATCGAGCGGAATGCAAAGATATGAGGGGTTAAGCTATGGGATATAAAATGGACGCTCGACCAATTAAACAACATGTATTATGGGGTTGAATGCTTTTTGCTATTCACAAAATAAAACAAAAGCAGTAAAGCAAATATCGTATTTAACACAGCACAGCAAAATCAGTTGCACCATTCAATCCCGCTCGTCCAGACGGGGAGAATTCAATCACATTTATTCGATGCGACGTTTCTTATGGGATTTAATGAGCGACAACATTTTGACCCCAAACCGAGAGGATTCTGGGATGTTTGTGGTTTTTTTGTAATAACTCTGGAAGGAAACGTCGGAGACCCATCAAGGTGGTACTCGTACTGCTCGACTCATCGAGCGGAATCCAAAGATATGAGTGGTTAAGCTATGGGATATGAAATGGACGAGCGACCAATAAAACAACATGTATTATGAGGTTGAATGCTTTTTGCTATTCACAAAATAAAACAAAAGCAGTCATGCAAATATCTTATTTAACACAGCACAGCAAAATCAGTTGCACCATTCAATCCCGCTCGTCCAGACGGGGAGAAGTCAATCACATTTATTCAATGCGACGTTTCTTATGGGGTTTATTGAGCGAAAACATTTTGACCCCAAATCGAGAGGATTCTGGGATGTTTGTGGTTTTTTTGTGATAACTCTGGAAGGAAACGTCGCAGACCCATCAAGGTGGTACTCGTACTGCTCGCCTCATCGAGAGGAATCAAAAGATATGAGTGGTTAAGCTATGGGATATGATATGGACGAGCGACCAATAAAACAACATGTATTATTGGGTTGAATGCTTTCTGCTATTCACAAAATAAAACAAAAGCAGTCATGCAAATATCTTATTTAATACAGCACTGCAAAATCAGTTGCACCATTCAATCCCGCTCGTCCAGACGGGGAGAATTCAATCACATTTATTAGATGAGGCGTTTCTTATGGGATTTAATGAGCGACAACATTTTGACCCCAAACCGAGAGGATTCTGGGATGTTTGTGGTTTTTTTGTAATAACTCTGGAAGGAAACGTCCCAGACCCATCAAGGTGGTACTCGTACTGCTCGCCTCATCGAGAGAAATCCAAAGATATGAGGGGTTAAGCTATGGGATATAAAATGGACGCTCGACCAATAAAACAACATGTATTATGGGGTTGAATGCTTTTTGCTATTCACAAAATAAAACAAAAGCAGTAAAGCAAATATCGTATTTAACACAGCACAGCAAAATCAGTTGCACCATTCAATCCCGCTCGTCCAGACGGGGAGAATTCAATCACATTTATTCGATGCGACGTTTCTTATGGGATTTAATGAGCGACAACATTTTGACCCCAAACCGAGAGGATTCTGGGATGTTTGTGGTTTTTTTGTAATAACTCTGGAAGGTAACGTCGCAGACCAATCAAGGTGGTACTCCTGCTGCTCCCCTCATCGAGAGGAATCCAAAGATATGAGTGGTTAAGCTATGGGATATGAAATGGACGAGCGACCAATAAAACAACATGTATTATGGGGTTGAATGCTTTTTGCTATTCACAAAATAAAACAAAAGCAGTCATGCAAATATCTTATTTAACACAGCACAGCAAAATCAGTGGCACCATTCAATCCCGCTCGTCCAGACGGGGAGAAGTCAATCACATTTATTCAATGCGACGTTTCTTATGGGATTTATTGAGCGAAAACATTTTGACCCCAAATCGAGAGGATTCTGGGATGTTTGTGGTTTTTTTGTAATAACTCTGGAAGGAAACGTCGCAGACCCATCAAGGTGGTACTCGTACTGCTCGCCTCATCGAGAGGAATGCAAAGATATGAGGGGTTAAGCTATTGGATATAAAATGGACGCTCGACCAATTAAACAACATGTATTATGGGGTTGAATTCTTTTTGCTATTCACAAAATAAAACAAAAGCAGTAAAGCAAATATCGTATTTAACACAGCACAGCAAAATCAGTTGCACCATTCAATTCCTCTCGTCCAGACGGGGAGAATTCAATCACATTTATTCTATGCGACGTTTCTTATGGGATTTATTGAGCGACAACATTTTGACCCCAAACCGAGAGGATTCTGGGATGTTTGTGGTTTTTTTTGTAATAACTCTGGAAGGAAACGTCGCAGACCCATCAAAGTGGTACTCCTACTGCTCGCCTCATCGAGAGGAATCGAAAGATATGAGTGGTTAAGCTATGGGATATGAAATGGACGAGCGACCAATAAAACAACATGTATTATGGGGTTGAATGCTTTTTGCTATTCACAAACTAGAACAAAAGCAGTCATGCAAATATCTGATTTAACACAGCACAGCAAAATCAGTTGCACCATTCAATTCCTCTCGTCAAGCCGGGGAGAATTCAATCACATTTATTCGATGCGACGTTTCTTATGGGATTTAATGAGCGACAACATTTTGACCCCAAACCGAGAGGATTCTGGGATGTTTGTGGTTTTTTTGTGATAACTCTGGAAGGAAACGTCGCAGACCCATCAAGGTGGTACTCGTACTGCTCGCCTCATCGAGCGGAATCCAAAGATATGAGTGGTTAAGCTATGGGATATGAAATGGACGAGCGACCAATAAAACAACATGTATTATTGGGTTGAATGCTTTTTGCTATTCACAAAATAAAACAAAAGCAGTCATGCAAATATCTGTTTTAACACAGCACAGCAAAATCAGTTGCACCATTCAATCCCGCTCGTCCAGACGGGGAGAATTCAATCACATTTATTCGATGCGACGTTTCTTATGGGATTTATTGAGCGACAACATTTTGACCCCAAATCGAGAGGATTCTGGGATGTTTGTGGTTTTTTTGTAATAACTCTGGAAGGAAACGTCCCAGACCCATCAAGGTGGTACTCGTACTGCTCGCCTCATCGAGAGGAATGCCAAGATATGAGGGGTTAAGCTATGGGATATAAAATGGACGCTGGACCAATAAAAAAACATGTATTATGGGGTTGAATGCTTTTTGCTATTCACAAAATAAAACAAAAGCAGTAAAGCAAATATCGTATTTAACACAGCACAGCAAAATCAGTTGCACCATTCAATCCCGCTCGTCCAGACGGGGAGAATTCAATCACATTTATTCGATGCGACGTTTCTTATGGGATTTAATGAGCGACAACATTTTGACCCCAAACCGAGATGATTCTGGGATGTTTGTGGTTTTTTTGTAATAACTCTGGAAGGTAACGTCGCAGACCAATCAAGGTGGTACTCCTGCTGCTCCCCTCATCGAGAGGAATCCAAAGATATGAGTGGTTAAGCTATGGGATATGAAATGGACGAGCGACCAATAAAACAACATGTATTATGGGGTTGAATGCTTTTTGCTATTCATAAAATAAAACAAAAGCAGTCATGCAAATATCTTATTTAACACAGCACAGCAAAATCAGTTGCACCATTCAATCCCGCTCGTCCAGACGGGGAGAATTCAATCACATTTATTCTTTGCGACGTTTCATATGGGATTTATTGAGCGACAACATTTTGACCCCAAATCGAGAGGATTCTGGGATGTTTGTGGTTTTTTTGTAATAACTCTGGAAGGAAACGTCGCAGACCCATCAAGGTGGTACTCGTACTGCTCGCCTCATCGAGAGGAATGCAAAGATATGAGGGGTTAAGCTATGGGATATAAAATGGACGCTCGACCAATTAAACAACATGTATTATGGGGTTGAATGCTTTTTGCTATTCACAAAATAAAGCAAAAGCAGTAAAGCAAATATCGTATTTAACACAGCACAGCAAAATCAGTTGCACCATTCAATCCCGCTCGTCCAGACGGGGAGAATTCAATCACATTTATTCGATGCGACGTTTCTTATGGGATTTAATGAGCGACAACATTTTGACCCCAAACCGAGAGGATTCTGGGATGTTTGTGGTTTTTTGTAATAACTCTGGAAGGAAACGTCGGAGACCCATCAAGGGGGTACTCGTACTGCTCGACTCATCGAGCGGAATCCAAAGATATGAGTGGTTAAGCTATGGGATATGAAATGGACGAGCGACCAATAAAACAACATGTATTATGAGGTTGAATGCTTTTTGCTATTCACAAACTAGAACAAAAGCAGTCCTGCAAATATCTTATTTAACACAGCACAGCAAAATCAGTTGCACCATTCAATTCCTCTCGTCAAGACGGGGAGAATTCAATCACATTTATTCTATGCGACGTTTCTTATGGGATTTATTGAGCGACAACATTTTGACCCCAAATCGAGAGGATTCTGGGATGTTTGTGGTTTTTTTGTGATAACTCTGGAAGGAAACGTCGCAGACCCATCAAGGTGGTACTCGTACTGCTCGCCTCATCGAGAGAAATCCAAAGATATGAGTGGTTAAGCTATGGGATATGAAATGGACGAGCGACCAATAAAACAACATGTATTATTGGGTTGAATGCTTTCTGCTATTCACAAAATAAAACAAATGCAGTCATGCAAATATCTTATTTAATACAGCACTGCAAAATCAGTTGCACCATTCAATCCCGCTCGTCCAGACGGGGAGAATTCAATCACATTTATTAGATGAGGCGTTTCTTATGGAATTTAATGAGCGACAACATTTTGACCCCAAACCGAGAGGATTCTGGGATGTTTGTGGTTTTTTTGTAATAACTCTGGAAGGAAACGTCTCAGACCCATCAAGGTGGTACTCGTACTGCTCGCCTCATCGAGAGGAATGCAAAGATATGAGGGGTTAAGCTATGGGATATTAAATGGACGCTCGACCAATAAAACAACATGTATTATGGGGTTGAATGCTTTTTGCTATTCACAAAATAAAACAAAAGCAGTAAAGCAAATATCGTATTTAACAGAGCACAGCAAAATCAGTTGCACCATTCAATCCCGCTCGTCCAGACGGGGAGAATTCAATCACATTTATTCGATGCGACGTTTCTTATGGGATTTAATGAGCGACAACATTTTGACCCCAAATCGAGAGGATTCTGGGATGTTTGTGGTTTTTTTGTAATAACTCTGGAAGGAAACGTCCCAGACCCATCAAGGTGGTACTCGTACTGCTCGCCTCATCGAGAGGAATGCAAAGATATGAGGGGTTAAGCTATGGGATATAAAATGGACGCTCGACCAATAAAACAACATGTATTATGGGGTTGAATGCTTTTTGCTATTCACAAAATAAAACAAAAGCAGTCATGCAAATATCTTATTTAAGACAGCACAGCAAAATCAGTGGCACCATTCAATCCCGCTCGTCCAGACGGGGAGAAGTCAATCACATTTATTCAATGCGACGTTTCTTATGGGATTTATTGAGCGAAAACATTTTGACCCCAAATCGAGAGGATTCTGGGATGTTTGTGGTTTTTTTGTAATACCTCTGGAAGGAAACGTCGCAGACCAATCAAGGTGGTACTCCTACTGCTCCCCTCATCGAGAGGAATCCAAAGATATGAGTGGTTAAGCTATGGGATATGAAATGGACGAGCGACCAATAAAACAACATGTATTATGGGGTTGAATGCTTTTTGCTATTCACAAAATAAAACAAAATCAGTCATGCAAATATCTTATTTAACACAGCACAGCAAAATCAGTTGCACCATTCAATCCCGCTCGTCCAGACGGGGAGAAGTCAATCACATTTATTCAATGCGACGTTTCTTATGGGGTTTATTGAGCGAAAACATTTTGACCCCAAATCGAGAGGATTCTGGGATGTTTGTGGTTTTTTTGTAATAACTCTGGAAGGAAACGTCGCAGACCCATCAAGGTGGTACTCGTACTGCTCGCCTCATCGAGAGGAATGCAAAGATATGAGGGGTTAAGCTATGGGATATAAAATGGACGCTCGACCAATTAAACAACATGTATTATGGGGTTGAATGCTTTTTGCTATTCACAAAATAAAACAAAAGCAGTAAAGCAAATATCGTATTTAACACAGCACAGCAAAATCAGTTGCACCATTCAATCCCGCTCGTCCAGACGGGGAGAATTCAATCACATTTATTCGATGCGACGTTTCTTATGGGATTTAATGAGCGACAACATTTTGACCCCAAACCGAGAGGATTCTGGGATGTTTGTGGTTTTTTGTAATAACTCTGGAAGGAAACGTCGGAGACCCATCAAGGTGGTACTCGTACTGCTCGACTCATCGAGCGGAATCCAAAGATATGAGTGGTTAAGCTATGGGATATGAAATGGACGCTCGACCAATAAAACAACATGTATTATGGGGTTGAATGCTTTTTGCTATTCACAAAATAAAACAAAAGCAGTAAAGCAAATATCGTATTTAACACAGCACAGCAAAATCAGTTGCACCATTCAATCCCGCTCGTCCAGACGGGGAGAATTCAATCACATTTATTCGATGCGACGTTTCTTATGGGATTTAATGAGCGACAACATTTTGACCCCAAATCGAGAGGATTCTGGGATGTTTGTGGTTTTTTTGTAATAACTCTGGAAGGAAACGTCCCAGACCCATCAAGGTGGTACTCGTACTGCTCGCCTCATCGAGAGGAATGCAAAGATATGAGGGGTTAAGCTATGGGATATAAAATGGACGCTCGACCAATAAAACAACATGTATTATGGGGTTGAATGCTTTTTGCTATTCACAAAATAAAACAAAAGCAGTCATGCAAATATCTTATTTAAGACAGCACAGCAAAATCAGTGGCACCATTCAATCCCGCTCGTCCAGACGGGGAGAAGTCAATCACATTTATTCTATGCGACGTTTCTTATGGGATTTATTGAGCGAAAACATTTTGACCCCAAATCGAGAGGATTCTGGGATGTTTGTGGTTTTTTTGTAATAACTCTGGAAGGAAACGTCGCAGACCAATCAAGGTCGTACTCCTACTGCTCCCCTCATCGAGAGGAATCCAAAGATATGAGTGGTTAAGCTATGGGATATGAAATGGACGCTCGACCAATAAAACAACATGTATTATGGGGTTGAATGCTTTTTGCTATTCACAAAATAAAACAAAAGCAGTAAAGCAAATATCGTATTTAACACAGCACAGCAAAATCAGTTGCACCATTCAATCCCGCTCGTCCAGACGGGGAGAATTCAATCACATTTATTCGATGCGACGTTTCTAATGGGATTTAATGAGCGACAACATTTTGACCCCAAATCGAGAGGATTCTGGGATGTTTGTGGTTTTTTTGTAATAACTCTAGAAGGAAACGTCCCAGACCCATCAAGGTGGTACTCGTACTGCTCGCCTCATCGAGAGGAATGCAAAGATATGAGGGGTTAAGCTATGGGATAACAAATGGACGCTCGACCAATAAAACAACATGTATTATGGGGTTGAATGCTTTTTGCTATTCACAAAATAAAACAAAAGCAGTCATGCAAATATCTTATTTAAGACAGCACAGCAAAATCAGTGGCACCATTCAATCCCGCTCGTCCAGACGGGGAGAAGTCAATCACATTTATTCTATGCGACGTTTCTTATGGGATTTATTGAGCGAAAACATTTTGACCCCAAATCGAGAGGATTCTGGGATGTTTGTGGTTTTTTTGTAATAACTCTGGAAGGAAACGTCGCAGACCAATCAAGGTGGTACTCCTACTGCTCCCCTCATCGAGAGGAATCCAAAGATATGAGTGGTTAAGCTATGGGATATGAAATGGACGAGCGACCAATAAAACAACATGTATTATGGGGTTGAATGCTTTTTGCTATTCACAAAATAAAACAAAAGCAGTAAAGCAAATATCGTATTTAACACAGCACAGCAAAATCAGTTGCACCATTCAATCCCGCTCGTCCAGACGGGGAGAATTCAATCACATTTATTCGATGCGACGTTTCTTATGGGATTTAATGAGCGACAACATTTTGACCCCAAACCGAGAGGATTCTGGGATGTTTGTGGTTTTTTGTAATAACTCTGGAAGGAAACGTCGGAGACCCATCAAGGTGGTACTCGTACTGCTCGACTCATCGAGCGGAATCCAAAGATATGAGTGGTTAAGCTATGGGATATGAAATGGACGAGCGACCAATAAAACAACATGTATTATGAGGTTGAATGCTTTTTGCTATTCACAAACTAGAACAAAAGCAGTCATGCAAATATCTTATTTAACACAGCACAGCAAAATCAGTTGCACCATTCAATTCCTCTCGTCAAGACGGGGAGAATTCAATCACATTTATTCTATGCGACGTTTCTTATGGGATTTATTGAGCGAAAACATTTTGACCCCAAATCGAGAGGATTCTGGGATGTTTGTGGTTTTTTTGTAATAACTCTGGAAGGAAACGTCGCAGACCAATCAAGGTGGTACTCCTACTGCTCCCCTCATCGAGAGGAATCCAAAGATATAAGTGGTTAAGCTATGGGATATGAAATGGACGAGCGACCAATAAAACAACATGTATTATTGGGTTGAATGCTTTTTGCTATTCACAAAATAAAACAAAAGCAGTCATGCAAATATCTTATTTAACACAGCACAGCAAAATCAGTTGCACCATTCAATCCCGCTCGTCCAGACGGGGAGAAGTCAATCACATTTATTCAATGCGACGTTTCTTATGGGGTTTATTGAGCGAAAACATTTTGACCCCAAATCGAGAGGATTCTGGGATGTTTGTGGTTTTTTTGTAATAACTCTAGAAGGAAACGTCCCAGACCCATCAAGGTGGTACTCGTACTGCTCGCCTCATCGAGAGGAATGCAAAGATATGAGGGGTTAAGCTATGGGATAACAAATGGACGCTCGACCAATAAAACAACATGTATTATGGGGTTGAATGCTTTTTGCTATTCACAAAATAAAACAAAAGCAGTCATGCAAATATCTTATTTAAGACAGCACAGCAAAATCAGTGGCACCATTCAATCCCGCTCGTCCAGACGGGGAGAAGTCAATCACATTTATTCTATGCGACGTTTCTTATGGGATTTATTGAGCGAAAACATTTTGACCCCAAATCGAGAGGATTCTGGGATGTTTGTGGTTTTTTTGTAATAACTCTGGAAGGAAACGTCGCAGACCAATCAAGGTGGTACTCCTACTGCTCCCCTCATCGAGAGGAATCCAAAGATATGAGTGGTTAAGCTATGGGATATGAAATGGACGAGCGACCAATAAAACAACATGTATTATGGGGTTGAATGCTTTTTGCTATTCACAAAATAAAACAAAAGCAGTAAAGCAAATATCGTATTTAACACAGCACAGCAAAATCAGTTGCACCATTCAATCCCGCTCGTCCAGACGGGGAGAATTCAATCACATTTATTCGATGCGACGTTTCTTATGGGATTTAATGAGCGACAACATTTTGACCCCAAACCGAGAGGATTCTGGGATGTTTGTGGTTTTTTGTAATAACTCTGGAAGGAAACGTCGGAGACCCATCAAGGTGGTACTCGTACTGCTCGACTCATCGAGCGGAATCCAAAGATATGAGTGGTTAAGCTATGGGATATGAAATGGACGAGCGACCAATAAAACAACATGTATTATGAGGTTGAATGCTTTTTGCTATTCACAAACTAGAACAAAAGCAGTCATGCAAATATCTTATTTAACACAGCACAGCAAAATCAGTTGCACCATTCAATTCCTCTCGTCAAGACGGGGAGAATTCAATCACATTTATTCTATGCGACGTTTCTTATGGGATTTATTGAGCGAAAACATTTTGACCCCAAATCGAGAGGATTCTGGGATGTTTGTGGTTTTTTTGTAATAACTCTGGAAGGAAACGTCGCAGACCAATCAAGGTGGTACTCCTACTGCTCCCCTCATCGAGAGGAATCCAAAGATATAAGTGGTTAAGCTATGGGATATGAAATGGACGAGCGACCAATAAAACAACATGTATTATTGGGTTGAATGCTTTTTGCTATTCACAAAATAAAACAAAAGCAGTCATGCAAATATCTTATTTAACACAGCACAGCAAAATCAGTTGCACCATTCAATCCCGCTCGTCCAGACGGGGAGAAGTCAATCACATTTATTCAATGCGACGTTTCTTATGGGGTTTATTGAGCGAAAACATTTTGACCCCAAATCGAGAGGATTCTGGGATGTTTGTGGTTTTTTTGTAATAACTCTGGAAGGAAACGTCGCAGACCCATCAAGGTGGTACTCGTACTGCTCGCCTCATCGAGAGGAATGCAAAGATATGAGGGGTTAAGCTATGGGATATAAAATGGACGCTCGACCAATTAAACAACATGTATTATGGGGTTGAATGCTTTTTGCTATTCACAAAATAAAACAAAAGCAGTAAAGCAAATATCGTATTTAACACAGCACAGCAAAATCAGTTGCACCATTCAATCCCGCTCGTCCAGACGGGGAGAATTCAATCACATTTATTCGATGCGACGTTTCTTATGCGATTTAATGAGCGACAACATTTTGACCCCAAACCGAGAGGATTCTGGGATGTTTGTGGTTTTTTGTAATAACTCTGGAAGGAAACGTCGGAGACCCATCAAGGTGGTACTCGTACTGCTCGACTCATCGAGCGGAATCCAAAGATATGAGTGGTTAAGCTATGGGATATGAAATGGACGAGCGACCAATAAAACAACATGTATTATGAGGTTGAATGCTTTTTGCTATTCACAAACTAGAACAAAAGCAGTCATGCAAATATCTTATTTAACACAGCACAGCAAAATCAGTTGCACCATTCAATTCCTCTCGTCAAGACGGGGAGAATTCAATCACATTTATTCTATGCGACGTTTCTTATGGGATTTATTGAGCGACAACATTTTGACCCCAAATCGAGAGGATTCTGGGATGTTTGTGATTTTTTTGTGATAACTCTGGAAGGAAACGTCGCAGACCCATCAAGGTGGTACTCGTACTGCTCGCCTCATCGAGAGGAATCCAAAGATATGAGTGGTTAAGCTATGGGATATGAAATGGACGAGCGACCAATAAAACAACATGTATTATTGGGTTGAATGCTTTCTGCTATTCACAAAATAAAACAAAAGCAGTCATGCAAATATCTTATTTAATACAGCACTGCAAAATCAGTTGCACCATTCAATCCCGCTCGGCCAGACGGGGAGAATTCAATCACATTTATTAGATGAGGCGTTTCTTATGGGATTTAATGAGCGACAACATTTTGACCCCAAACCGAGAGGATTCTGGGATGTTTGTGGTTTTTTTTGTAATAACTCTGGAAGGAAACGTCCCAGACCCATCAAGGTGGTACTCGTACTGCTCGCCTCATCGAGAGGAATGCAAAGATATGAGGGGTTAAGCCATGGGATATGAAATGGACGAGCGACCAATAAAACAACATGTATTATGAGGTTGAATGCTTTTTGCTATTCACAAACTAGAACAAAAGCAGTCATGCAAATATCTTATTTAACACAGCACAGCAAAATCAGTTGCACCATTCAATCCCGCTCGTCCAGACGGGGAGAATTCAATCACATTTATTCGATGCGACGTTTCTTATGGGATTTATTGAGCGACAACATTTTGACCCCAAATCGAGAGGATTCTGGGATGTTTGTGGTTTTTTTGTGATAACTCTGGAAGTAAACGTCGCAGACCCATCAAGGTGGTACTCGTACTGCTCGCCTCATCGAGAGGAATCCAAAGATATGAGTGGTTAAGCTATGGGATATGAAATGGACGAGCGACCAATAAAACAACATGTATTATTGGGTTGAATGCTTTCTGCTATTCACAAAATAAAACAAAAGCAGTCATGCAAATATCTTATTTAATACAGCACTGCAAAATCAGTTGCACCATTCAATCCCGCTCGGCCAGACGGGGAGAATTCAATCACATTTATTAGATGAGGCGTTTCTTATGGGATTTAATGAGCGACAACATTTTGACCCCAAACCGAGAGGATTCTGGGATGTTTGTGGTTTTTTTGTAATAACTCTGGAAGGAAACGTCCCAGACCCATCAAGGTGGTACTCGTACTGCTCGCCTCATCGAGAGGAATGCAAAGATATGAGGGGTTAAGCTATGGGATATAAAATGGACGCTCGACCAATAAAACAACATGTATTATGGGGTTGAATGCTTTTTGCTATTCACAAAATAAAACAAAAGCAGTAAAGCAAATATCGTATTTAACACAGCACAGCAAAATCAGTTGCACCATTCAATCCCGCTCGTCCAGACGGGGAGAATTCAATCACATTTATTCGATGCGACGTTTCTTATGGGATTTAATGAGCGACAACATTTTGACCCCAAATCGAGAGGATTCTGGGATGTTTGTGGTTTTTTTGTAATAACTCTGGAAGGAAACGTCCCAGACCCATCAAGGTGGTACTCGTACTGCTCGCCTCATCGAGAGGAATGCAAAGATATGAGGGGTTAAGCTATGGGATATAAAATGGACGCTCGACCAATAAAACAACATGTATTATGGGGTTGAATGCTTTTTGCTATTCACAAAATAAAACAAAAGCAGTCATGCAAATATCTTATTTAAGACAGCACAGCAAAATCAGTGGCACCATTCAATCCCGCTCTTCCAGACGGGGAGAAGTCAATCACATTTATTCAATGCGACGTTTCTTATGGGATTTATTGAGCGAAAACATTTTGACCCCAAATCGAGAGGATTCTGGGATGTTTGTGGTTTTTTTGTAATAATTCTGGAAGGAAACGTCGCAGACCCATCAAAGTGGTACTCCTACTGCTCGCCTCATCGAGAGGAATCGAAACATATGAGTGGTTAAGCTATGGGATATGAAATGGACGAGCGACCAATAAAACAACATGTATTATGGGGTTGAATGCTTTTTGCTATTCACAAAATAAAACAAAAGCAGTCATGCAAATATCTTATTTAACACAGCACAGCAAAATCAGTTGCACCATTCAATCCCGCTCGTCCAGACGGGGAGAATCCAATCACATTTATTCGATGCGACGTTTCTTATGGGATTTATTGAGCGACAACATTTTGACCCCAAATCGAGAGGATTCTGGGATGTTTGTGGTTTTTTTGTAATAACTCTGGAAGGAAACGTCCCAGACCCATCAAGGTGGTACTCGTACTGCTCGCCTCATCGAGAGGAATGCAAAGATATGAGGGGTTAAGCTACGGGATATAAAATGGACGCTCGACCAATAAAACAACATGTATTATGGGGTTGAATGCTTTTTGCTATTCACAAAATAAAACAAAAGCAGTAAAGCAAATATCGTATTTAACAGAGCACAGCAAAATCAGTTGCACCATTCAATCCCGCTCGTCCAGACGGGGAGAATTCAATCACATTTATTCGATGCGACGTTTCTTATGGGATTTAATGAGCGACAACATTTTGACCCCAAACCGAGAGGATTCTGGGATGTTTGTGGTTTTTTTGTAATAACTCTGGAAGGTAACGTCGCAGACCAATCAAGGTGGTACTCGTGCTGCTCCCCTCATCGAGAGGAATCCAAAGATATGAGTGGTTAAGCTATGGGATATGAAATGGACGAGCGACCAATAAAACAACATGTATTATGGGGTTGAATGCTTTTTGCTATTCACAAAATAAAACAAAAGCAGTCATGCAAATATCTTATTTAACACAGCACAGCAAAATCAGTGGCACCATTCAATCCCGCTCGTCCAGACGGGGAGAATTCAATCACATTTATTCGATGCGACGTTTCTTATGGGATTTATTGAGCGACAACATTTTGACCCCTAATCGAGAGGATTCTGGGATGTTTGTGGTTTTTTTGTAATAACTCTGGAAGGAAACGTCCCAGACCCATCAAGGTGGTACTCGTACTGCTCGCCTCATCGAGAGGAATGCAAAGATATGAGGGGTTAAGCTATGGGATATAAAATGGACGCTCGACCAATAAAACAACATGTATTATGGGGTTGAATGCTTTTTGCTATTCACAAAATGAAACAAAAGCAGTAAAGCAAATATCGTATTTAACACAGCACAGCAAAATCAGTTGCACCATTCAATCCCGCTCGTCCAGACGGGGAGAATTCAATCACATTTATTCGATGCGACGTTTCTTATGGGATTTAATGAGCGACAACATTTTGACCCCAAACCGAGAGGATTCTGGGATGTTTGTGGTTTTTTTGTAATAACTCTGGAAGGTAACGTCGCAGACCAATCAAGGTGGTACTCGTGCTGCTCCCCTCATCGAGAGGAATCCAAAGATATGAGTGGTTAAGCTATGGGATATGAAATGGACGAGCGACCAATAAAACAACATGTATTATGGGGTTGAATGCTTTTTGCTATTCACAAAATAAAACAAAAGCAGTCATGCAAATATCTTATTTAACACAGCACAGCAAAATCAGTGGCACCATTCAATCCCGCTCGTCCAGACGGGGAGAAGTCAATCACATTTATTCAATGCGACGTTTCTTATGGGATTTATTGAGCGACAACATTTTGACCCCAAACCGAGAGGATTCTGGGATGTTTGTGGTTTTTTTTGTAATAACTCTGGAAGGAAACGTCGCAGACCCATCAAAGTGGTACTACTACTGCTCGCCTCATCGAGAGAAATCGAAAGATATGAGTGGTTAAGCTATGGGATATGAAATGGACGAGCGACCAATAAAACAACATGTATTATGGGGTTGAATGCTTTTTGCTATTCACAAAATAAAACAAAAGCAGTAAAGCAAATATCGTATTTAACACAGCACAGCAAAATCAGTTGCACCATTCAATCCCGCTCGTCCAGACGGGGAGAATTCAATCACATTTATTCGATGCGACGTTTCTTATGGGATTTAATGAGCGACAACATTTTGACCCCAAACCGAGAGGATTCTGGGATGTTTGTGGTTTTTTTGTAATAACTCTGGAAGGTAACGTCGCAGACCAATCAAGGTGGTACTCGTGCTGCTCCCCTCATCGAGAGGAATCCAACGATATGAGTGGTTAAGCTATGGGATATGAAATGGACGAGCGACCAATAAAACAACATGTATTATGGGGTTGAATGCTTTTTGCTATTCACAAAATAAAACAAAAGCAGTCATGCAAATATCTTATTTAACACAGCACAGCAAAATCAGTGGCACCATTCAATCCCGCTCGTCCAGACGGGGAGAAGTCAATCACATTTATTCAATGCGACGTTTCTTATGGGATTTATTGAGCGAAAACATTTTGACCCCAAATCGAGAGGATTCTGGGATGTTTGTGGTTTTTTTGTAATAACTCTGGAAGGAAACGTCGCAGACCCATCAAGGTGGTACTCGTACTGCTCGCCTCATCGAGAGGAATGCAAAGATATGAGGGGTTAAGCTATTGGATATAAAATGGACGCTCGACCAATTAAACAACATGTATTATGGGGTTGAATGCTTTTTGCTATTCACAAAATAAAACAAAAGCAGTAAAGCAAATATCGTATTTAACACAGCACAGCAAAATCAGTTGCACCATTCAATTCCTCTCGTCCAGACGGGGAGAATTCAATCACATTTATTCTATGCGACGTTTCTTATGGGATTTATTGAGCGACAACATTTTGACTCCAAACCGAGAGGATTCTGGGATGTTTGTGTTTTTTTTTGTAATAACTCTGGAAGTAAACGTCGCAGACCCATCAAAGTGGTACTCGTACTGCTCGCCTCATCGAGAGGAATCGAAAGATATGAGTGGTTAAGCTATGGGATATGAAATGGACGAGCGACCAATAAAACAACATGTATTATGGGGTTGAATGCTTTTTGCTATTCACAAAATAAAACAAAAGCAGTCATGCAAATATCTTATTTAACACAGCACAGCAAAATCAGTGGCACCATTCAATCCCGCTCGTCCAGACGGGGAGAAGTCAATCACATTTATTCAATGCGACGTTTCTTATGGGATTTATTGAGCGACAACATTTTGACCCCAAACCGAGAGGATTCTGGGATGTTTGTGGTTTTTTTTGTAATAACTCTGGAAGGAAACGTCGCAGACCCATCAAAGTGGTACTCCTACTGCTCGCCTCATCGAGAGAAATCGAAAGATATGAGTGGTTAAGCTATGGGATATGAAATGGACGAGCGACCAATAAAACAACATGTATTATGGGGTTGAATGCTTTTTGCTATTCACAAAATAAAACAAAAGCAGTAAAGCAAATATCGTATTTAACACAGCACAGCAAAATCAGTTGCACCATTCAATCCCGCTCGTCCAGACGGGGAGAATTCAATCACATTTATTCGATGCGACGTTTCTTATGGGATTTAATGAGCGACAACATTTTGACCCCAAACCGAGAGGATTCTGGGATGTTTGTGGTTTTTTTGTAATAACTCTGGAAGGTAACGTCGCAGACCAATCAAGGTGGTACTCGTGCTGCTCCCCTCATCGAGAGGAATCCAACGATATGAGTGGTTAAGCTATGGGATATGAAATGGACGAGCGACCAATAAAACAACATGTATTATGGGGTTGAATGCTTTTTGCTATTCACAAAATAAAACAAAAGCAGTCATGCAAATATCTTATTTAACACAGCACAGCAAAATCAGTGGCACCATTCAATCCCGCTCGTCCAGACGGGGAGAAGTCAATCACATTTGTTCAATGCGACGTTTCTTATGGGATTTATTGAGCGAAAACATTTTGAACCCAAATCGAGAGGATTCTGGGATGTTTGTGGTTTTTTTGTAATAACTCTGGAAGGAAACGTCGCAGACCCATCAAGGTGGCACTCGTACTGCTCGCCTCATCGAGAGGAATGCAAAGATATGAGGGGTTAAGCTATTGGATATAAAATGGACGCTCGACCAATTAAACAACATGTATTATGGGGTTGAATGCTTTTTGCTATTCACAAAATAAAACAAAAGCAGTAAAGCAAATATCGTATTTAACACAGCACAGCAAAATCAGTTGCACCATTCAATTCCTCTCGTCCAGACGGGGAGAATTCAATCACATTTATTCTATGCGACGTTTCTTATGGGATTTATTGAGCGACAACATTTTGACTCCAAACCGAGAGGATTCTGGGATGTTTGTGTTTTTTTTTGTAATAACTCTGGAAGTAAACGTCGCAGACCCATCAAAGTGGTACTCGTACTGCTCGCCTCATCGAGAGGAATCGAAAGATGTGAGTGGTTAAGCTATGGGATATGAAATGGACGAGCGACCAATAAAACAACATGTATTATGGGGTTGAATGCTTTTTGCTATTCACAAAATAAAACAAAAGCAGTCATGCAAATATCTTATTTAACACAGCACAGCAAAATCAGTTGCACCATTCAATCCCGCTCGTCCAGACGGGGAGAAGTCAATCACATTTATTCAATGCGACGTTTCTTATGGGATTTATTGAGCGAAAACTTTTTGAACCCAAATCGAGAGGATTCTGGGATGTTTGTGGTTTTTTTGTAATAACTCTGGAAGGAAACGTCGCAGACCCATCAAGGTGGTACTCGTACTGCTCGCCTCATCGAGAGGAATGCAAAGATATGAGGGGTTAAGCTATTGGATATAAAATGGACGCTCGACCAATTAAACAACATGTATTATGGGGTTGAATGCTTTTTGCTATTCACAAAATAAAACAAAAGCAGTAAAGCAAATATCGTATTTAACACAGCACAGCAAAATCAGTTGCACCATTCAATCCCGCTCGTCCAGACGGGGAGAATTCAATCACATTTATTCGATGCGACGTTTCTTATGGGATTTAATGAGCGACAACATTTTGACCCCAAACCGAGAGGATTCTGGGATGTTTGTGGTTTTTTTGTAATAACTCTGGAAGGTAACGTCGCAGACCAATCAAGGTGGTACTCGTGCTGCTCCCCTCATCGAGAGGAATCCAAAGATATGAGTGGTTAAGCTATGGGATATGAAATGGATGAGCGACCAATAAAACAACATGTATTATGGGGTTGAATGCTTTTTGCTATTCACAAAATAAAACAAAAGCAGTCATGCAAATATCTTATTTAACACAGCACAGCAAAATCAGTGGCACCATTCAATCCCGCTCGTCCAGACGGGGAGAAGTCAATCACATTTATTCAATGCGACGTTTCTTATGGGATTTATTGAGCGACAACATTTTGACCCCAAACCGAGAGGATTCTGGGATGTTTGTGGTTTTTTTTGTAATAACTCTGGAAGGAAACGTCGCAGACCCATCAAAGTGGTACTCCTACTGCTCGCCTCATCGAGAGAAATCGAAAGATATGAGTGGTTAAGCTATGGGATATGAAATGGACGAGCGACCAATAAAACAACATGTATTATGGGGTTGAATGCTTTTTGCTATTCACAAAATAAAACAAAAGCAGTAAAGCAAATATCGTATTTAACACAGCACAGCAAAATCAGTTGCACCATTCAATCCCGCTCGTCCAGACGGGGAGAATTCAATCACATTTATTCGATGCGACGTTTCTTATGGGATTTAATGAGCGACAACATTTTGACCCCAAACCGAGAGGATTCTGGGATGTTTGTGGTTTTTTTGTAATAACTCTGGAAGGTAACGTCGCAGACCAATCAAGGTGGTACTCGTGCTGCTCCCCTCATCGAGAGGAATCCAACGATATGAGTGGTTAAGCTATGGGATATGAAATGGACGAGCGACCAATAAAACAACATGTATTATGGGGTTGAATGCTTTTTGCTATTCACAAAATAAAACAAAAGCAGTCATGCAAATATCTTATTTAACACAGCACAGCAAAATCAGTGGCACCATTCAATCCCGCTCGTCCAGACGGGGAGAAGTCAATCACATTTATTCAATGCGACGTTTCTTATGGGATTTATTGAGCGAAAACATTTTGAACCCAAATCGAGAGGATTCTGGGATGTTTGTGGTTTTTTTGTAATAACTCTGGAAGGAAACGTCGCAGACCCATCAAGGTGGTACTCGTACTGCTCGCCTCATCGAGAGGAATGCAAAGATATGAGGGGTTAAGCTATTGGATATAAAATGGACGCTCGACCAATTAAACAACATGTATTATGGGGTTGAATGCTTTTTGCTATTCACAAAATAAAACAAAAGCAGTAAAGCAAATATCGTATTTAACACAGCACAGCAAAATCAGTTGCACCATTCAATTCCTCTCGTCTAGACGGGGAGAATTCAATCACATTTATTCTATGCGACGTTTCTTATGGGATTTATTGAGCGACAACATTTTGACTCCAAACCGAGAGGATTCTGGGATGTTTGTGTTTTTTTTTGTAATAACTCTGGAAGTAAACGTCGCAGACCCATCAAAGTGGTACTCGTACTGCTCGCCTCATCGAGAGGAATCGAAAGATATGAGTGGTTAAGCTATGGGATATGAAATGGACGAGCGACCAATAAAACAACATGTATTATGGGGTTGAATGCTTTTTGCTATTCACAAAATAAAACAAAAGCAGTCATGCAAATATCTTATTTAACACAGCACAGCAAAATCAGTTGCACCATTCAATCCCGCTCGTCCAGACGGGGAGAAGTCAATCACATTTATTCAATGCGACGTTTCTTATGGGATTTATTGAGCGAAAACATTTTGAACCCAAATCGAGAGGATTCTGGGATGTTTGTGGTTTTTTTGTAATAA
Organism: Petromyzon marinus; assembly: GCF_048934315.1. Classification (NCBI taxonomy): domain Eukaryota; kingdom Metazoa; phylum Chordata; class Hyperoartia; order Petromyzontiformes; family Petromyzontidae; genus Petromyzon; species Petromyzon marinus. The sequence goes on from NC_133689.1 coordinate 24,920,253, forward strand.
CTCTGGAAGGAAACGTCGCAGACCCATCAAGGTGGTACTCGTACTGCTCGCCTCATCGAGAGGAATGCAAAGATATGAGGGGTTAAGCTATTGGATATAAAATGGACGCTCGACCAATTAAACAACATGTATTATGGGGTTGAATGCTTTTTGCTATTCACAAAATAAAACAAAAGCAGTAAAGCAAATATCGTATTTAACACAGCACAGCAAAATCAGTTGCACCATTCAATTCCTCTCGTCCAGACGGGTAGAATTCAATCACATTTATTCTATGCGACGTTTCTTATGGGATTTATTGAGCGACAACATTTTGACTCCAAACCGAGAGGATTCTGGGATGTTTGTGGTTTTTTTTGTAATAACTCTGGAAGTAAACGTCGCAGACCCATCAAAGTGGTACTCGTACTGCTCGCCTCATCGAGAGGAATCGAAAGATATGAGTGGTTAAGCTATGGGATATGAAATGGACGAGCGACCAATAAAACAACATGTATTATGGGGTTGAATGCTTTTTGCTATTCACAAAATAAAACAAAAGCAGTAAAGCAAATATCGTATTTAACACAGCACAGCAAAATCAGTTGCACCATTCAATCCCGCTCGTCCAGACGGGGAGAATTCAATCACATTTATTCGATGCGACGTTTCTTATGGGATTTAATGAGCGACAACATTTTGACCCCAAACCGAGAGGATTCTGGGATATTTGTGGTTTTTTTGTAATAACTCTGGAAGGTAACGTCGCAGACCAATCAAGGTGGTACTCCTGCTGCTCCCCTCATCGAGAGGAATCCAAAGATATGAGTGGTTAAGCTATGGGATATGAAATGGACGAGCGACCAATAAAACAACATGTATTATGGGGTTGAATGCTTTTTGCAATTCACAAAATAAAACAAAAGCAGTCATGCAAATATCTTATTTAACACAGCACAGCAAAATCAGTGGCACCATTCAATCCCGCTCGTCCAGACGGGGAGAAGTCAATCACATTTATTCAATGCGACGTTTCTTATGGGATTTATTGAGCGAAAACATTTTGACCCCAAATCGAGAGGATTCTGGGATGTTTGTGGTTTTTTTGTAATAACTCTGGAAGGAAACGTCGCAGACCCATCAAGGTGGTACTCGTACTGCTCGCCTCATCGAGAGGAATGCAAAGATATGAGGGGTTAAGCTATTGGATATAAAATGGACGCTCGACCAATTAAACAACATGTATTATGGGGTTGAATGCTTTTTGCTATTCACAAAATAAAACAAAAGCAGTAAAGCAAATATCGTATTTAACACAGCACAGCAAAATCAGTTGCACCATTCAATTCCTCTCGTCCAGACGGGGAGAATTCAATCACATTTATTCTATGCGACGTTTCTTATGGGATTTATTGAGCGACAACATTTTGACCCCAAATCGAGAGGATTCTGGGATGTTTGTGGTTTTTTTGTGATAACTCTGGAAGGAAACGTCGCAGACCCATCAAGGTGGTACTCGTACTGCTCGCCTCATCGAGAGGAATCCAAAGATATGAGTGGTTAAGCTATGGGATATGAAATGGACGAGCGACCAATAAAACAACATGTATTATGGGGTTGAATGCTTTTTGCTATTCACAAAATAAAACAAAAGCAGTCATGCAAATATCTTATTTAACACAGCACAGCAAAATCAGTTGCACCATTCAATCCCGCTCGTCCAGACGGGGAGAATTCAATCACATTTATTAGATGAGGCGTTTCTTATGGGATTTAATGAGCGACAACATTTTGACCCCAAACCGAGAGGATTCTGGGATGTTTGTGGTTTTTTTCGTAATAACTCTGGAAGGAAACGTCGCAGACCCATCAAAGTGGTACTCCTACTGCTCGCCTCATCGAGAGGAATCGAAAGATATGAGTGGTTAAGCTATGGGATATGAAATGGACGAGCGACCAATAAAACAACATGTATTATGGGGTTGAATGCTTTTTGCTATTCACAAAATAAAACAAAAGCAGTCATGCAAATATCTTATTTAACACAGCACAGCAAAATCAGTTGCACCATTCAATCCCGCTCGTCCAGACGGGGAGAAGTCAATCACATTTATTCAATGCGACGTTTCTTATGGGATTTATTGAGCGAAAACATTTTGACCCCAAATCGAGAGGATTCTGGCATGTTTGTGGTTTTTTTGTGATAACTCTGGAAGGAAACGTCGCAGACCCATCAAGGTGGTACTCGTACTGCTCGCCTCATCGAGAGGAATCCAAAGATATGAGTGGTTAAGCTATGGGATATGAAATGGACGAGCGACCACTAAAACAACATGTATTATGGGGTTGAATGCTTTTTGCTATTCACAAACTAGAACAAAAGCAGTCATGCAAATATCTGATTTAACACAGCACAGCAAAATCAGTTGCACCATTCAATCCCGCTCGTCCAGACGGGGAGAATTCAATCACATTTATTTGATGCGACGTTTCTTTAATGGGATTTAATGAGCGACAACATTTTGACCCCAAACCGAGAGGATTCTGGGATGTTTGCGGTTTTTTGGTAACAATTCTGGAAGGAAACGTCGCAGACCCATCAAGGTGGTACTCGTACTGCTCGCCTCATCGAGTGGAATCCAAAGATATGAGTGGTTAAGCTATGGGATATGAAATGGACGAGCGACCAATAAAACAACATGTATTATGGGGTTGAATGCTTTTTGCTATTCACAAAATAAAACAAAAGCAGTCATGCAAATATCTTATTTAACACAGCACAGCAAAATCAGTGGCACCATTCAATCCCGCTCGTCCAGACGGGGAGAAGTCAATCACATTTATTCAATGCGACGTTTCTTATGGGATTTATTGAGCGAAAACATTTTGACCCCAAATTGAGAGGATTCTGGGATGTTTGTGGTTTTTTTGTAATAACTCTGGAAGGAAACGTCGCAGACCCATCAAGGTGGTACTCGTACTGCTCGCCTCATCGAGAGGAATGCAAAGATATGAGGGGTTAAGCTATTGGATATAAAATGGACGCTCGACCAATTAAACAACATGTATTATGGGGTTGAATGCTTTTTGCTATTCACAAAATAAAACAAAAGCAGTAAAGCAAATATCGTATTTAACACAGCACAGCAAAATCAGTTGCACCATTCAATTCCTCTCGTCCAGACGGGGAGAATTCAATCACATTTATTCTATGCGACGTTTCTTATGGGATTTATTGAGCGACAACATTTTGACCCCAAACCGAGAGGATTCTGGGATGTTTGTGGTTTTTTTTGTAATAACTCTGGAAGTAAACGTCGCAGACCCATCAAAGTGGTACTCCTACTGCTCGCCTCATCGAGAGGAATCGAAAGATATGAGTGGTTAAGCTATGGGATATGAAATGGACGAGCGACCAATAAAACAACATGTATTATGGGGTTGAATGCTTTTTGCTATTCACAAAATAAAACAAAAGCAGTCATGCAAATATCTTATTTAACACAGCACAGCAAAATCAGTTGCACCATTCAATCCCGCTCGTCCAGACGGGGAGAATTCAATCACATTTATTCGATGCGACGTTTCTTATGGGATTTATTGAGCGACAACATTTTGACCCCAAATCGAGAGGATTCTGGGATGTTTGTGGTTTTTTTGTAATAACTCTGGAAGGAAACGTCCCAGACCCATCAAGGTGGTACTCGTACTGCTCGCCTCATCGAGAGGAATGCAAAGATATGAGGGGTTAAGCTATGGGATATAAAATGGACGCTCGACCAATAAAACAACATGTATTATGGGGTTGAATGCTTTTTGCTATTCACAAAATAAAACAAAAGCAGTAAAGCAAATATCGTATTTAACACAGCACAGCAAAATCAGTTGCACCATTCAATCCCGCTCGTCCAGACGGGGAGAATTCAATCACATTTATTCGATGCTACGTTTCTTATGGGATTTAATGAGCGACAACATTTTGACCCCAAACCGAGAGGATTCTGGGATATTTGTGGTTTTTTTGTAATAACTCTGGAAGGTAACGTCGCAGACCAATCAAGGTGGTACTCCTGCTGCTCCCCTCATCGAGAGGAATCCAAAGATATGAGTGGTTAAGCTATGGGATATGAAATGGACGAGCGACCAATAAAACAACATGTATTATGGGGTTGAATGCTTTTTGCTATTCACAAAATAAAACAAAAGCAGTCATGCAAATATCTTATTTAACACAGCACAGCAAAATCAGTGGCACCATTCAATCCCGCTCGTCCAGACGGGGAGAAGTCAATCACATTTATTCAATGCGACGTTTCTTATGGGATTTATTGAGCGAAAACATTTTGACCCCAAATCGAGAGGATTCTGGGATGTTTGTGGTTTTTTTGTAATAACTCTGGAAGGAAACGTCGCAGACCCATCAAGGTGGTACTCGTACTGCTCGCCTCATCGAGAGGAATGCAAAGATATGAGGGGTTAAGCTATGGGATATAAAATGGACGCTCGACCAATAAAACAACATGTATTATGGGGTTGAATGCTTTTTGCTATTCACAAAATAAAACAAAAGCAGTAAAGCAAATATCGTATTTAACACAGCACAGCAAAATCAGTTGCACCATTCAATCCCGCTCGTCCAGACGGGGAGAATTCAATCACATTTATTCGATGCGACGTTTCTTATGGGATTTAATGAGCGACAACATTTTGACCCCAAACCGAGAGGATTCTGGGATATTTGTGGTTTTTTTGTAATAACTCTGGAAGGTAACGTCGCAGACCAATCAAGGTGGTACTCCTGCTGCTCCCCTCATCGAGAGGAATCCAAAGATATGAGTGGTTAAGCTATGGGATATGAAATGGACGAGCGACCAATAAAAAAACATGTATTATGGGGTTGAATGCTTTTTGCTATTCACAAAATAAAACAAAAGCAGTCATGCAAATATCTTATTTAACACAGCACAGCAAAATCAGTGGCACCATTCAATCCCGCTCGTCCAGACGGGGAGAAGTCAATCACATTTATTCAATGCGACGTTTCTTATGGGATTTATTGAGCGAAAACATTTTGACCCCAAATCGAGAGGATTCTGGGATGTTTGTGGTTTTTTTGTAATAACTCTGGAAGGAAACGTCGCAGACCCATCAAGGTGGTACTCGTACTGCTCGCCTCATCGAGAGGAATGCAAAGATATGAGGGGTTAAGCTATTGGATATAAAATGGACGCTCGACCAATTAAACAACATGTATTATGGGGTTGAATGCTTTTTGCTATTCACAAAATAAAACAAAAGCAGTAAAGCAAATATCGTATTTAACACAGCACAGCAAAATCAGTTGCACCATTCAATTCCTCTCGTCCAGACGGGGAGAATTCAATCACATTTATTCTATGCGACGTTTCTTATGGGATTTATTGAGCGACAACATTTTGACCCCAAATCGAGAGGATTCTGGGATGTTTGTGGTTTTTTTGTGATAACTCTGGAAGGAAACGTCGCAGACCCATCAAGGTGGTACTCGTACTGCTCGCCTCATCGAGAGGAATCCAAAGATATGAGTGTTAAGCTATGGGATATGAAATGGACGAGCGACCAATAAAAAACATGTATTATTGGGTTGAATGCTTTTTGCTATTCACAAAATAAAACAAAAGCAGTCATGCAAATATCTTATTTAACACAGCACAGCAAAATCAGTTGCACCATTCAATCCCGCTCGTCCAGACGGGGAGAATTCAATCACATTTATTAGATGAGGCGTTTCTTATGGGATTTAATGAGCGACAACATTTTGACCCCAAACCGAGAGGATTCTGGGATGTTTGTGGTTTTTTTCGTAATAACTCTGGAAGGAAACGTCCCAGACCCATCAAGGTGGTACTCGTACTGCTCGCCTCATCGAGAGGAATGCAAAGATATGAGGGGTTAAGTTATGGGATATAAAATGGACGCTCGACCAATAAAACAACATGTATTATGGGGTTGAATGCTTTTTGCTATTCACAAAATAAAAAAAGCAGTAAAGCAAATATCGCATTTAACACAGCACAGCAAAATCAGTTGCACCATTCAATCCCGCTCGTCCAGACGGGGAGAAGTCAATCACATTTATTCTATGCGACGTTTCTTATGGGATTTATTGAGCGAGAACATTTTGACCCCAAATCGAGAGGATTCTGGGATGTTTGTGGTTTTTTTGTGATAACTCTGGAAGGAAACGTCGCAGACCCATCAAGGTGGTACTCGTACTGCTCGCCTCATCGAGAGGAATCCAAAGATATGAGTGGTTAAGCTATGGGATATGAAATGGACGAGCGACCAATAAAACAACATGTATTATGGGGTTGAATGCTTTTTGCTATTCACAAACTAGAACAAAAGCAGTCATGCAAATATCTGATTTAACACAGCACAGCAAAATCAGTTGCACCATTCAATCCCGCTCGTCCAGACGGGGAGAATTCAATCACATTTATTTGATGCGACGTTTCTTTAATGGGATTTAATGAGCGACAACATTTTGACCCCAAACCGAGAGGATTCTGGGATGTTTGCGGTTTTTTGGTAACAATTCTGGAAGGAAACGTCGCAGACCCATCAAGGTGGTACTCGTACTGCTCGCCTCATCGAGTGGAATCCAAAGATATGAGTGGTTAAGCTATGGGATATGAAATGGACGAGCGACCAATAAAACAACATGTATTATGGGGTTGAATGCTTTTTGCTATTCACAAAATAAAACAAAAGCAGTCATGCAAATATCTTATTTAACACAGCACAGCAAAATCAGTGGCACCATTCAATCCCGCTCGTCCAGACGGGGAGAAGTCAATCACATTTATTCAATGCGACGTTTCTTATGGGATTTATTGAGCGAAAACATTTTGACCCCAAATCGAGAGGATTCTGGGATGTTTGTGGTTTTTTTGTAATAACTCTGGAAGGAAACGTCGCAGACCCATCAAGGTGGTACTCGTACTGCTCGCCTCATCGAGAGGAATCCAAAGATATGAGTGGTTAAGCTATGGGATATGAAATGGACGAGCGACCAATAAAACAACATGTATTATGGGGTTGAATGCTTTTTGCTATTCACAAACTAGAACAAAAGCAGTCATGCAAATATCTGATTTAACACAGCACAGCAAAATCAGTTGCACCATTCAATCCCGCTCGTCCAGACGGGGAGAATTCAATCACATTTATTTGATGCGACGTTTCTTTAATGGGATTTAATGAGCGACAACATTTTGACCCCAAACCGAGAGGATTCTGGGATGTTTGCGGTTTTTTGGTAACAATTCTGGAAGGAAACGTCGCAGACCCATCAAGGTGGTACTCGTACTGCTCGCCTCATCGAGTGGAATCCAAAGATATGAGTGATTAAGCTATGGGATATGAAATGGACGAGCGACCAATAAAACAACATGTATTATGGGGTTGAATGCTTTTTGCTATTCACAAAATAAAACAAAAGCAGTCATGCAAATATCTTATTTAACACAGCACAGCAAAATCAGTGGCACCATTCAATCCCGCTCGTCCAGACGGGGAGAAGTCAATCACATTTATTCAATGCGACGTTTCTTATGGGATTTATTGAGCGAAAACATTTTGACCCCAAATCGAGAGGATTCTGGGATGTTTGTGGTTTTTTTGTAATAACTCTGGAAGGAAACGTCGCAGACCCATCAAGGTGGTACTCGTACTGCTCGCCTCATCGAGAGGAATCCAAAGATATGAGTGGTTAAGCTATGGGATATGAAATGGACGAGCGACCAATAAAACAACATGTATTATGGGGTTGAATGCTTTTTGCTATTCACAAACTAGAACAAAAGCAGTCATGCAAATATCTGATTTAACACAGCACAGCAAAATCAGTTGCACCATTCAATCCCGCTCGTCCAGACGGGGAGAATTCAATCACATTTATTTGATGCGACGTTTCTTTAATGGGATTTAATGAGCGACAACATTTTGACCCCAAACCGAGAGGATTCTGGGATGTTTGCGGTTTTTTGGTAACAATTCTGGAAGGAAACGTCGCAGACCCATCAAGGTGGTACTCGTACTGCTCGCCTCATCGAGTGGAATCCAAAGATATGAGTGGTTAAGCTATGGGATATGAAATGGACGAGCGACCAATAAAACAACATGTATTATGGGGTTGAATGCTTTTTGCTATTCACAAAATAAAACAAAAGCAGTCATGCAAATATCTTATTTAACACAGCACAGCAAAATCAGTGGCACCATTCAATCCCGCTCGTCCAGACGGGGAGAAGTCAATCACATTTATTCAATGCGACGTTTCTTATGGGATTTATTGAGCGAAAACATTTTGACCCCAAATCGAGAGGATTCTGGGATGTTTGTGGTTTTTTTGTAATAACTCTGGAAGGAAACGTCGCAGACCCATCAAGGTGGTACTCGTACTGCTCGCCTCATCGAGAGGAATGCAAAGATATGAGGGGTTAAGCTATTGGATATAAAATGGACGCTCGACCAATTAAACAACATGTATTATGGGGTTGAATGCTTTTTGCTATTCACAAAATAAAACAAAAGCAGTAAAGCAAATATCGTATTTAACACAGCACAGCAAAATCAGTTGCACCATTCAATTCCTCTCGTCCAGACGGGGAGAATTCAATCACATTTATTCTATGCGACGTTTCTTATGGGATTTATTGAGCGAGAACATTTTGACCCCAAATCGAGAGGATTCTGGGATGTTTGTGGTTTTTTTGTGATAACTCTGGAAGAAAACGTCGCAGACCCATCAAGGTGGTACTCGTACTGCTCGCCTCATCGAGAGGAATCCAAAGATATGAGTGGTTAAGCTATGGGATATGAAATGGACGAGCGACCAATAAAACAACATGTATTATGGGGTTGAATGCTTTTTGCTATTCACAAAATAAAACAAAAGCAGTCATGCAAATATCTTATTTAACACAGCACAGCAAAATCAGTTGCACCATTCAATCCCGCTCGTCCAGACGGGGAGAATTCAATCACATTTATTAGATGAGGCGTTTCTTATGGGATTTAATGAGCGACAACATTTTGACCCCAAACCGAGAGGATTCTGGGATGTTTGTGGTTTTTTTCGTAATAACTCTGGAAGGAAACGTCGCAGACCCATCAAAGTGGTACTCCTACTGCTCGCCTCATCGAGAGGAATCGAAAGATATGAGTGGTTAAGCTATGGGATATGAAATGGACGAGCGACCAATAAAACAACATGTATTATGGGGTTGAATGCTTTTTGCTATTCACAAAATAAAACAAAAGCAGTCATGCAAATATCTTATTTAACACAGCACAGCAAAATCAGTTGCACCATTCAATCCCGCTCGTCCAGACGGGGAGAAGTCAATCACATTTATTCAATGCGACGTTTCTTATGGGATTTATTGAGCGAAAACATTTTGACCCCAAATCGAGAGGATTCTGGCATGTTTGTGGTTTTTTTGTGATAACTCTGGAAGGAAACGTCGCAGACCCATCAAGGTGGTACTCGTACTGCTCGCCTCATCGAGAGGAATCCAAAGATATGAGTGGTTAAGCTATGGGATATGAAATGGACGAGCGACCACTAAAACAACATGTATTATGGGGTTGAATGCTTTTTGCTATTCACAAACTAGAACAAAAGCAGTCATGCAAATATCTGATTTAACACAGCACAGCAAAATCAGTTGCACCATTCAATCCCGCTCGTCCAGACGGGGAGAATTCAATCACATTTATTTGATGCGACGTTTCTTTAATGGGATTTAATGAGCGACAACATTTTGACCCCAAACCGAGAGGATTCTGGGATGTTTGCGGTTTTTTGGTAACAATTCTGGAAGGAAACGTCGCAGACCCATCAAGGTGGTACTCGTACTGCTCGCCTCATCGAGTGGAATCCAAAGATATGAGTGGTTAAGCTATGGGATATGAAATGGACGAGCGACCAATAAAACAACATGTATTATGGGGTTGAATGCTTTTTGCTATTCACAAAATAAAACAAAAGCAGTCATGCAAATATCTTATTTAACACAGCACAGCAAAATCAGTTGCACCATTCAATCCCGCTCGTCCAGACGGGGAGAATTCAATCACATTTATTAGATGAGGCGTTTCTTATGGGATTTAATGAGCGACAACATTTTGACCCCAAACCGAGAGGATTCTGGGATGTTTGTGGTTTTTTTCGTAATAACTCTGGAAGGAAACGTCGCAGACCCATCAAAGTGGTACTCCTACTGCTCGCCTCATCGAGAGGAATCGAAAGATATGAGTGGTTAAGCTATGGGATATGAAATGGACGAGCGACCAATAAAACAACATGTATTATGGGGTTGAATGCTTTTTGCTATTCACAAAATAAAACAAAAGCAGTCATGCAAATATCTTATTTAACACAGCACACCAAAATCAGTTGCACCATTCAATCCCGCTCGTCCAGACGGGGAGAAGTCAATCACATTTATTCAATGCGACGTTTCTTATGGGATTTATTGAGCGAAAACATTTTGACCCCAAATCGAGAGGATTCTGGCATGTTTGTGGTTTTTTTGTGATAACTCTGGAAGGAAACGTCGCAGACCCATCAAGGTGGTACTCGTACTGCTCGCCTCATCGAGAGGAATCCAAAGATATGAGTGGTTAAGCTATGGGATATGAAATGGACGAGCGACCACTAAAACAACATGTATTATGGGGTTGAATGCTTTTTGCTATTCACAAACTAGAACAAAAGCAGTCATGCAAATATCTGATTTAACACAGCACAGCAAAATCAGTTGCACCATTCAATCCCGCTCGTCCAGACGGGGAGAATTCAATCACATTTATTTGATGCGACGTTTCTTTAATGGGATTTAATGAGCGACAACATTTTGACCCCAAACCGAGAGGATTCTGGGATGTTTGCGGTTTTTTGGTAACAATTCTGGAAGGAAACGTCGCAGACCCATCAAGGTGGTACTCGTACTGCTCGCCTCATCGAGTGGAATCCAAAGATATGAGTGGTTAAGCTATGGGATATGAAATGGACGAGCGACCAATAAAACAACATGTATTATGGGGTTGAATGCTTTTTGCTATTCACAAAATAAAACAAAAGCAGTCATGCAAATATCTTATTTAACACAGCACAGCAAAATCAGTGGCACCATTCAATCCCGCTCGTCCAGACGGGGAGAAGTCAATCACATTTATTCAATGCGACGTTTCTTATGGGATTTATTGAGCGAAAACATTTTGACCCCAAATCGAGAGGATTCTGGGATGTTTGTGGTTTTTTTGTAATAACTCTGGAAGGAAACGTCGCAGACCCATCAAGGTGGTACTCGTACTGCTCGCCTCATCGAGAGGAATGCAAAGATATGAGGGGTTAAGCTATTGGATATAAAATGGACGCTCGACCAATTAAACAACATGTATTATGGGGTTGAATGCTTTTTGCTATTCACAAAATAAAACAAAAGCAGTAAAGCAAATATCGTATTTAACACAGCACAGCAAAATCAGTTGCACCATTCAATTCCTCTCGTCCAGACGGGGAGAATTCAATCACATTTATTCTATGCGACGTTTCTTATGGGATTTATTGAGCGACAACATTTTGACCCCAAACCGAGAGGATTCTGGGATGTTTGTGGTTTTTTTTGTAATAACTCTGGAAGGAAACGTCGCAGACCCATCAAAGTGGTACTCCTACTGCTCGCCTCATCGAGAGGAATCGAAAGATATGAGTGGTTAAGCTATGGGATATGAAATGGACGAGCGACCAATAAAACAACATGTATTATGGGGTTGAATGCTTTTTGCTATTCACAAAATAAAACAAAAGCAGTCATGCAAATATCTTATTTAACACAGCACAGCAAAATCAGTTGCACCATTCAATCCCGCTCGTCCAGACGGGGAGAATTCAATCACATTTATTCGATGCGACGTTTCTTATGGGATTTATTGAGCGACAACATTTTGACCCCAAATCGAGAGGATTCTGGGATGTTTGTGGTTTTTTTGTAATAACTCTGGAAGGAAACGTCCCAGACCCATCAAGGTGGTACTCGTACTGCTCGCCTCATCGAGAGGAATGCAAAGATATGAGGGGTTAAGCTATGGGATATAAAATGGACGCTCGACCAATAAAACAACATGTATTATGGGGTTGAATGCTTTTTGCTATTCACAAAATAAAACAAAAGCAGTAAAGCAAATATCGTATTTAACACAGCACAGCAAAATCAGTTGCACCATTCAATCCCGCTCGTCCAGACGGGGAGAATTCAATCACATTTATTCGATGCGACGTTTCTTATGGGATTTAATGAGCGACAACATTTTGACCCCAAACCGAGAGGATTCTGGGATATTTGTGGTTTTTTTGTAATAACTCTGGAAGGTAACGTCGCAGACCAATCAAGGTGGTACTCCTGCTGCTCCCCTCATCGAGAGGAATCCAAAGATATGAGTGGTTAAGCTATGGGATATGAAATGGACGAGCGACCAATAAAACAACATGTATTATGGGGTTGAATGCTTTTTGCTATTCACAAAATAAAACAAAAGCAGTCATGCAAATATCTTATTTAACACAGCACAGCAAAATCAGTGGCACCATTCAATCCCGCTCGTCCAGACGGGGAGAAGTCAATCACATTTATTCAATGCGACGTTTCTTATGGGATTTATTGAGCGAAAACATTTTGACCCCAAATCGAGAGGATTCTGGGATGTTTGTGGTTTTTTTGTAATAACTCTGGAAGGAAACGTCGCAGACCCATCAAGGTGGTACTCGTACTGCTCGCCTCATCGAGAGGAATGCAAAGATATGAGGGGTTAAGCTATGGGATATAAAATGGACGCTCGACCAATAAAACAACATGTATTATGGGGTTGAATGCTTTTTGCTATTCACAAAATAAAACAAAAGCAGTAAAGCAAATATCGTATTTAACACAGCACAGCAAAATCAGTTGCACCATTCAATCCCGCTCGTCCAGACGGGGAGAATTCAATCACATTTATTCGATGCGACGTTTCTTATGGGATTTAATGAGCGACAACATTTTGACCCCAAACCGAGAGGATTCTGGGATATTTGTGGTTTTTTTGTAATAACTCTGGAAGGTAACGTCGCAGACCAATCAAGGTGGTACTCCTGCTGCTCCCCTCATCGAGAGGAATCCAAAGATATGAGTGGTTAAGCTATGGGATATGAAATGGACGAGCGACCAATAAAACAACATGTATTATGGGGTTGAATGCTTTTTGCTATTCACAAAATAAAACAAAAGCAGTCATGCAAATATCTTATTTAACACAGCACAGCAAAATCAGTGGCACCATTCAATCCCGCTCGTCCAGACGGGGAGAAGTCAATCACATTTATTCAATGCGACGTTTCTTATGGGATTTATTGAGCGAAAACATTTTGACCCCAAATCGAGAGGATTCTGGGATGTTTGTGGTTTTTTTGTAATAACTCTGGAAGGAAACGTCGCAGACCCATCAAGGTGGTACTCGTACTGCTCGCCTCATCGAGAGGAATGCAAAGATATGAGGGGTTAAGCTATTGGATATAAAATGGACGCTCGACCAATTAAACAACATGTATTATGGGGTTGAATGCTTTTTGCTATTCACAAAATAAAACAAAAGCAGTAAAGCAAATATCGTATTTAACACATCACAGCAAAATCAGTTGCACCATTCAATTCCTCTCGTCCAGACGGGGAGAATTCAATCACATTTATTCTATGCGACGTTTCTTATGGGATTTATTGAGCGACAACATTTTGACCCCAAATCGAGAGGATTCTGGGATGTTTGTGGTTTTTTTGTGATAACTCTGGAAGGAAACGTCGCAGACCCATCAAGGTGGTACTCGTACTGCTCGCCTCATCGAGAGGAATCCAAAGATATGAGTGTTTAAGCTATGGGATATGAAATGGACGAGCGACCAATAAAAAACATGTATTATTGGGTTGAATGCTTTTTGCTATTCACAAAATAAAACAAAAGCAGTCATGCAAATATCTTATTTAACACAGCACAGCAAAATCAGTTGCACCATTCAATCCCGCTCGTCCAGACGGGGAGAATTCAATCACATTTATTAGATGAGGCGTTTCTTATGGGATTTAATGAGCGACAACATTTTGACCCCAAACCGAGAGGATTCTGGGATGTTTGTGGTTTTTTTCGTAATAACTCTGGAAGGAAACGTCCCAGACCCATCAAGGTGGTACTCGTACTGCTCGCCTCATCGAGAGGAATGCAAAGATATGAGGGGTTAAGTTATGGGATATAAAATGGACGCTCGACCAATAAAACAACATGTATTATGGGGTTGAATGCTTTTTGCTATTCACAAAATAAAAAAAAGCAGTAAAGCAAATATCGTATTTAACACAGCACAGCAAAATCAGTTGCACCATTCAATCCCGCTCGTCCAGACGGGGAGAAGTCAATCACATTTATTCAATGCGACGTTTCTTATGGGATTTATTGAGCGAAAACATTTTGACCCCAAATCGAGAGGATTCTGGGATGTTTGTGGTTTTTTTGTGATAACTCTGGAAGGAAACGTCGCAGACCCATCAAGGTGGTACTCGTACTGCTCGCCTCATCGAGAGGAATCCAAAGATATGAGTGGTTAAGCTATGGGATATGAAATGGACGAGCGACCAATAAAACAACATGTATTATGGGGTTGAATGCTTTTTGCTATTCACAAACTAGAACAAAAGCAGTCATGCAAATATCTGATTTAACACAGCACAGCAAAATCAGTTGCACCATTCAATCCCGCTCGTCCAGACGGGGAGAATTCAATCACATTTATTTGATGCGACGTTTCTTTAATGGGATTTAATGAGCGACAACATTTTGACCCCAAACCGAGAGGATTCTGGGATGTTTGCGGTTTTTTGGTAACAATTCTGGAAGGAAACGTCGCAGACCCATCAAGGTGGTACTCGTACTGCTCGCCTCATCGAGTGGAATCCAAAGATATGAGTGGTTAAGCTATGGGATATGAAATGGACGAGCGACCAATAAAACAACATGTATTATGGGGTTGAATGCTTTTTGCTATTCACAAAATAAAACAAAAGCAGTCATGCAAATATCTTATTTAACACAGCACAGCAAAATCAGTGGCACCATTCAATCCCGCTCGTCCAGACGGGGAGAAGTCAATCACATTTATTCAATGCGACGTTTCTTATGGGATTTATTGAGCGAAAACATTTTGACCCCAAATCGAGAGGATTCTGGGATGTTTGTGGTTTTTTTGTAATAACTCTGGAAGGAAACGTCGCAGACCCATCAAGGTGGTACTCGTACTGCTCGCCTCATCGAGAGGAATGCAAAGATATGAGGGGTTAAGCTATTGGATATAAAATGGACGCTCGACCAATTAAACAACATGTATTATGGGGTTGAATGCTTTTTGCTATTCACAAAATAAAACAAAAGCAGTAAAGCAAATATCGTATTTAACACAGCACAGCAAAATCAGTTGCACCATTCAATTCCTCTCGTCCAGACGGGGAGAATTCAATCACATTTATTCTATGCGACGTTTCTTATGGGATTTAGTGAGCGAGAACATTTTGACCCCAAATCGAGAGGATTCTGGGATGTTTGTGGTTTTTTTGTGATAACTCTGGAAGGAAACGTCGCAGACCCATCAAGGTGGTACTCGTACTGCTCGCCTCATCGAGAGGAATCCAAAGATATGAGTGGTTAAGCTATGGGATATGAAATGGACGAGCGACCAATAAAACAACATGTATTATGGGGTTGAATGCTTTTTGCTATTCACAAAATAAAACAAAAGCAGTCATGCAAATATCTTATTTAACACAGCACAGCAAAATCAGTTGCACCATTCAATCCCGCTCGTCCAGACGGGGAGAATTCAATCACATTTATTAGATGAGGCGTTTCTTATGGGATTTAATGAGCGACAACATTTTGACCCCAAACCGAGAGGATTCTGGGATGTTTGTGGTTTTTTTTGTAATAACTCTGGAAGGAAACGTCGCAGACCCATCAAAGTGGTACTCCTACTGCTCGCCTCATCGAGAGGAATCGAAAGATATGAGTGGTTAAGCTATGGGATATGAAATGGACGAGCGACCAATAAAACAACATGTATTATGGGGTTGAATGCTTTTTGCTATTCACAAAATAAAACAAAAGCAGTCATGCAAATATCTTATTTAACACAGCACAGCAAAATCAGTTGCACCATTCAATCCCGCTCGTCCAGACGGGGAGAATTCAATCACATTTATTCGATGCGACGTTTCTTATGGGATTTATTGAGCGACAACATTTTGACCCCAAATCGAGAGGATTCTGGGATGTTTGTGGTTTTTTTGTAATAACTCTGGAAGGAAACGTCCCAGACCCATCAAGGTGGTACTCGTACTGCTCGCCTCATCGAGAGGAATGCAAAGATATGAGGGGTTAAGCTATGGGATATAAAATGGACGCTCGACCAATAAAACAACATGTATTATGGGGTTGAATGCTTTTTGCTATTCACAAAATAAAACAAAAGCAGTAAAGCAAATATCGTATT
Organism: Petromyzon marinus; assembly: GCF_048934315.1. Classification (NCBI taxonomy): domain Eukaryota; kingdom Metazoa; phylum Chordata; class Hyperoartia; order Petromyzontiformes; family Petromyzontidae; genus Petromyzon; species Petromyzon marinus. The sequence continues at coordinate 24,936,847 of NC_133689.1, forward strand.
TAACACAGCACAGCAAAATCAGTTGCACCATTCAATCCCGCTCGTCCAGACGGGGAGAATTCAATCACATTTATTCGATGCGACGTTTCTTATGGGATTTAATGAGCGACAACATTTTGACCCCAAACCGAGAGGATTCTGGGATATTTGTGGTTTTTTTGTAATAACTCTGGAAGGTAACGTCGCAGACCAATCAAGGTGGTACTCCTGCTGCTCCCCTCATCGAGAGGAATCCAAAGATATGAGTGGTTAAGCTATGGGATATGAAATGGACGAGCGACCAATAAAACAACATGTATTATGGGGTTGAATGCTTTTTGCTATTCACAAAATAAAACAAAAGCAGTCATGCAAATATCTTATTTAACACAGCACAGCAAAATCAGTGGCACCATTCAATCCCGCTCGTCCAGACGGGGAGAAGTCAATCACATTTATTCAATGCGACGTTTCTTATGGGATTTATTGAGCGAAAACATTTTGACCCCAAATCGAGAGGATTCTGGGATGTTTGTGGTTTTTTTGTAATAACTCTGGAAGGAAACGTCGCAGACCCATCAAGGTGGTACTCGTACTGCTCGCCTCATCGAGAGGAATGCAAAGATATGAGGGGTTAAGCTATGGGATATAAAATGGACGCTCGACCAATAAAACAACATGTATTATGGGGTTGAATGCTTTTTGCTATTCACAAAATAAAACAAAAGCAGTAAAGCAAATATCGTATTTAACACAGCACAGCAAAATCAGTTGCACCATTCAATCCCGCTCGTCCAGACGGGGAGAATTCAATCACATTTATTCGATGCGACGTTTCTTATGGGATTTAATGAGCGACAACATTTTGACCCCAAACCGAGAGGATTCTGGGATATTTGTGGTTTTTTTGTAATAACTCTGGAAGGTAACGTCGCAGACCAATCAAGGTGGTACTCCTGCTGCTCCCCTCATCGAGAGGAATCCAAAGATATGAGTGGTTAAGCTATGGGATATGAAATGGACGAGCGACCAATAAAACAACATGTATTATGGGGTTGAATGCTTTTTGCTATTCACAAAATAAAACAAAAGCAGTCATGCAAATATCTTATTTAACACAGCACAGCAAAATCAGTGGCACCATTCAATCCCGCTCGTCCAGACGGGGAGAAGTCAATCACATTTATTCAATGCGACGTTTCTTATGGGATTTATTGAGCGAAAACATTTTGACCCCAAATCGAGAGGATTCTGGGATGTTTGTGGTTTTTTTGTAATAACTCTGGAAGGAAACGTCGCAGACCCATCAAGGTGGTACTCGTACTGCTCGCCTCATCGAGAGGAATGCAAAGATATGAGGGGTTAAGCTATTGGATATAAAATGGACGCTCGACCAATTAAACAACATGTATTATGGGGTTGAATGCTTTTTGCTATTCACAAAATAAAACAAAAGCAGTAAAGCAAATATCGTATTTAACACATCACAGCAAAATCAGTTGCACCATTCAATTCCTCTCGTCCAGACGGGGAGAATTCAATCACATTTATTCTATGCGACGTTTCTTATGGGATTTATTGAGCGACAACATTTTGACCCCAAATCGAGAGGATTCTGGGATGTTTGTGGTTTTTTTGTGATAACTCTGGAAGGAAACGTCGCAGACCCATCAAGGTGGTACTCGTACTGCTCGCCTCATCGAGAGGAATCCAAAGATATGAGTGTTTAAGCTATGGGATATGAAATGGACGAGCGACCAATAAAAAACATGTATTATTGGGTTGAATGCTTTTTGCTATTCACAAAATAAAACAAAAGCAGTCATGCAAATATCTTATTTAACACAGCACAGCAAAATCAGTTGCACCATTCAATCCCGCTCGTCCAGACGGGGAGAATTCAATCACATTTATTAGATGAGGCGTTTCTTATGGGATTTAATGAGCGACAACATTTTGACCCCAAACCGAGAGGATTCTGGGATGTTTGTGGTTTTTTTCGTAATAACTCTGGAAGGAAACGTCCCAGACCCATCAAGGTGGTACTCGTACTGCTCGCCTCATCGAGAGGAATGCAAAGATATGAGGGGTTAAGTTATGGGATATAAAATGGACGCTCGACCAATAAAACAACATGTATTATGGGGTTGAATGCTTTTTGCTATTCACAAAATAAAAAAAAGCAGTAAAGCAAATATCGTATTTAACACAGCACAGCAAAATCAGTTGCACCATTCAATCCCGCTCGTCCAGACGGGGAGAAGTCAATCACATTTATTCAATGCGACGTTTCTTATGGGATTTATTGAGCGAAAACATTTTGACCCCAAATCGAGAGGATTCTGGGATGTTTGTGGTTTTTTTGTGATAACTCTGGAAGGAAACGTCGCAGACCCATCAAGGTGGTACTCGTACTGCTCGCCTCATCGAGAGGAATCCAAAGATATGAGTGGTTAAGCTATGGGATATGAAATGGACGAGCGACCAATAAAACAACATGTATTATGGGGTTGAATGCTTTTTGCTATTCACAAACTAGAACAAAAGCAGTCATGCAAATATCTGATTTAACACAGCACAGCAAAATCAGTTGCACCATTCAATCCCGCTCGTCCAGACGGGGAGAATTCAATCACATTTATTTGATGCGACGTTTCTTTAATGGGATTTAATGAGCGACAACATTTTGACCCCAAACCGAGAGGATTCTGGGATGTTTGCGGTTTTTTGGTAACAATTCTGGAAGGAAACGTCGCAGACCCATCAAGGTGGTACTCGTACTGCTCGCCTCATCGAGTGGAATCCAAAGATATGAGTGGTTAAGCTATGGGATATGAAATGGACGAGCGACCAATAAAACAACATGTATTATGGGGTTGAATGCTTTTTGCTATTCACAAAATAAAACAAAAGCAGTCATGCAAATATCTTATTTAACACAGCACAGCAAAATCAGTGGCACCATTCAATCCCGCTCGTCCAGACGGGGAGAAGTCAATCACATTTATTCAATGCGACGTTTCTTATGGGATTTATTGAGCGAAAACATTTTGACCCCAAATCGAGAGGATTCTGGGATGTTTGTGGTTTTTTTGTAATAACTCTGGAAGGAAACGTCGCAGACCCATCAAGGTGGTACTCGTACTGCTCGCCTCATCGAGAGGAATGCAAAGATATGAGGGGTTAAGCTATTGGATATAAAATGGACGCTCGACCAATTAAACAACATGTATTATGGGGTTGAATGCTTTTTGCTATTCACAAAATAAAACAAAAGCAGTAAAGCAAATATCGTATTTAACACAGCACAGCAAAATCAGTTGCACCATTCAATTCCTCTCGTCCAGACGGGGAGAATTCAATCACATTTATTCTATGCGACGTTTCTTATGGGATTTAGTGAGCGAGAACATTTTGACCCCAAATCGAGAGGATTCTGGGATGTTTGTGGTTTTTTTGTGATAACTCTGGAAGGAAACGTCGCAGACCCATCAAGGTGGTACTCGTACTGCTCGCCTCATCGAGAGGAATCCAAAGATATGAGTGGTTAAGCTATGGGATATGAAATGGACGAGCGACCAATAAAACAACATGTATTATGGGGTTGAATGCTTTTTGCTATTCACAAAATAAAACAAAAGCAGTCATGCAAATATCTTATTTAACACAGCACAGCAAAATCAGTTGCACCATTCAATCCCGCTCGTCCAGACGGGGAGAATTCAATCACATTTATTAGATGAGGCGTTTCTTATGGGATTTAATGAGCGACAACATTTTGACCCCAAACCGAGAGGATTCTGGGATGTTTGTGGTTTTTTTCGTAATAACTCTGGAAGGAAACGTCGCAGACCCATCAAAGTGGTACTCCTACTGCTCGCCTCATCGAGAGGAATCGAAAGATATGAGTGGTTAAGCTATGGGATATGAAATGGACGAGCGACCAATAAAACAACATGTATTATGGGGTTGAATGCTTTTTGCTATTCACAAAATAAAACAAAAGCAGTCATGCAAATATCTTATTTAACACAGCACAGCAAAATCAGTTGCACCATTCAATCCCGCTCGTCCAGACGGGGAGAAGTCAATCACATTTATTCAATGCGACGTTTCTTATGGGATTTATTGAGCGAAAACATTTTGACCCCAAATCGAGAGGATTCTGGCATGTTTGTGGTTTTTTTGTGATAACTCTGGAAGGAAACGTCGCAGACCCATCAAGGTGGTACTCGTACTGCTCGCCTCATCGAGAGGAATCCAAAGATATGAGTGGTTAAGCTATGGGATATGAAATGGACGAGCGACCACTAAAACAACATGTATTATGGGGTTGAATGCTTTTTGCTATTCACAAACTAGAACAAAAGCAGTCATGCAAATATCTGATTTAACACAGCACAGCAAAATCAGTTGCACCATTCAATCCCGCTCGTCCAGACGGGGAGAATTCAATCACATTTATTTGATGCGACGTTTCTTTAATGGGATTTAATGAGCGACAACATTTTGACCCCAAACCGAGAGGATTCTGGGATGTTTGCGGTTTTTTGGTAACAATTCTGGAAGGAAACGTCGCAGACCCATCAAGGTGGTACTCGTACTGCTCGCCTCATCGAGTGGAATCCAAAGATATGAGTGGTTAAGCTATGGGATATGAAATGGACGAGCGACCAATAAAACAACATGTATTATGGGGTTGAATGCTTTTTGCTATTCACAAAATAAAACAAAAGCAGTCATGCAAATATCTTATTTAACACAGCACAGCAAAATCAGTTGCACCATTCAATCCCGCTCGTCCAGACGGGGAGAATTCAATCACATTTATTAGATGAGGCGTTTCTTATGGGATTTAATGAGCGACAACATTTTGACCCCAAACCGAGAGGATTCTGGGATGTTTGTGGTTTTTTTCGTAATAACTCTGGAAGGAAACGTCGCAGACCCATCAAAGTGGTACTCCTACTACTCGCCTCATCGAGAGGAATCGAAAGATATGAGTGGTTAAGCTATGGGATATGAAATGGACGAGCGACCAATAAAACAACATGTATTATGGGGTTGAATGCTTTTTGCTATTCACAAAATAAAACAAAAGCAGTCATGCAAATATCTTATTTAACACAGCACAGCAAAATCAGTTGCACCATTCAATCCCGCTCGTCCAGACGGGGAGAAGTCAATCACATTTATTCAATGCGACGTTTCTTATGGGATTTATTGAGCGAAAACATTTTGACCCCAAATCGAGAGGATTCTGGCATGTTTGTGGTTTTTTTGTGATAACTCTGGAAGGAAACGTCGCAGACCCATCAAGGTGGTACTCGTACTGCTCGCCTCATCGAGAGGAATCCAAAGATATGAGTGGTTAAGCTATGGGATATGAAATGGACGAGCGACCACTAAAACAACATGTATTATGGGGTTGAATGCTTTTTGCTATTCACAAACTAGAACAAAAGCAGTCATGCAAATATCTGATTTAACACAGCACAGCAAAATCAGTTGCACCATTCAATCCCGCTCGTCCAGACGGGGAGAATTCAATCACATTTATTTGATGCGACGTTTCTTTAATGGGATTTAATGAGCGACAACATTTTGACCCCAAACCGAGAGGATTCTAGGATGTTTGCGGTTTTTTGGTAACAATTCTGGAAGGAAACGTCGCAGACCCATCAAGGTGGTACTCGTACTGCTCGCCTCATCGAGTGGAATCCAAAGATATGAGTGGTTAAGCTATGGGATATGAAATGGACGAGCGACCAATAAAACAACATGTATTATGGGGTTGAATGCTTTTTGCTATTCACAAAATAAAACAAAAGCAGTCATGCAAATATCTTATTTAACACAGCACAGCAAAATCAGTGGCACCATTCAATCCCGCTCGTCCAGACGGGGAGAAGTCAATCACATTTATTCAATGCGACGTTTCTTATGGGATTTATTGAGCGAAAACATTTTGACCCCAAATCGAGAGGATTCTGGGATGTTTGTGGTTTTTTTGTAATAACTCTGGAAGGAAACGTCGCAGACCCATCAAGGTGGTACTCGTACTGCTCGCCTCATCGAGAGGAATGCAAAGATATGAGGGGTTAAGCTATTGGATATAAAATGGACGCTCGACCAATTAAACAACATGTATTATGGGGTTGAATGCTTTTTGCTATTCACAAAATAAAACAAAAGCAGTAAAGCAAATATCGTATTTAACACAGCACAGCAAAATCAGTTGCACCATTCAATTCCTCTCGTCCAGACGGGGAGAATTCAATCACATTTATTCTATGCGACGTTTCTTATGGGATTTATTGAGCGACAACATTTTGACCCCAAACCGAGAGGATTCTGGGATGTTTGTGGTTTTTTTTGTAATAACTCTGGAAGGAAACGTCGCAGACCCATCAAAGTGGTACTCCTACTGCTCGCCTCATCGAGAGGAATCGAAAGATATGAGTGGTTAAGCTATGGGATATGAAATGGACGAGCGACCAATAAAACAACATGTATTATGGGGTTGAATGCTTTTTGCTATTCACAAAATAAAACAAAAGCAGTCATGCAAATATCTTATTTAACACAGCACAGCAAAATCAGTTGCACCATTCAATCCCGCTCGTCCAGACGGGGAGAATTCAATCACATTTATTCGATGCGACGTTTCTTATGGGATTTATTGAGCGACAACATTTTGACCCCAAATCGAGAGGATTCTGGGATGTTTGTGGTTTTTTTGTAATAACTCTGGAAGGAAACGTCCCAGACCCATCAAGGTGGTACTCGTACTGCTCGCCTCATCGAGAGGAATGCAAAGATATGAGGGGTTAAGCTATGGGATATAAAATGGACGCTCGACCAATAAAACAACATGTATTATGGGGTTGAATGCTTTTTGCTATTCACAAAATAAAACAAAAGCAGTAAAGCAAATATCGTATTTAACACAGCACAGCAAAATCAGTTGCACCATTCAATCCCGCTCGTCCAGACGGGGAGAATTCAATCACATTTATTCGATGCGACGTTTCTTATGGGATTTAATGAGCGACAACATTTTGACCCCAAACCGAGAGGATTCTGGGATATTTGTGGTTTTTTTGTAATAACTCTGGAAGGTAACGTCGCAGACCAATCAAGGTGGTACTCCTGCTGCTCCCCTCATCGAGAGGAATCCAAAGATATGAGTGGTTAAGCTATGGGATATGAAATGGACGAGCGACCAATAAAACAACATGTATTATGGGGTTGAATGCTTTTTGCTATTCACAAAATAAAACAAAAGCAGTCATGCAAATATCTTATTTAACACAGCACAGCAAAATCAGTGGCACCATTCAATCCCGCTCGTCCAGACGGGGAGAAGTCAATCACATTTATTCAATGCGACGTTTCTTATGGGATTTATTGAGCGAAAACATTTTGACCCCAAATCGAGAGGATTCTGGGATGTTTGTGGTTTTTTTGTAATAACTCTGGAAGGAAACGTCGCAGACCCATCAAGGTGGTACTCGTACTGCTCGCCTCATCGAGAGGAATGCAAAGATATGAGGGGTTAAGCTATGGGATATAAAATGGACGCTCGACCAATAAAACAACATGTATTATGGGGTTGAATGCTTTTTGCTATTCACAAAATAAAACAAAAGCAGTAAAGCAAATATCGTATTTAACACAGCACAGCAAAATCAGTTGCACCATTCAATCCCGCTCGTCCAGACGGGGAGAATTCAATCACATTTATTCGATGCGACGTTTCTTATGGGATTTAATGAGCGACAACATTTTGACCCCAAACCGAGAGGATTCTGGGATATTTGTGGTTTTTTTGTAATAACTCTGGAAGGTAACGTCGCAGACCAATCAAGGTGGTACTCCTGCTGCTCCCCTCATCGAGAGGAATCCAAAGATATGAGTGGTTAAGCTATGGGATATGAAATGGACGAGCGACCAATAAAACAACATGTATTATGGGGTTGAATGCTTTTTGCTATTCACAAAATAAAACAAAAGCAGTCATGCAAATATCTTATTTAACACAGCACAGCAAAATCAGTGGCACCATTCAATCCCGCTCGTCCAGACGGGGAGAAGTCAATCACATTTATTCAATGCGACGTTTCTTATGGGATTTATTGAGCGAAAACATTTTGACCCCAAATCGAGAGGATTCTGGGATGTTTGTGGTTTTTTTGTAATAACTCTGGAAGGAAACGTCGCAGACCCATCAAGGTGGTACTCGTACTGCTCGCCTCATCGAGAGGAATGCAAAGATATGAGGGGTTAAGCTATTGGATATAAAATGGACGCTCGACCAATTAAACAACATGTATTATGGGGTTGAATGCTTTTTGCTATTCACAAAATAAAACAAAAGCAGTAAAGCAAATATCGTATTTAACACAGCACAGCAAAATCAGTTGCACCATTCAATTCCTCTCGTCCAGACGGGGAGAATTCAATCACATTTATTCTATGCGACGTTTCTTATGGGATTTATTGAGCGACAACATTTTGACCCCAAATCGAGAGGATTCTGGGATGTTTGTGGTTTTTTTGTGATAACTCTGGAAGGAAACGTCGCAGACCCATCAAGGTGGTACTCGTACTGCTCGCCTCATCGAGAGGAATCCAAAGATATGAGTGTTTAAGCTATGGGATATGAAATGGACGAGCGACCAATAAAAAACATGTATTATTGGGTTGAATGCTTTTTGCTATTCACAAAATAAAACAAAAGCAGTCATGCAAATATCTTATTTAACACAGCACAGCAAAATCAGTTGCACCATTCAATCCCGCTCGTCCAGACGGGGAGAATTCAATCACATTTATTAGATGAGGCGTTTCTTATGGGATTTAATGAGCGACAACATTTTGACCCCAAACCGAGAGGATTCTGGGATGTTTGTGGTTTTTTTCGTAATAACTCTGGAAGGAAACGTCCCAGACCCATCAAGGTGGTACTCGTACTGCTCGCCTCATCGAGAGGAATGCAAAGATATGAGGGGTTAAGTTATGGGATATAAAATGGACGCTCGACCAATAAAACAACATGTATTATGGGGTTGAATGCTTTTTGCTATTCACAAAATAAAAAAAAGCAGTAAAGCAAATATCGTATTTAACACAGCACAGCAAAATCAGTTGCACCATTCAATCCCGCTCGTCCAGACGGGGAGAAGTCAATCACATTTATTCAATGCGACGTTTCTTATGGGATTTATTGAGCGAAAACATTTTGACCCCAAATCGAGAGGATTCTGGGATGTTTGTGGTTTTTTTGTGATAACTCTGGAAGGAAACGTCGCAGACCCATCAAGGTGGTACTCGTACTGCTCGCCTCATCGAGAGGAATCCAAAGATATGAGTGGTTAAGCTATGGGATATGAAATGGACGAGCGACCAATAAAACAACATGTATTATGGGGTTGAATGCTTTTTGCTATTCACAAACTAGAACAAAAGCAGTCATGCAAATATTTGATTTAACACAGCACAGCAAAATCAGTTGCACCATTCAATCCCGCTCGTCCAGACGGGGAGAATTCAATCACATTTATTTGATGCGACGTTTCTTTAATGGGATTTAATGAGCGACAACATTTTGACCCCAAACCGAGAGGATTCTGGGATGTTTGCGGTTTTTTGGTAACAATTCTGGAAGGAAACGTCGCAGACCCATCAAGGTGGTACTCGTACTGCTCGCCTCATCGAGTGGAATCCAAAGATATGAGTGGTTAAGCTATGGGATATGAAATGGACGAGCGACCAATAAAACAACATGTATTATGGGGTTGAATGCTTTTTGCTATTCACAAAATAAAACAAAAGCAGTCATGCAAATATCTTATTTAACACAGCACAGCAAAATCAGTGGCACCATTCAATCCCGCTCGTCCAGACGGGGAGAAGTCAATCACATTTATTCAATGCGACGTTTCTTATGGGATTTATTGAGCGAAAACATTTTGACCCCAAATCGAGAGGATTCAGGGATGTTTGTGGTTTTTTTGTAATAACTCTGGAAGGAAACGTCGCAGACCCATCAAGGTGGTACTCGTACTGCTCGCCTCATCGAGAGGAATCCAAAGATATGAGTGGTTAAGCTATGGGATATGAAATGGACGAGCGACCAATAAAACAACATGTATTATGGGGTTGAATGCTTTTTGCTATTCACAAACTAGAACAAAAGCAGTCATGCAAATATCTGATTTAACACAGCACAGCAAAATCAGTTGCACCATTCAATCCCGCTCGTCCAGACGGGGAGAATTCAATCACATTTATTTGATGCGACGTTTCTTTAATGGGATTTAATGAGCGACAACATTTTGACCCCAAACCGAGAGGATTCTGGGATGTTTGCGGTTTTTTGGTAACAATTCTGGAAGGAAACGTCGCAGACCCATCAAGGTGGTACTCGTACTGCTCGCCTCATCGAGTGGAATCCAAAGATATGAGTGATTAAGCTATGGGATATGAAATGGACGAGCGACCAATAAAACAACATGTATTATGGGGTTGAATGCTTTTTGCTATTCACAAAATAAAACAAAAGCAGTCATGCAAATATCTTATTTAACACAGCACAGCAAAATCAGTGGCACCATTCAATCCCGCTCGTCCAGACGGGGAGAAGTCAATCACATTTATTCAATGCGACGTTTCTTATGGGATTTATTGAGCGAAAACATTTTGACCCCAAATCGAGAGGATTCTGGGATGTTTGTGGTTTTTTTGTAATAACTCTGGAAGGAAACGTCGCAGACCCATCAAGGTGGTACTCGTACTGCTCGCCTCATCGAGAGGAATCCAAAGATATGAGTGGGTAAGCTATGGGATATGAAATGGACGAGCGACCAATAAAACAACATGTATTATGGGGTTGAATGCTTTTTGCTATTCACAAAATAAAACAAAAGCAGTCATGCAAATATCTTATTTAACACAGCACAGCAAAATCAGTTGCACCATTCAATCCCGCTCGTCCAGACGGGGAGAAGTCAATCACATTTATTCAATGCGACGTTTCTTATGGGATTTATTGAGCGAAAACATTTTGACCCCAAATCGAGAGGATTCTGGCATGTTTGTGGTTTTTTTGTGATAACTCTGGAAGGAAACGTCGCAGACCCATCAAGGTGGTACTCGTACTGCTCGCCTCATCGAGAGGAATCCAAAGATATGAGTGGTTAAGCTATGGGATATGAAATGGACGAGCGACCACTAAAACAACATGTATTATGGGGTTGAATGCTTTTTGCTATTCACAAACTAGAACAAAAGCAGTCATGCAAATATCTGATTTAACACAGCACAGCAAAATCAGTTGCACCATTCAATCCCGCTCGTCCAGACGGGGAGAATTCAATCACATTTATTTGATGCGACGTTTCTTTAATGGGATTTAATGAGCGACAACATTTTGACCCCAAACCGAGAGGATTCTGGGATGTTTGCGGTTTTTTGGTAACAATTCTGGAAGGAAACGTCGCAGACCCATCAAGGTGGTACTCGTACTGCTCGCCTCATCGAGTGGAATCCAAAGATATGAGTGGTTAAGCTATGGGATATGAAATGGACGAGCGACCAATAAAACAACATGTATTATGGGGTTGAATGCTTTTTGCTATTCACAAAATAAAACAAAAGCAGTCATGCAAATATCTTATTTAACACAGCACAGCAAAATCAGTGGCACCATTCAATCCCGCTCGTCCAGACGGGGAGAAGTCAATCACATTTATTCAATGCGACGTTTCTTATGGGATTTATTGAGCGAAAACATTTTGACCCCAAATCGAGAGGATTCTGGGATGTTTGTGGTTTTTTTGTAATAACTCTGGAAGGAAACGTCGCAGACCCATCAAGGTGGTACTCGTACTGCTCGCCTCATCGAGAGGAATGCAAAGATATGAGGGGTTAAGCTATTGGATATAAAATGGACGCTCGACCAATTAAACAACATGTATTATGGGGTTGAATGCTTTTTGCTATTCACAAAATAAAACAAAAGCAGTAAAGCAAATATCGTATTTAACACAGCACAGCAAAATCAGTTGCACCATTCAATTCCTCTCGTCCAGACGGGGAGAATTCAATCACATTTATTCTATGCGACGTTTCTTATGGGATTTATTGAGCGACAACATTTTGACCCCAAACCGAGAGGATTCTGGGATGTTTGTGGTTTTTTTTGTAATAACTCTGGAAGGAAACGTCGCAGACCCATCAAAGTGGTACTCCTACTGCTCGCCTCATCGAGAGGAATCGAAAGATATGAGTGGTTAAGCTATGGGATATGAAATGGACGAGCGACCAATAAAACAACATGTATTATGGGGTTGAATGCTTTTTGCTATTCACAAAATAAAACAAAAGCAGTCATGCAAATATCTTATTTAACACAGCACAGCAAAATCAGTTGCACCATTCAATCCCGCTCGTCCAGACGGGGAGAATTCAATCACATTTATTCGATGCGACGTTTCTTATGGGATTTATTGAGCGACAACATTTTGACCCCAAATCGAGAGGATTCTGGGATGTTTGTGGTTTTTTTGTAATAACTCTGGAAGGAAACGTCCCAGACCCATCAAGGTGGTACTCGTACTGCTCGCCTCATCGAGAGGAATGCAAAGATATGAGGGGTTAAGCTATGGGATATAAAATGGACGCTCGACCAATAAAACAACATGTATTATGGGGTTGAATGCTTTTTGCTATTCACAAAATAAAACAAAAGCAGTAAAGCAAATATCGTATTTAACACAGCACAGCAAAATCAGTTGCACCATTCAATCCCGCTCGTCCAGACGGGGAGAATTCAATCACATTTATTCGATGCGACGTTTCTTATGGGATTTAATGAGCGACAACATTTTGACCCCAAACCGAGAGGATTCTGGGATATTTGTGGTTTTTTTGTAATAACTCTGGAAGGTAACGTCGCAGACCAATCAAGGTGGTACTCCTGCTGCTCCCCTCATCGAGAGGAATCCAAAGATATGAGTGGTTAAGCTATGGGATATGAAATGGACGAGCGACCAATAAAACAACATGTATTATGGGGTTGAATGCTTTTTGCTATTCACAAAATAAAACAAAAGCAGTCATGCAAATATCTTATTTAACACAGCACAGCAAAATCAGTGGCACCATTCAATCCCGCTCGTCCAGACGGGGAGAAGTCAATCACATTTATTCAATGCGACGTTTCTTATGGGATTTATTGAGCGAAAACATTTTGACCCCAAATCGAGAGGATTCTGGGATGTTTGTGGTTTTTTTGTAATAACTCTGGAAGGAAACGTCGCAGACCCATCAAGGTGGTACTCGTACTGCTCGCCTCATCGAGAGGAATGCAAAGATATGAGGGGTTAAGCTATGGGATATAAAATGGACGCTCGACCAATAAAACAACATGTATTATGGGGTTGAATGCTTTTTGCTATTCACAAAATAAAACAAAAGCAGTAAAGCAAATATCGTATTTAACACAGCACAGCAAAATCAGTTGCACCATTCAATCCCGCTCGTCCAGACGGGGAGAATTCAATCACATTTATTCGATGCGACGTTTCTTATGGGATTTAATGAGCGACAACATTTTGACCCCAAACCGAGAGGATTCTGGGATATTTGTGGTTTTTTTGTAATAACTCTGGAAGGTAACGTCGCAGACCAATCAAGGTGGTACTCCTGCTGCTCCCCTCATCGAGAGGAATCCAAAGATATGAGTGGTTAAGCTATGGGATATGAAATGGACGAGCGACCAATAAAACAACATGTATTATGGGGTTGAATGCTTTTTGCTATTCACAAAATAAAACAAAAGCAGTCATGCAAATATTTTATTTAACACAGCACAGCAAAATCAGTGGCACCATTCAATCCCGCTCGTCCAGACGGGGAGAAGTCAATCACATTTATTCAATGCGACGTTTCTTATGGGATTTATTGAGCGAAAACATTTTGACCCCAAATCGAGAGGATTCTGGGATGTTTGTGGTTTTTTTGTAATAACTCTGGAAGGAAACGTCGCAGACCCATCAAGGTGGTACTCGTACTGCTCGCCTCATCGAGAGGAATGCAAAGATATGAGGGGTTAAGCTATTGGATATAAAATGGACGCTCGACCAATTAAACAACATGTATTATGGGGTTGAATGCTTTTTGCTATTCACAAAATAAAACAAAAGCAGTAAAGCAAATATCGTATTTAACACAGCACAGCAAAATCAGTTGCACCATTCAATTCCTCTCGTCCAGACGGGGAGAATTCAATCACATTTATTCTATGCGACGTTTCTTATGGGATTTATTGAGCGACAACATTTTGACCCCAAATCGAGAGGATTCTGGGATGTTTGTGGTTTTTTTGTGATAACTCTGGAAGGAAACGTCGCAGACCCATCAAGGTGGTACTCGTACTGCTCGCCTCATCGAGAGGAATCCAAAGATATGAGTGTTTAAGCTATGGGATATGAAATGGACGAGCGACCAATAAAAAACATGTATTATTGGGTTGAATGCTTTTTGCTATTCACAAAATAAAACAAAAGCAGTCATGCAAATATCTTATTTAACACAGCACAGCAAAATCAGTTGCACCATTCAATCCCGCTCGTCCAGACGGGGAGAATTCAATCACATTTATTAGATGAGGCGTTTCTTATGGGATTTAATGAGCGACAACATTTTGACCCCAAACCGAGAGGATTCTGGGATGTTTGTGGTTTTTTTCGTAATAACTCTGGAAGGAAACGTCCCAGACCCATCAAGGTGGTACTCGTACTGCTCGCCTCATCGAGAGGAATGCAAAGATATGAGGGGTTAAGTTATGGGATATAAAATGGACGCTCGACCAATAAAACAACATGTATTATGGGGTTGAATGCTTTTTGCTATTCACAAAATAAAAAAAAGCAGTAAAGCAAATATCGTATTTAACACAGCACAGCAAAATCAGTTGCACCATTCAATCCCGCTCGTCCAGACGGGGAGAAGTCAATCACATTTATTCAATGCGACGTTTCTTATGGGATTTATTGAGCGAAAACATTTTGACCCCAAATCGAGAGGATTCTGGGATGTTTGTGGTTTTTTTGTGATAACTCTGGAAGGAAACGTCGCAGACCCATCAAGGTGGTACTCGTACTGCTCGCCTCATCGAGAGGAATCCAAAGATATGAGTGGTTAAGCTATGGGATATGAAATGGACGAGCGACCAATAAAACAACATGTATTATGGGGTTGAATGCTTTTTGCTATTCACAAAATAAAACAAAAGCAGTCATGCAAATATCTTATTTAACACAGCACAGCAAAATCAGTGGCACCATTCAATCCCGCTCGTCCAGACGGGGAGAAGTCAATCACATTTATTCAATGCGACGTTTCTTATGGGATTTATTGAGCGAAAACATTTTGACCCCAAATCGAGAGGATTCTGGGATGTTTGTGGTTTTTTTGTAATAACTCTGGAAGGAAACGTCGCAGACCCATCAAGGTGGTACTCGTACTGCTCGCCTCATCGAGAGGAATGCAAAGATATGAGGGGTTAAGCTATGGGATATAAAATGGACGCTCGACCAATAAAACAACATGTATTATGGGGTTGAATGCTTTTTGCTATTCACAAAATAAAACAAAAGCAGTAAAGCAAATATCGTATTTAACACAGCACAGCAAAATCAGTTGCACCATTCAATCCCGCTCGTCCAGACGGGGAGAATTCAATCACATTTATTCGATGCGACGTTTCTTATGGGATTTAATGAGCGACAACATTTTGACCCCAAACCGAGAGGATTCTGGGATATTTGTGGTTTTTTTGTAATAACTCTGGAAGGTAACGTCGCAGACCAATCAAGGTGGTACTCCTGCTGCTCCCCTCATCGAGAGGAATCCAAAGATATGAGTGGTTAAGCTATGGGATATGAAATGGACGAGCGACCAATAAAACAACATGTATTATGGGGTTGAATGCTTTTTGCTATTCACAAAATAAAACAAAAGCAGTCATGCAAATATCTTATTTAACACAGCACAGCAAAATCAGTGGCACCATTCAATCCCGCTCGTCCAGACGGGGAGAAGTCAATCACATTTATTCAATGCGACGTTTCTTATGGGATTTATTGAGCGAAAACATTTTGACCCCAAATCGAGAGGATTCTGGGATGTTTGTGGTTTTTTTGTAATAACTCTGGAAGGAAACGTCGCAGACCCATCAAGGTGGTACTCGTACTGCTCGCCTCATCGAGAGGAATGCAAAGATATGAGGGGTTAAGCTATTGGATATAAAATGGACGCTCGACCAATTAAACAACATGTATTATGGGGTTGAATGCTTTTTGCTATTCACAAAATAAAACAAAAGCAGTAAAGCAAATATCGTATTTAACACAGCACAGCAAAATCAGTTGCACCATTCAATTCCTCTCGTCCAGACGGGGAGAATTCAATCACATTTATTCTATGCGACGTTTCTTATGGGATTTATTGAGCGACAACATTTTGACCCCAAATCGAGAGGATTCTGGGATGTTTGTGGTTTTTTTGTGATAACTCTGGAAGGAAACGTCGCAGACCCATCAAGGTGGTACTCGTACTGCTCGCCTCATCGAGAGGAATCCAAAGATATGAGTGTTTAAGCTATGGGATATGAAATGGACGAGCGACCAATAAAACAACATGTATTATGGGGTTGAATGCTTTTTGCTATTCACAAAATAAAAAAAAGCAGTAAAGCAAATATCGTATTTAACACAGCACAGCAAAATCAGTTGCACCATTCAATCCCGCTCGTCCAGACGGGGAGAAGTCAATCACATTTATTCAATGCGACGTTTCTTATGGGATTTATTGAGCGAAAACATTTTGACCCCAAATCGAGAGGATTCTGGGATGTTTGTGGTTTTTTTGTGATAACTCTGGAAGGAAACGTCGCAGACCCATCAAGGTGGTACTCGTACTGCTCGCCTCATCGAGAGGAATCCAAAGATATGAGTGGTTAAGCTATGGGATATGAAATGGACGAGCGACCAATAAAACAACATGTATTATGGGGTTGAATGCTTTTTGCTATTCACAAACTAGAACAAAAGCAGTCATGCAAATATCTGATTTAACACAGCACAGCAAAATCAGTTGCACCATTCAATCCCGCTCGTCCAGACGGGGAGAATTCAATCACATTTATTTGATGCGACGTTTCTTTAATGGGATTTAATGAGCGACAACATTTTGACCCCAAACCGAGAGGATTCTGGGATGTTTGCGGTTTTTTGGTAACAATTCTGGAAGGAAACGTCGCAGACCCATCAAGGTGGTACTCGTACTGCTCGCCTCATCGAGTGGAATCCAAAGATATGAGTGGTTAAGCTATGGGATATGAAATGGACGAGCGACCAATAAAACAACATGTATTATGGGGTTGAATGCTTTTTGCTATTCACAAAATAAAACAAAAGCAGTCATGCAAATATCTTATTTAACACAGCACAGCAAAATCAGTGGCACCATTCAATCCCGCTCGTCCAGACGGGGAGAAGTCAATCACATTTATTCAATGCGACGTTTCTTATGGGATTTATTGAGCGAAAACATTTTGACCCCAAATCGAGAGGATTCTGGGATGTTTGTGGTTTTTTTGTAATAACTCTGGAAGGAAACGTCGCAGACCCATCAAGGTGGTACTCGTACTGCTCGCCTCATCGAGAGGAATGCAAAGATATGAGGGGTTAAGCTATTGGATATAAAATGGACGCTCGACCAATTAAACAACATGTATTATGGGGTTGAATGCTTTTTGCTATTCACAAAATAAAACAAAAGCAGTAAAGCAAATATCGTATTTAACACAGCACAGCAAAATCAGTTGCACCATTCAATTCCTCTCGTCCAGACGGGGAGAATTCAATCACATTTATTCTATGCGACGTTTCTTATGGGATTTATTGAGCGAGAACATTTTGACCCCAAATCGAGAGGATTCTGGGATGTTTGTGGTTTTTTTGTGATAACTCTGGAAGGAAACGTCGCAGACCCATCAAGGTGGTACTCGTACTGCTCGCCTCATCGAGAGGAATCCAAAGCTATGAGTGGTTAAGCTATGGGATATGAAATGGACGAGCGACCAATAAAACAACATGTATTATGGGGTTGAATGCTTTTTGCTATTCACAAAATAAAACAAAAGCAGTCATGCAAATATCTTATTTAACACAGCACAGCAAAATCAGTTGCACCATTCAATCCCGCTCGTCCAGACGGGGAGAATTCAATCACATTTATTAGATGAGGCGTTTCTTATGGGATTTAATGAGCGACAACATTTTGACCCCAAACCGAGAGGATTCTGGGATGTTTGTGGTTTTTTTCGTAATAACTCTGGAAGGAAACGTCGCAGACCCATCAAAGTGGTACTCCTACTGCTCGCCTCATCGAGAGGAATCGAAAGATATGAGTGGTTAAGCTATGGGATATGAAATGGACGAGCGACCAATAAAACAACATGTATTATGGGGTTGAATGCTTTTTGCTATTCACAAAATAAAACAAAAGCAGTCATGCAAATATCTTATTTAACACAGCACAGCAAAATCAGTTGCACCATTCAATCCCGCTCGTCCAGACGGGGAGAAGTCAATCACATTTATTCAATGCGACGTTTCTTATGGGATTTATTGAGCGAAAACATTTTGACCCCAAATCGAGAGGATTCTGGCATGTTTGTGGTTTTTTTGTGATAACTCTGGAAGGAAACGTCGCAGACCCATCAAGGTGGTACTCGTACTGCTCGCCTCATCGAGAGGAATCCAAAGATATGAGTGGTTAAGCTATGGGATATGAAATGGACGAGCGACCACTAAAACAACATGTATTATGGGGTTGAATGCTTTTTGCTATTCACAAACTAGAACAAAAGCAGTCATGCAAATATCTGATTTAACACAGCACAGCAAAATCAGTTGCACCATTCAATCCCGCTCGTCCAGACGGGGAGAATTCAATCACATTTATTTGATGCGACGTTTCTTTAATGGGATTTAATGAGCGACAACATTTTGACCCCAAACCGAGAGGATTCTGGGATGTTTGCGGTTTTTTTCGTAATAACTCTGGAAGGAAACGTCGCAGACCCATCAAAGTGGTACTCCTACTGCTCGCCTCATCGAGAGGAATCGAAAGATATGAGTGGTTAAGCTATGGGATATGAAATGGACGAGCGACCAATAAAACAACATGTATTATGGGGTTGAATGCTTTTTGCTATTCACAAAATAAAACAAAAGCAGTCATGCAAATATCTTATTTAACACAGCACAGCAAAATCAGTTGCACCATTCAATCCCGCTCGTCCAGACGGGGAGAAGTCAATCACATTTATTCAATGCGACGTTTCTTATGGGATTTATTGAGCGAAAACATTTTGACCCCAAATCGAGAGGATTCTGGCATGTTTGTGGTTTTTTTGTGATAACTCTGGAAGGAAACGTCGCAGACCCATCAAGGTGGTACTCGTACTGCTCGCCTCATCGAGAGGAATCCAAAGATATGAGTGGTTAAGCTATGGGATATGAAATGGACGAGCGACCACTAAAACAACATGTATTATGGGGTTGAATGCTTTTTGCTATTCACAAACTAGAACAAAAGCAGTCATGCAAATATCTGATTTAACACAGCACAGCAAAATCAGTTGCACCATTCAATCCCGCTCGTCCAGACGGGGAGAATTCAATCACATTTATTTGATGCGACGTTTCTTTAATGGGATTTAATGAGCGACAACATTTTGACCCCAAACCGAGAGGATTCTGGGATGTTTGCGGTTTTTTGGTAACAATTCTGGAAGGAAACGTCGCAGACCCATCAAGGTGGTACTCGTACTGCTCGCCTCATCGAGTGGAATCCAAAGATATGAGTGGTTAAGCTATGGGATATGAAATGGACGAGCGACCAATAAAACAACATGTATTATGGGGTTGAATGCTTTTTGCTATTCACAAAATAAAACAAAAGCAGTCATGCAAATATCTTATTTAACACAGCACAGCAAAATCAGTGGCACCATTCAATCCCGCTCGTCCAGACGGGGAGAAGTCAATCACATTTATTCAATGCGACGTTTCTTATGGGATTTATTGAGCGAAAACATTTTGACCCCAAATCGAGAGGATTCTGGGATGTTTGTGGTTTTTTTGTAATAACTCTGGAAGGAAACGTCGCAGACCCATCAAGGTGGTACTCGTACTGCTCGCCTCATCGAGAGGAATGCAAAGATATGAGGGGTTAAGCTATTGGATATAAAATGGACGCTCGACCAATTAAACAACATGTATTATGGGGTTGAATGCTTTTTGCTATTCACAAAATAAAACAAAAGCAGTAAAGCAAATACCGTATTTAACACAGCACAGCAAAATCAGTTGCACCATTCAATTCCTCTCGTCCAGACGGGGAGAATTCAATCACATTTATTCTATGCGACGTTTCTTATGGGATTTATTGAGCGACAACATTTTGACCCCAAACCGAGAGGATTCTGGGATGTTTGTGTTTTTTTTTGTAATAACTCTGGAAGGAAACGTCGCAGACCCATCAAAGTGGTACTCCTACTGCTCGCCTCATCGAGAGGAATCGAAAGATATGAGTGGTTAAGCTATGGGATATGAAATGGACGAGCGACCAATAAAACAACATGTATTATGGGGTTGAATGCTTTTTGCTATTCACAAAATAAAACAAAAGCAGTCATGCAAATATCTTATTTAACACAGCACAGCAAAATCAGTTGCACCATTCTATCCCGCTCGTCCAGACGGGGAGAATTCAATCACATTTATTCGATGCGACGTTTCTTATGGGATTTATTGAGCGACAACATTTTGACCCCAAATCGAGAGGATTCTGGGATGTTTGTGGTTTTTTTGTAATAACTCTGGAAGGAAACGTCCCAGACCCATCAAGGTGGTACTCGTACTGCTCGCCTCATCGAGAGGAATGCAAAGATATGAGGGGTTAAGCTATGGGATATAAAATGGACGCTCGACCAATAAAACAACATGTATTATGGGGTTGAATGCTTTTTGCTATTCACAAAATAAAACAAAAGCAGTAAAGCAAATATCGTATTTAACACAGCACAGCAAAATCAGTTGCACCATTCAATCCCGCTCGTCCAGACGGGGAGAATTCAATCACATTTATTCGATGCGACGTTTCTTATGGGATTTAATGAGCGACAACATTTTGACCCCAAACCGAGAGGATTCTGGGATATTTGTGGTTTTTTTGTAATAACTCTGGAAGGTAACGTCGCAGACCAATCAAGGTGGTACTCCTGCTGCTCCCCTCATCGAGAGGAATCCAAAGATATGAGTGGTTAAGCTATGGGATATGAAATGGACGAGCGACCAATAAAACAACATGTATTATGGGGTTGAATGCTTTTTGCTATTCACAAAATAAAACAAAAGCAGTCATGCAAATATCTTATTTAACACAGCACAGCAAAATCAGTGGCACCATTCAATCCCGCTCGTCCAGACGGGGAGAAGTCAATCACATTTATTCAATGCGACGTTTCTTATGGGATTTATTGAGCGAAAACATTTTGACCCCAAATCGAGAGGATTCTGGGATGTTTGTGGTTTTTTTGTAATAACTCTGGAAGGAAACGTCGCAGACCCATCAAGGTGGTACTCGTACTGCTCGCCTCATCGAGAGGAATGCAAAGATATGAGGGGTTAAGCTATGGGATATAAAATGGACGCTCGACCAATAAAACAACATGTATTATGGGGTTGAATGCTTTTTGCTATTCACAAAATAAAACAAAAGCAGTAAAGCAAATATCGTATTTAACACAGCACAGCAAAATCAGTTGCACCATTCAATCCCGCTCGTCCAGACGGGGAGAATTCAATCACATTTATTAGATGAGGCGTTTCTTATGGGATTTAATGAGCGACAACATTTTGACCCCAAACCGAGAGGATTCTGGGATGTTTGTGGTTTTTTTCGTAATAACTCTGGAAGGAAACGTCCCAGACCCATCAAGGTGGTACTCGTACTGCTCGCCTCATCGAGAGGAATGCAAAGATATGAGGGGTTAAGTTATGGGATATAAAATGGACGCTCGACCAATAAAACAACATGTATTATGGGGTTGAATGCTTTTTGCTATTCACAAAATAAAAAAAAGCAGTAAAGCAAATATCGTATTTAACACAGCACAGCAAAAACAGTTGCACCATTCAATCCCGCTCGTCCAGACGGGGAGAAGTCAATCACATTTATTCAATGCGACGTTTCTTATGGGATTTATTGAGCGAAAACATTTTGACCCCAAATCGAGAGGATTCTGGGATGTTTGTGGTTTTTTTGTGATAACTCTGGAAGGAAACGTCGCAGACCCATCAAGGTGGTACTCGTACTGCTCGCCTCATCGAGAGGAATCCAAAGATATGAGTGGTTAAGCTATGGGATATGAAATGGACGAGCGACCAATAAAACAACATGTATTATGGGGTTGAATGCTTTTTGCTATTCACAAACTAGAACAAAAGCAGTCATGCAAATATCTGATTTAACACAGCACAGCAAAATCAGTTGCACCATTCAATCCCGCTCGTCCAGACGGGGAGAATTCAATCACATTTATTTGATGCGACGTTTCTTTAATGGGATTTAATGAGCGACAACATTTTGACCCCAAACCGAGAGGATTCTGGGATGTTTGCGGTTTTTTGGTAACAATTCTGGAAGGAAACGTCGCAGACCCATCAAGGTGGTACTCGTACTGCTCGCCTCATCGAGTGGAATCCAAAGATATGAGTGGTTAAGCTATGGGATATGAAATGGACGAGCGACCAATAAAACAACATGTATTATGGGGTTGAATGCTTTTTGCTATTCACAAAATAAAACAAAAGCAGTCATGCAAATATCTTATTTAACACAGCACAGCAAAATCAGTGGCACCATTCAATCCCGCTCGTCCAGACGGGGAGAAGTCAATCACATTTATTCAATGCGACGTTTCTTATGGGATTTATTGAGCGAAAACATTTTGACCCCAAATCGAGAGGATTCTGGGATGTTTGTGGTTTTTTTGTAATAACTCTGGAAGGAAACGTCGCAGACCCATCAAGGTGGTACTCGTACTGCTCGCCTCATCGAGAGGAATCCAAAGATATGAGTGGTTAAGCTATGGGATATGAAATGGACGAGCGACCAATAAAACAACATGTATTATGGGGTTGAATGCTTTTTGCTATTCACAAACTAGAACAAAAGCAGTCATGCAAATATCTGATTTAACACAGCACAGCAAAATCAGTTGCACCATTCAATCCCGCTCGTCCAGACGGGGAGAATTCAATCACATTTATTTGATGCGACGTTTCTTTAATGGGATTTAATGAGCGACAACATTTTGACCCCAAACCGAGAGGATTCTGGGATGTTTGCGGTTTTTTGGTAACAATTCTGGAAGGAAACGTCGCAGACCCATCAAGGTGGTACTCGTACTGCTCGCCTCATCGAGTGGAATCCAGAGATATGAGTGGTTAAGCTATGGGATATGAAATGGACGAGCGACCAATAAAACAACATGTATTATGGGGTTGAATGCTTTTTGCTATTCACAAAATAAAACAAAAGCAGTCATGCAAATATCTTATTTAACACAGCACAGCAAAATCAGTGGCACCATTCAATCCCGCTCGTCCAGACGGGGAGAAGTCAATCACATTTATTCAATGCGACGTTTCTTATGGGATTTATTGAGCGAAAACATTTTGACCCCAAATCGAGAGGATTATGGGATGTTTGTGGTTTTTTTGTAATAACTCTGGAAGGAAACGTCGCAGACCCATCAAGGTGGTACTCGTACTGCTCGCCTCATCGAGAGGAATGCAAAGATATGAGGGGTTAAGCTATTGGATATAAAATGGACGCTCGACCAATTAAACAACATGTATTATGGGGTTGAATGCTTTTTGCTATTCACAAAATAAAACAAAAGCAGTAAAGCAAATATCGTATTTAACACAGCACAGCAAAATCAGTTGCACCATTCAATTCCTCTCGTCCAGACGGGGAGAATTCAATCACATTTATTCTATGCGACGTTTCTTATGGGATTTATTGAGCGACAACATTTTGACCCCAAACCGAGAGGATTCTGGGATGTTTGTGGGTTTTTTTGTAATAACTCTGGAAGGAAACGTCGCAGACCCATCAAGGTGGTACTCGTACTGCTCGCCTCATCGAGAGGAATCCAAAGATATGAGTGGTTAAGCTATGGGATATGAAATGGACGAGCGACCAATAAAACAACATGTATTATGGGGTTGAATGCTTTTTGCTATTCACAAACTAGAACAAAAGCAGTCATGCAAATATCTGATTTAACACAGCACAGCAAAATCAGTTGCACCATTCAATCCCGCTCGTCCAGACGGGGAGAATTCAATCACATTTATTCGATGCGACGTTTCTTATGGGATTTATTGAGCGACAACATTTTGACCCCAAATCGATAGGATTCTGGGATGTTTGTGGTTTTTTTGTAATAACTCTGGAAGGAAACGTCCCAGAGCCATCAAGGTGGTACTCGTACTGCTCGCCTCATCGAGAGGAATGCAAAGATATGAGGGGTTAAGCTATTGGATATAAAATGGACGCTCGACCAATTAAACAACATGTATTATGGGGTTGAATGCTTTTTGCTATTCACAAAATAAAACAAAAGCAGTAAAGCAAATATCGTATTTAACACAGCACAGCAAAATCAGTTGCACCATTCAATCCCGCTCGTCCAGACGGGGAGAATTCAATCACATTTATTCGATGCGACGTTTCTTATGGGATTTAATGAGCGACAACATTTTGACCCCAAACCGAGAGGATTCTGGGATATTTGTGGTTTTTTTGTAATAACTCTGGAAGGTAACGTCGCAGACCAATCAAGGTGGTACTCCTGCTGCTCCCCTCATCGAGAGGAATCCAAAGATATGAGTGGTTAAGCTATGGGATATGAAATGGACGAGCGACCAATAAAACAACATGTATTATGGGGTTGAATGCTTTTTGCTATTCACAAAATAAAACAAAAGCAGTCATGCAAATATCTTATTTAACACAGCACAGCAAAATCAGTGGCACCATTCAATCCCGCTCGTCCAGACGGGGAGAAGTCAATCACATTTATTCAATGCGACGTTTCTTATGGGATTTATTGAGCGAAAACATTTTGACCCCAAATCGAGAGGATTCTGGGATGTTTGTGGTTTTTTTGTAATAACTCTGGAAGGAAACGTCGCAGACCCATCAAGGTGGTAGTCGTACTGCTCGCCTCATCGAGAGGAATGCAAAGATATGAGGGGTTAAGCTATTGGATATAAAATGGACGCTCGACCAATTAAACAACATGTATTATTGGGTTGAATGCTTTTTGCTATTCACAAAATAAAACAAAAGCAGTAAAGCAAATATCGTATTTAACACAGCACAGCAAAATCAGTTGCACCATTCAATTCCTCTCGTCCAGACGGGGAGAATTCAATCACATTTATTCTATGCGACGTTTCTTATGGGATTTATTGAGCGACAACATTTTGACCCCAAATCGAGAGGATTCTGGGATGTTTGTGGTTTTTTTGTGATAACTCTGGAAGGAAACGTCGCAGACCCATCAAGGTGGTACTCGTACTGCTCGCCTCATCGAGAGGAATCCAAAGATATGAGTGTTTAAGCTATGGGATATGAAATGGACGAGCGACCAATAAAACAACATGTATTATTGGGTTGAATGCTTTTTGCTATTCACAAAATAAAACAAAAGCAGTCATGCAAATATCTTATTTAACACAGCACAGCAAAATCAGTTGCACCATTCAATCCCGCTCGTCCAGACGGGGAGAATTCAATCACATTTATTAGATGAGGCGTTTCTTATGGGATTTAATGAGCGACAACATTTTGACCCCAAACCGAGAGGATTCTGGGATGTTTGTGGTTTTTTTCGTAATAACTCTGGAAGGAAACGTCGCAGACCCATCAAAGTGGTACTCCTACTGCTCGCCTCATCGAGAGGAATCGAAAGATATGAGTGGTTAAGCTATGGGATATGAAATGGACGAGCGACCAATAAAACAACATGTATTATGGGGTTGAATGCTTTTTGCTATTCACAAAATAAAACAAAAGCAGTCATGCAAATATCTTATTTAACACAGCACAGCAAAATCAGTTGCACCATTCAATCCCGCTCGTCCAGACGGGGAGAATTCAATCACATTTATTCGATGCGACGTTTCTTATGGGATTTATTGAGCGACAACATTTTGACCCCAAATCGAGAGGATTCTGGGATGTTTGTGGTTTTTTTGTAATAACTCTGGAAGGAAACGTCCCAGACCCATCAAGGTGGTACTCGTACTGCTCGCCTCATCGAGAGGAATGCAAAGATATGAGGGGTTAAGCTATGGGATATAAAATGGACGCTCGACCAATAAAACAACATGTATTATGGGGTTGAATGCTTTTTGCTATTCACAAAATAAAACAAAAGCAGTAAAGCAAATATCGTATTTAACACAGCACAGCAAAATCAGTTGCACCATTCAATCCCGCTCGTCCAGACGGGGAGAAGTCAATCACATTTATTTAATGCGACGTTTCTTATGGGATTTATTGAGCGAAAACATTTTGACCCCAAATCGAGAGGATTCTGGGATGTTTGTGTTTTTTTTGTGATAACTCTGGAAGGAAACGTCGCAGACCCATCAAGGTGGTACTCGTACTGCTCGCCTCATCGAGAGGAATCCAAAGATATGAGTGGTTAAGCTATGGGATATGAAATGGACGAGCGACCAATAAAACAACATGTATTATGGGGTTGAATGCTTTTTGCTATTCACAAAATAAAACAAAAGCAGTCATGCAAATATCTTATTTAACACAGCACAGCAAAATCAGTGGCACCATTCAATCCCGCTCGTCCAGACGGGGAGAAGTCAATCACATTTATTCAATGCGACGTTTCTTATGGGATTTATTGAGCGAAAACATTTTGACCCCAAATCGAGAGGATTCTGGGATGTTTGTGGTTTTTTTGTAATAACTCTGGAAGGAAACGTCGCAGACCCATCAAGGTGGTACTCGTACTGCTCGCCTCATCGAGAGGAATGCAAAGATATGAGGGGTTAAGCTATTGGATATAAAATGGACGCTCGACCAATTAAACAACATGTATTATTGGGTTGAATGCTTTTTGCTATTCACAAAATAAAACAAAAGCAGTAAAGCAAATATCGTATTTAACACAGCACAGCAAAATCAGTTGCACCATTCAATTCCTCTCGTCCAGACGGGGAGAATTCAATCACATTTATTCTATGCGACGTTTCTTATGGGATTTATTGAGCGAAAACATTTTGACCCCAAATCGAGAGGATTCTGGGATGTTTGTGGTTTTTTTGTAATAACTCTGGAAGGAAACGTCGCAGACCCATCAAGGTGGTACTCGTACTGCTCGCCTCATCGAGAGGAATGCAAAAATATGAGGGGTTAAGCTATGGGATATAAAATGGACGCTCGACCAATAAAACAACATGTATTATGGGGTTGAATGCTTTTTGCTATTCACAAAATAAAACAAAAGCAGTAAAGCAAATATCGTATTTAACACAGCACAGCAAAATCAGTTGCACCATTCAATCCCGCTCGTCCAGACGGGGAGAATTCAATCACATTTATTAGATGAGGCGTTTCTTATGGGATTTAATGAGCGACAACATTTTGACCCCAAACCGAGAGGATTCTGGGATGTTTGTGGTTTTTTTCGTAATAACTCTGGAAGGAAACGTCCCAGACCCATCAAGGTGGTACTCGTACTGCTCGCCTCATCGAGAGGAATGCAAAGATATGAGGGGTTAAGTTATGGGATATAAAATGGACGCTCGACCAATAAAACAACATGTATTATGGGGTTGAATGCTTTTTGCTATTCACAAAATAAAAAAAAAGCAGTCATGCAAATATCTGATTTAACACAGCACAGCAAAATCAGTTGCACCATTCAATCCCGCTCGTCCAGACGGGGAGAATTCAATCACATTTATTTGATGCGACGTTTCTTTAATGGGATTTAATGAGCGACAACATTTTGACCCCAAACCGAGAGGATTCTGGGATGTTTGCGGTTTTTTGGTAACAATTCTGGAAGGAAACGTCGCAGACCCATCAAGGTGGTACTCGTACTGCTCGCCTCATCGAGTGGAATCCAAAGATATGAGTGGTTAAGCTATGGGATATGAAATGGACGAGCGACCAATAAAACAACATGTATTATGGGGTTGAATGCTTTTTGCTATTCACAAAATAAAACAAAAGCAGTCATGCAAATATCTTATTTAACACAGCACA
This sequence comes from Petromyzon marinus, assembly GCF_048934315.1. NCBI lineage: Eukaryota > Metazoa > Chordata > Hyperoartia > Petromyzontiformes > Petromyzontidae > Petromyzon > Petromyzon marinus. The sequence goes on from NC_133689.1 coordinate 24,965,281, forward strand.
GCAAAATCAGTGGCACCATTCAATCCCGCTCGTCCAGACGGGGAGAAGTCAATCACATTTATTCAATGCGACGTTTCTTATGGGATTTATTGAGCGAAAACATTTTGACCCCAAATCGAGAGGATTCTGGGATGTTTGTGGTTTTTTTGTAATAACTCTGGAAGGAAACGTCGCAGACCCATCAAGGTGGTACTCGTACTGCTCGCCTCATCGAGAGGAATCCAAAGATATGAGTGGTTAAGCTATGGGATATGAAATGGACGAGCGACCAATAAAACAACATGTATTATGGGGTTGAATGCTTTTTGCTATTCACAAACTAGAACAAAAGCAGTCATGCAAATATCTGATTTAACACAGCACAGCAAAATCAGTTGCACCATTCAATCCCGCTCGTCCAGACGGGGAGAATTCAATCACATTTATTTGATGCGACGTTTCTTTAATGGGATTTAATGAGCGACAACATTTTGACCCCAAACCGAGAGGATTCTGGGATGTTTGCGGTTTTTTGGTAACAATTCTGGAAGGAAACGTCGCAGACCCATCAAGGTGGTACTCGTACTGCTCGCCTCATCGAGTGGAATCCAGAGATATGAGTGGTTAAGCTATGGGATATGAAATGGACGAGCGACCAATAAAACAACATGTATTATGGGGTTGAATGCTTTTTGCTATTCACAAAATAAAACAAAAGCAGTCATGCAAATATCTTATTTAACACAGCACAGCAAAATCAGTGGCACCATTCAATCCCGCTCGTCCAGACGGGGAGAAGTCAATCACATTTATTCAATGCGACGTTTCTTATGGGATTTATTGAGCGAAAACATTTTGACCCCAAATCGAGAGGATTCTGGGATGTTTGTGGTTTTTTTGTAATAACTCTGGAAGGAAACGTCGCAGACCCATCAAGGTGGTACTCGTACTGCTCGCCTCATCGAGAGGAATGCAAAGATATGAGGGGTTAAGCTATTGGATATAAAATGGACGCTCGACCAATTAAACAACATGTATTATGGGGTTGAATGCTTTTTGCTATTCACAAAATAAAACAAAAGCAGTAAAGCAAATATCGTATTTAACACAGCACAGCAAAATCAGTTGCACCATTCAATTCCTCTCGTCCAGACGGGGAGAATTCAATCACATTTATTCTATGCGACGTTTCTTATGGGATTTATTGAGCGACAACATTTTGACCCCAAACCGAGAGGATTCTGGGATGTTTGTGGGTTTTTTTGTAATAACTCTGGAAGGAAACGTCGCAGACCCATCAAAGTGGTACTCCTACTGCTCGCCTCATCGAGAGGAATCGAAAGATATGAGTGGTTAAGCTATGGGATATGAAATGGACGAGCGACCAATAAAACAACATGTATTATGGGGTTGAATGCTTTTTGCTATTCACAAAATAAAACAAAAGCAGTCATGCAAATATCTTATTTAACACAGCACAGCAAAATCAGTTGCACCATTCAATCCCGCTCGTCCAGACGGGGAGAATTCAATCACATTTATTCGATGCGACGTTTCTTATGGGATTTATTGAGCGACAACATTTTGACCCCAAATCGATAGGATTCTGGGATGTTTGTGGTTTTTTTGTAATAACTCTGGAAGGAAACGTCCCAGAGCCATCAAGGTGGTACTCGTACTGCTCGCCTCATCGAGAGGAATGCAAAAATATGAGGGGTTAAGCTATTGGATATAAAATGGACGCTCGACCAATTAAACAACATGTATTATGGGGTTGAATGCTTTTTGCTATTCACAAAATAAAACAAAAGCAGTAAAGCAAATATCGTATTTAACACAGCACAGCAAAATCAGTTGCACCATTCAATCCCGCTCGTCCAGACGGGGAGAATTCAATCACATTTATTCGATGCGACGTTTCTTATGGGATTTAATGAGCGACAACATTTTGACCCCAAACCGAGAGGATTCTGGGATATTTGTGGTTTTTTTGTAATAACTCTGGAAGGTAACGTCGCAGACCAATCAAGGTGGTACTCCTGCTGCTCCCCTCATCGAGAGGAATCCAAAGATATGAGTGGTTAAGCTATGGGATATGAAATGGACGAGCGACCAATAAAACAACATGTATTATGGGGTTGAATGCTTTTTGCTATTCACAAAATAAAACAAAAGCAGTCATGCAAATATCTTATTTAACACAGCACAGCAAAATCAGTGGCACCATTCAATCCCGCTCGTCCAGACGGGGAGAAGTCAATCACATTTATTCAATGCGACGTTTCTTATGGGATTTATTGAGCGAAAACATTTTGACCCCAAATCGAGAGGATTCTGGGATGTTTGTGGTTTTTTTGTAATAACTCTGGAAGGAAACGTCGCAGACCCATCAAGGTGGTAGTCGTACTGCTCGCCTCATCGAGAGGAATGCAAAGATATGAGGGGTTAAGCTATTGGATATAAAATGGACGCTCGACCAATTAAACAACATGTATTATTGGGTTGAATGCTTTTTGCTATTCACAAAATAAAACAAAAGCAGTAAAGCAAATATCGTATTTAACACAGCACAGCAAAATCAGTTGCACCATTCAATTCCTCTCGTCCAGACGGGGAGAATTCAATCACATTTATTCTATGCGACGTTTCTTATGGGATTTATTGAGCGACAACATTTTGACCCCAAATCGAGAGGATTCTGGGATGTTTGTGGTTTTTTTGTGATAACTCTGGAAGGAAACGTCGCAGACCCATCAAGGTGGTACTCGTACTGCTCGCCTCATCGAGAGGAATCCAAAGATATGAGTGTTTAAGCTATGGGATATGAAATGGACGAGCGACCAATAAAACAACATGTATTATTGGGTTGAATGCTTTTTGCTATTCACAAAATAAAACAAAAGCAGTCATGCAAATATCTTATTTAACACAGCACAGCAAAATCAGTTGCACCATTCAATCCCGCTCGTCCAGACGGGGAGAATTCAATCACATTTATTAGATGAGGCGTTTCTTATGGGATTTAATGAGCGACAACATTTTGACCCCAAACCGAGAGGATTCTGGGATGTTTGTGGTTTTTTTCGTAATAACTCTGGAAGGAAACGTCGCAGACCTATCAAAGTGGTACTCCTACTGCTCGCCTCATCGAGAGGAATCGAAAGATATGAGTGGTTAAGCTATGGGATATGAAATGGACGAGCGACCAATAAAACAACATGTATTATGGGGTTGAATTCTTTTTGCTATTCACAAAATAAAACAAAAGCAGTCATGCAAATATCTTATTTAACACAGCACAGCAAAATCAGTTGCACCATTCAATCCCGCTCGTCCAGACGGGGAGAATTCAATCACATTTATTCGATGCGACGTTTCTTATGGGATTTATTGAGCGACAACATTTTGACCCCAAATCGAGAGGATTCTGGGATGTTTGTGGTTTTTTTGTAATAACTCTGGAAGGAAACGTCCCAGACCCATCAAGGTGGTACTCGTACTGCTCGCCTCATCGAGAGGAATGCAAAGATATGAGGGGTTAAGCTATGGGATATAAAATGGACGCTCGACCAATAAAACAACATGTATTATGGGGTTGAATGCTTTTTGCTATTCACAAAATAAAACAAAAGCAGTAAAGCAAATATCGTATTTAACACAGCACAGCAAAATCAGTTGCACCATTCAATCCCGCTCGTCCAGACGGGGAGAAGTCAATCACATTTATTTAATGCGACGTTTCTTATGGGATTTATTGAGCGAAAACATTTTGACCCCAAATCGAGAGGATTCTGGGATGTTTGTGTTTTTTTTGTGATAACTCTGGAAGGAAACGTCGCAGACCCATCAAGGTGGTACTCGTACTGCTCGCCTCATCGAGAGGAATCCAAAGATATGAGTGGTTAAGCTATGGGATATGAAATGGACGAGCGACCAATAAAACAACATGTATTATGGGGTTGAATGCTTTTTGCTATTCACAAAATAAAACAAAAGCAGTCATGCAAATATCTTATTTAACACAGCACAGCAAAATCAGTGGCACCATTCAATCCCGCTCGTCCAGACGGGGAGAAGTCAATCACATTTATTCAATGCGACGTTTCTTATGGGATTTATTGAGCGAAAACATTTTGACCCCAAATCGAGAGGATTCTGGGATGTTTGTGGTTTTTTTGTAATAACTCTGGAAGGAAACGTCGCAGACCCATCAAGGTGGTACTCGTACTGCTCGCCTCATCGAGAGGAATCCAAAGATATGAGTGGTTAAGCTATGGGATATGAAATGGACGAGCGACCAATAAAACAACATGTATTATGGGGTTGAATGCTTTTTGCTATTCACAAACTAGAACAAAAGCAGTCATGCAAATATCTGATTTAACACAGCACAGCAAAATCAGTTGCACCATTCAATCCCGCTCGTCCAGACGGGGAGAATTCAATCACATTTATTTGATGCGACGTTTCTTTAATGGGATTTAATGAGCGACAACATTTTGACCCCAAACCGAGAGGATTCTGGGATGTTTGCGGTTTTTTGGTAACAATTCTGGAAGGAAACGTCGCAGACCCATCAAGGTGGTACTCGTACTGCTCGCCTCATCGAGTGGAATCCAGAGATATGAGTGGTTAAGCTATGGGATATGAAATGGACGAGCGACCAATAAAACAACATGTATTATGGGGTTGAATGCTTTTTGCTATTCACAAAATAAAACAAAAGCAGTCATGCAAATATCTTATTTAACACAGCACAGCAAAATCAGTGGCACCATTCAATCCCGCTCGTCCAGACGGGGAGAAGTCAATCACATTTATTCAATGCGACGTTTCTTATGGGATTTATTGAGCGAAAACATTTTGACCCCAAATCGAGAGGATTCTGGGATGTTTGTGGTTTTTTTGTAATAACTCTGGAAGGAAACGTCGCAGACCCATCAAGGTGGTACTCGTACTGCTCGCCTCATCGAGAGGAATGCAAAGATATGAGGGGTTAAGCTATTGGATATAAAATGGACGCTCGACCAATTAAACAACATGTATTATGGGGTTGAATGCTTTTTGCTATTCACAAAATAAAACAAAAGCAGTAAAGCAAATATCGTATTTAACACAGCACAGCAAAATCAGTTGCACCATTCAATTCCTCTCGTCCAGACGGGGAGAATTCAATCACATTTATTCTATGCGACGTTTCTTATGGGATTTATTGAGCGACAACATTTTGACCCCAAACCGAGAGGATTCTGGGATGTTTGTGGGTTTTTTTGTAATAACTCTGGAAGGAAACGTCGCAGACCCATCAAAGTGGTACTCCTACTGCTCGCCTCATCGAGAGGAATCGAAAGATATGAGTGGTTAAGCTATGGGATATGAAATGGACGAGCGACCAATAAAACAACATGTATTATGGGGTTGAATGCTTTTTGCTATTCACAAAATAAAACAAAAGCAGTCATGCAAATATCTTATTTAACACAGCACAGCAAAATCAGTTGCACCATTCAATCCCGCTCGTCCAGACGGGGAGAATTCAATCACATTTATTCGATGCGACGTTTCTTATGGGATTTATTGAGCGACAACATTTTGACCCCAAATCGATAGGATTCTGGGATGTTTGTGGTTTTTTTGTAATAACTCTGGAAGGAAACGTCCCAGAGCCATCAAGGTGGTACTCGTACTGCTCGCCTCATCGAGAGGAATGCAAAGATATGAGGGGTTAAGCTATTGGATATAAAATGGACGCTCGACCAATTAAACAACATGTATTATGGGGTTGAATGCTTTTTGCTATTCACAAAATAAAACAAAAGCAGTAAAGCAAATATCGTATTTAACACAGCACAGCAAAATCAGTTGCACCATTCAATCCCGCTCGTCCAGACGGGGAGAATTCAATCACATTTATTCGATGCGACGTTTCTTATGGGATTTAATGAGCGACAACATTTTGACCCCAAACCGAGAGGATTCTGGGATATTTGTGGTTTTTTTGTAATAACTCTGGAAGGTAACGTCGCAGACCAATCAAGGTGGTACTCCTGCTGCTCCCCTCATCGAGAGGAATCCAAAGATATGAGTGGTTAAGCTATGGGATATGAAATGGACGAGCGACCAATAAAACAACATGTATTATGGGGTTGAATGCTTTTTGCTATTCACAAAATAAAACAAAAGCAGTCATGCAAATATCTTATTTAACACAGCACAGCAAAATCAGTGGCACCATTCAATCCCGCTCGTCCAGACGGGGAGAAGTCAATCACATTTATTCAATGCGACGTTTCTTATGGGATTTATTGAGCGAAAACATTTTGACCCCAAATCGAGAGGATTCTGGGATGTTTGTGGTTTTTTTGTAATAACTCTGGAAGGAAACGTCGCAGACCCATCAAGGTGGTAGTCGTACTGCTCGCCTCATCGAGAGGAATGCAAAGATATGAGGGGTTAAGCTATTGGATATAAAATGGACGCTCGACCAATTAAACAACATGTATTATTGGGTTGAATGCTTTTTGCTATTCACAAAATAAAACAAAAGCAGTAAAGCAAATATCGTATTTAACACAGCACAGCAAAATCAGTTGCACCATTCAATTCCTCTCGTCCAGACGGGGAGAATTCAATCACATTTATTCTATGCGACGTTTCTTATGGGATTTATTGAGCGACAACATTTTGACCCCAAATCGAGAGGATTCTGGGATGTTTGTGGTTTTTTTGTGATAACTCTGGAAGGAAACGTCGCAGACCCATCAAGGTGGTACTCGTACTGCTCGCCTCATCGAGAGGAATCCAAAGATATGAGTGTTTAAGCTATGGGATATGAAATGGACGAGCGACCAATAAAACAACATGTATTATTGGGTTGAATGCTTTTTGCTATTCACAAAATAAAACAAAAGCAGTCATGCAAATATCTTATTTAACACAGCACAGCAAAATCAGTTGCACCATTCAATCCCGCTCGTCCAGACGGGGAGAATTCAATCACATTTATTAGATGAGGCGTTTCTTATGGGATTTAATGAGCGACAACATTTTGACCCCAAACCGAGAGGATTCTGGGATGTTTGTGGTTTTTTTCGTAATAACTCTGGAAGGAAACGTCGCAGACCTATCAAAGTGGTACTCCTACTGCTCGCCTCATCGAGAGGAATCGAAAGATATGAGTGGTTAAGCTATGGGATATGAAATGGACGAGCGACCAATAAAACAACATGTATTATGGGGTTGAATTCTTTTTGCTATTCACAAAATAAAACAAAAGCAGTCATGCAAATATCTTATTTAACACAGCACAGCAAAATCAGTTGCACCATTCAATCCCGCTCGTCCAGACGGGGAGAATTCAATCACATTTATTCGATGCGACGTTTCTTATGGGATTTATTGAGCGACAACATTTTGACCCCAAATCGAGAGGATTCTGGGATGTTTGTGGTTTTTTTGTAATAACTCTGGAAGGAAACGTCCCAGACCCATCAAGGTGGTACTCGTACTGCTCGCCTCATCGAGAGGAATGCAAAGATATGAGGGGTTAAGCTATGGGATATAAAATGGACGCTCGACCAATAAAACAACATGTATTATGGGGTTGAATGCTTTTTGCTATTCACAAAATAAAACAAAAGCAGTAAAGCAAATATCGTATTTAACACAGCACAGCAAAATCAGTTGCACCATTCAATCCCGCTCGTCCAGACGGGGAGAAGTCAATCACATTTATTTAATGCGACGTTTCTTATGGGATTTATTGAGCGAAAACATTTTGACCCCAAATCGAGAGGATTCTGGGATGTTTGTGTTTTTTTTGTGATAACTCTGGAAGGAAACGTCGCAGACCCATCAAGGTGGTACTCGTACTGCTCGCCTCATCGAGAGGAATCCAAAGATATGAGTGGTTAAGCTATGGGATATGAAATGGACGAGCGACCAATAAAACAACATGTATTATGGGGTTGAATGCTTTTTGCTATTCACAAAATAAAACAAAAGCAGTCATGCAAATATCTTATTTAACACAGCACAGCAAAATCAGTGGCACCATTCAATCCCGCTCGTCCAGACGGGGAGAAGTCAATCACATTTATTCAATGCGACGTTTCTTATGGGATTTATTGAGCGAAAACATTTTGACCCCAAATCGAGAGGATTCTGGGATGTTTGTGGTTTTTTTGTAATAACTCTGGAAGGAAACGTCGCAGACCCATCAAGGTGGTACTCGTACTGCTCGCCTCATCGAGAGGAATGCAAAGATATGAGGGGTTAAGCTATTGGATATAAAATGGACGCTCGACCAATTAAACAACATGTATTATTGGGTTGAATGCTTTTTGCTATTCACAAAATAAAACAAAAGCAGTAAAGCAAATATCGTATTTAACACAGCACAGCAAAATCAGTTGCACCATTCAATTCCTCTCGTCCAGACGGGGAGAATTCAATCACATTTATTCTATGCGACGTTTCTTATGGGATTTATTGAGCGACAACATTTTGACCCCAAATCGAGAGGATTCTGGGATGTTTGTGGTTTTTTTGTGATAACTCTGGAAGGAAACGTCGCAGACCCAACAAGGTGGTACTCGTACTGCTCGCCTCATCGAGAGGAATCCAAAGATATGAGTGTTTAAGCTATGGGATATGAAATGGACGAGCGACCAATAAAACAACATGTATTATTGGGTTGAATGCTTTTTGCTATTCACAAAATAAAACAAAAGCAGTCATGCAAATATCTTATTTAACACAGCACAGCAAAATCAGTTGCACCATTCAATCCCGCTCGTCCAGACGGGGAGAATTCAATCACATTTATTAGATGAGGCGTTTCTTATGGGATTTAATGAGCGACAACATTTTGACCCCAAACCGAGAGGATTCTGGGATGTTTGTGGTTTTTTTCGTAATAACTCTGGAAGGAAACGTCGCAGACCCATCAAAGTGGTACTCCTACTGCTCGCCTCATCGAGAGGAATCGAAAGATATGAGTGGTTAAGCTATGGGATATGAAATGGACGAGCGACCAATAAAACAACATGTATTATGGGGTTGAATGCTTTTTGCTATTCACAAAATAAAACAAAAGCAGTCATGCAAATATCTTATTTAACACAGCACAGCAAAATCAGTTGCACCATTCAATCCCGCTCGTCCAGACGGGGAGAATTCAATCACATTTATTCGATGCGACGTTTCTTATGGGATTTATTGAGCGACAACATTTTGACCCCAAATCGAGAGGATTCTGGGATGTTTGTGGTTTTTTTGTAATAACTCTGGAAGGAAACGTCCCAGACCCATCAAGGTGGTACTCGTACTGCTCGCCTCATCGAGAGGAATGCAAAGATATGAGGGGTTAAGCTATGGGATATAAAATGGACGCTCGACCAATTAAACAACATGTATTATTGGGTTGAATGCTTTTTGCTATTCACAAAATAAAACAAAAGCAGTAAAGCAAATATCGTATTTAACACAGCACAGCAAAATCAGTTGCACCATTCAATTCCTCTCGTCCAGACGGGGAGAATTCAATCACATTTATTCTATGCGACGTTTCTTATGGGATTTATTGAGCGACAACATTTTGACCCCAAATCGAGAGGATTCTGGGATGTTTGTGGTTTTTTTGTGATAACTCTGGAAGGAAACGTCGCAGACCCAACAAGGTGGTACTCGTACTGCTCGCCTCATCGAGAGGAATCCAAAGATATGAGTGTTTAAGCTATGGGATTTGAAATGGACGAGCGACCAATAAAACAACATGTATTATTGGGTTGAATGCTTTTTGCTATTCACAAAATAAAACAAAAGCAGTCATGCAAATATCTTATTTAACACAGCACAGCAAAATCAGTTGCACCATTCAATCCCGCTCGTCCAGACGGGGAGAATTCAATCACATTTATTAGATGAGGCGTTTCTTATGGGATTTAATGAGCGACAACATTTTGACCCCAAACCGAGAGGATTCTGGGATGTTTGTGGTTTTTTTCGTAATAACTCTGGAAGGAAACGTCGCAGACCCATCAAAGTGGTACTCCTACTGCTCGCCTCATCGAGAGGAATCGAAAGATATGAGTGGTTAAGCTATGGGATATGAAATGGACGAGCGACCAATAAAACAACATGTATTATGGGGTTGAATGCTTTTTGCTATTCACAAAATAAAACAAAAGCAGTCATGCAAATATCTTATTTAACACAGCACAGCAAAATCAGTTGCACCATTCAATCCCGCTCGTCCAGACGGGGAGAATTCAATCACATTTATTCGATGCGACGTTTCTTATGGGATTTATTGAGCGACAACATTTTGACCCCAAATCGAGAGGATTCTGGGATGTTTGTGGTTTTTTTGTAATAACTCTGGAAGGAAACGTCCCAGACCCATCAAGGTGGTACTCGTACTGCTCGCCTCATCGAGAGGAATGCAAAGATATGAGGGGTTAAGCTATGGGATATAAAATGGACGCTCGACCAATAAAAAAACATGTATTATGGGGTTGAATGCTTTTTGCTATTCACAAAATAAAACAAAAGCAGTAAAGCAAATATCGTATTTAACACAGCACAGCAAAATCAGTTGCACCATTCAATCCCGCTCGTCCAGACGGGGAGAAGTCAATCACATTTATTTAATGCGACGTTTCTTATGGGATTTATTGAGCGAAAACATTTTGACCCCAAATCGAGAGGATTCTGGGATGTTTGTGTTTTTTTTGTGATAACTCTGGAAGGAAACGTCGCAGACCCATCAAGGTGGTACTCGTACTGCTCGCCTCATCGAGAGGAATCCAAAGATATGAGTGGTTAAGCTATGGGATATGAAATGGAAGAGCGACCAATAAAACAACATGTATTATGGGGTTGAATGCTTTTTGCTATTCACAAACTAGAACAAAAGCAGTCATGCAAATATCTGATTTAACACAGCACAGCAAAATCAGTTGCACCATTCAAACCCGCTCGTCCAGACGGGGAGAATTCAATCACATTTATTTGATGCGACGTTTCTTTAATGGGATTTAATGAGCGACAACATTTTGACCCCAAACCGAGAGGATTCTGGGATGTTTGCGGTTTTTTGGTAACAATTCTGGAAGGAAACGTAGCAGACCCATCAAGGTGGTACTCGTACTGCTCGCCTCATCGAGTGGCATCCAAAGATATGAGTGGTTAAGCTATGGGATATGAAATGGACGAGCGACCAATAAAACAACATGTATTATGGGGTTGAATGCTTTTTGCTATTCACAAAATAAAACAAAAGCAGTAAAGCAAATATCTTATTTAACACAGCACAGCAAAATCAGTTGCACCATTCAATCCCGCTCGTCCAGACGGGGAGAATTCAATCACATTTATTCGATGCGACGTTTTTTAATGGAATTTAATGAGCGACAACATTTTGACCCCAAACCGAGAGGATTCTGGGATGTTTGCGGTTTTTTGGTAACAATTCTGGAAGGAAACGTAGCAGACCCATCAAGGTGGTACTCGTACTGCTCGCCTCATCGAGTGGAATCCAAAGATATGAGTGGTTAAGCTATGGGATATGAAATGGACGAGCGACCAATAAAACAACATGTATTATGGGGTTGAATGCTTTTTGCTATTCACAAAAGTAAACAAAAGCAGTCATGCAAATATCTGTTTTAACACAGCACAGCAAAATCAGTTACACCATTCAATCTCCCTCGTCCAGACGGGGAGAATTCAATCACATTTATTCGATGCGACGTTTCTTATGGGATTTAATGAGCGACAACATTTTGACCCCAAACCGAGAGGATTCTGGGATGTTTGTGTTTTTTTTGTAATAACTCTGGAAGGAAACCTCGCAGACCCATCAAGGTGGTACTCCTACTGCTCGCCTCATCGAGTGGCATCCAAAGATATGAGTGGTTAAGCTATGGGATATGAAATGGACGAGCGACCAATAAAACAACATGTATTATGGGGTTGAATGCTTTTTGCTATTCACAAAATAAAACAAAAGCAGTAAAGCAAATATCTTATTTAACACAGCACAGCAAAATCAGTTGCACCATTCAATCCCGCTCGTCCAGACGGGGAGAATTCAATCACATTTATTCGATGCGACGTTTCTTTAATGGGATTTTATGAGCGACAACATTTTGACCCCAAACCGAGAGAATTCTGGGATGTTTGCGGTTTTTTGGTAACAATTCTGGAAAGAAACGTAGCAGACCCATCAAGGTGGTACTCCTACTGCTCGCCTCATCGAGTGGAATCCAAAGATATGAGTGGTTAAGCTATGGGATATGAAATGGACGAGCGACCAATAAAACAACATGTATTATGGGGTTGAATGCTTTTTGCTATTCACAAAATAAAACAAAAGCAGTCATGCAAATATCTTATTTAACACAGCACAGCAAAATCAGTTGCACCATTCAATCCCGCTCGTCCAGACGGGGAGAATTCAATCACATTTATTCGATGCGACGTTTCTTATGGGATTTATTGAGCGACAACATTTTGACCCCAAATCGAGAGGATTCTGGGATGTTTGTGGTTTTTTTGTAATAACTCTGGAAGGAAACGTCCCAGACCCATCAAGGTGGTACTCGTACTGCTCGCCTCATCGAGAGGAATGCAAAGATATGAGGGGTTAAGCTATGGGATATAAAATGGACGCTCGACCAATAAAACAACATGTATTATGGGGTTGAATGCTTTTTGCTATTCACAAAATAAAACAAAAGCAGTAAAGCAAATATCGTATTTAACACAGCACAGCAAAATCAGTTGCACCATTCAATCCCGCTCGTCCAGACGGGGAGAAGTCAATCACATTTATTCAATGGGACGTTTCTTATGGGATTTATTGAGCGAAAACATTTTGACCCCAAATCGAGAGGATTCTGGGATGTTTGTGGTTTTTTTGTGATAACTCTGGAAGGAAACGTCGCAGACCCATCAAGGTGGTACTCGTACTGCTCGCCTCATCGAGAGGAATCCAAAGATATGAGTGGTTAAGCTATGGGATATGAAATGGAAGAGCGACCAATAAAACAACATGTATTATGGGGTTGAATGCTTTTTGCTATTCACAAACTAGAACAAAAGCAATCATGCAAATATCTGATTTAACACAGCACAGCAAAATCAGTTGCACCATTCAATCCCGCTCGTCCAGACGGGGAGAATTCAATCACATTTATTTGATGCGACGTTTCTTTAATGGGATTTAATGAGCGACAACATTTTGACCCCAAACCGAGAGGATTCTGGGATGTTTGCGGTTTTTTGGTAACAATTCTGGAAGGAAACGTAGCAGACCCATCAAGGTGGTACTCGTACTGCTCGCCTCATCGAGTGGCATCCAAAGATATGAGTGGTTAAGCTATGGGATATGAAATGGACGAGCGACCAATAAAACAACATGTATTATGGGGTTGAATGCTTTTTGCTATTCACAAAATAAAACAAAAGCAGTCATGCAAATATCTTATTTAACACAGCACAGCAAAATCAGTTGCACCATTCAATCCCGCTCGTCCAGATGCGGAGAATTCAATCACATTTATTAGATGCGACGTTTCTTATGGGATTTATTGAGCGACAACATTTTGACCCCAAATCGAGAGGAATCTGGGATGTTTGTGGTTTTTTTTTGTAATAACTCTGGAAGTAAACGTCGCAGACCCATCAAGGTGGTACTCGTACTGCTCGCCTCATCGAGAGGAATCCAAAGATATGAGTGGTTAAGCTATGGGATATGAAATGGACGAGCGACCAATAAAACAACATGTATTATGGGGTTGAATGCTTTTTGCTATTCACAAAATAAAACAAAAGCAGTAAAGCAAATATCTTATTTAACACAGCACAGCAAAATCAGTTGCACCATTCAATCCCGCTCGTCCAGACGGGGAGAATTCAATCACATTTATTCGATGCGACGTTTCTTTAATGGGATTTAATGAGCGACAACATTTTGACCCCAAACCGAGAGGATTCTGGGATGTTTACGGTTTTTTGGTAACAATTCTGGAAGGAAACGTATCAGACCCATCAAGGTGGTACTCGTACTGCTCGCCTCATCGAGTGGAATCCAAAGATATGAGTGGTTAAGCTATGGGATATGAAATGGACGAGCGACCAATAAAACAACATGTATTATGGGGTTGAATGCTTTTTGCTATTCACAAAAGTAAACAAAAGCAGTCATGCAAATATCTGTTTTAACACAGCACAGCAAAATCAGTTACACCATTCAATCCCCCTCGTCCAGACGGGGAGAATTCAATCACATTTATTCGATGCGACGTTTCTTATGGGATTTAATGAGCGACAACATTTTGACCCCAAACCGAGAGGATTCTGGGATGTTTGTGTTTTTTTTGTAATAACTCTGGAAGGAAACCTCGCAGACCCATCAAGGTGGTACTCGTACTGCTCGCCTCATCGAGTGGCATCCAAAGATATGAGTGGTTAAGCTATGGGATATGAAATGGACGAGCGATCAATAAAACAACATGTATTATGGGGTTGAATGCTTTTTGCTATTCACAAAATAAAACAAAAGCAGTCATGCAAATATCTTATTTAACACAGCACAGCAAAATCAGTTGCACCATTCAATCCCGTACGTCCAGACGGGGAGAATTCAATCACATTTATTCGATGCGACGTTTCTTATGGGATTTATTGAGCGACAACATTTTGACCCCAAATCGAGAGGATTCTGGGATGTTTGTGGGTTTTTTGTAATAACTCTGGAAGGAAACGTCGCTGAACCATCAAGGTGGTACTCGTACTGCTCGCCTCATCGAGAGGAATCCAAAGATATGAGTGGTTAAGCTATGGGATATGAAATGGACGAGCGACCAATAAAACAACATGTATTATGGGGTTGAATGATTTTTGCTATTCACAAAATAAAACAAAAGCAGTAAAGCAAATATCTTATTTAACACAGCACAGCAAAATCAGTTGCACCATTCAATCCCGCTCGTCCAGACGGGGAGAATTCAATCACATTTATTCGATGCGACGTTTCTTTAATGGGATTTTATGAGCGACAACATTTTGACCCCAAACCGAGAGAATTCTGGGATGTTTGCAGTTTTTTGGTGACAATTCTGGAAGGAAACGTAGCAGACCCATCAAGGTGGTACTCCTACTGCTCGCCTCATCGAGTGGAATCCAAAGATATGAGTGGTTAAGCTATGGGATATGAAATGGACGAGCGACCAATAAAACAACATGTATTATGGGGTTGAATGCTTTTTGCTATTCACAAAATAAAACAAAAGCAGTCATGCAAATATCTTATTTAACACAGCACAGCAAAATCAGTTGCACCATTCAATCCCGCTCGTCCAGACGGGGAGAATTCAATCACATTTATTCGATGCGACGTTTCTTATGGGATTTATTGAGCGACAACATTTTGACCCCAAATCGAGAGGATTCTGGGATGTTTGTGGTTTTTTTGTAATAACTCTAGAAGGAAACGTCCCAGACCCATCAAGGTGGTACTCGTACTGCTCGCCTCATCGAGAGGAATCCAAAGATATGAGTGGTTAAGCTATGGGATATGAAATGGACGAGCGACCAATAAAACAACATGTATTATGGGGTTGAATGATTTTTGCTATTCACAAAATAAAACAAAAGCAGTAAAGCAAATATCTTATTTAACACAGCACAGCAAAATCAGTTGCACCATTCAATCCCGCTCGTCCAGACGGGGAGAATTCAATCACATTTATTCGATGCGACGTTTCTTTAATGGGATTTAATGAGCGACAACATTTTGACCCCAAACCGAGAGGATTCTGGGATGTTTGCGGTTTTTTGGTAACAATTCTGGAAGGAAACGTAGCAGACCCATCAAGGTGGTACTCGTACTGCTCGCCTCATCGAGTGGAATCCAAAGATATGAGTGGTTAAGCTATGGGATATGAAATTGACGAGCGACCAATAAAACAACATGTATTATGGGGTTGAATGCTTTTTGCTATTCACAAAAGTAAACAAAAGCAGTCATGCAAATATCTGTTTTAACACAGCACAGCAAAATCAGTTACACCATTCAATCCCCCTCGTCCAGACGGGGAGAATTCAATCACATTTATTCGATGCGACGTTTCTTATGGGATTTAATGAGCGACAACATTTTGACCCCAAACCGAGAGGATTCTGGGATGTTTGTGTTTTTTTTGTAATAACTCTGGAAGGAAACCTCGCAGACCCATCAAGGTGGTACTCGTACTGCTCGCCTCATCGAGTGGCATCCAAAGATATGAGTGGTTAAGCTATGGGATATGAAATGGACGAGCGACCAATAAAACAACATGTATTATGGGGTTGAATGCTTTTTGCTATTCACAAAATAAAACAAAAGCAGTCATGCAAATATCTTATTTAACACAGCACAGCAAAATCAGTTGCACCATTCAATCCCGCTCGTCCAGACGGGGAGAATTCAATCACATTTATTCGATGCGACGTTTCTTATGGGATTTATTGAGCGACAACATTTTGACCCCAAATCGAGAGGATTCTGGGATGTTTGTGGGTTTTTTGTAATAACTCTGGAAGGAAACGTCGCTGAACCATCAAGGTGGTACTCGTACTGCTCGCCTCATCGAGAGGAATCCAAAGATATGAGTGGTTAAGCTATGGGATATGAAATGGACGAGCGACCAATAAAACAACATGTATTATGGGGTTGAATGATTTTTGCTATTCACAAAATAAAACAAAAGCAGTAAAGCAAATATCTTATTTAACACAGCACAGCAAAATTAGTTGCACCATTCAATCCCGCTCGTCCAGACGGGGAGAATTCAATCACATTTATTCGATGCGACGTTTCTTTAATGGGATTTTATGAGCGACAACATTTTGACCCCAAACCGAGAGAATTCTGGGATGTTTGCGGTTTTTTGGTAACAATTCTGGAAGGAAACGTAGCAGACCCATCAAGGTGGTACTCCTACTGCTCGCCTCATCGAGTGGAATCCAAAGATATGAGTGGTTAAGCTATGGGATATGAAATGGACGAGCGACCAATAAAACAACATGTATTATGGGGTTGAATGCTTTTTGCTATTCACAAAATAAAACAAAAGCAGTCATGCAAATATCTTATTTAACACAGCACAGCAAAATCAGTTGCACCATTCAATCCCGCTCGTCCAGACGGGGAGAATTCAATCACATTTATTCGATGCGACGTTTCTTATGGGATTTATTGAGCGACAACATTTTGACCCCAAATCGAGAGGAATCTGGGATGTTTGTGGTTTTTTTTTGTAATAACTCTGGAAGTAAACGTCGCAGACCCATCAAGGTGGTACTCGTACTGCTCGCCTCATCGAGAGGAATCCAAAGATATGAGTGGTTAAGCTATGGGATATGAAATGGACGAGCGACCAATAAAACAACATGTATTATGGGGTTGAATGCTTTTTGCTATTCACAAAATAAAACAAAAGCAGTAAAGCAAATATCTTATTTAACACAGCACAGCAAAATCAGTTGCACCATTCAATCCCGCTCGTCCAGACGGGGAGAATTCAATCACATTTATTCGATGCGACGTTTCTTTAATGGGATTTAATGAGTGACAACATTTTGACCCCAAACCGAGAGGATTCTGGGATGTTTACGGTTTTTTGGTAACAATTCTGGAAGGAAACGTAGCAGACCCATCAAGGTGGTACTCGTACTGCTCGCCTCATCGAGTGGAATCCAAAGATATGAGTGGTTAAGCTATGGGATATGAAATGGACGAGCGACCAATAAAACAACATGTATTATGGGGTTGAATGCTTTTTGCTATTCACAAAAGTAAACAAAAGCAGTCATGCAAATATCTGTTTTAACACAGCACAGCAAAATCAGTTACACCATTCAATCCCCCTCGTCCAGACGGGGAGAATTCAATCACATTTATTCGATGCGACGTTTCTTATGGGATTTAATGAGCGACAACATTTTGACCCCAAACCGAGAGGATTCTGGGATGTTTGTGTTTTTTTTGTAATAACTCTGGAAGGAAACCTCGCAGACCCATCAAGGTGGTACTCGTACTGCTCGCCTCATCGAGTGGCATCCAAAGATATGAGTGGTTAAGCTATGGGATATGAAATGGACGAGCGACCAATAAAACAACATGTATTATGGGGTTGAATGCTTTTTGCTATTCACAAAATAAAACAAAAGCAGTCATGCAAATATCTTATTTAACACAGCACAGCAAAATCAGTTGCACCATTCAATCCCGCTCGTCCAGACGGGGAGAATTCAATCACATTTATTCGATGCGACGTTTCTTATGGGATTTATTGAGCGACAACATTTTGACCCCAAATCGAGAGGATTCTGGGATGTTTGTGGGTTTTTTGTAATAACTCTGGAAGGAAACGTCGCTGAACCATCAAGGTGGTACTCGTACTGCTCGCCTCATCGAGAGGAATCCAAAGATATGAGTGGTTAAGCTATGGGATATGAAATGGACGAGCGACCAATAAAACAACATGTATTATGGGGTTGAATGATTTTTGCTATTCACAAAATAAAACAAAAGCAGTAAAGCAAATATCTTATTTAACACAGCACAGCAAAATCAGTTGCACCATTCAATCCCGCTCGTCCAGACGGGGAGAATTCAATCACATTTATTCGATGCGACGTTTCTTTAATGGGATTTTATGAGCGACAACATTTTGACCCCAAACCGAGAGAATTCTGGGATGTTTGCAGTTTTTTGGTAACAATTCTGGAAGGAAACGTAGCAGACCCATTAAGGTGGTACTCCTACTGCTCGCCTAATCGAGTGGAATCCAAAGATATGAGTGGTTAAGCTATGGGATATGAAATGGACGAGCGACCAATAAAACAACATGTATTATGGGGTTGAATGCTTTTTGCTATTCACAAAATAAAACAAAAGCAGTCATGCAAATATCTTATTTAACACAGCACAGCAAAATCAGTTGCACCATTCAATCCCGCTCGTCCAGACGGGGAGAATTCAATCACATTTATTCGATGCGACGTTTCTTATGGGATTTATTGAGCGACAACATTTTGACCCCAAATCGAGAGGATTCTGGGATGTTTGTGGTTTTTTTGTAATAACTCTGGAAGGAAACGTCCCAGACCCATCAAGGTGGTACTCGTACTGCTCGCCTCATCGAGAGGAATCCAAAGATATGAGTGGTTAAGCTATGGGATATGAAATGGACGAGCGACCAATAAAACAACATGTATTATGGGGTTGAATGATTTTTGCTATTCACAAAATAAAACAAAAGCAGTAAAGCAAATATCTTATTTAACACAGCACAGCAAAATCAGTTGCACCATTCAATCCCGCTCGTCCAGACGGGGAGAATTCAATCACATTTATTCGATGCGACGTTTCTTTAATGGGATTTAATGAGCGACAACATTTTGACCCCAAACCGAGAGGATTCTGGGATGTTTGCGGTTTTTTGGTAACAATTCTGGAAGGAAACGTAGCAGACCCATCAAGGTGGTACTCGTACTGCTCGCCTCATCGAGTGGAATCCAAAGATATGAGTGGTTAAGCTATGGGATATGAAATTGACGAGCGACCAATAAAACAACATGTATTATGGGGTTGAATGCTTTTTGCTATTCACAAAAGTAAACAAAAGCAGTCATGCAAATATCTGTTTTAACACAGCACAGCAAAATCAGTTACACCATTCAATCCCCCTCGTCCAGACGGGGAGAATTCAATCACATTTATTCGATGCGACGTTTCTTATGGGATTTAATGAGCGACAACATTTTGACCCCAAACCGAGAGGATTCTGGGATGTTTGTGTTTTTTTTGTAATAACTCTGGAAGGAAACCTCGCAGACCCATCAAGGTGGTACTCGTACTGCTCGCCTCATCGAGTGGCATCCAAAGATATGAGTGGTTAAGCTATGGGATATGAAATGGACGAGCGACCAATAAAACAACATGTATTATGGGGTTGAATGCTTTTTGCTATTCACAAAATAAAACAAAAGCAGTCATGCAAATATCTTATTTAACACAGCACAGCAAAATCAGTTGCACCATTCAATCCCGCTCGTCCAGACGGGGAGAATTCAATCACATTTATTCGATGCGACGTTTCTTATGGGATTTATTGAGCGACAACATTTTGACCCCAAATCGAGAGGATTCTGGGATGTTTGTGGGTTTTTTGTAATAACTCTGGAAGGAAACGTCGCTGAACCATCAAGGTGGTACTCGTACTGCTCGCCTCATCGAGAGGAATCCAAAGATATGAGTGGTTAAGCTATGGGATATGAAATGGACGAGCGACCAATAAAACAACATGTATTATGGGGTTGAATGATTTTTGCTATTCACAAAATAAAACAAAAGCAGTAAAGCAAATATCTTATTTAACACAGCACAGCAAAATTAGTTGCACCATTCAATCCCGCTCGTCCAGACGGGGAGAATTCAATCACATTTATTCGATGCGACGTTTCTTTAATGGGATTTTATGAGCGACAACATTTTGACCCCAAACCGAGAGAATTCTGGGATGTTTGCGGTTTTTTGGTAACAATTCTGGAAGGAAACGTAGCAGACCCATCAAGGTGGTACTCCTACTGCTCGCCTCATCGAGTGGAATCCAAAGATATGAGTGGTTAAGCTATGGGATATGAAATGGACGAGCGACCAATAAAACAACATGTATTATGGGGTTGAATGCTTTTTGCTATTCACAAAATAAAACAAAAGCAGTCATGCAAATATCTTATTTAACACAGCACAGCAAAATCAGTTGCACCATTCAATCCCGCTCGTCCAGACGGGGAGAATTCAATCACATTTATTCGATGCGACGTTTCTTATGGGATTTATTGAGCGACAACATTTTGACCCCAAATCGAGAGGATTCTGGGATGTTTGTGGTTTTTTTGTAATAACTCTGGAAGGAAACGTCCCAGACCCATCAAGGTGGTACTCGTACTGCTCGCCTCATCGAGAGGAATCCAAAGATATGAGTGGTTAAGCTATGGGATATGAAATGGACGAGCGACCAATAAAACAACATGTATTATGGGGTTGAATGCTTTTTGCTATTCACAAAATAAAACAAAAGCAGTAAAGCAAATATCTTATTTAACACAGCACAGCAAAATCAGTTGCACCATTCAATCCCGCTCGTCCAGACGGGGAGAATTCAATCACATTTATTCGATGCGACGTTTCTTTAATGGGATTTAATGAGCGACAACATTTTGACCCCAAACCGAGAGGATTCTGGGATGTTTGCGGTTTTTTGGTAACAATTCTGGAAGGAAACGTAGCAGACCCATCAAGGTGGTACTCGTACTGCTCGCCTCATCGAGTGGAATCCAAAGATATGAGTGGTTAAGCTATGGGATATGAAATGGACGAGCGACCAATAAAACAACATGTATTATGGGGTTGAATGCTTTTTGCTATTCACAAAAGTAAACAAAAGCAGTCATGCAAATATCTGTTTTAACACAGCACAGCAAAATCAGTTACACCATTCAATCCCCCTCGTCCAGACGGGGAGAATTCAATCACATTTATTCAATGCGACGTTTCTTATGGGATTTAATGAGCGACAACATTTTGACCCCAAACCGAGAGGATTCTGGGATGTTTGTGTTTTTTTTGTAATAACTCTGGAAGGAAACCTCGCAGACCCATCAAGGTGGTACTCGTACTGCTCGCCTCATCGAGTGGCATCCAAAGATATGAGTGGTTAAGCTATGGGATATGAAATGGACGAGCGACCAATAAAACAACATGTATTATGGGGTTGAATGCTTTTTGCTATTCACAAAATAAAACAAAAGCAGTCATGCAAATATCTTATTTAACACAGCACAGCAAAATCAGTTGCACCATTCAATCCCGCTCGTCCAGACGGGGAGAATTCAATCACATTTATTCGATGCGACGTTTCTTATGGGATTTATTGAGCGACAACATTTTGACCCCAAATCGAGAGGATTCTGGGATGTTTGTGGGTTTTTTGTAATAACTCTGGAAGGAAACGTCGCTGAACCATCACGGTGGTACTCGTACTGCTCGCCTCATCGAGAGGAATCCAAAGATATGAGTGGTTAAGCTATGGGATATGAAATGGACGAGCGACCAATAAAACAACATGTATTATGGGGTTGAATGATTTTTGCTATTCACAAAATAAAACAAAAGCAGTAAAGCAAATATCTTATTTAACACAGCACAGCAAAATCAGTTGCACCATTCAATCCCGCTCGTCCAGACGGGGAGAATTCAATCACATTTATTCGATGCGACGTTTCTTTAATGGGATTTTATGAGCGACAACATTTTGACCCCAAACCGAGAGAATTCTGGGATGTTTGCGGTTTTTTGGTAACAATTCTGGAAGGAAACGTAGCAGACCCATCAAGGTGGTACTCCTACTGCTCGCCTCATCGAGTGGAATCCAAAGATATGAGTGGTTAAGCTATGGGATATGAAATGGACGAGCGACCAATAAAACAACATGTATTATGGGGTTGAATGCTTTTTGCTATTCACAAAATAAAACAAAAGCAGTCATGCAAATATCTTATTTAACACAGCACAGCAAAATCAGTTGCACCATTCAATCCCGCTCGTCCAGACGGGGAGAATTCAATCACATTTATTCGATGCGACGTTTCTTATGGGATTTATTGAGCGACAACATTTTGACCCCAAACCGAGAGGATTCTGGGATGTTTGCGGTTTTTTGGTAACAATTCTGGAAGGAAACGTAGCAGACCCATCAAGGTGGTACTCCTACTGCTCGCCTCATCGAGTGGAATCCAAAGATATGAGTGGTTAAGCTATGGGATATGAAATGGACGAGCGACCAATAAAACAACATGTATTATGGGGTTGAATGCTTTTTGCTATTCACAAAATAAAACAAAAGCAGTCATGCAAATATCTTATTTAACACAGCACAGCAAAATCAGTTGCACCATTCAATCCCGCTCGTCCAGACGGGGAGAATTCAATCACATTTATTCGATGCGACGTTTCTTATGGGATTTATTGAGCGACAACATTTTGACCCCAAATCGAGAGGATTCTGGGATGTTTGTGGTTTTTTTGTAATAACTCTGGAAGGAAACGTCCCAGACCCATCAAGGTGGTACTCGTACTGCTCGCCTCATCGAGAGGAATCCAAAGATATGAGTGGTTAAGCTATGGGATATGAAATGGACGAGCGACCAATAAAACAACATGTATTATGGGGTTGAATGCTTTTTGCTATTCACAAAATAAAACAAAAGCAGTAAAGCAAATATCTTATTTAACACAGCACAGCAAAATCAGTTGCACCATTCAATCCCGCTCGTCCAGACGGGGAGAATTCAATCACATTTATTCGATGCGACGTTTCTTTAATGGGATTTAATGAGCGACAACATTTTGACCCCAAACCGAGAGGATTCTGGGATGTTTGCGGTTTTTTGGTAACAATTCTGGAAGGAAACGTAGCAGACCCATCAAGGTGGTACTCGTACTGCTCGCCTCATCGAGTGGAATCCAAAGATATGAGTGGTTAAGCTATGGGATATGAAATGGACGAGCGACCAATAAAACAACATGTATTATGGGGTTGAATGCTTTTTGCTATTCACAAAAGTAAACAAAAGCAGTCATGCAAATATCTGTTTTAACACAGCACAGCAAAATCAGTTACACCATTCAATCCCCCTCGTCCAGACGGGGAGAATTCAATCACATTTATTCAATGCGACGTTTCTTATGGGATTTAATGAGCGACAACATTTTGACCCCAAACCGAGAGGATTCTGGGATGTTTGTGTTTTTTTTGTAATAACTCTGGAAGGAAACCTCGCAGACCCATCAAGGTGGTACTCGTACTGCTCGCCTCATCGAGTGGCATCCAAAGATATGAGTGGTTAAGCTATGGGATATGAAATGGACGAGCGACCAATAAAACAACATGTATTATGGGGTTGAATGCTTTTTGCTATTCACAAAATAAAACAAAAGCAGTCATGCAAATATCTTATTTAACACAGCACAGCAAAATCAGTTGCACCATTCAATCCCGCTCGTCCAGACGGGGAGAATTCAATCACATTTATTCGATGCGACGTTTCTTATGGGATTTATTGAGCGACAACATTTTGACCCCAAATCGAGAGGATTCTGGGATGTTTGTGGGTTTTTTGTAATAACTCTGGAAGGAAACGTCGCTGAACCATCACGGTGGTACTCGTACTGCTCGCCTCATCGAGAGGAATCCAAAGATATGAGTGGTTAAGCTATGGGATATGAAATGGACGAGCGACCAATAAAACAACATGTATTATGGGGTTGAATGATTTTTGCTATTCACAAAATAAAACAAAAGCAGTAAAGCAAATATCTTATTTAACACAGCACAGCAAAATCAGTTGCACCATTCAATCCCGCTCGTCCAGACGGGGAGAATTCAATCACATTTATTCGATGCGACGTTTCTTTAATGGGATTTTATGAGCGACAACATTTTGACCCCAAACCGAGAGAATTCTGGGATGTTTGCGGTTTTTTGGTAACAATTCTGGAAGGAAACGTAGCAGACCCATCAAGGTGGTACTCCTACTGCTCGCCTCATCGAGTGGAATCCAAAGATATGAGTGGTTAAGCTATGGGATATGAAATGGACGAGCGACCAATAAAACAACATGTATTATGGGGTTGAATGCTTTTTGCTATTCACAAAATAAAACAAAAGCAGTCATGCAAATATCTTATTTAACACAGCACAGCAAAATCAGTTGCACCATTCAATCCCGCTCGTCCAGACGGGGAGAATTCAATCACATTTATTCGATGCGACGTTTCTTATGGGATTTATTGAGCGACAACATTTTGACCCCAAACCGAGAGGATTCTGGGATGTTTGCGGTTTTTTGGTAACAATTCTGGAAGGAAACGTAGCAGACCCATCAAGGTGGTACTCCTACTGCTCGCCTCATCGAGTGGAATCCAAAGATATGAGTGGTTAAGCTATGGGATATGAAATGGACGAGCGACCAATAAAACAACATGTATTATGGGGTTGAATGCTTTTTGCTATTCACAAAATAAAACAAAAGCAGTCATGCAAATATCTTATTTAACACAGCACAGCAAAATCAGTTGCACCATTCAATCCCGCTCGTCCAGACGGGGAGAATTCAATCACATTTATTCGATGCGACGTTTCTTATGGGATTTATTGAGCGACAACATTTTGACCCCAAATCGAGAGGATTCTGGGATGTTTGTGGTTTTTTTGTAATAACTCTGGAAGGAAACGTCCCAGACCCATCAAGGTGGTACTCGTACTGCTCGCCTCATCGAGAGGAATCCAAAGATATGAGTGGTTAAGCTATGGGATATGAAATGGACGAGCGACCAATAAAACAACATGTATTATGGGGTTGAATGCTTTTTGCTATTCACAAAATAAAACAAAAGCAGTAAAGCAAATATCTTATTTAACACAGCACAGCAAAATCAGTTGCACCATTCAATCCCGCTCGTCCAGACGGGGAGAATTCAATCACATTTATTCGATGCGACGTTTCTTTAATGGGATTTAATGAGCGACAACATTTTGACCCCAAACCGAGAGGATTCTGGGATGTTTGCGGTTTTTTGGTAACAATTCTGGAAGGAAACGTAGCAGACCCATCAAGGTGGTACTCGTACTGCTCGCCTCATCGAGTGGAATCCAAAGATATGAGTGGTTAAGCTATGGGATATGAAATGGACGAGCGACCAATAAAACAACATGTATTATGGGGTTGAATGCTTTTTGCTATTCACAAAAGTAAACAAAAGCAGTCATGCAAATATCTGTTTTAACACAGCACAGCAAAATCAGTTACACCATTCAATCCCCCTCGTCCAGACGGGGAGAATTCAATCACATTTATTCAATGCGACGTTTCTTATGGGATTTAATGAGCGACAACATTTTGACCCCAAACCGAGAGGATTCTGGGATGTTTGTGTTTTTTTTGTAATAACTCTGGAAGGAAACCTCGCAGACCCATCAAGGTGGTACTCGTACTGCTCGCCTCATCGAGTGGCATCCAAAGATATGAGTGGTTAAGCTATGGGATATGAAATGGACGAGCGACCAATAAAACAACATGTATTATGGGGTTGAATGCTTTTTGCTATTCACAAAATAAAACAAAAGCAGTAAAGCAAATATCTTATTTAACACAGCACAGCAAAATCAGTTGCACCATTCAATCCCGCTCGTCCAGACGGGGAGAATTCAATCACATTTATTCGATGCGACGTTTCTTTAATGGGATTTTATGAGCGACAACATTTTGACCCCAAACCGAGAGAATTCTGGGATGTTTGCGGTTTTTTGGTAACAATTCTGGAAGGAAACGTAGCAGACCCATCAAGGTGGTACTCCTACTGCTCGCCTCATCGAGTGGAATCCAAAGATATGAGTGGTTAAGCTATGGGATATGAAATGGACGAGCGACCAATAAAACAACATGTATTATGGGGTTGAATGCTTTTTGCTATTCACAAAATAAAACAAAAGCAGTCATGCAAATATTTTATTTAACACAGCACAGCAAAATCAGTTGCACCATTCAATCCCGCTCGTCCAGACGGGGAGAATTCAATCACATTTATTCGATGCGATGTTTCTTATGGGATTTATTGAGCGACAACATTTTGACCCCAAATCGAGAGGATTCTGGGATGTTTGTGGTTTTTTTGTAATAACTCTGGAAGGAAACGTCCCAGACCCATCAAGGTGGTACTCGTACTGCTCGCCTCATCGAGAGGAATCCAAAGATATGAGTGGTTAAGCTATGGGATATGAAATGGACGAGCGACCAATAAAACAACATGTATTATGGGGTTGAATGATTTTTGCTATTCACAAAATAAAACAAAAGCAGTAAAGCAAATATCTTATTTAACACAGCACAGCAAAATCAGTTGCACCATTCAATCCCGCTCGTCCAGACGGGGAGAATTCAATCACATTTATTCGATGCGACGTTTCTTTAATGGGATTTAATGAGCGACAACATTTTGACCCCAAACCGAGAGGATTCTGGGATGTTTGCGGTTTTTTGGTAACAATTCTGGAAGGAAACGTAGCAGACCCATCAAGGTGGTACTCGTACTGCTCGCCTCATCGAGTGGAATCCAAAGATATGAGTGGTTAAGCTATGGGATATGAAATGGACGAGCGACCAATAAAACAACATGTATTATGGGGTTGAATGCTTTTTGCTATTCACAAAAGTAAACAAAAGCAGTCATGCAAATATCTGTTTTAACACAGCACAGCAAAATCAGTTACACCATTCAATCCCCCTCGTCCAGACGGGGAGAATTCAATCACATTTATTCGATGCGACGTTTCTTATGGGATTTAATGAGCGACAACATTTTGACCCCAAACCGAGAGGATTCTGGGATGTTTGTGTTTTTTTTGTAATAACTCTGGAAGGAAACCTCGCAGACCCATCAAGGTGGTACTCGTACTGCTGGCCTCATCGAGTGGCATCCAAAGATATGAGTGGTTAAGCTATGGGATATGAAATGGACGAGCGACCAATAAAACAACATGTATTATGGGGTTGAATGCTTTTTGCTGTTCACAAAATAAAACAAAAGCAGTCATGCAAATATCTTATTTAACACAGCACAGCAAAATCAGTTGCACCATTCAATCCCGCTCGTCCAGCCGGGGAGAATTCAATCACATTTATTCGATGCGACGTTTCTTATGGGATTTATTGAGCGACAACATTTTGACCCCAAATCGAGAGGATTCTGGGATGTTTGTGGGTTTTTTGTAATAACTCTGGAAGGAAACGTCGCTGAACCATCAAGGTGGTACTCGTACTGCTCGCCTCATCGAGAGGAATCCAAAGATATGAGTGGTTAAGCTATGGGATATGAAATGGACGAGCGACCAATAAAACAACATGTATTATGGGGTTGAATGATTTTTGCTATTCACAAAATAAAACAAAAGCAGTAAAGCAAATATCTTATTTAACACAGCACAGCAAAATCAGTTGCACCATTCAATCCCGCTCGTCCAGACGGGGAGAATTCAATCACATTTATTCGATGCGACGTTTCTTTAATGGGATTTTATGAGCGACAACATTTTGACCCCAAACCGAGAGAATTCTGGGATGTTTGCGGTTTTTTGGTAACAATTCTGGAAGGAAACGTAGCAGACCCATCAAGGTGGTACTCCTACTGCTCGCCTCATCGAGTGGAATCCAAAGATATGAGTGGTTAAGCTATGGGATATGAAATGGACGAGCGACCAATAAAACAACATGTATTATGGGGTTGAATGCTTTTTGCTATTCACAAAATAAAACAAAAGCAGTCATGCAAATATCTTATTTAACACAGCACAGCAAAATCAGTTGCACCATTCAATCCCGCTCGTCCAGACGGGGAGAATTCAATCACATTTATTCGATGCGACGTTTCTTATGGGATTTATTGAGCGACAACATTTTGACCCCAAATCGAGAGGATTCTGGGATGTTTGTGGTTTTTTTGTAATAACTCTGGAAGGAAACGTCCCAGACCCATCAAGGTGGTACTCGTACTGCTCGCCTCATCGAGAGGAATCCAAAGATATGAGTGGTTAAGCTATGGGATATGAAATGGACGAGCGACCAATAAAACAACATGTATTATGGGGTTGAATGATTTTTGCTATTCACAAAATAAAACAAAAGCAGTAAAGCAAATATCTTATTTAACACAGCACAGCAAAATCAGTTGCACCATTCAATCCCGCTCGTCCAGACGGGGAGAATTCAATCACATTTATTCGATGCGACGTTTCTTTAATGGGATTTAATGAGCGACAACATTTTGACCCCAAACCGAGAGGATTCTGGGATGTTTGCGGTTTTTTGGTAACAATTCTGGAAGGAAACGTAGCAGACCCATCAAGGTGGTACTCGTACTGCTCGCCTCATCGAGTGGAATCCAAAGATATGAGTGGTTAAGCTATGGGATATGAAATGGACGAGCGACCAATAAAACAACATGTATTATGGGGTTGAATGCTTTTTGCTATTCACAAAAGTAAACAAAAGCAGTCATGCAAATATCTGTTTTAACACAGCACAGCAAAATCAGTTACACCATTCAATCCCCCTCGTCCAGACGGGGAGAATTCAATCACATTTATTCGATGCGACGTTTCTTATGGGATTTAATGAGCGACAACATTTTGACCCCAAACCGAGAGAATTCTGGGATGTTTGCGGTTTTTTGGTAACAATTCTGGAAGGAAACGTAGCAGACCCATCAAGGTGGTACTCCTACTGCTCGCCTCATCGAGTGGAATCCAAAGATATGAGTGGTTAAGCTATGGGATATGAAATGGACGAGCGACCAATAAAACAACATGTATTATGGGGTTGAATGCTTTTTGCTATTCACAAAATAAAACAAAAGCAGTCATGCAAATATCTTATTTAACACAGCACAGCAAAATCAGTTGCACCATTCAATCCTGCTCGTCCAGATGCGGAGAATTCAATCACATTTATTCGATGCGACGTTTCTTATGGGATTTATTGAGCGACAACATTTTGACCCCAAATCGAGAGGAATCTGGGATGTTTGTGGTTTTTTTTGTAATAACTCTGGAAGTAAACGTCGCAGACCCATCAAGGTGGTACTCGTACTGCTCGCCTCATCGAGAGGAATCCAAAGATATGAGTGGTTGAGCTATGGGATATGAAATGGACGAGCGACCAATAAAACAACATGTATTATGGGGTTGAATGCTTTTTGCTATTCACAAAATAAAACAAAAGCAGTAAAGCAAATATCTTATTTAACACAGCACAGCAAAATCAGTTGCACCATTCAATCCCGCTCGTCCAGACGGGGAGAATTCAATCACATTTATTCGATGCGACGTTTCTTTAATGGGATTTAATGAGCGACAACATTTTGACCCCAAACCGAGAGGATTCTGGGATGTTTGCGGTTTTTTGGTAACAATTTTGGAAGGAAACGTAGCAGACCCATCAAGGTGGTACTCGTACTGCTCGCCTCATCGAGTGGAATCCAAAGATATGAGTGGTTAAGCTATGGGATATGAAATGGACGAGCGACCAATAAAACAACATGTATTATGGGGTTGAATGCTTTTTGCTATTCACAAAAGTAAACAAAAGCAGTCATGCAAATATCTGTTTTAACACAGCACAGCAAAATCAGTTACACCATTCAATCCCCCTCGTCCAGACGGGGAGAATTCAATCACATTTATTCGATGCGACGTTTCTTATGGGATTTAATGAGCGACAACATTTTGACCCCAAACCGAGAGGATTCTGGGATGTTTGTGTTTTTTTTGTAATAACTCTGGAAGGAAACCTCGCAGACCCATCAAGGTGGTACTCGTACTGCTCGCCTCATCGAGTGGCATCCAAAGATATGAGTGGTTAAGCTATGGGATATGAAATGGACGAGCGACCAATAAAACAACATGTATTATGGGGTTGAATGCTTTTTGCTATTCACAAAATAAAACAAAAGCAGTCATGCAAATATCTTATTTAACACAGCACAGCAAAATCAGTTGCACCATTCAATCCCGCTCGTCCAGACGGGGAGAATTCAATCACATTTATTCGATGCGACGTTTCTTATGGGATTTATTGAGCGACAACATTTTGACCCCAAATCGAGAGGATTCTGGGATGTTTGTGGGTTTTTTGTAATAACTCTGGAAGGAAACGTCGCTGAACCATCAAGGTGGTACTCGTACTGCTCGCCTCATCGAGAGGAATCCAAAGATATGAGTGGTTAAGCTATGGGATATGAAATGGACGAGCGACCAATAAAACAACATGTATTATGGGGTTGAATGATTTTTGCTATTCACAAAATAAAACAAAGGCAGTAAAGCAAATATCTTATTTAACACAGCACAGCAAAATCAGTTGCACCATTCAATCCCGCTCGTCCAGACGGGGAGAATTCAATCACATTTATTCGATGCGACGTTTCTTTAATGGGATTTTATGAGCGACAACATTTTGACCCCAAACCGAGAGAATTCTGGGATGTTTGCGGTTTTTTGGTAACAATTCTGGAAGGAAACGTAGCAGACCCATCAAGGTGGTACTCCTACTGCTCGCCTCATCGAGTGGAATCCAAAGATATGAGTGGTTAAGCTATGGGATATGAAATGGACGAGCGACCAATAAAACAACATGTATTATGGGGTTGAATGCTTTTTGCTATTCACAAAATAAAACAAAAGCAGTCATGCAAATATCTTATTTAACACAGCACAGCAAAATCAGTTGCACCATTCAATCCCGCTCGTCCAGACGGGGAGAATTCAATCACATTTATTCGATGCGACGTTTCTTATGGGATTTATTGAGCGACAACATTTTGACCCCAAATCGAGAGGATTCTGGGATGTTTGTGGTTTTTTTGTAATAACTCTGGAAGGAAACGTCGCTGAACCATCAAGGTGGTACTCGTACTGCTCGCCTCATCGAGAGGAATCCAAAGATATGAGTGGTTAAGCTATGGGATATGAAATGGACGAGCGACCAATAAAACAACATGTATTATGGGGTTGAATGATTTTTGCTATTCACAAAATAAAACAAAGGCAGTAAAGCAAATATCTTATTTAACACAGCACAGCAAAATCAGTTGCACCATTCAATCCCGCTCGTCCAGACGGGGAGAATTCAATCACATTTATTCGATGCGACGTTTCTTTAATGGGATTTTATGAGCGACAACATTTTGACCCCAAACCGAGAGAATTCTGGGATGTTTGCGGTTTTTTGGTAACAATTCTGGAAGGAAACGTAGCAGACCCATCAAGGTGGTACTCCTACTGCTCGCCTCATCGAGTGGAATCCAAAGATATGAGTGGTTAAGCTATGGGATATGAAATGGACGAGCGACCAATAAAACAACATGTATTATGGGGTTGAATGCTTTTTGCTATTCACAAAATAAAACAAAAGCAGTCATGCAAATATCTTATTTAACACAGCACAGCAAAATCAGTTGCACCATTCAATCCCGCTCGTCCAGACGGGGAGAATTCAATCACATTTATTCGATGCGACGTTTCTTATGGGATTTATTGAGCGACAACATTTTGACCCCAAATCGAGAGGATTCTGGGATGTTTGTGGTTTTTTTGTAATAACTCTGGAAGGAAACGTCCCAGACCCATCAACGTGGTACTCGTACTGCTCGCCTCATCGAGAGGAATCCAAAGATATGAGTGGTTAAGCTATGGGATATGAAATGGACGAGCGACCAATAAAACAACATGTATTATGGGGTTGAATGATTTTTGCTATTCACAAAATAAAACAAAAGCAGTAAAGCAAATATCTTATTTAACACAGCACAGCAAAATCAGTTGCACCATTCAATCCCGCTCGTCCAGACGGGGAGAATTCAATCACATTTATTCGATGCGACGTTTCTTTAATGGGATTTAATGAGCGACAACATTTTGACCCCAAACCGAGAGGATTCTGGGATGTTTGCGGTTTTTTGGTAACAATTCTGGAAGGAAACGTAGCAGACCCATCAAGGTGTACTCGTACTGCTCGCCTCATCGAGTGGAATCCAAAGATATGAGTGGTTAAGCTATGGGATATGAAATGGACGAGCGACCAATAAAACAACATGTATTATGGGGTTGAATGCTTTTTGCTATTCACAAAAGTAAACAAAAGCAGTCATGCAAATATCTGTTTTAACACAGCACAGCAAAATCAGTTACACCATTCAATCCCCCTCGTCCAGACGGGGAGAATTCAATCACATTTATTCGATGCGACGTTTCTTATGGGATTTAATGAGCGACAACATTTTGACCCCAAACCGAGAGGATTCTGGGATGTTTGTGTTTTTTTTGTAATAACTCTGGAAGGAAACCTCGCAGACCCATCAAGGTGGTACTCGTACTGCTCGCCTCATCGAGTGGCATCCAAAGATATGAGTGGTTAAGCTATGGGATATGAAATGGACGAGCGACCAATAAAACAACATGTATTATGGGGTTGAATGCTTTTTGCTATTCACAAAATAAAACAAAAGCAGTCATGCAAATATCTTATTTAACACAGCACAGCAAAATCAGTTGCACCATTCAATCCCGCTCGTCCAGACGGGGAGAATTCAATCACATTTATTCGATGCGACGTTTCTTTAATGGGATTTTATGAGCGACAACATTTTGACCCCAAACCGAGAGAATTCTGGGATGTTTGCGGTTTTTTGGTAACAATTCTGGAAGGAAACGTAGCAGACCCATCAAGGTGGTACTCCTACTGCTCGCCTCATCGAGTGGAATCCAAAGATATGAGTGGTTAAGCTATGGGATATGAAATGGACGAGCGACCAATAAAACAACATGTATTATGGGGTTGAATGCTTTTTGCTATTCACAAAATAAAACAAAAGCAGTCATGCAAATATCTTATTTAACACAGCACAGCAAAATCAGTTGCACCATTCAATCCTGCTCGTCCAGATGCGGAGAATTCAATCACATTTATTCGATGCGACGTTTCTTATGGGATTTATTGAGCGACAACATTTTGACCCCAAATCGAGAGGAATCTGGGATGTTTGTGGTTTTTTTTGTAATAACTCTGGAAGTAAACGTCGCAGACCCATCAAGGTGGTACTCGTACTGCTCGCCTCATCGAGAGGAATCCAAAGATATGAGTGGTTGAGCTATGGGATATGAAATGGACGAGCGACCAATAAAACAACATGTATTATGGGGTTGAATGCTTTTTGCTATTCACAAAATAAAACAAAAGCAGTAAAGCAAATATCTTATTTAACACAGCACAGCAAAATCAGTTGCACCATTCAATCCCGCTCGTCCAGACGGGGAGAATTCAATCACATTTATTCGATGCGACGTTTCTTTAATGGGATTTAATGAGCGACAACATTTTGACCCCAAACCGAGAGGATTCTGGGATGTTTGCGGTTTTTTGGTAACAATTTTGGAAGGAAACGTAGCAGACCCATCAAGGTGGTACTCGTACTGCTCGCCTCATCGAGTGGAATCCAAAGATATGAGTGGTTAAGCTATGGGATATGAAATGGACGAGCGACCAATAAAACAACATGTATTATGGGGTTGAATGCTTTTTGCTATTCACAAAAGTAAACAAAAGCAGTCATGCAAATATTTGTTTTAACACAGCACAGCAAAATCAGTTACACCATTCAATCCCCCTCGTCCAGACGGGGAGAATTCAATCACATTTATTCGATGCGACGTTTCTTATGGGATTTAATGAGCGACAACATTTTGACCCCAAACCGAGAGGATTCTGGGATGTTTGTGTTTTTTTTGTAATAACTCTGGAAGGAAACCTCGCAGACCCATCAAGGTGGTACTCGTACTGCTCGCCTCATCGAGTGGCATCCAAAGATATGAGTGGTTAAGCTATGGGATATGAAATGGACGAGCGACCAATAAAACAACATGTATTATGGGGTTGAATGCTTTTTGCTATTCACAAAATAAAACAAAAGCAGTCATGCAAATATCTTATTTAACACAGCACAGCAAAATCAGTTGCACCATTCAATCCCGCTCGTCCAGACGGGGAGAATTCAATCACATTTATTCGATGCGACGTTTCTTATGGGATTTATTGAGCGACAACATTTTGACCCCCAATCGAGAGGATTCTGGGATGTTTGTGGGTTTTTTGTAATAACTCTGGAAGGAAACGTCGCTGAACCATCAAGGTGGTATTCGTACTGCTCGCCTCATCGAGAGGAATCCAAAGATATGAGTGGTTAAGCTATGGGATATGAAATGGACGAGCGACCAATAAAACAACATGTATTATGGGGTTGAATGATTTTTGCTATTCACAAAATAAAACAAAGGCAGTAAAGCAAATATCTTATTTAACACAGCACAGCAAAATCAGTTGCACCATTCAATCCCGCTCGTCCAGACGGGGAGAATTCAATCACATTTATTCGATGCGACGTTTCTTTAATGGGATTTAATGAGCGACAACATTTTGACCCCAAACCGAGAGGATTCTGGGATGTTTGCGGTTTTTTGGTAACAATTTTGGAAGGAAACGTAGCAGACCCATCAAGGTGGTACTCGTACTGCTCGCCTCATCGAGTGGAATCCAAAGATATGAGTGGTTAAGCTATGGGATATGAAATGGACGAGCGACCAATAAAACAACATGTATTATGGGGTTGAATGCTTTTTGCTATTCACAAAAGTAAACAAAAGCAGTCATGCAAATATCTGTTTTAACACAGCACAGCAAAATCAGTTACACCATTCAATCCCCCTCGTCCAGACGGGGAGAATTCAATCACATTTATTCGATGCGACGTTTCTTATGGGATTTAATGAGCGACAACATTTTGACCCCAAACCGAGAGGATTCTGGGATGTTTGTGTTTTTTTTGTAATAACTCTGGAAGGAAACCTCGCAGACCCATCAAGGTGGTACTCGTACTGCTCGCCTCATCGAGTGGCATCCAAAGATATGAGTGGTTAAGCTATGGGATATGAAATGGACGAGCGACCAATAAAACAACATGTATTATGGGGTTGAATGCTTTTTGCTATTCACAAAATAAAACAAAAGCAGTCATGCAAATATCTTATTTAACACAGCACAGCAAAATCAGTTGCACCATTCAATCCCGCTCGTCCAGACGGGGAGAATTCAATCACATTTATTCGATGCGACGTTTCTTATGGGATTTATTGAGCGACAACATTTTGACCCCAAATCGAGAGGATTCTGGGATGTTTGTGGGTTTTTTGTAATAACTCTGGAAGGAAACGTCGCTGAACCATCAAGGTGGTATTCGTACTGCTCGCCTCATCGAGTGGAATCCAAAGATATGAGTGGTTAAGCTATGGGATATGAAATGGACGAGCGACCAATAAAACAACATGTATTATGGGGTTGAATGCTTTTTGCTATTCACAAAAGTAAACAAAAGCAGTCATGCAAATATTTGTTTTAACACAGCACAGCAAAATCAGTTACACCATTCAATCCCCCTCGTCCAGACGGGGAGAATTCAATCACATTTATTCGATGCGACGTTTCTTATGGGATTTAATGAGCGACAACATTTTGACCCCAAACCGAGAGGATTCTGGGATGTTTGTGTTTTTTTTGTAATAACTCTGGAAGGAAACCTCGCAGACCCATCAAGGTGGTACTCGTACTGCTCGCCTCATCGAGTGGCATCCAAAGATATGAGTGGTTAAGCTATGGGATATGAAATGGACGAGCGACCAATAAAACAACATGTATTATGGGGTTGAATGCTTTTTGCTATTCACAAAATAAAACAAAAGCAGTCATGCAAATATCTTATTTAACACAGCACAGCAAAATCAGTTGCACCATTCAATCCCGCTCGTCCAGACGGGGAGAATTCAATCACATTTATTCGATGCGACGTTTCTTATGGGATTTATTGAGCGACAACATTTTGACCCCCAATCGAGAGGATTCTGGGATGTTTGTGGGTTTTTTGTAATAACTCTGGAAGGAAACGTCGCTGAACCATCAAGGTGGTATTCGTACTGCTCGCCTCATCGAGAGGAATCCAAAGATATGAGTGGTTAAGCTATGGGATATGAAATGGACGAGCGACCAATAAAACAACATGTATTATGGGGTTGAATGATTTTTGCTATTCACAAAATAAAACAAAGGCAGTAAAGCAAATATCTTATTTAACACAGCACAGCAAAATCAGTTGCACCATTCAATCCCGCTCGTCCAGACGGGGAGAATTCAATCACATTTATTCGATGCGACGTTTCTTTAATGGGATTTAATGAGCGACAACATTTTGACCCCAAACCGAGAGGATTCTGGGATGTTTGCGGTTTTTTGGTAACAATTTTGGAAGGAAACGTAGCAGACCCATCAAGGTGGTACTCGTACTGCTCGCCTCATCGAGTGGAATCCAAAGATATGAGTGGTTAAGCTATGGGATATGAAATGGACGAGCGACCAATAAAACAACATGTATTATGGGGTTGAATGCTTTTTGCTATTCACAAAAGTAAACAAAAGCAGTCATGCAAATATCTGTTTTAACACAGCACAGCAAAATCAGTTACACCATTCAATCCCCCTCGTCCAGACGGGGAGAATTCAATCACATTTATTCGATGCGACGTTTCTTATGGGATTTAATGAGCGACAACATTTTGACCCCAAACCGAGAGGATTCTGGGATGTTTGTGTTTTTTTTGTAATAACTCTGGAAGGAAACCTCGCAGACCCATCAAGGTGGTACTCGTACTGCTCGCCTCATCGAGTGGCATCCAAAGATATGAGTGGTTAAGCTATGGGATATGAAATGGACGAGCGACCAATAAAACAACATGTATTATGGGGTTGAATGCTTTTTGCTATTCACAAAATAAAACAAAAGCAGTCATGCAAATATCTTATTTAACACAGCACAGCAAAATCAGTTGCACCATTCAATCCCGCTCGTCCAGACGGGGAGAATTCAATCACATTTATTCGATGCGACGTTTCTTATGGGATTTATTGAGCGACAACATTTTGACCCCAAATCGAGAGGATTCTGGGATGTTTGTGGGTTTTTTGTAATAACTCTGGAAGGAAACGTCGCTGAACCATCAAGGTGGTATTCGTACTGCTCGCCTCATCGAGAGGAATCCAAAGATATGAGTGGTTAAGCTATGGGATATGAAATGGACGAGCGACCAATAAAACAACATGTATTATGGGGTTGAATGATTTTTGCTATTCACAAAATAAAACAAAGGCAGTAAAGCAAATATCTTATTTAACACAGCACAGCAAAATCAGTTGCACCATTCAATCCCGCTCGTCCAGACGGGGAGAATTCAATCACATTTATTCGATGCGACGTTTCTTTAATGGGATTTTATGAGCGACAACATTTTGACCCCAAACCGAGAGAATTCTGGGATGTTTGCGGTTTTTTGGTAACAATTCTGGAAGGAAACGTAGCAGACCCATCAAGGTGGTACTCCTACTGCTCGCCTCATCGAGTGGAATCCAAAAATATGAGTGGTTAAGCTATGGGATATGAAATGGACGAGCGACCAATAAAACAACATGTATTATGGGGTTGAATGCTTTTTGCTATTCACAAAATAAAACAATAGCAGTCATGCAAATATCTTATTGAACACAGCACAGCAAAATCAGTTACACCATTCAATCCCCCTCGTCCAGACGGGGAGAATTCAATCACATTTATTCGATGCGACGTTTCTTATGGGATTTAATGAGCGACAACATTTTGACCCCAAACCGAGAGGATTCTGGGATGTTTGTGTTTTTTTTGTAATAACTC
The DNA here is from genome assembly GCF_048934315.1 of Petromyzon marinus. NCBI lineage: Eukaryota > Metazoa > Chordata > Hyperoartia > Petromyzontiformes > Petromyzontidae > Petromyzon > Petromyzon marinus. The sequence goes on from NC_133689.1 coordinate 25,003,733, forward strand.
TGGAAGGAAACCTCGCAGACCCATCAAGGTGGTACTCGTACTGCTCGCCTCATCGAGTGGCATCCAAAGATATGAGTGGTTAAGCTATGGGATATGAAATGGACGAGCGACCAATAAAACAACATGTATTATGGGGTTGAATGCTTTTTGCTATTCACAAAATAAAACAAAAGCAGTCATGCAAATATCTTATTTAACACAGCACAGCAAAATCAGTTGCACCATTCAATCCCGCTCGTCCAGACGGGGAGAATTCAATCACATTTATTCGATGCGACGTTTCTTTAATGGGATTTTATGAGCGACAACATTTTGACCCCAAACCGAGAGAATTCTGGGATGTTTGCGGTTTTTTGGTAACAATTCTGGAAGGAAACGTAGCAGACCCATCAAGGTGGTACTCCTACTGCTCGCCTCATCGAGTGGAATCCAAAGATATGAGTGGTTAAGCTATGGGATATGAAATGGACGAGCGACCAATAAAACAACATGTATTATGGGGTTGAATGCTTTTTGCTATTCACAAAATAAAACAAAAGCAGTCATGCAAATATCTTATTTAACACAGCACAGCAAAATCAGTTGCACCATTCAATCCCGCTCGTCCAGACGGGGAGAATTCAATCACATTTATTCGATGCGACGTTTCTTATGGGATTTATTGAGCGACAACATTTTGACCCCAAATCGAGAGGATTCTGGGATGTTTGTGGGTTTTTTGTAATAACTCTGGAAGGAAACGTCGCTGAACCATCAAGGTGGTACTCGTACTGCTCGCCTCATCGAGAGGAATCCAAAGATATGAGTGGTTAAGCTATGGGATATGAAATGGACGAGCGACCAATAAAACAACATGTATTATGGGGTTGAATGATTTTTGCTATTCACAAAATAAAACAAAAGCAGTAAAGCAAATATCTTATTTAACACAGCACAGCAAAATCAGTTGCACCATTCAATCCCGCTCGTCCAGACGGGGAGAATTCAATCACATTTATTCGATGCGACGTTTCTTTAATGGGATTTTATGAGCGACAACATTTTGACCCCAAACCGAGAGAATTCTGGGATGTTTGCGGTTTTTTGGTAACAATTCTGGAAGGAAACGTAGCAGACCCATCAAGGTGGTACTCGTACTGCTCGCCTCATCGAGTGGAATCCAAAGATATGAGTGGTTAAGCTATGGGATATGAAATGGACGAGCGACCAATAAAACAACATGTATTATGGGGTTGAATGCGTTTTGCTATTCAAAAAATAAAACAAAAGCAGTCATGCAAATATCTTATTTAACACAGCACAGCAAAATCAGTTGCACCATTCAATCCCGCTCGTCCAGATGGGGAGAATTCAATCACATTTATTCGATGCGACATTTCTTATGGGATTTATTGAGCGACAACATTTTGACCCCAAATCGAGAGGATTCTGGGATGTTTGTGTTTTTTTTGTAATAACTCTGGAAGTAAACGTCGCAGACCCATCAAGGTGGTACTCGTACTGCTCGCCTCATCGAGAGGAATCCAAAGATATGAGTGGTTAAGCTATGGGATATGAAATGGACGAGCGACCAATAAAACAACATGTATTATGGGGTTGAATGCTTTTTGCTATTCACAAAATAAAACAAAAGCAGTAAAGCAAATATCTTATTTAGCACAGCACAGCAAAATCAGTTGCACCATTCAATCCCGCTCGTCCAGACGGGGAGAATTCAATCACATTTATTCGATGCGACGTTTCTTTAATGGGATTTTATGAGCGACAACATTTTGACCCCAAACCGAGAGGATTCTGGGATGTTTGCGGTTTTTTGGTAACAATTCTGGAAGGAAACGTAGCAGACCCATCAAGGTGGTACTCGTACTGCTCGCCTCATCGAGTGGAATCCAAAGATATGAGTGGTTAAGCTATGGGATATGAAATGGACGAGCGACCAATAAAACAACATGTATTATGGGGTTGAATGCTTTTTGCTATTCACAAAATAAAACAAAAGCAGTAAAGCAAATATCTTATTTAACACAGCACAGCAAAATCAGTTGCACCATTCAATCCCGCTCGTCCAGACGGGGAGAATTCAATCACATTTATTCGATGCGACATTTCTTATGGGATTTATTGAGCGACAACATTTTGACCCCAAATCGAGAGGATTCTGGGATGTTTGTGTTTTTTTTGTAATAACTCTGGAAGTAAACGTCGCAGACCCATCAAGGTGGTACTCGTACTGCTCGCCTCATCGAGAGGAATCCAAAGATATGAGTGGTTAAGCTATGGGATATGAAATGGACGAGCGACCAATAAAACAACATGTATTATGGGGTTGAATGCTTTTTGCTATTCACAAAATAAAACAAAAGCAGTAAAGCAAATATCTTATTTAGCACAGCACAGCAAAATCAGTTGCACCATTCAATCCCGCTCGTCCAGACGGGGAGAATTCAATCACATTTATTCGATGCGACGTTTCTTTAATGGGATTTTATGAGCGACAACATTTTGACCCCAAACCGAGAGGATTCTGGGATGTTTGCGGTTTTTTGGTAACAATTCTGGAAGGAAACGTAGCAGACCCATCAAGGTGGTACTCGTACTGCTCGCCTCATCGAGTGGAATCCAAAGATATGAGTGGTTAAGCTATGGGATATGAAATGGACGAGCGACCAATAAAACAACATGTATTATGGGGTTGAATGCTTTTTGCTATTCACAAAATAAAACAAAAGCAGTCATGCAAATATCTGTTTTAACACAGCACAGCAAAATCAGTTACACCATTCAATCCCCCTCGTCCAGACAGGGAGAATTCAATCACATTTATTCGATGCGACGTTTCTTATGGGATTTAATGAGCGACAACATTTTGACCCCAAACCGAGAGGATTCTGGGATGTTTGTGGTTTTTTTGTAATAACTCTGGAAGGAAACCTCGCAGACCCATCAAGGTGGTACTTGTACTGCTCGCCTCATCGAGTGGCATCCAAAGATATGAGTGGTTAAGCTATGGGATATGAAATGGACGAGCGACCAATAAAACAACATGTATTATGGGGTTGAATGCTTTTTGCTATTCACAAAATAAAACAAAAGCAGTCATGCAAATATCTTATTTAACACAGCACAGCAAAATCAGTTGCACCATTCAATCCCGCTCGTCCAGACGGGGAGAATTCAATCACATTTATTCGATGCGACGTTTCTTATGGGATTTATTTAGCGACAACATTTTGACCCCAAATCGAGAGGATTCTGGGATGTTTGTGGTTTTTTTTGTAATAACTCTGGAAGTAAACGTCGCAGACCCATCAAGGTGGTACTCGTATTGCTCGCCTCATCGAGAGGAATCCAAAGATATGAGTGGTTAAGCTATGGGATATGAAATGGACGAGCGAACAATAAAACAACATGTATTATGGGGTTGAATGCTTTTTGCTATTCACAAAATAAAACAAAAGCAGTAAAGCAAATATCTTATTTAGCACAGCACAGCAAAATCAGTTGCACCATTCAATCCCGCTCGTCCAGACGGGGAGAATTCAATTACATTTATTCGATGCGACGTTTCTTTAATGGGATTTTATGAGCGACAACATTTTGACCCCAAACCGAGAGGATTCTGGGATGTTTGCGGTTTTTTGGTAACAATTCTGGAAGGAAACGTAGCAGACCCATCAAGGTGGTACTCGTACTGCTCGCCTCATAGAGTGGAATCCAAATATATGAGTGGTTAAGCTATGGGATATGAAATGGACGAGCGACCAATAAAACAACATGTATTATGGGGTTGAATGCTTTTTGCTATTCACAAAATAAAACAAAAGCAGTCATGCAAATATCTGTTTTAACACAGCACATCAAAATCAGTTACACCATTCAATCCCCCTCGTCCAGACGGGGAGAATTCAATCACATTTATTCGATGCGACGTTTCTTATGGGATTTAATGACCGACAACATTTTGACCCCAAACCGAGAGGATTCTGGGATGTTTGTGGTTTTTTTGTAATAACTCTGGAAGGAAACCTCGCAGACCCATCAAGGTGGTACTCGTACTGCTCGCCTCATCGAGTGGCATCCAAAGATATGAGTGGTTAAGCTATGGGATATGAAATGGACGAGCGACCAATAAAACAACATGTATTATGGGGTTGAATGCTTTTTGCTATTCACAAAATAAAACAAAAGCAGTCATGCAAATATCTTATTTAACACAGCACAGCAAAATCAGTTGCACCATTCATTCCCGCTCGTCCAGACGGGGAGAATTCAATCACATTTATTCGATGCGACGTTTCTTATGGGATTTATTGAGCGACAACATTTTGACCCCAAATCGAGAGGATTCTGGGATGTTTGTGGTTTTTTTGTAATAACTCTGGAAGGAAACGTCGCTGAACCATCAAGGTGGTACTCGTACTGCTCGCCTCATCGAGAGGAATCCAAAGATATGAGTGGTTAAGCTATGGGATATGAAATGGACGAGCGACCAATAAAACAACATGTATTATGGGGTTGAATGCTTTTTGCTATTCAAAAAATAAAACAAAAGCAGTCATGCAAATATCTTATTTAACACAGCACAGCAAAATCAGTTGCACCATTCAATCCCGCTCGTCCAGACGGGGAGAATTCAATTACATTTATTCGATGCGACGTTTCTTTAATGGGATTTTATGAGCGACAACATTTTGACCCCAAACCGAGAGGATTCTGGGATGTTTGCGGTTTTTTGGTAACAATTCTGGAAGGAAACGTAGCAGACCCATCAAGGTGGTACTCGTACTGCTCGCCTCATCGAGTGGAATCCAAATATATGAGTGGTTAAGCTATGGGATATGAAATGGACGAGCGACCAATAAAACAACATGTATTATGGGGTTGAATGCTTTTTGCTATTCACAAAATAAAACAAAAGCAGTCATGCAAATATCTGTTTTAACACAGCACATCAAAATCAGTTACACCATTCAATCCCCCTCGTCCAGACGGGGAGAATTCAATCACATTTATTCGATGCGACGTTTCTTATGGGATTTAATGAGCGACAACATTTTGACCCCAAACCGAGAGGATTCTGGGATGTTTGTGGTTTTTTTGTAATAACTCTGGAAGTAAACGTCGCACACCCATCAAGGTGGTACTCGTACTGCTCGCCTCATCGAGTGGCATCCAAAGATATGAGTGGTTAAGCTATGGGATATGAAATGGACGAGCGACCAATAAAACAACATGTATTATGGGGTTGAATGCTTTTTGCTATTCACAAAATAAAACAAAAGCAGCCATGCAAATATCTTATTTAACACAGCACAGCAAAATCAGTTGCACCATTCAATCCCGCTCGTCCAGACGGGGAGAATTCAATCACATTTATTCGATGCGACGTTTCTTATGGGATTTATTGAGCGACAACATTTTGACCCCAAATCGAGAGGATTCTGGGATGTTTGTGGTTTTTTTGTAATAACTCTGGAAGGAAACGTCGCTGAACCATCAAGGTGGTACTCGTACTGCTCGCCTCATCGAGAGGAATCCAAAGATATGAGTGGTTAAGCTATGGGATATGAAATGGACGAGCGACCAATAAAACAACATGTATTATGGGGTTGAATGCTTTTTGCTATTCAAAAAATAAAACAAAAGCAGTCATGCAAATATCTTATTTAACACAGCACAGCAAAATCAGTTGCACCATTCAATCCCGCTCGTCCAGATGGGGAGAATTCAATCACATTTATTCGATGCGACGTTTCTTATGGGATTTATTGAGCGACAACATTTTGACCCCAAATCGAGAGGATTCTGGGATGTTTGTGGTTTTTTTGTAATAACTCTGGAAGTAAACGTCGCAGACCCATCAAGGTGGTACTCGTACTGCTCGCCTCATCGAGAGGAATCCAAAGATATGAGTGGTTAAGCTATGGGATATGAAATGGACGAGCGACCAATAAAACAACATGTATTATGGGGTTGAATGCTTTTTGCTATTCACAAAATAAAACAAAAGCAGTAAAGCAAATATCTTATTTAGCACAGCACAGCAAAATCAGTTGCACCATTCAATCCCGCTCGTCCAGACGGGGAGAATTCAATTACATTTATTCGATGCGACGTTTCTTTAATGGGATTTTATGAGCGACAACATTTTGACCCCAAACCGAGAGGATTCTGGGATGTTTGCGTTTTTTTGGTAACAATTCTGGAAGGAAACGTAGCAGACCCATCAACGTGGTACTCCTACTGCTCGCCTCATCGAGTGGAATCCAAAGATATGAGTGGTTAAGCTATGGGATATGAAATGGACGAGCGACCAATAAAACAACATGTATTATGGGGTTGAATGCTTTTTGCTATTCACAAAATAAAACAAAAGCAGTCATGCAAATATCTGTTTTAACACAGCACATCAAAATCAGTTACACCATTCAATCCCCCTCGTCCAGACGGGGAGAATTCAATCAAATTTATTCGATGCGACGTTTCTTATGGGATTTAATGACCGACAACATTTTGACCCCAAACCGAGAGGATTCTGGGATGTTTGTGGTTTTTTTGTAATAACTCTGGAAGGAAACCTCGCAGACCCATCAAGGTGGTACTCGTACTGCTCGCCTCATCGAGTGGCATCCAAAGATATGAGTGGTTAAGCTATGGGATATGAAATGGACGAGCGACCAATAAAACAACATGTATTATGGGGTTGAATGCTTTTTGCTATTCACAAAATAAAACAAAAGCAGTCATGCAAATATCTTATTTAACACAGCACAGCAAAATCAGTTGCACCATTCAATCCCGCTCGTCCAGACGGGGAGAATTCAATCACATTTATTCGATGCGACGTTTCTTTAATGGGATTTTATGAGCGACAACATTTTGACCCCAAACGGAGAGGATTCTGGGATGTTTGCGGTTTTTTGGTAACAATTCTGGAAGGAAACGTAGCAGACCCATCAAGGTGGTACTCGTACTGCTCGCCTCATCGAGTGGAATCCAAATATATGAGTGGTTAAGCTATGGGATATGAAATGGACGAGCGACCAATAAAACAACATGTATTATGGGGTTGAATGCTTTTTGCTATTCACAAAATAAAACAAAAGCAGTCATGCAAATATCTGTTTTAACACAGCACATCAAAATCAGTTACACCATTCAATCCCCCTCGTCCAGACGGGGAGAATTCAATCACATTTATTCGATGCGACGTTTCTTATGGGATTTAATGAGCGACAACATTTTGACCCCAAACCGAGAGGATTCTGGGATGTTTGTGGTTTTTTTGTAATAACTCTGGAAGTAAACGTCGCACACCCATCAAGGTGGTACTCGTACTGCTCGCCTCATCGAGAGGAATCCAAAGATATGAGTGGTTAAGCTATGGGATATGAAATGGACGAGCGACCAATAAAAGAACATGTATTATGGGGTTGAATGCTTTTTGCTATTCACAAAATAAAACAAAAGCAGTCATGCAAATATCTTATTTAACACAGCACAGCAAAATCAGTTGCACCATTCAATCCCGCTCGTCAAGACGGGGATAATTCAATCACATTTATTCGATGCGACGTTTCTTTAATGGGATTTAATGAGCTACAACATTTTGACCCCAAATCGAGAGGATTCTGGGATGTTTGTGGTTTTTTTTTGTAATAACTCTGGAAGGAAACGTCGCAGACCCATCAAGGTGGTACTCGTACTGCTCGCCTCATCGAGAGGAATCCAAAGATATGAGTGGTTAAGCTATGGGATATGAAATGGACGAGCGACCAATAAAAGAACATGTATTATGGGGTTGAATGCTTTTTGCTATTCACAAAATAAAACAAAAGCAGTAAAGCAAATATCTTATTTAACACAGCACATCAAAATCAGTTACAACATTCAATCCCCCTCGTCCAGACGGGGAGAATTCAATCAAATTTATTCGATGCGACGTTTCTTATGGGATTTAATGACCGACAACATTTTGACCCCAAACCGAGAGGATTCTGGGATGTTTGTGTTTTTTTTGTAATAACTCTGGAAGGAAACCTCGCAGACCCATCAAGGTGGTACTCGTACTGCTCGCCTCATCGAGTGGAATCCAAAGATATGAGTGGTTAAGCTATGGGATATGAAATGGACGAGCGACCAATAAAACAACATGTATTATGGGGTTGAATGCTTTTTGCTATTCACAAAATAAAACAAAAGCAGTCATGCAAATATCTGTTTTAACACAGCACATCAAAATCAGTTACACCATTCAATCCCCCTCGTCCAGACGGGGAGAATTCAATCACATTTATTCGATGCGACGTTTCTTATGGGATTTAATGAGCGACGACATTTTGACCCCAAACCGAGAGGATTCTGGGATGTTTGTGGTTTTTTTGTAATAACTCTGGAAGGAAACGTCGCAGACCCATCAAGGTGGTACTCGTACTGCTCGCCTCATCGAGAGGAATCCAAAGATATGAGTGGTTAAGCTATGGGATATGAAATGGACGAGCGACCAATAAAAGAACATGTATTATGGGGTTGAATGCTTTTTGCTATTCACAAAATAAAACAAAAGCAGTAAAGCAAATATCTTATTTAACACAGCACATCAAAATCAGTTACAACATTCAATCCCCCTCGTCCAGACGGGGAGAATTCAATCAAATTTATTCGATGCGACGTTTCTTATGGGATTTAATGACCGACAACATTTTGACCCCAAACCGAGAGGATTCTGGGATGTTTGTGTTTTTTTTGTAATAACTCTGGAAGGAAACCTCGCAGACCCATCAAGGTGGTACTCGTACTGCTCGCCTCATCGAGTGGAATCCAAAGATATGAGTGGTTAAGCTATGGGATATGAAATGGACGAGCGACCAATAAAACAACATGTATTATGGGGTTGAATGCTTTTTGCTATTCACAAAATAAAACAAAAGCAGTCATGCAAATATCTGTTTTAACACAGCACATCAAAATCAGTTACACCATTCAATCCCCCTCGTCCAGACGGGGAGAATTCAATCACATTTATTCGATGCGACGTTTCTTATGGGATTTAATGAGCGACGACATTTTGACCCCAAACCGAGAGGATTCTGGGATGTTTGTGGTTTTTTTGTAATAACTCTGGAAGTAAACGTCGCAGACCCATCAAGGTGGTACTCGTACTGCTCGCCTCATCGAGAGGAATCCAAAGATATGAGTGGTTAAGCTATGGGATATGAAATGGACGAGCGACCAATAAAACAACATGTATTATGGGGTTGAATGCTTTTTGCTATTCACAAAATAAAACAAAAGCAGTCATGCAAATATCTTATTTAACACAGCACAGCAAAATCAGTTGCACCATTCAATCCCGCTCGTCCAGACGGGGAGAATTCAATCACATTTATTCGATGCGACGTTTCTTATGGGATTTATTGAGCGACAACATTTTGACCCCAAATCGAGAGGATTCTGGGATGTTTGTGGATTTTTTTTGTAATAACTCTGTAAGGAAACGTCGCAGACCCATCAAGGTGGTACTCGTACTGCTCGCCTCATCGAGAGAAATCCAAAGATATGAGTGGTTAAGCTATGGGATATGAAATGGACGAGCGACCAATAAAAGAACATGTATTATGGGGTTGAATGCTTTTTGCTATTCACAAAATAAAACAAAAGCAGTCATGCAAATATCTTATTTAACACAGCACAGCAAAATCAGTTGCACCATTCAATCCCGCTCGTCCAGACGGGGAGAATTCAATCACATTTATTCGATGCGACGTTTCTTTAATGGGATTTAATGAGCTACAACATTTTGACCCCAAACCGAGAGGATTCTGGGATGTTTGCGGTTTTTTGGTAACAATTCTGGAAGGAAACGTAGCAGACCCATCAAGGTGGTACTCGTACTGCTCGCCTCATCGAGTGGAATTCAAATATATGAGTGGTTAAGCTATGGGATATGAAATGGACGAGCGACCAATAAAACAACATGTATTATGGGGTTGAATGCATTTTGCTATTCACAAAATAAAACAAAAGCAGTCATGCAAATATCTGTTTTAACACAGCACATCAAAATCAGTTACACCATTCAATCCCCCTCGTCCAGACGGGGAGAATTCAATCACATTTATTCGATGCGACGTTTCTTATGGGATTTAATGAGCGACAACATTTTGACACCAAACCGAGAGGATTCTGGGATGTTTGTGGTTTTTTTTGTAATAACTCTGGAAGTAAACGTCGCAGACCCATCAAGGTGGTACTCGTACTGCTCGCCTCATCGAGAGGAATCCAAAGATATGAGTGGTTAAGCTATGGGATATGAAATGGACGAGCGACCAATAAAACAACATGTATTATGGGGTTGAATGCTTTTTGCTATTCACAAAATAAAACAAAATCAGTCATGCAAATATCTTATTTAACACAGCACAGCAAAATCAGTTGCACCATTCAATCCCGCTCGTCCAGACGGGGAGAATTCAATCACATTTATTCGATGCGACGTTTCTTTAATGGGATTTAATGAGCGACAACATTTTGACCCCAAACCGAGAGGATTCTGGGATGTTTGCGGTTTTTTGGTAACAATTCTGGAAGGAAACGTAGCAGACCCATCAAGGTGGTACTCGTACTGCTCGCCTCATCGAGTGGAATCCAAAGATATGAGTGGTTAAGCTATGGGATATGAAATGGACGAGCGACCAATAAAACAACATGTATTATGGGGTTGAATGCTTTTTGCTATTCACAAAATAAAACAAAAGCAGTCATGCAAATATCTGTTTTAACACAGCACATCAAAATCAGTTACACCATTCAATCCCCCTCGTCCAGACGGGGAGAATTCAATCAAATTTATTCGATGCGACGTTTCTTATGGGATTTAATGACCGACAACATTTTGACCCCAAACCGAGAGGATTCTGGGATGTTTGTGTTTTTTTTGTAATAACTCTGGAAGGAAACCTCGGAGACCCATCAAGGTGGTACTCGTACTGCTCGCCTCATCGAGTGGAATCCAAAGATATGAGTGGTTAAGCTATGGGATATGAAATGGACGAGCGACCAATAAAACAACATGTATTATGGGGTTGAATGCTTTTTGCTATTCACAAAATAAAACAAAAGCAGTCATGCAAATATCTGTTTTAACACAGCACATCAAAATCAGTTACACCATTCAATCCCCCTCGTCCAGACGGGGAGAATTCAATCACATTTATTCGATGCGACGTTTCTTATGGGATTTAATGAGCGACAACATTTTGACCCCAAATCGAGAGGATTCTGGGATGTTTGTGGTTTTTTTGTAATAACTCTGGAAGGAAACGTCGCAGACCCATCAAGGTGGTACTCTTACTGCTCGCCTCATCGAGTGGAATCCAAAGATATGAGTGGTTAAGCTATGGGATATGAAATGGACGAGCGACCAATAAAACAACATGTATTATGGGGTTGAATGCTTTTTGCTATTCACAAAATAAAACAAAAGCATTCATGCAAATATCTTATTTAACACAGCACAGCGAAATCAGTTGCACCATTCAATCCCCCTCGTCCAGACGGGGAGAATTCAATCACATTTATTCGATGCGACGTTTCTTATGGGATTTAATGAGCGACAACATTTTGACCCCAAACCGAGAGGATTCTGGGATGTTTGTGGTTTTTTGTAATAACTCTGGAAGTAAACGTCGCAGACCCATCAAGGTGGTACTCGTACTGCTCGCCTCATCGAGAGGAATCCAAAGATATGAGTGGTTAAGCTATGGGATATGAAATGGACGAGCGACCAATAAAACAACATGTATTATGGGGTTGAATGCTTTTTGCTATTCACAAAATAAAACAAAAGCAGTCATGCAAATATCTTATTTAACACAGCACAGCAAAATCAGTTGCACCATTCAATCCCGCTCGTCAAGACGGGGAGAATTCAATCACATTTATTCGATGCGACGTTTCTTTAATGGGATTTAATGAGCTACAACATTTTGACCCCAAATCGAGAGGATTCTGGGATGTTTGTGGTTTTTTTTTGGTAATAACTCTGGAAGGAAACGTCGCAGACCCATCAAGGTGGTACTCGTACTGCTCGCCTCATCGAGAGGAATCCAAAGATGTGAGTGGTTAAGCTATGGGATATGAAATGGACGAGCGACCAATAAAACAACATGTATTATGGGGTTGAATGCTTTTTGCTATTCACAAAATAAAACAAAAGCAGTCATGCAAATATCTTATTTAACACAGCACAGCAAAATCAGTTGCACCATTCAATCCCGCTCGTCCAGACGGGGAGAATTCAATCACATTTATTCGATGCGACGTTTCTTTAATGGGATTTAATGAGCGACAACATTTTGACCCCAAACCGAGAGGATTCTGGGATGTTTGCGGTTTTTTGGTAACAATTCTGGAAGAAAACGTAGCAGACCCATCAAGGTGGTACTCGTACTGCTCGGCTCATCGAGTGGAATCCAAAGATATGAGTGGTTAAGCTATGGGATATTAAATGGACGAGCGACCAATAAAACAACATGTATTATGGGGTTGAATGCTTTTTGCTATTCACAAAATAAAACAAAAGCAGTCATGCAAATATCTGTTTTAACACAGCACATCAAAATCAGTTACACCATTCAATCCCCCTCGTCCAGACGGGGAGAATTCAATCACATTTATTCGATGCGACGTTTCTTATGGGATTTAATGAGCGACAACATTTTGACCCCAAATCGAGAGGATTCTGGGATGTTTGTGGTTTTTTTGTAATAACTCTGGAAGGAAACGTCGCAGACCCATCAAGGTGGTACTCTTACTGCTCGCCTCATCGAGTGGAATCCAAAGATATGAGTGGTTAAGCTATGGGATATGAAATGGACGAGCGACCAATAAAACAACATGTATTATGGGGTTGAATGCTTTTTGCTATTCACAAAATAAAACAAAAGCATTCATGCAAATATCTTATTTAACACAGCACAGCGAAATCAGTTGCACCATTCAATCCCCCTCGTCCAGACGGGGAGAATTCAATCACATTTATTCGATGCGACGTTTCTTATGGGATTTAATGAGCGACAACATTTTGACCCCAAACCGAGAGGATTCTGGGATGTTTGTGGTTTTTTGTAATAACTCTGGAAGTAAACGTCGCAGACCCATCAAGGTGGTACTCGTACTGCTCGCCTCATCGAGAGGAATCCAAAGATATGAGTGGTTAAGCTATGGGATATGAAATGGACGAGCGACCAATAAAACAACATGTATTATGGGGTTGAATGCTTTTTGCTATTCACAAAATAAAACAAAAGCAGTCATGCAAATATCTTATTTAACACAGCACAGCAAAATCAGTTGCACCATTCAATCCCGCTCGTCAAGACGGGGAGAATTCAATCACATTTATTCGATGCGACGTTTCTTTAATGGGATTTAATGAGCTACAACATTTTGACCCCAAATCGAGAGGATTCTGGGATGTTTGTGGTTTTTTTTTGGTAATAACTCTGGAAGGAAACGTCGCAGACCCATCAAGGTGGTACTCGTACTGCTCGCCTCATCGAGAGGAATCCAAAGATGTGAGTGGTTAAGCTATGGGATATGAAATGGACGAGCGACCAATAAAACAACATGTATTATGGGGTTGAATGCTTTTTGCTATTCACAAAATAAAACAAAAGCAGTCATGCAAATATCTTATTTAACACAGCACAGCAAAATCAGTTGCACCATTCAATCCCGCTCGTCCAGACGGGGAGAATTCAATCACATTTATTCGATGCGACGTTTCTTTAATGGGATTTAATGAGCGACAACATTTTGACCCCAAACCGAGAGGATTCTGGGATGTTTGCGGTTTTTTGGTAACAATTCTGGAAGGAAACGTAGCAGACCCATCAAGGTGGTACTCGTACTGCTCGCCTCATCGAGTGGAATCCAAAGATATGAGTGGTTAAGCTATGGGATATTAAATGGACGAGCGACCAATAAAACAACATGTATTATGGGGTTGAATGCTTTTTGCTATTCACAAAATAAAACAAAAGCAGTCATGCAAATATCTTATTTAACACAGCACAGCAAAATCAGTTGCACCATTCAATCCCCCTCGTCCAGACGGGGAGAATTCAATCACATTTATTCGATGCGACGTTTCTTATGGGATTTAATGAGCGACAACATTTTGACCCCAAACCGAGAGGATTCTGGGATGTTTGTGGTTTTTTTGTAATAACTCTGGAAGTAAACGTCGCAGACCCATCAAGGTGGTACTCGTACTGCTCGCCTCATCGAGAGGAATCCAAAAATATGAGTGGTTAAGCTAGGGGATATGAAATGGACGAGCGACCAATAAAAGAACATGTATTATGGGGTTGAATGCTTTTTGCTATTCACAAAATAAAACAAAAGCAGTCATGCAAATATCTTATTTAACATAGCACAGCAAAATCAGTTGCACCATTCAATCCCGCTCGTCAAGACGGGGAGAATTCAATCACATTTATTCGATGCGACGTTTCTTTAATGGGATTTAATGAGCGACAACATTTTGACCCCAAACCGAGAGGATTCTGGGATGTTTGCGGTTTTTTGGTAACAATTCTGGAAGGAAACGTAGCAGACCCATCAAGGTGGTACTCGTACTGCTCGCCTCATCGAGTGGAATCCAGAGATATGAGTGGTTAAGCTATGGGATATTAAATGGACGAGCGACCAATAAAGCAACATGTATTATGGGGTTGAATGCTTTTTGCTATTCACAAAATAAAACAAAAGCAGTCATGCAAATATCTGTTTTAACACAGCACATCAAAATCAGTTACACCATTCAATCCCCCTCGTCCAGACGGGGAGAATTCAATCACATTTATTCGATGCGACGTTTCTTATGGGATTTAATGAGCGACAACATTTTGACCCCAAACCAAGAGGATTCTGGGATGTTTGTGGTTTTTTTTGTAATAACTCTGGAAGTAAACGTCGCAGACCCATCAAGGTGGTACTCGTACTGCTCGCCTCATCGAGTGGAATCCAAAGATATGAGTGGTTAAGCTATGGGATATGAAATGGACGAGCGACCAATAAAACAACATGTATTATGGGGTTGAATGCTTTTTGCTATTCACAAAATAAAACAAAATCAGTCATGCAAATATCTTATTTAACACAGCACAGCAAAATCAGTTGCACCATTCAATCCCGCTCGTCAAGACGGGGAGAATTCAATCACATTTATTCGATGCGACGTTTCTTTAATGGGATTTAATGAGCTACAACATTTTGACCCCAAATCGAGAGGATTCTGGGATGTTTGTGGTTTTTTTGTAATAACTCTGGAAGGAAACGTCGCAGAACCATCAAGGTGGTACTCGTACTGCTCGCCTCATCGAGAGGAATCCATAGATATGAGTGGTTAAGCTATGGGATATGAAATGGACGGGCAACCAATTAAACAACATGTATTATGGGGTTGAATGCATTTTTGCTATTCACAAAATAAAACAAAAGCAGTCATGCAAATATCTTATTTAACACAGCACAGCAAAATCAGTTGCACCATTCAATCCCGCTCGTCCAGACGGGGAGAATTCAATGACATTTATTCGATGCGACGTTTCTTATGGGATTTAATGAGCGACAACATTTTGACCCCAAACCGAGAGGATTCTGGGATGTTTGTGGTTTTTTTTTTGTAATAACTCTGGAAGGAAACGTCGCAGACCCATCAAGATGTTACTCCTACTGCTCGCCTCATCGAGAGGAATCCAAAGATATGAGTGTTTAAGCTATGGGATATGAAATGGACGAGCGACCAATAAAACAACATGTATTATGGGGTTGAATGCTTTTTGCTATTCACAAAATAAATCAAAAGCAGTCATGCAAATATCTTATTTAACACAGCACAGCAAAATCAGTTGCACCATTCAATCCCGCTCGTCCAGACGGGGAGAATTCAATCACATTTATTCGATGCGACGTTTCTTATGGGATTTAATGAGCGACAACATTTTGACCCCAAATCGAGAGGCTTCTGGGATGTTTGTGGTTTTTTTGTAATAACTCTGGAAGGAAACGTCGCAGACCCATCAAGCTGGTACTCGTACTGCTCGCCTCATCGAGACGAATCCAAAGATATGAGTGGTTAAGCTATGGGACATGAAATGGACGAGCGACCAATAAAACAACATGTATTATGGGGTTGAATGCTTTTTGCTATTCACAAAATAAAACAAAAGCAGTAAAGCAAATATCTTATTTAACACAGCACAGCAAAATCAGTTGCACCATTCAATCCCGCTCGTCCAGACGGGGAGAATTCAATCACATTTATTCGATGCGACGTTTCTTTAATGGGATTTAATGAGCGACACCATTTTGACCCCAAACCGAGAGGATTCTGGGATGTTTGTGGTTTTTTGGTAACAACTCTGGAAGGAAACGTCGCAGACCCATCAAGGTGGTACTCGTACTGCTCGCCTCATCGAGTGGAATCCAAAGATATGAGTGGTTAAGCTATGGGATATGAAATGGACGAGTGACCAATAAAACAACATGTATTATGGGGTTGAATGCTTTTTGCTATTCACAAAATAAAACAAAAGCAGTCATGCAAATATCTGTTTTAACACAGCACAGCAAAATCAGTTATACCATTCAATCCCCCTCGTCCAGACGGGGAGAATTCAATCATATTTATTCGATGCGACGTATCTTATGGGATTTAATGAGCGACAACATTTTGACCCCAAACCGAGAGGATTCTGGGATGTTTGTGGTTTTTTGGTAACAACTCTGGAAGGAAACGTCGCAGACCCATCAAGGTGGTACTCGTACTGCTCGCCTCATCGAGTGGAATCCAAAGATATGAGTGGTTAAGCTATGGGATATGAAATGGACGAGTGACCAATAAAACAACATGTATTATGGGGTTGAATGCTTTTTGCTATTCACAAAATAAAACAAAAGCAGTCATGCAAATATCTGTTTTAACACAGCACAGCAAAATCAGTTATACCATTCAATCCCCCTCGTCCAGACGGGGAGAATTCAATCATATTTATTCGATGCGACGTATCTTATGGGATTTAATGAGCGACAACATTTTGACCCCAAACCGAGAGGATTCTGGGATGTTTGTGTTTTTTTTGTAATAACTCTGGAAGGAAACGTCGCAGACCCATCAAGGTGGTACTCGTACTGCTCGCCTCATCGAGTGGAATCCAAAGATATGAGTGGTTAAGCTATGGGATATGAAATGGACGAGCGACCAATAAAACAACATGTATTATGGGGTTGAATGCTTTTTGCTATTCACAAAATAAAACAAAAGCAGTCATGCAAATATCTTATTTAACACAGCACAGCAAAATCAGTTGCACCATTCAATCCCGCTCGTCAAGACGGGGAGAATTCAATCACATTTATTCGATGCGACGTTTCTTTAATGGGATTTAATGAGCTACAACATTTTGACCCCAAATCGAGAGGATTCTGGGATGTTTGTGGTTTTTTTGTAATAACTCTGGAAGGAAACGTCGCAGAACCATCAAGATGGTACTCGTACTGCTCGCCTCATCGAGAGGAATCCATAGATATGAGTGGTTAAGCTATGGGATATGAAATGGACGGGCAACCAATTAAACAACATGTATTATGGGGTTGAATGCTTTTTTGCTATTCACAAAATAAAACAAATGCAGTCATGCAAATATCTTATTTAACACAGCACAGCAAAATCAGTTGCACCATTCAATCCCGCTCGTCCAGACGGGGAGAATTCAATGACATTTATTCGATGCGACGTTTCTTATGGGATTTAATGAGCGACAACATTTTGACCCCAAACCGAGAGGATTCTGGGATGTTTGTGGTTTTTTTTTTTGTAATAACTCTGGAAGGAAACGTCGCAGACCCATCAAGATGTTACTCCTACTGCTCGCCTCATCGAGAGGAATCCAAAGATATGAGTGTTTAAGCTATGGGATATGAAATGGACGAGCGACCAATAAAACAACATGTATTATGGGATTGAATGCTTTTTGCTATTCACAAAATAAAACAAAAGCAGTCATGCAAATATCTTATTTAACACAGCACAGCAAAATCAGTTGCACCATTCAATCCCGCTCGTCAAGACGGGGAGAATTCAATCACATTTATTCGATGCGACGTTTCTTATGGGATTTAATGAGCGACAACATTTTGACCCCAAATCGAGAGGCTTCTGGGATGTTTGTGGTTTTTTTGTAATAACTCTGGAAGGAAACGTCGCAGACCCATCAAGCTGGTACTCGTACTGCTCGCCTCATCGAGAGGAATCCATAGATATGAGTGGTTAAGGTATGGGATATGAAATGGACGGGCAACCAATTAAACAACATGTATTATGGGGTTGAATGCGTTTTTGCTATTCACAAAAAAAAAAAAGCAGTCATGCAAATATCTTATTTAACACAGCACAGCAAAATCAGTTGCACCATTCAATCCCGCTCGTCCAGACGGGGAGAATTCAATGACATCTATTCGATGCGACGTTTCTTATGGGATTTAATGAGCGACAACATTTTGACCCCAAACCGAGAGGATTCTGGGATGTTTGTGGTTTTTTTGTAATAACTCTGGAAGGAAACCTCGCAGACCCATCAAGGTGGTACTCGTACTGCTCGCCTCATCGAGTGGAATCCAAAGATATGAGTGGTTAAGCTATGGGATATGAAATGGACGAGCGACCAATAAAACAACATGTATTATGGGGTTGAATGCTTTTTGCTATTCACAAAATAAAACAAAAGCAGTCATGCAAATATCTGTTTTAACACAGCACATCAAAATCAGTTACACCATTCAATCCCCCTCGTCCAGACGGGGAGAATTCAATCACATTTATTCGATGCGACGTTTCTTATGGGATTTAATGAGCGACAACATTTTGACCCCAAATCGAGAGGATTCTGGGATGTTTGTGGTTTTTTTGTAATAACTCTGGAAGGAAACGTCGCAGACCCATCAAGGTGGTACTCGTACTGCTCGCCTCATCGAGTGGAATCCAAAGATATGAGTGGTTAAGCTATGGGATATGAAATGGACGAGCGACCAATAAAACAACATGTATTATGGGGTTGAATGCTTTTTGCTATTCACAAAATAAAACAAAAGCATTCATGCAAATATCTTATTTAACACAGCACAGCAAAATCAGTTGCACCATTCAATCCCCCTCGTCCAGACGGGGAGAATTCAATCACATTTATTCGATGCGACGTTTCTTATGGGATTTAATGAGCGACAACATTTTGACCCCAAACCGAGAGGATTCTGGGATGTTTGTGGTTTTTTTGTAATAACTCTGGAAGTAAACGTCGCAGACCCATCAAGGTGGTTCTCGTACTGCTCGCCTCATCGAGAGGAATCCAAAGATATGAGTGGTTAAGCTATGGGATATGAAATGGACGAGCGACCAATAAAACAACATGTATTATGGGGTTGAATGCTTTTTGCTATTCACAAAATAAAACAAAAGCAGTCATGCAAATATCTTATTTAACACAGCACAGCAAAATCAGTTGCACCATTCAATCCCGCTCGTCAAGACGGGGAGAATTCAATCACATTTATTCGATGCGACGTTTCTTTAATGGGATTTAATGAGCTACAACATTTTGACCCCAAATCGAGAGGATTCTGGGATGTTTGTGGTTTTTTTTTGGTAATAACTCTGGAAGGAAACGTCGCAGACCCATCAAGGTGGTACTCGTACTGCTCGCCTCATCGAGAGGAATCCAAAGATGTGAGTGGTTAAGCTATGGGATATGAAATGGACGAGCGACCAATAAAACAACATGTATTATGGGGTTGAATGCTTTTTGCTATTCACAAAATAAAACAAAAGCAGTCATGCAAATATCTTATTTAACACAGCACAGCAAAATCAGTTGCACCATTCAATCCCGCTCGTCCAGACGGGGAGAATTCAATCACATTTATTCGATGCGACGTTTCTTTAATGGGATTTAATGAGCGACAACATTTTGACCCCAAACCGAGAGGATTCTGGGATGTTTGCGGTTTTTTGGTAACAATTCTGGAAGGAAACGTAGCAGACCCATCAAGCTGGTACTCGTACTGCTCGCCTCATCGAGTGGAATCCAAAGATATGAGTGGTTAAGCTATGGGATATTAAATGGACGAGCGACCAATAAAACAACATGTATTATGGGGTTGAATGCTTTTTGCTATTCACAAAATAAAACAAAAGCAGTCATGCAAATATCTTATTTAACACAGCACAGCAAAATCAGTTGCACCATTCAATCCCCCTCGTCCAGACGGGGAGAATTCAATCACATTTATTCGATGCGACGTTTCTTATGGGATTTAATGAGCGACAACATTTTGACCCCAAACCGAGAGGATTCTGGGATGTTTGTGGTTTTTTTGTAATAACTCTGGAAGTAAACGTCGCAGACCCATCAAGGTGGTACTCGTACTGCTCGCCTCATCGAGAGGAATCCAAAGATATGAGTGGTTAAGCTAGGGGATATGAAATGGACGAGCGACCAATAAAAGAACATGTATTATGGGGTTGAATGCTTTTTGCTATTCACAAAATAAAACAAAAGCAGTCATGCAAATATCTTATTTAACATAGCACAGCAAAATCAGTTGCACCATTCAATCCCGCTCGTCAAGGCGGGGAGAATTCAATCACATTTATTCGATGCGACGTTTCTTTAATGGGATTTAATGAGCGACAACATTTTGACCCCAAACCGAGAGGATTCTGGGATGTTTGCGGTTTTTTGGTAACAATTCTGGAAGGAAACGTAGCAGACCCATCAAGGTGGTACTCGTACTGCTCGCCTCATCGAGTGGAATCCAGAGATATGAGTGGTTAAGCTATGGGATATTAAATGGACGAGCGACCAATAAAGCAACATGTATTATGGGGTTGAATGCTTTTTGCTATTCACAAAATAAAACAAAAGCAGTCATGCAAATATCTGTTTTAACACAGCACATCAAAATCAGTTACACCATTCAATCCCCCTCGTCCAGACGGGGAGAATTCAATCACATTTATTCGATGCGACGTTTCTTATGGGATTTAATGAGCGACAACATTTTGACCCCAAACCAAGAGGATTCTGGGATGTTTGTGGTTTTTTTTGTAATAACTCTGGAAGTAAACGTCGCAGACCCATCAAGGTGGTACTCGTACTGCTCGCCTCATCGAGTGGAATCCAAAGATATGAGTGGTTAAGCTATGGGATATGAAATGGACGAGCGACCAATAAAACAACATGTATTATGGGGTTGAATGCTTTTTGCTATTCACAAAATAAAACAAAATCAGTCATGCAAATATCTTATTTAACACAGCACAGCAAAATCAGTTGCACCATTCAATCCCGCTCGTCAAGACGGGGAGAATTCAATCACATTTATTCGATGCGACGTTTCTTTAATGGGATTTAATGAGCTACAACATTTTGACCCCAAATCGAGAGGATTCTGGGATGTTTGTGGTTTTTTTGTAATAACTCTGGAAGGAAACGTCGCAGAACCATCAAGGTGGTACTCGTACTGCTCGCCTCATCGAGAGGAATCCATAGATATGAGTGGTTAAGCTATGGGATATGAAATGGACGGGCAACCAATTAAACAACATGTATTATGGGGTTGAATGCATTTTTGCTATTCACAAAATAAAACAAAAGCAGTCATGCAAATATCTTATTTAACACAGCACAGCAAAATCAGTTGCACCATTCAATCCCGCTCGTCCAGACGGGGAGAATTCAATGACATTTATTCGATGCGACGTTTCTTATGGGATTTAATGAGCGACAACATTTTGACCCCAAACCGAGAGGATTCTGGGATGTTTGTGGTTTTTTTTTTGTAATAACTCTGGAAGGAAACGTCGCAGACCCATCAAGATGTTACTCCTACTGCTCGCCTCATCGAGAGGAATCCAAAGATATGAGTGTTTAAGCTATGGGATATGAAATGGACGAGCGACCAATAAAACAACATGTATTATGGGGTTGAATGCTTTTTGCTATTCACAAAATAAATCAAAAGCAGTCATGCAAATATCTTATTTAACACAGCACAGCAAAATCAGTTGCACCATTCAATCCCGCTCGTCCAGATGGGGAGAATTCAATCACATTTATTCGATGCGACGTTTCTTATGGGATTTAATGAGCGACAACATTTTGACCCCAAATCGAGAGGCTTCTGGGATGTTTGTGGTTTTTTTGTAATAACTCTGGAAGGAAACGTCGCAGACCCATCAAGCTGGTACTCGTACTGCTCGCCTCATCGAGACGAATCCAAAGATATGAGTGCTTAAGCTATGGGACATGAAATGGACGAGCGACCAATAAAACAACATGTATTATGGGGTTGAATGCTTTTTGCTATTCACAAAATAAAACAAAAGCAGTAAAGCAAATATCTTATTTAACACAGCACAGCAAAATCAGTTGCACCATTCAATCCCGCTCGTCCAGACGGGGAGAATTCAATCACATTTATTCGATGCGACGTTTCTTTAATGGGATTTAATGAGCGACAACATTTTGACCCCAAACCGAGAGGATTCTGGGATGTTTGTGGTTTTTTTGTAATAACTCTGGAAGGAAACGTCGCAGACCCATCAAGGTGGTACTCGTACTGCTCGCCTCATCGAGTGGAATCCAAAGATATGAGTGGTTAAGCTATGGGATATGAAATGGACGAGTGACCAATAAAACAACATGTATTATGGGGTTGAATGCTTTTTGCTATTCACAAAATAAAACAAAAGCAGTCATGCAAATATCTGTTTTAACACAGCACAGCAAAATCAGTTATACCATTCAATCCCACTCGTCCAGACGGGGAGAATTCAATCATATTTATTCGATGCGACGTATCTTATGGGATTTAATGAGCGACAACATTTTGACCCCAAACCGAGAGGATTCTGGGATGTTTGTGTTTTTTTTGTAATAACTCTGGAAGGAAACGTCGCAGACCCATCAAGGTGGTACTCGTACTGCTCGCCTCATCGAGTGGAATCCAAAGATATGAGTGGTTAAGCTATGGGATATGAAATGGACGAGCGACCAATAAAACAACATGTATTATGGGGTTGAATGCTTTTTGCTATTCACAAAATAAAACAAAAGCAGTCATGCAAATATCTTATTTAACACAGCACAGCAAAATCAGTTGCACCATTCAATCCCGCTCGTCAAGACGGGGAGAATTCAATCACATTTATTCGATGCGACGTTTCTTTAATGGGATTTAATGAGCTACAACATTTTGACCCCAAATCGAGAGGATTCTGGGATGTTTGTGGTTTTTTTGTAATAACTCTGGAAGGAAACGTCGCAGAACCATCAAGATGGTACTCGTACTGCTCGCCTCATCGAGAGGAATCCATAGATATGAGTGGTTAAGCTATGGGATATGAAATGGACGGGCAACCAATTAAACAACATGTATTATGGGGTTGAATGCTTTTTTGCTATTCACAAAATAAAACAAATGCAGTCATGCAAATATCTTATTTAACACAGCACAGCAAAATCAGTTGCACCATTCAATCCCGCTCGTCCAGACGGGGAGAATTCAATGACATTTATTCGATGCGACGTTTCTTATGGGATTTAATGAGCGACAACATTTTGACCCCAAACCGAGAGGATTCTGGGATGTTTGTGGTTTTGTTTTTGTAATAACTCTGGAAGGAAACGTCGCAGACCCATCAAGATGTTACTCCTACTGCTCGCCTCATCGAGAGGAATCCAAAGATATGAGTGTTTAAGCTATGGGATATGAAATGGACGAGCGACCAATAAAACAACATGTATTATGGGGTTGAATGCTTTTTGCTATTCACAAAATAAAACAAAAGCAGTCATGCAAATATCTTATTTAACACAGCACAGCAAAATCAGTTGCACCATTCAATCCCGCTCGTCCAGACGGGGAGAATTCAATCACATTTATTCGATGCGACGTTTCTTATGGGATTTAATGAGCGACAACATTTTGACCCCAAATCGAGAGGCTTCTGGGATGTTTGTGGTTTTTTTGTAATAACTCTGGAAGGAAACGTCGCAGACCCATCAAGATGTTACTCCTACTGCTCGACTCATCGAGAGGAATCCAAAGATATGAGTGTTTAAGCTATGGGATATGAAATTGACGAGCGACCAATAAAACAACATGTATTATGGGGTTGAATGCTTTTTGCTATTCACAAAATAAAACAAAAGCAGTCATGCAAATATCTTATTTAACACAGCACAGCAAAATCAGTTGCACCATTCAATCCCGCTCGTCCAGACGGGGAGAATTCAATCACATTTATTCGATGCGACGTTTCTTATGGGATTTAATGAGCGACAACATTTTGACCCCAAATCGAGAGGCTTCTGGGATGTTTGTGGTTTTTTTGTAATAACTCTGGAAGGAAACGTCGCAGACCCATCAAGCTGGTACTCGTACTGCTCGCCTCATCGAGAGGAATCCATAGATATGAGTGGTTAAGGTATGGGATATGAAATGGACGGGCAACCAATTAAACAACATGTATTATGGGGTTGAATGCGTTTTTGCTATTCACAAAATAAAAAAAAGCAGTCATGCAAATATCTTATTTAACACAGCACAGCAAAATCAGTTGCACCATTCAATCCCGCTCGTCCAGACGGGGAGAATACAATGACATCTATTCGATGCGACGTTTCTTATGGGATTTAATGAGCGACAACATTTTGACCCCAAACCGAGAGGATTCTGGGATGTTTGTGGTTTTTTTGTAATAACTCTGGAAGTAAACGTCGCAGACCCATCAAGGTGGTACTCGTACTGCTCGCCTCATCGAGAGAAATCCAAAGATATGAGTGGTTAAGCTATGGGATGTGAAATGGACGAGCGACCAATAAAACAACATGTATTATGGGGTTGAATGCTCTTTGCTATTCACAAAATAAAACAAAAGCAGTCATGCAAATATCTTATTTAACACAGCACAGCAAAATCAGTTGCACCATTCAATCCCGCTCGTCAAGACGGGGAGAATTCAATCACATTTATTCGATGCGACGTTTCTTTAATGGGATTTAATGAGCTACAACATTTTGACCCCAAATCGAGAGGATTCTGGGATGTTTGTGGTTTTTTTGTAATAACTCTGGAAGGAAACGTCGCAGAACCATCAAGGTGGTACTCGTACTGCTCGCCTCATCGAGAGGAATCCATAGATATGAGTGGTTAAGCTATGGAATATGAAATGGACGGGCAACCAATTAAACAACATGTATTATGGGGTTGAATGCGTTTTTGCTATTCACTAAATAAAACAAAAGCAGTTATGCAAATATCTTATTTAACACAGCACAGCAAAATCAGTTGCACCATTCAATCCCGCTCGTCCAGACGGGGAGAATTCAATGACATTTATTCGATGCGACGTTTCTTATGGGATTTAATGAGCGACAACATTTTGACCCCAAACCGAGAGGATTCTGGGATGTTTGTGGGTTTTTTTTTGTAATAACTCTGGAAGGAAACGTCGCAGACCCATCAAGATGTTACTCCTACTGCTCGCCTCATCGAGAGGAATCCAAAGATATGAGTGTTTAACCTATGGGATATGAAATGGACGAGCGACCAATAAAACAACATGTATTATGGGGTTGAATGCTTTTTGCTATTCACAAAATAAAACAAAAGCAGTCATGCAAATATCTTATTTAACACAGCACAGCAAAATCAGTTGCACCATTCAATCCCGCTCGTCCAGACGGGGAGAATTCAATCACATTTATTCGATGCGACGTTTCTTATGGGATTTAATGAGCGACAACATTTTGACCCCAAATCGAGAGGCTTCTGGGATGTTTGTGGTTTTTTTGTAATAACTCTGGAAGGAAACGTCGCAGACCCATCAAGATGTTACTCCTACTGCTCGACTCATCGAGAGGAATCCAAAGATATGAGTGTTTAAGCTATGGGATATGAAATGGACGAGCGACCAATAAAACAACATGTATTATGGGGTTGAATGCTTTTTGCTATTCACAAAATAAAACAAAAGCAGTCATGCAAATATCTTATTTAACACAGCACAGCAAAATCAGTTGCACCATTCAATCCCGCTCGTCCAGCCGGGGAGAATTCAATCACATTTATTCGATGCAACGTTTCTTATGGGATTTAATGAGCGACAACATTTTGACCCCAAATCGAGAGGCTTCTGGGATGTTTGTGTTTTTTTTGTAATAACTCTGGAAGGAAACGTCGCAGACCCATCAAGCTGGTACTCGTACTGCTCGCCTCATCGAGAGGAATCCAAAGATATGAGTGGTTAAGGTATGGGATATGAAATGGACGGGCAACCAATTAAACAACATGTATTATGGGGTTGAATGCTTTTTTGCTATTCACAAAATAAAACAAAAGCAGTCATGCAAATATCTTATTTAACACAGCACAGCAAAATCAGTTGCACCATTCAATCCCGCTCGTCCAGACGGGGAGAATTCAATGACATTTATTCGATGCGACGTTTCTTATGGGATTTAATGAGCGACAACATTTTGACCCCAAACCGAGAGGATTCTGGGATGTTTGTGGTTTTTTTTGTAATAACTCTGGAAGTAAACGTCGCAGACCCATCAAGGTGGTACTCGTACTGCTCGCCTCATCGAGAGAAATCCAAATATATGAGTGGTTAAGCTATGCAATGTGAAATGGACGAGCGACCAATAAAAGAACATGTATTATGGGGTTGAATGCTTTTTGCTATTCACAAAATAAAACAAAAGCAGTCATGCAAATATCTTATTTAACACAGCACAGCAAAATCAGTTGCACCATTCAATCCCGCTCGTCCAGACGGGGAGAATTCAATCACATTTATTCGATGCGACGTTTCTTTAATGGGATTTAATGAGCGACAACATTTTGACCCCAAACCGAGAGGATTCTGGGATGTTTGCGGTTTTTTGGTAACAATTCTGGAAGGAAACGTAGCAGACCCATCAAGGTGGTACTCGTACTGCTCGCCTCATCGAGTGGAATCCAAAGATATGAGTGGTTAAGCTATGGGATATGAAATGGACGAGCGACCAATAAAACAACATGTATTATGGGGTTGAATGCTTTTTGCTATTCACAAAATAAAACAAAAGCAGTCATGCAAATATCTTATTTAACACAGCACAGCAAAATCAGTTGCACCATTCAATCCCGCTCGTCAAGACGGGGAGAATTCAATCACATTTATTCGATGCGACGTTTCTTTAATGGGATTTAATGAGCTACAACATTTTGACCCCAAATCGAGAGGATTCTGGGATGTTTGTGGTTTTTTTTTGTAATAACTCTGGAAGGAAACGTCGCAGACCCATCAAGATGTTACTCCTACTGCTCGCCTCATCGAGAGGAATCCAAAGATATGAGTGTTTAAGCTATGGGATATGAAATGGACGAGCGACCAATAAAACAACATGTATTATGGGGTTGAATGCTTTTTGCTATTCACAAAATAAAACAAAAGCAGTCATGCAAATATCTTATTTAACACAGCACAGCAAAATCAGTTGCACCATTCAATCCCGCTCGTCCAGACGGGGAGAATTCAATCACATTTATTCGATGCGACGTTTCTTATGGGATTTAATGAGCGACAACATTTTGACCCCAAATCGAGAGGCTTCTGGGATGTTTGTTGTTTTTTTGTAATAACTCTGGAAGGAAACGTCGCAGACCCATCAAGCTGGTACTCGTACTGCTCGCCTCATCGAGTCGAATCCAAAGATATGAGTGGTTAAGCTATGGGACATGAAATGGACGAGCGACCAATAAAACAACATGTATTATGGGGTTGAATGCTTTTTGCTATTCACAAAATAAAACAAAAGCAGTAAAGCAAATATCTTATTTAACACAGCACAGCAAAATCAGTTGCACCATTCAATCCCGCTCGTCCAGACGGGGAGAATTCAATCACATTTATTCGATGCGACGTTTCTTTAATGGGATTTAATGAGCGACAACATTTTGACCCCAAACCGAGAGGATTCTGGGATGTTTGTGGTTTTTTGGTAACAACTCTGGAAGGAAACGTCGCAGACCCATCAAGGTGGTACTCGTACTGCTCGCCTCATCGAGTGGAATCCAAAGATATGAGTGGTTAAGCTATAGGATATGAAATGGACGAGTGACCAATAAAACAACATGTATTATGGGGTTGAATGCTTTTTGCTATTCACAAAATAAAACAAAAGCAGTCATGCAAATATCTGTTTTAACACAGCACAGCAAAATCAGTTATACCATTCAATCCCCCTCGTCCAGGCGGGGAGAATTCAATCATATTTATTCGATGCGACGTATCTTATGGGATTTAATGAGCGACAACATTTTGACCCCAAACCGAGAGGATTCTGGGATGTTTGTGTTTTTTTTGTAATAACTCTGGAAGGAAACGTCGCAGACCCATCAAGGTGGTACTCGTACTGCTCGCCTCATCGAGTGGAATCCAAAGATATGAGTGGTTAAGCTATGGGATATGAAATGGACGAGCGACCAATAAAACAACATGTATTATGGGGTTGAATGCTTTTTGCTATTCACGAAATAAAACAAAAGCAGTCATGCAAATATCTTATTTAACACAGCACAGCAAAATCAGTTGCACCATTCAATCCCGCTCGTCAAGACGGGGATAATTCAATCACATTTATTCGATGCGACGTTTCTTTAATGGGATTTAATGAGCTACAACATTTTGACCCCAAATCGAGAGGATTCTGGGATGTTTGTGGTTTTTTTGTAATAACTCTGGAAGGAAACGTCGCAGAACCATCAAGGTGGTACTCGTACTGCTCGCCTCATCGAGAGGAATCCATAGATATGAGTGGTTAAGCTATGGGATATGAAATGGACGGGCAACCAATTAAACAACATGTATTATGGGGTTGAATGCTTTTTTGCTATTCACAAAATAAAACAAATGCAGTCATGCAAATATCTTATTTAACACAGCACAGCAAAATCAGTTGCACCATTCAATCCCGCTCGTCCAGACGGGGAAAATTCAATGACATTTATTCGATGCGACGTTTCTTATGGGATTTAATGAGCGACAACATTTTGACCCCAAACCGAGAGGATTCTGGGATGTTTGTGGTTTTTTTTTTTGTAATAACTCTGGAAGGAAACGTCGCAGACCCATCAAGATGTTACTCCTACTGCTCGCCTCATCGAGAGGAATCCAAAGATATGAGTGTTTAAGCTATGGGATATGAAATGGACGAGCGACCAATAAAACAACATGTATTATGGGGTTGAATGCTTTTTGCTATTCACAAAATAAAACAAAAGCAGTAAAGTAAATATCTTATTTAACACAGCACAGCAAAATCAGTTGCACCATTCAATCCCGCTCGTCCAAACGGGGAGAATTCAATCACATTTATTCGATGCGACGTTTCTTTAATGGGATTTAATGAGCGACAACATTTTGACCCCAAACCGAGAGGATTCTGGGATGTTTGTGGTTTTTTGGTAACAACTCTGGAAGGAAACGTCGCAGACCCATCAAGGTGGTACTCGTACTGCTCGCCTCATCGAGTGGAATCCAAAGATATGAGTGGTTAAGCTATGGGATATGAAATGGACGAGTGACCAATAAAACAACATGTATTATGGGGTTGAATGCTTTTTGCTATTCACAAAATAAAACAAAAGCAGTCATGCAAATATCTGTTTTAACACAGCACATCAAAATCAGTTACACCATTCAATCCCCCTCGTCCAGACGGGGAGAATTCAATCACATTTATTCGATGCGACGTTTCTTATGGGATTTAATGAGCGACAACATTTTGACCCCAAACCGAGAGGATTCTGGGATGTTTGTGGTTTTTTTGTAATAACTCTGGAAGTAAACGTCGCAGACCCATCAAGGTGGTACTCGTACTGCTCGCCTCATCGAGCGGAATCCAAAGATATGAGTGGTTAAGCTATGGGATATGAAATGGACGAGCGACCAATAAAACAACATGTATTATGGGGTTGAATGCTTTTTGCTATTCACAAAATAAAACAAAAGCAGTCATGCAAATATCTTATTTAACACAGCACAGCAAAATCAGTTGCACCATTCAATCCCGCTCGTCAAGACGGGAAGAATTAAATCACATTTATTCGATGCGACGTTTCTTTAATGGGATTTAATGAGCTACAACATTTTGACCTCAAATCGAGAGGATTCTGGGATGTTTGTGGTTTTTTTGTAATAACTCTGGAAGGAAACGTCGGAGAACCATCAAGGTGGTACTCTTACTGCTCGCCTCATCGAGAGGAATCCATAGATATGAGTGGTTAAGCTATGGGATATGAAATGGACGGGCAACCAATTAAACAACATGTATTATGGGGTTGAATGCTTTTTGCTATTCACAAAATAAAACAAAAGCAGTCATGCAAATATCTTATTTAACACACCACAGCAAAATCAGTTGCACCATTCAATCCCGCTCGTGCAGACGGGGAGAATTCAATGACATGTATTCGATGCGACGTTTCTTATGGGATTTAATGAGCGACAACATTTTGACCCCAAACCGAGAGGATTCTGGGATGTTTGTGGTTTTTTTTTGTAATAACTCTGGAAGGAAACGTCGCAGACCCATCAAGGTGTTACTCCTACTGCTCGCCTCATCGAGAGGAATCCAAAGATATGAGTGTTTAAGCTATGGGATATGAAATGGACGAGCGACCAATAAAACAACATGTATTATGGGGTTGAATGCTTTTTGCTATTCACAAAATAAAACAAAAGCAGTCATGCAAATATCTTATTTAACACAGCACAGCAAAATCAGTTGCACCATTCAATCCCGCTCGTCCAGACGGGGAGAATTCAATCACATTTATTCGATGCGACGTTTCTTATGGGATTTAATGAGCGACAACATTTTGACCCCAAATCGAGAGGCTTCTGGGATGTTTGTGGTTTTTTTGTAATAACTCTGGAAGGAAACGTCGCAGACCCATCAAGCTGGTACTCGTACTGCTCGCCTCATCGAGACGAATCCAAAGATATGAGTGGTTAAGCTATGGGACATGAAATGGACGAACGACCAATAAAACAACATGTATTATGGGGTTGAATGCTTTTTGCTATTCACAAAATAAAACAAAAGCAGTAAAGCAAATATCTTATTTAACACAGCACAGCAAAATCAGTTGCACCATTCAATCCCGCTCGTCCAGACGGGGAGAATTCAATCACATTTATTCGATGCGACGTTTATTTAATGGGATTTAATGAGCGACAACATTTTGATCCCAAACCGAGAGGATTCTGGGATGTTTGTGGTTTTTTGGTAACAACTCTGGAAGGAAACGTCGCAGACCCATCAAGGTGGTACTCGTACTGCTCGCCTCATCGAGTGGAATCCAAAGATATGAGTGGTTAAGCTATGGGATATGAAATGGACGAGTGACCAATAAAACCACATGTATTATGGGGTTGAATGCTTTTTGCTATTCACAAAATAAAACAAAAGCAGTCATGCAAATATCTGTTTTAACACTGCACAGCAAAATCAGTTATACCATTCAATCCCCCTCGTCCAGACGGGGAGAATTCAATCATATTTATTCGATGCGACGTATCTTATGGGATTTAATGAGCGACAACATTTTGACCCCAAACCGAGAGGATTCTGGGATGTTTGTGTTTTTTTTGTAATAACTCTGGAAGGCAACGTCGCAGACCCATCAAGGTGGTACTCGTACTGCTCGCCTCATCGAGTGGAATCCAAAGATATGAGTGGTTAAGCTATGGGATATGAAATGGACGAGCGACCAATAAAACAACATGTATTATGGGGTTGAATGCTTTTTGCTATTCACAAAATAAAACAAAAGCAGTCATGCAAATATCTTATTTAACACAGCACAGCAAAATCAGTTGCACCATTCAATCCCGCTCGTCCAGACGGGGAGAATTCAATCACATTTATTCGATGCGACGTTTCTTATGGGATTTAATGAGCGACAACATTTTGACCCCAAATCGAGAGGCTTCTGGGATGTTTGTGGTTTTTTTGCAATAACTCTGGAAGGAAACGTCGCAGACCCATCAAGCTGGTACTCGTACTGCTCGCCTCATCGAGACGAATCCAAAGATATGAGTGGTTAAGCTATGGGACATGAAATGGACGAGCGACCAATAAAACAACATGTATTATGGGGTTGAATGCTTTTTGCTATTCACAAAATAAAACAAAAGCAGTAAAGCAAATATCTTATTTAACACAGCACAGCAAAATCAGTTGCACAATTCAATCCCGCTCGTCCAGACGGGGAGAATTCAATCACATTTATTCGATGCGACGTTTCTTTAATGGGATTTAATGAGCGACAACATTTTGACCCCAAACCGAGAGGATTCTGGGATGTTTGCGGTTTTTTGGTAACAATTCTGGAAGCAAACGTAGCAGACCCATCAAGGTGGTACTCGTACTGCTCGCCTCATCGAGTGGAATCCAAAGATATGAGTGGTTAAGCTATGGGACATGAAATGGACGAACGACCAATAAAACAACATGTATTATGGGGTTGAATGCTTTTTGCTATTCACAAAATAAAACAAAAGCAGTAAAGCAAATATCTTATTTAACACAGCACAGCAAAATCAGTTGCACCATTCAATCCCGCTCGTCCAGACGGGGAGAATTCAATCACATTTATTCGATGCGACGTTTATTTAATGGGATTTAATGAGCGACAACATTTTGACCCCAAACCGAGAGGATTCTGGGATGTTTGTGGTTTTTTGGTAACAACTCTGGAAGGAAACGTCGCAGACCCATCAAGGTGGTACTCGTACTGCTCGCCTCATCGAGTGGAATCCAAAGATATGAGTGGTTAAGCTATGGGATATGAAATGGACGAGTGACCAATAAAACCACATGTATTATGGGGTTGAATGCTTTTTGCTATTCACAAAATAAAACAAAAGCAGTCATGCAAATATCTGTTTTAACACAGCACAGCAAAATCAGTTATACCATTCAATCCCCCTCGTCCAGACGGGGAGAATTCAATCATATTTATTCGATGCGACGTATCTTATGGGATTTAATGAGCGACAACATTTTGACCCCAAACCGAGAGGATTCTGGGATGTTTGTGTTTTTTTTGTAATAACTCTGGAAGGCAACGTCGCAGACCCATCAAGGTGGTACTCGTACTGCTCGCCTCATCGAGTGGAATCCAAAGATATGAGTGGTTAAGCTATGGGATATGAAATGGACGAGCGACCAATAAAACAACATGTATTATGGGGTTGAATGCTTTTTGCTATTCACAAAATAAAACAAAAGCAGTCATGCAAATATCTTATTTAACACAGCACAGCAAAATCAGTTGCACCATTCAATCCCGCTCGTCCAGACGGGGAGAATTCAATCACATTTATTCGATGCGACGTTTCTTATGGGATTTAATGAGCGACAACATTTTGACCCCAAATCGAGAGGCTTCTGGGATGTTTGTGGTTTTTTTGCAATAACTCTGGAAGGAAACGTCGCAGACCCATCAAGCTGGTACTCGTACTGCTCGCCTCATCGAGTGGAATCCAAAGATATGAGTGGTTAAGCTATGGGATATGAAATGGACGAGCGACCAATAAAACAACATGTATTATGGGGTTGAATGCTTTTTGCTATTCACAAAATAAAACAAAAGCAGTCATGCAAATATCTGTTTTAACACAGCACATCAAAATCAGTTACACCATTCAATCCCCGTCGTCCAGACGGGGAGAATTCAATCACATTTATTCGATGCGACGTTTCTTATGGGATTTAATGAGCGACAACATTTTGACCCCAAATCGAGAGGCTTCTGGGATGTTTGCAGTTTTTTGGTAACAATTCTGGAAGCAAACGTAGCAGACCCATCAAGGTGGTACTCGTACTGCTCGCCTCATCGAGTGGAATGCAAAGATATGAGTGGTTAAGCTATGGGATATGAAATGGACGAGCGACCAATAAAACAACATGTATTATGGGGTTGAATGCTTTTTGCTATTCACAAAATAAAACAAAAGCAGTCATGCAAATATCTGTTTTAACACAGCACATCAAAATCAGTTACACCATTCAATCCCCCTCGTCCAGACGGGGAGAATTCAATCACATTTATTCGATGCGACGTTTCTTATGGGATTTAATGAGCGACAACATTTTGACCCCAAACCGAGAGGATTCTGGGATGTTTGTGGTTTTTTTGTAATAACTCTGGAAGTAAACGTTGCAGACCCATCAAGGTGGTACTCGTACTGCTCGCCTCATCGAGAGGAATCCAAAGATATGAGTGGTTAAGCTATGGGATATGAAATGGACGAGCGACCAATAAAACAACATGTATTATGGGGTTGAATGCTTTTTGCTATTCACAAAATAAAACAAAAGCAGTCATGCAAATATCTTATTTAACACAGCACAGCAAAATCAGTTGCACCATTCAATCCCGCTCGTCAAGACGGGAAGAATTAAATCACATTTATTCGATGCGACGTTTCTTTAATGGGATTTAATGAGCTACAACATTTTGACCCCAAATCGAGAGGATTCTGGGATGTTTGTGGTTTTTTTGTAATAACTCTGGAAGGAAACGTCGGAGAACCATCAAGGTGGTACTCTTACTGCTCGCCTCATCGAGAGGAATCCATAGATATGAGTGGTTAAGCTATGGGATATGAAATGGACGGGCAACCAATTAAACAACATGTATTATGGGGTTGAATGCTTTTTGCTATTCACAAAATAAAACAAAAGCAGTCATGCAAATATCTTATTTAACACACCACAGCAAAATCAGTTGCACCATTCAATCCCGCTCGTGCAGACGGGGAGAATTCAATGACATGTATTCGATGCGACGTTTCTTATGGGATTTAATGAGCGACAACATTTTGACCCCAAACCGAGAGGATTCTGGGATGTTTGTGGTTTTTTTTTTGTAATAACTCTGGAAGGAAACGTCGCAGACCCATCAAGGTGTTACTCCTACTGCTCGCCTCATCGAGTGGAATCCAAAGATATGAGTGGTTAAGCTATGGGATATGAAATGGACGAGCGACCAATAAAACAACATGTATTATGGGGTTGAATGCTTTTTGCTATTCACAAAACAAAACAAAAGCAGTCATGCAAATATCTTATTTAACACAGCACAGCAAAATCAGTTGCACCATTCAATCCCGCTCGTCCAGACGGGGAGAATTCAATCACATTTATTCGATGCGACGTTTCTTATGGGATTTAATGAGCGACAACATTTTGACCCCAAACCGAGAGGATTCTGGGATGTTTGTGGTTTTTTGGTAACAACTCTGGAAGGAAACGTCGCAGACCCATCAAGGTGGTACTCGTACTGCTCGCCTCATCGAGTGGAATCCAAAGATATGAGTGGTTAAGCTATGGGATATGAAATGGACGAGTGACCAATAAAAAAACATGTATTATGGGGTTGAATGCTTTTTGCTATTCACAAAATAAAACAAAAGCAGTCATGCAAATATCTGTTTTAACACAGCACAGCAAAATCAGTTATACCATTCAATCCCGCTCGTCCAGACGGGGAGAATTCAATCACATTTATTCGATGCGACGTTTCTTATGGGATTTAATGAGCGACAACATTTTGACCCCAAATCGAGAGGCTTCTGGGATGTTTGTGGTTTTTTTGCAATAACTCTGGAAGGAAACGTCGCAGACCCATCAAGCTGGTACTCGTACTGCTCGCCTCATCGAGACGAATCCAAAGATATGAGTGGTTAAGCTATGGGACATGAAATGGACGAGCGACCAATAAAACAACATGTATTATGGGGTTGAATGCTTTTTGCTATTCACAAAATAAAACAAAAGCAGTAAAGCAAATATCTTATTTAACACAGCACAGCAAAATCAGTTGCACAATTCAATCCCGCTCGTCCAGACGGGGAGAATTCAATCACATTTATTCGATGCGACGTTTCTTTAATGGGATTTAATGAGCGACAACATTTTGACCCCAAACCGAGAGGATTCTGGGATGTTTGCGGTTTTTTGGTAACAATTCTGGAAGCAAACGTAGCAGACCCATCAAGGTGGTACTCGTACTGCTCGCCTCATCGAGTGGAATCCAAAGATATGAGTGGTTAAGCTATGGGATATGAAATGGACGAGCGACCAATAAAACAACATGTATTATGTGGTTGAATGCTTTTTGCTATTCACAAAATAAAACAAAAGCAGTCATGCAAATATCTGTTTTAACACAGCACATCAAAATCAGTTACATCATTCAATCCCCCTCGTCCAGACGGGGAGAATTCAATCACATTTATTCGATGCGACGTTTCTTATGGGATTTAATGAGCGACAACATTTTGACCCCAAACCGAGAGGATTCTGGGATGTTTGTGGTTTTTTTGTAATAACTCTGGAAGGAAACGTCGCAGACCCATCAAGGTGGTACTCTTACTGCTCGCCTCAACGAGTGGAATCCAAAGATATGAGTGGTTAAGCTAAGGGATATGAAATGGACGAGCGACCAATAAAACAACATGTATTATGGGGTTGAATGCTTTTTGCTATTCACAAAATAAAACAAAAGCAGTCATGCAAATATCTTATTTAACACAGCACTGCAAAATCAGTTGCACCATTCAATCCCGCTCGTCAAGACGGGGAGAATTCAATCACATTTATTCTATGCGACGTTTCTTTAATGGGATTTAATGAGCTACAACATTTTGACCCCAAATCGAGAGGATTCTGGGATGTTTGTGGTTTTTTTGTAATAACTCTGGAAGGAAACGTCGCAGAACCATCAAGGTGGTACTCGTACTGCTCGCCTCATCGAGAGGAATCCAAAGATATGAGTGGTTAAGCTATGGGATATGAAATGGACGGGCGACCAATTAAACAACATTTATTATGGGGTTGAATGCTTTTTGCTATTCACAAAATAAAACAAAAGCAGTCATGCAAATATCTGTTTTAACACAGCACATCAAAATCAGTTACACCATTCAATCCCCCTCGTCCAGTCGGGGAGAATTCAATCACATTTATTCGATGCGACGTTTCTTATGGGATTTAATGAGCGACAACATTTTGACCCCAAACCGAGAGGAATCTGGGATGTTTGTGGTTTTTTTGTAATAACTCTGGAAGGAAACGTCGCAGACCCATGAAGGTGGTACTCGTACTGCTCGCCTCATCGAGTGGAATCCAAAGATATGAGTGGTTAAGCTATGGGATATGAAATGGACGAGCGACCAATGAAACAACATGTATTATGGGGTTGAATGCTTTTTGCTATTCACAAAATAAAATAAAAGCAGTCATGGAAATATCTTATTTAACACAGCACAGCAAAATCAGTTGCACCGTTCAATCCCGCTCGTCCAGACGTGGCGAATTCAATGACATTTATTCGATGCGACGTTTCTTATGGGATTTAATGAGCGACAACATTTTGACCCCAAACCGAGAGGATTCTGGGATGTTTGTGGTTTTTTTTGTAATAACTCTGGAAGGAAACGTCGCAGACCCATGAAGATGGTACTACTACTGCTCGCCTCATCGAGAGGAATCCAAAGATATGAGTGTTAAGCTATGGGATATGAAATGGACGAGCGACCAATAAAACAACATGTATTATGGGGTTGAATGCTTTTTGCTATTCACAAAATAAAACAAAAGCAGTCATGCAAATATCTTATTTAACACAGCACAGCAAAATCAGTTGCACCATTCAATCCCGCTCGTCCAGACGGGGAGAATTTAATCACATTTATTCGATGCG
This sequence comes from Petromyzon marinus, assembly GCF_048934315.1. Classification (NCBI taxonomy): domain Eukaryota; kingdom Metazoa; phylum Chordata; class Hyperoartia; order Petromyzontiformes; family Petromyzontidae; genus Petromyzon; species Petromyzon marinus. Next base: position 25,041,626 of record NC_133689.1, read on the forward strand.
ACGTTTCTTTAATGGGATTTAATGAGCGACAACATTTTGACCCCAAACCGAGAGGATTCTGGGATGTTTGTGGTTTTTTGGTAATAACTCTGGAAGGAAACGTCGCAGACCCATCAAGGTGGTAGTCGTACTGCTCGCCTCATCGAGTGGAATCCAAAGATATGAGTGGTTAAGCTATGGAATATGAAATGGACGAGCGACCAATAAAACAACATGTATTATGGGGTTGAATGCTTTTTGCTATTCACAAAATAAACAAAAGCAGTCATGCAAATATCTGTTTTAACACAGCACAGCAAAATCAGTTACACCATTCAATCCCCCTCGTCCAGACGGGGAGAATTCAATCACATTGATTCGATGCGACGTTTCTTATGGGATTTAATGAGCGACAACATTTTGACCCCAAACCGAGAGGATTCTGGGATGTTTGTGTTTTTTTTGTAATAACTCTGGAAGGCAACGTCGCAGACCCATCAAGGTGGTACTCGTACTGCTCGCCTCATCGAGTGGAATCCAAAGATATGAGTGGTTAAGCTATGGGATATGAAATGGACGATCGACCAATAAAACAACATGTATTATGGGGTTGAATGCTTTTTGCTATTCACAAAATAAAACAAAAGCAGTAAAGCAAATATTTTATTTAACACAGCACAGCAAAATCAGTTGCACAATTCAATCCCGCTCGTCCAGACGGGGAGAATTCAATCACATTTATTCGATGCGACGTTTATTTAATGGGATTTAATGAGCGACAACATTTCGACCCCAAACCGAGAGGATTCTGGGATGTTTGTGGTTTTTTGGTAACAACTCTGGAAGGAAACGTCGCAGACCCATCAAGGTGGTACTCGTACTGCTCGCCTCATCGAGAGGAATCAAAATATATGAGTGGTTAAGCTATGGGATATGAAATGGACGGGCGACCAATTAAACAACATGTATTATGGGGTTGAATGCTTTTTGCTATTCACAAAATAAAACAAAAGCAGTCATGCAAATATCTGTTTTAACACAGCACAGCAAAATCAGTTACACCATTCAATCCCCCTCGTCCAGACGGGGAGAATTCAATCACATTTATTCGATGCGACGTTTATTATGGGATTTAATTAGCGACAACATTTTGACTCCAAACCGAGAGGATTCTGGGATGTTTGTGGTTTTTTTGTAATAACTCCGGAAAGCAACGTCGCAGACCCATCAAGGTGGTACTCGTACTGCTCGCCTCATCGAGTGGAATCCAAAGATATGAGTGGTTAAGCTATGGGATATGAAATGGACGAGCGACCAATGAAACAACATGTATTATGGGGTTGAATGCTTTTTGCTATTCACAAAATAAAATAAAAGCAGTCATGCAAATATCTTATTTAACACAGCACAGCAAAATCAGTTGCACCATTCAATCCGGCTCGTCCAGACGGGGCGAATTCAATGACATTTATTCGATGCGACGTTTCTTATGGGATTTAATGAGTGACAACATTTTGACCCCAAACCGAGAGGATTCTGGGATGTTTGTGGTTTTTTTTGTAATAACTCTGGAAGGAAACGTCGCAGACCCATGAAGATGGTACTACTACTGCTCGCCTCATCGAGAGGAATCCAAAGCTATGAGTGTTAAGCTATGGGATATGAAATGGACGAGCGACCAATAAAACAACATGTATTATGGGGTTGAATGCTTTTTGCTATTCACAAAATAAAACAAAAGCAGTCATGCAAATATCTTATTTAACACAGCACAGCAAAATCAGTTGCACCATTCAATCCCGCTCGTCCAGACGGGGAGAATTTAATCACATTTATTCGATGCGACGTTTCTTTAATGGGATTTAATGAGCGACAACATTTTGACCCCAAACCGAGAGGATTCTGGGATGTTTGTGGTTTTTTGGTAATAACTCTGGAAGGAAACGTCGCAGACCCATCAAGGTGGTAGTCGTACTGCTCGCCTCATCGAGTGGAATCCAAAGATATGAGTGGTTAAGCTATGGGATATGAAATGGACGAGCGACCAATAAAACAACATGTATTATGGGGTTGAATGCTTTTTGCTATTCACAAAATAAACAAAAGCAGTCATGCAAATATCTGTTTTAACACAGCACAGCAAAATCAGTTACACCATTCAATCCCCCTCGTCCAGACGGGGAGAATTCAATCACATTGATTCGATGCGACGTTTCTTATGGGATTTAATGAGCGACAACATTTTGACCCCAAACCGAGAGGATTCTGGGATGTTTGTGTTTTTTTTGTAATAACTCTGGAAGGCAACGTCGCAGACCCATCAAGGTGGTACTCGTACTGCTCGCCTCATCGAGTGGAATCCAAAGATATGAGTGGTTAAGCTATGGGATATGAAATGGACGATCGACCAATAAAACAACATGTATTATGGGGTTGAATGCTTTTTGCTATTCACAAAATAAAACAAAAGCAGTAAAGCAAATATCTTATTTAACACAGCACAGCAAAATCAGTTGCACAATTCAATCCCGCTCGTCCAGACGGGGAGAATTCAATCACATTTATTCGATGCGACGTTTATTTAATGGGATTTAATGAGCGACAACATTTTGACCCCAAACCGAGAGGATTCTGGGATGTTTGCGGTTTTTTGGTAACAATTCTGGAAGCAAACGTAGCAGACCCATCAAGGTGGTACTCGTACTGCTCGCCTCATCGAGTGGAATCCAAAGATATGAGTGGTTAAGCTATGGGATATGAAATGGACGAGCGACCAATAAAACAACATGTATTATGTGGTTGAATGCTTTTTGCTATTCACAAAATAAAACAAAAGCAGTCATGCAAATATCTGTTTTAACACAGCACATCAAAATCAGTTACACCATTCAATCCCCCTCGTCCAGACGGGGAGAATTCAATCACATTTATTCGATGCGACGTTTCTTATGGGATTTAATGAGCGACAACATTTTGACCCCAAACCGAGAGGATTCTGGGATGTTTGTGGTTTTTTTGTAATAACTCTGGAAGGAAACGTCGCAGACCCATCAAGGTGGTACTCTTACTGCTCGCCTCAACGAGTGGAATCCAAAGATATGAGTGGTTAAGCTAAGGGATATGAAATGGACGAGCGACCAATAAAACAACATGTATTATGGGGTTGAATGCTTTTTGCTATTCACAAAATAAAACAAAAGCAGTCATGCAAATATCTTATTTAACACAGCACTGCAAAATCAGTTGCACCATTCAATCCCGCTCGTCAAGACGGGGAGAATTCAATCACATTTATTCGATGCGACGTTTCTTTAATGGGATTTAATGAGCTACAACATTTTGACCCCAAATCGAGAGGATTCTGGGATGTTTGTGGTTTTTTTGTAATAACTCTGGAAGGAAACGTCGCAGAACCATCAAGGTGGTACTCGTACTGCTCGCCTCATCGAGAGGAATCCAAAGATATGAGTGGTTAAGCTATGGGATATGAAATGGACGGGCGACCAATTAAACAACATGTATTATGGGGTTGAATGCTTTTTGCTATTCACAAAATAAAACAAAAGCAGTCATGCAAATATCTGTTTTAACACAGCACATCAAAATCAGTTACACCATTCAATCCCCCTCGTCCAGTCGGGGAGAATTCAATCACATTTATTCGATGCGACGTTTCTTATGGGATTTAATGAGCGACAACATTTTGACCCCAAACCGAGAGGAATCTGGGATGTTTGTGGTTTTTTTGTAATAACTCTGGAAGGAAACGTCGCAGACCCATGAAGGTGGTACTCGTACTGCTCGCCTCATCGAGTGGAATCCAAAGATATGAGTAGTTAAGCTATGGGATATGAAATGGACGAGCAACCAATGAAACAACATGTATTATGGGGTTGAATGCTTTTGCTATTCACAAAATAAAATAAAAGCAGTCATGCAAATATCTTATTTAACACAGCACAGCAAAATCAGTTGCACCGTTCAATCCCGCTCGTCCAGACGTGGCGAATTCAATGACATTTATTCGATGCGACGTTTCTTATGGGATTTAATGAGCGACAACATTTTGACCCCAAACCGAGAGGATTCTGGGATGTTTGTGGTTTTTTTTGTAATAACTCTGGAAGGAAACGTCGCAGACCCATGAAGATGGTATTACTACTGCTCGCCTCATCGAGAGGAATCCAAAGATATGAGTGTTAAGCTATGGGATATGAAATGGACGAGCGACCAATAAAACAACATGTATTATGGGGTTGAATGCTTTTTGCTATTCACAAAATAAAACAAAAGCAGTCATGCAAATATCTTATTTAACACAGCACAGCAAAATCAGTTGCACCATTCAATCCCGCTCGTCCAGACGGGGAGAATTTAATCACATTTATTCGATGCGACGTTTCTTTAATGGGATTTAATGAGCGACAACATTTTGACCCCAAACCGAGAGGATTCTGGGATGTTTGTGGTTTTTTGGTAATAACTCTGGAAGGAAACGTCGCAGACCCATCAAGGTGGTAGTCGTACTGCTCGCCTCATCGAGTGGAATCCAAAGATATGAGTGGTTAAGCTATGGGATATGAAATGGACGAGCGACCAATAAAACAACATGTATTATGGGGTTGAATGCTTTTTGCTATTCACAAAATAAACAAAAGCAGTCATGCAAATATCTGTTTTAACACAGCACAGCAAAATCAGTTACACCATTCAATCCCCCTCGTCCAGACGGGGAGAATTCAATCACATTGATTCGATGCGACGTTTCTTATGGGATTTAATGAGCGACAACATTTTGACCCCAAACCGAGAGGATTCTGGGATGTTTGTGTTTTTTTTTGTAATAACTCTGGAAGGCAACGTCGCAGACCCATCAAGGTGGTACTCTTACTGCTCGCCTCATCGAGTGGAATCCAAAGATATGAGTGGTTAAGCTATGGGATATGAAATGGACGATCGACCAATAAAACAACATGTATTATGGGGTTGAATGCTTTTTGCTATTCACAAAATAAAACAAAAGCAGTAAAGCAAATATTTTATTTAACACAGCACAGCAAAATCAGTTGCACAATTCAATCCCGCTCGTCCAGACGGGGAGAATTCAATCACATTTATTCGATGCGACGTTTATTTAATGGGATTTAATGAGCGACAACATTTCGACCCCAAACCGAGAGGATTCTGGGATGTTTGTGGTTTTTTGGTAACAACTCTGGAAGGAAACGTCGCAGACCCATCAAGGTGGTACTCGTACTGCTCGCCTCATCGAGAGGAATCAAAAGATATGAGTGGTTAAGCTATGGGATATGAAATGGACGGGCGACCAATTAAACAACATGTATTATGGGGTTGAATGCTTTTTGCTATTCACAAAATAAAACAAAAGCAGTCATGCAAATATCTGTTTTAACACAGCACAGCAAAATCAGTTACACCATTCAATCCCCCTCGTCCAGACGGGGAGAATTCAATCACATTACTCGATGCGACGTTTATTATGGGATTTAATTAGCGACAACATTTTGACTCCAAACCGAGAGGATTCTGGGATGTTTGTGGTTTTTTTGTAATAACTCCGGAAAGCAACGTCGCAGACCCATCAAGGTGGTACTCGTACTGCTCGCCTCATCGAGTGGAATCCAAAGATATGAGTGGTTAAGCTATGGGATATGAAATGGACGAGCGACCAATGAAACAACATGTATTATGGGGTTGAATGCTTTTTGCTATTCACAAAATAAAATAAAAGCAGTCATGCAAATATCTTATTTAACACAGCACAGCAAAATCAGTTGCACCATTCAATCCGGCTCGTCCAGACGGGGCGAATTCAATGACATTTATTCGATGCGACGTTTCTTATGAGATTTAATGAGTGACAACATTTTGACCCCAAACCGAGAGGATTCTGGGATGTTTGTGGTTTTTTTTGTAATAACTCTGGAAGGAAACGTCGCAGACCCATGAAGATGGTACTACTACTGCTCGCCTCATCGAGAGGAATCCAAAGCTATGAGTGTTAAGCTATGGGATATGAAATGGACGAGCGACCAATAAAACAACATGTATTATGGGGTTGAATGCTTTTTGCTATTCACAAAATAAAACAAAAGCAGTCATGCAAATATCTTATTTAACACAGCACAGCAAAATCAGTTGCACCATTCAATCCCGCTCGTCCAGACGGGGAGAATTTAATCACATTTATTTGATGCGACGTTTCTTTAATGGGATTTAATGAGCGACAACATTTTGACCCCAAACCGAGAGGATTCTGGGATGTTTGTGGTTTTTTGGTAATAACTCTGGAAGGAAACGTCGCAGACCCATCAAGGTGGTAGTCGTACTGCTCGCCTCATCGAGTGGAATCCAAAGATATGAGTGGTTAAGCTATGGGATATGAAATGGACGAGCGACCAATAAAACAACATGTATTATGGGGTTGAATGCTTTTTGCTATTCACAAAATAAACAAAAGCAGTCATGCAAATATCTGTTTTAACACAGCACAGCAAAATCAGTTACACCATTCAATCCCCCTCGTCCAGACGGGGAGAATTCAATCACATTGATTCGATGCGACGTTTCTTATGGGATTTAATGAGCGACAACATTTTGACCCCAAACCGAGAGGATTCTGGGATGTTTGTGTTTTTTTTGTAATAACTCTGGAAGGCAACGTCGCAGACCCATCAAGGTGGTACTCGTACTGCTCGCCTCATCGAGTGGAATCCAAAGATATGAGTGGTTAAGCTATGGGATATGAAATGGACGATCGACCAATAAAACAACATGTATTATGGGGTTGAATGCTTTTTGCTATTCACAAAATAAAACAAAAGCAGTAAAGCAAATATCTTATTTAACACAGCACAGCAAAATCAGTTGCACAATTCAATCCCGCTCGTCCAGACGGGGAGAATTCAATCACATTTATTCGATGCGACGTTTATTTAATGGGATTTAATGAGCGACAACATTTTGACCCCAAACCGAGAGGATTCTGGGATGTTTGCGGTTTTTTGGTAACAATTCTGGAAGCAAACGTAGCAGACCCATCAAGGTGGTACTCGTACTGCTCGCCTCATCGAGTGGAATCCAAAGATATGAGTGGTTAAGCTATGGGATATGAAATGGACGAGCGACCAATAAAACAACATGTATTATGTGGTTGAATGCTTTTTGCTATTCACAAAATAAAACAAAAGCAGTCATGCAAATATCTGTTTTAACACAGCACATCAAAATCAGTTACACCATTCAATCCCCCTCGTCCAGACGGGGAGAATTCAATCACATTTATTCGATGCGACGTTTCTTATGGGATTTAATGAGCGACAACATTTTGACCCCAAACCGAGAGGATTCTGGGATGTTTGTGGTTTTTTTGTAATAACTCTGGAAGGAAACGTCGCAGACCCATCAAGGTGGTACTCTTACTGCTCGCCTCAACGAGTGGAATCCAAAGATATGAGTGGTTAAGCTAAGGGATATGAAATGGACGAGCGACCAATAAAACAACATGTATTATGGGGTTGAATGCTTTTTGCTATTCACAAAATAAAACAAAAGCAGTCATGCAAATATCTTATTTAACACAGCACTGCAAAATCAGTTGCACCATTCAATCCCGCTCGTCAAGACGGGGAGAATTCAATCACATTTATTCGATGCGACGTTTCTTTAATGGGATTTAATGAGCTACAACATTTTGACCCCAAATCGAGAGGATTCTGGGATGTTTGTGGTTTTTTTGTAATAACTCTGGAAGGAAACGTCGCAGAACCATCAAGGTGGTACTCGTACTGCTCGCCTCATCGAGAGGAATCCAAAGATATGAGTGGTTAAGCTATGGGATATGAAATGGACGGGCGACCAATTAAACAACATGTATTATGGGGTTGAATGCTTTTTGCTATTCACAAAATAAAACAAAAGCAGTCATGCAAATATCTGTTTTAACACAGCACATCAAAATCAGTTACACCATTCAATCCCCCTCGTCCAGTCGGGGAGAATTCAATCACATTTATTCGATGCGACGTTTCTTATGGGATTTAATGAGCGACAACATTTTGACCCCAAACCGAGAGGAATCTGGGATGTTTGTGGTTTTTTTGTAATAACTCTGGAAGGAAACGTCGCAGACCCATGAAGGTGGTACTCGTACTGCTCGCCTCATCGAGTGGAATCCAAAGATATGAGTAGTTAAGCTATGGGATATGAAATGGACGAGCAACCAATGAAACAACATGTATTATGGGGTTGAATGCTTTTGCTATTCACAAAATAAAATAAAAGCAGTCATGCAAATATCTTATTTAACACAGCACAGCAAAATCAGTTGCACCGTTCAATCCCGCTCGTCCAGACGTGGCGAATTCAATGACATTTATTCGATGCGACGTTTCTTATGGGATTTAATGAGCGACAACATTTTGACCCCAAACCGAGAGGATTCTGGGATGTTTGTGGTTTTTTTTGTAATAACGCTGGAAGGAAACGTCGCAGACCCATGAAGATGGTATTACTACTGCTCGCCTCATCGAGAGGAATCCAAAGCTATGAGTGTTAAGCTATGGGATATGAAATGGACGAGCGACCAATAAAACAACATGTATTATGGGGTTGAATGCTTTTTGCTATTCACAAAATAAAACAAAAGCAGTCATGCAAATATCTTATTTAACACAGCACAGCAAAATCAGTTGCACCATTCAATCCCGCTCGTCCAGACGGGGAGAATTTAATCACATTTATTCGATGCGACGTTTCTTTAATGGGATTTAATGAGCGACAACATTTTGACCCCAAACCGAGAGGATTCTGGGATGTTTGTGGTTTTTTGGTAATAACTCTGGAAGGAAACGTCGCAGACCCATCAAGGTGGTAGTCGTACTGCTCGCCTCATCGAGTGGAATCCAAAGATATGAGTGGTTAAGCTATGGGATATGAAATGGACGAGCGACCAATAAAACAACATGTATTATGGGGTTGAATGCTTTTTGCTATTCACAAAATAAACAAAAGCAGTCATGCAAATATCTGTTTTAACACAGCACAGCAAAATCAGTTACACCATTCAATCCCCCTCGTCCAGACGGGGAGAATTCAATCACATTGATTCGATGCGACGTTTCTTATGGGATTTAATGAGCGACAACATTTTGACCCCAAACCGAGAGGATTCTGGGATGTTTGTGTTTTTTTTGTAATAACTCTGGAAGGCAACGTCGCAGACCCATCAAGGTGGTACTCGTACTGCTCGCCTCATCGAGTGGAATCCAAAGATATGAGTGGTTAAGCTATGGGATATGAAATGGACGATCGACCAATAAAACAACATGTATTATGGGGTTGAATGCTTTTTGCTATTCACAAAATAAAACAAAAGCAGTAAAGCAAATATCTTATTTAACACAGCACAGCAAAATCAGTTGCACAATTCAATCCCGCTCGTCCAGACGGGGAGAATTCAATCACATTTATTCGATGCGACGTTTATTTAATGGGATTTAATGAGCGACAACATTTTGACCCCAAACCGAGAGGATTCTGGGATGTTTGCGGTTTTTTGGTAACAATTCTGGAAGCAAACGTAGCAGACCCATCAAGGTGGTACTCGTACTGCTCGCCTCATCGAGTGGAATCCAAAGATATGAGTGGTTAAGCTATGGGATATGAAATGGACGAGCGACCAATAAAACAACATGTATTATGTGGTTGAATGCTTTTTGCTATTCACAAAATAAAACAAAAGCAGTCATGCAAATATCTGTTTTAACACAGCACATCAAAATCAGTTACACCATTCAATCCCCCTCGTCCAGACGGGGAGAATTCAATCACATTTATTCGATGCGACGTTTCTTATGGGATTTAATGAGCGACAACATTTTGACCCCAAACCGAGAGGATTCTGGGATGTTTGTGGTTTTTTTGTAATAACTCTGGAAGGAAACGTCGCAGACCCATCAAGGTGGTACTCTTACTGCTCGCCTCAACGAGTGGAATCCAAAGATATGAGTGGTTAAGCTAAGGGATATGAAATGGACGAGCGACCAATAAAACAACATGTATTATGGGGTTGAATGCTTTTTGCTATTCACAAAATAAAACAAAAGCAGTCATGCAAATATCTTATTTAACACAGCACTGCAAAATCAGTTGCACCATTCAATCCCGCTCGTCAAGACGGGGAGAATTCAATCACATTTATTCGATGCGACGTTTCTTTAATGGGATTTAATGAGCTACAACATTTTGACCCCAAATCGAGAGGATTCTGGGATGTTTGTGGTTTTTTTGTAATAACTCTGGAAGGAAACGTCGCAGAACCATCAAGGTGGTACTCGTACTGCTCGCCTCATCGAGACGAATCCAAAGATATGAGTGGTTAAGCTATGGGATATGAAATGGACGGGCGACCAATTAAACAACATGTATTATGGGGTTGAATGCTTTTTGCTATTCACAAAATAAAACAAAAGCAGTCATGCAAATATCTGTTTTAACACAGCACATCAAAATCAGTTACACCATTCAATCCCCCTCGTCCAGTCGGGGAGAATTCAATCACATTTATTCGATGCGACGTTTCTTATGGGATTTAATGAGCGACAACATTTTGACCCCAAACCGAGAGGAATCTGGGATGTTTGTGGTTTTTTTGTAATAACTCTGGAAGGAAACGTCGCAGACCCATGAAGGTGGTACTCGTACTGCTCGCCTCATCGAGTGGAATCCAAAGATATGAGTAGTTAAGCTATGGGATATGAAATGGACGAGCAACCAATGAAACAACATGTATTATGGGGTTGAATGCTTTTGCTATTCACAAAATAAAATAAAAGCAGTCATGCAAATATCTTATTTAACACAGCACAGCAAAATCAGTTGCACCGTTCAATCCCGCTCGTCCAGACGTGGCGAATTCAATGACATTTATTCGATGCGACGTTTCTTATGGGATTTAATGAGCGACAACATTTTGACCCCAAACCGAGAGGATTCTGGGATGTTTGTGGTTTTTTTTGTAATAACTCTGGAAGGAAACGTCGCAGACCCATGAAGATGGTATTACTACTGCTCGCCTCATCGAGAGGAATCCAAAGATATGAGTGTTAAGCTATGGGATATGAAATGGACGAGCGACCAATAAAACAACATGTATTATGGGGTTGAATGCTTTTTGCTATTCACAAAATAAAACAAAAGCAGTCATGCAAATATCTTATTTAACACAGCACAGCAAAATCAGTTGCACCATTCAATCCCGCTCGTCCAGACGGGGAGAATTTAATCACATTTATTCGATGCGACGTTTCTTTAATGGGATTTAATGAGCGACAACATTTTGACCCCAAACCGAGAGGATTCTGGGATGTTTGTGGTTTTTTGGTAATAACTCTGGAAGCAAACGTCGCAGACCCATCAAGGTGGTAGTCGTACTGCTCGGCTCATCGAGTGGAATCCAAAGATATGAGTGGTTAAGCTATGGAATATGAAATGGACGAGCGACCAATAAAACAACATGTATTATGGGGTTGAATGCTTTTTGCTATTCACAAAATAAACAAAAGCAGTCATGCAAATATCTGTTTTAACACAGCACAGCAAAATCAGTTACACCATTCAATCCCCCTCGTCCAGACGGGGAGAATTCAATCACATTGATTCGATGCGACGTTTCTTATGGGATTTAATGAGCGACAACATTTTGACCCCAAACCGAGAGGATTCTGGGATGTTTGTGTTTTTTTTGTAATAACTCTGGAAGGCAACGTCACAGACCCATCAAGGTGGTACTCGTACTGCTCGCCTCATCGAGTGGAATCCAAAGATATGAGTGGTTAAGCTATGGGATATGAAATGGACGATCGACCAATAAAACAACATGTATTATGGGGTTGAATGCTTTTTGCTATTCACAAAATAAAACAAAAGCAGTAAAGCAAATATCTTATTTAACACAGCACAGCAAAATCAGTTGCACAATTCAATCCCGCTCGTCCAGACGGGGAGAATTCAATCACATTTATTCGATGCGACGTTTATTTAATGGGATTTAATGAGCGACAACATTTTGACCCCAAACCGAGAGGATTCTGGGATGTTTGTGTTTTTTGGTAACAACTCTGGAAGGAAACGTCGCAGACCCATCAAGGTGGTACTCGTACTGCTCGCCTCATCGAGAGGAATCCAAAGATATGAGTGGTTAAGCTTTGGGATATGAAATGGACGGGCGACCAATTAAACAACATGTATTATGGGGTTGAATGCTTTTTGCTATTCACAAAATAAAACAAAAGCAGTCATGCAAATATCTGTTTTAACACAGCACAGCAAAATCAGTTACACCATTCAATCCCCCTCGTCCAGACGGGGAGAATTCAATCACATTTATTCGATGCGACGTTTATTATGGGATTTAATGAGCGACAACATTTTGACCCCAAACCGAGAGGATTCTGGGATGTTTGTGGTTTTTTTGTAATCACTCCGGAAAGCAACGTCGCAGACCCATCAAGGTGGTACTCGTACTGCTCGCCTCTTCGACTGAAATCCAAAGATATGAGTGGTTAAGCTATGGGATATGAAATGGACGAGCGACCAATAAAACAACATGTATTATGGGGTTGAATGCTTTTTGCTATTCACAAAATAAAATAAAAGCAGTCATGCAAATATCTTATTTAACACAGCACAGCAAAATCAGTTGCACCATTCAATCCCGCTCGTCCAGACGGGGCGAATTCAATGACATTTATTCGATGCGACGTTTCTTATGGGATTTAATGAGCGACAACATTTTGACCCCAAACCGAGAGGATTCTGGGATGTTTGTGGTTTTTTTTGTAATAACTCTGGAAGGAAACGTCGCAGACCCATGAAGATGGTACTACTACTGCTCGCCTCATCGAGAGGAATCCAAAGATTTGAGTGTTAAGCTATGGGATATGAAATGGACGAGCGACCAATAAAACAACATGTATTATGGGGTTGAATGCTTTTTGCTATTCACAAAATAAAACAAAAGCAGTCATGCAAATATCTTATTTAACAAAGCACAGCAAAATCAGTTGCACCATTCAATCCCGCTCGTCCAGACGGGGAGAAATTAATCACATTTATTCGATGCGACGTTTCTTTAATGGGATTTAATGAGCGACAACATTTTGACCCCAAACCGAGAGGATTCTGGGATGTTTGTGGTTTTTTGGTAATAACTCTGGAAGGAAACGTCGCAGACCCATCAAGGTGGTAGTCGTACTGCTCGCCTCATCGAGTGGAATCCAAAGATATGAGTGGTTAAGCTATGGGATATGAAATGGACGAGCGACCAATAAAACAACATGTATTATGGGGTTGAATGCTTTTTGCTATTCACAAAATAAACAAAAGCAGTCATGCAAATATCTGTTTTAACACAGCACAGCAAAATCAGTTACACCATTCAATCTCCCTCGTCCAGACGGGGAGAATTCAATCACATTGATTCGATGCGACGTTTCTTATGGGATTTAATGAGCGACAACATTTTGACCCCAAACCGAGAGGATTCTGGGATGTTTGTGTTTTTTTTGTAATAACTCTGGAAGGCAACGTCGCAGACCCATCAAGGTGGTACTCTTACTGCTCGCCTCATCGAGTGGAATCCAAAGATATGAGTGGTTAAGCTATGGGATATGAAATGGACGATCGACCAATAAAACAACATGTATTATGGGGTTGAATGCTTTTTGCTATTCACAAAATAAAACAAAAGCAGTAAAGCAAATATTTTATTTAACACAGCACAGCAAAATCAGTTGCACAATTCAATCCTGCTCGTCCAGACGGGGAGAATTCAATCACATTTATTCGATGCGACGTTTATTTAATGGGATTTAATGAGCGACAACATTTTGACCCCAAACCGAGAGGATTCTGGGATGTTTGTGGTTTTTTGGTAACAACTCTGGAAGGAAACGTCGCAGACCCATCAAGGTGGTACTCGTACTGCTCGCCTCATCGAGAGGAATCCAAAGATATGAGTGGTTAAGCTATGGGATATGAAATTGACGAGCAACCAATGAAACAACATGTATTATGGGGTTGAATGCTTTTTGCTATTCACAAAATAAAATAAAAGCAGTCATGCAAATATCTTATTTAACACAGCACAGCAAAATCAGTTGCACCGTTCAATTACACTCGTCCAGACGTGGCGAATTCAATGACATTTATTCGATGCGACGTTTCTTATGGGATTTAATGAGCGACAACATTTTGACCCCAAACCGAGAGGATTCTGGGATGTTTGTGGTTTTTTTTGTAATAACTCTGGAAGGAAACGTCGCAGACCCATGAAGATGGTACTACTACTGCTCGCCTCATCGAGAGGAATCCAAAGCTATGAGTGTTAAGCTATGGGATATGAAATGGACGAGCGACCAATAAAACAACATGTATTATGGGGTTGAATGCTTTTTGCTATTCACAAAATAAAACAAAAGCAGTCATGCAAATATCTTATTTAACACAGCACAGCAAAATCAGTTGCACCATTCAATCCCGCTCGTCCAGACGGGGAGAATTTAATCACATTTATTCGATGCGACGTTTCTTTAATGGGATTTAATGAGCGACAACATTTTGACCCCAAACCGAGAGGATTCTGGGATGTTTGTGTTTTTTTTGTAATAACTCTGGAAGGCAACGTCGCAGACCCATCAAGGTGGTACTCTTACTGCTCGCCTCATCGAGTGGAATCCAAAGATATGAGTGGTTAAGCTATGGGATATGAAATGGACGATCGACCAATAAAACAACATGTATTATGGGGTTGAATGCTTTTTGCTATTCACAAAATAAAACAAAAGCAGTAAAGCAAATATTTTATTTAACACAGCACAGCAAAATCAGTTGCACAATTCAATCCCGCTCGTCCAGACGGGGAGAATTCAATCACATTTATTCGATGCGACGTTTATTTAATGGGATTTAATGAGCGACAACATTTTGACCCCAAACCGAGAGGATTCTGGGATGTTTGTGGTTTTTTGGTAACAACTCTGGAAGGAAACGTCGCAGACCCATCAAGGTGGTACTCGTACTGCTCGCCTCATCGAGAGGAATCCAAAGATATGAGTGGTTAAGCTATGGGATATGAAATGGACGAGCAACCAATGAAACAACATGTATTATGGGGTTGAATGCTTTTTGCTATTCACAAAATAAAATAAAAGCAGTCATGCAAATATCTTATTTAACACAGCACAGCAAAATCAGTTGCACCGTTCAATCCCACTCGTCCAGACGTGGCGAATTCAATGACATTCATTCGATGCGACGTTTCTTATGGGATTTAATGAGCGACAACATTTTGACCCCAAGCCGAGAGGATTCTGGGATGTTTGTGTTTTTTTTTGTAATAACTCTGGAAGGAAACGTCGCAGACCCATGAAGATGGTACTACTACTGCTCGCCTCATCGAGAGGAATCCAAAGCTATGAGTGTTAAGCTATGGGATATGAAATGGACGAGCGACCAATAAAACAACATGTATTATGGGGTTGAATGCTTTTTGCTATTCACAAAATAAAACAAAAGCAGTCATGCAAATATCTTATTTAACACAGCACAGCAAAATCAGTTGCACCATTCAATCCCGCTCGTCCAGACGGGGAGAATTTAATCACATTTATTCGATGCGACGTTTCTTTAATGGGATTTAATGAGCGACAACATTTTGACCCCAAACCGAGAGGATTCTGGGATGTTTGTGGTTTTTTGGTAATAACTCTGGAAGGAAACGTCGCAGACCCATCAAGGTGGTAGTCGTACTGCTCGCCTCATCGAGTGGAATCCAAAGATATGAGTGGTTAAGCTATGGAATATGAAATGGACGAGCGACCAATAAAACAACATGTATTATGGGGTTGAATGCTTTTTGCTATTCACAAAATAAACAAAAGCAGTCATGCAAATATCTGTTTTAACACAGCACAGCAAAATCAGTTACACCATTCAATCCCCCTCGTCCAGACGGGGAGAATTCAATCACATTGATTCGATGCGACGTTTCTTATGGGATTTAATGAGCGACAACATTTTGACCCCAAACCGAGAGGATTCTGGGATGTTTGTGTTTTTTTTGTAATAACTCTGGAAGGCAACGTCACAGACCCATCAAGGTGGTACTCGTACTGCTCGCCTCATCGAGTGGAATCCAAAGATATGAGTGGTTAAGCTATGGGATATGAAATGGACGGGCGACCAATAAAACAACATGTATTATGGGGTTGAATGCTTTTTGCTATTCACAAAATAAAACAAAAGCAGTCATGCAAATATCTTATTTAACACAGCACAGCAAAATCAGTTGCACCATTCAATCCCGCTCGTCCAGACGGGGAGAATTTAATCACATTTATTCGATTCGACGTTTCTTTAATGGGATTTAATGAGCGACAACATTTTGACCCCAAACCGAGAGGATTCTGGGATGTTTGTGGTTTTTTGGTAATAACTCTGGAAGGAAACGTCGCAGACCCATCAAGGTGGTAGTCGTACTGCTCGCCTCATCGAGTGGAATCCAAAGATATGAGTGGTTAAGCTATGGAATATGAAATGGACGAGCGACCAATAAAACAACATGTATTATGGGGTTGAATGCTTTTTGCTATTCACAAAATAAACAAAAGCAGTCATGCAAATATCTGTTTTAACACAGCACAGCAAAATCAGTTACACCATTCAATCCCCCTCGTCCAGACGGGGAGAATTCAATCACATTGATTCGATGCGACGTTTCTTATGGGATTTAATGAGCGACAACATTTTGACCCCAAACCGAGAGGATTCTGGGATGTTTGTGTTTTTTTTGTAATAACTCTGGAAGGCAACGTCACAGACCCATCAAGGTGGTACTCGTACTGCTCGCCTCATCGAGTGGAATCCAAAGATATGAGTGGTTAAGCTATGGGATATGAAATGGACGATCGACCAATAAAACAACATGTATTATGGGGTTGAATGCTTTTTGCTATTCACAAAATAAAACAAAAGCAGTAAAGCAAATATCTTATTTAACACAGCACAGCAAAATCAGTTGCACAATTCAATCCCGCTCGTCCAGACGGGGAGAATTCAATCACATTTATTCGATGCGACGTTTATTTAATGGGATTTAATGAGCGACAACATTTTGACCCCAAACCGAGAGGATTCTGGGATGTTTGTGTTTTTTGGTAACAACTCTGGAAGGAAACGTCGCAGACCCATCAAGGTGGTACTCGTACTGCTCGCCTCATCGAGAGGAATCCAAAGATATGAGTGGTTAAGCTATGGGATATGAAATGGACGGGCGACCAATTAAACAACATGTATTATGGGGTTGAATGCTTTTTGCTATTCACAAAATAAAACAAAAGCAGTCATGCAAATATCTGTTTTAACACAGCACAGAAAAAACAGTTACACCATTCAATCCCCCTCGTCCAGACGGGGAGAATTCAATCACATTTATTCGATGCGACGTTTATTATGGGATTTAATGAGCGACAACATTTTGACCCCAAACCGAGAGGATTCTGGGATGTTTGTGGTTTTTTTGTAATAACTCCGGAAAGCAACGTCGCAGACCCATCAAGGTGGTACTCGTACTGCTCGCCTCATCGAGTGGAATCCAAAGATATGAGTGGTTAAGCTATGGGATATGAAATGGACGAGCGACCAATAAAACAACATGTATTATGGGGTTGAATGCTTTTTGCTATTCACAAAATAAAATAAAAGCAGTCATGCAAATATCTTATTTAACACAGCACAGCAAAATCAGTTGCACCATTCAATCCCGCTCGTCCAGACGGGGCGAATTCAATGACATTTATTCGATGCGACGTTTCTTATGGGATTTAATGAGCGACAACATTTTGACCCCAAACCGAGAGGATTCTGGGATGTTTGTGGTTTTTTGGTAATAACTCTGGAAGGAAACGTCGCAGACCCATCAAGGTGGTAGTCGTACTGCTCGCCTCATCGAGTGGAATCCAAAGATATGAGTGGTTAAGCTATGGGATATGAAATGGACGGGCGACCAATAAAACAACATGTATTATGGGGTTGAATGCTTTTTGCTATTCACAAAATAAAACAAAAGCAGTCATGCAAATATCTTATTTAACACAGCACAGCAAAATCAGTTGCACCATTCAATCCCGCTCGTCCAGACGGGGAGAATTTAATCACATTTATTCGATGCGACGTTTCTTTAATGGGATTTAATGAGCGACAACATTTTGACCCCAAACCGAGAGGATTCTGGGATGTTTGTGGTTTTTTGGTAATAACTCTGGAAGGAAACGTCGCAGACCCATCAAGGTGGTAGTCGTACTGCTCGCCTCATCGAGTGGAATCCAAAGATATGAGTGGTTAAGCTATGGAATATGAAATGGACGAGCGACCAATAAAACAACATGTATTATGGGGTTGAATGCTTTTTGCTATTCACAAAATAAACAAAAGCAGTCATGCAAATATCTGTTTTAACACAGCACAGCAAAATCAGTTACACCATTCAATCCCCCTCGTCCAGACGGGGAGAATTCAATCACATTGATTCGATGCGACGTTTCTTATGGGATTTAATGAGCGACAACATTTTGACCCCAAACCGAGAGGATTCTGGGATGTTTGTGTTTTTTTTGTAATAACTCTGGAAGGCAACGTCACAGACCCATCAAGGTGGTACTCGTACTGCTCGCCTCATCGAGTGGAATCCAAAGATATGAGTGGTTAAGCTATGGGATATGAAATGGACGATCGACCAATAAAACAACATGTATTATGGGGTTGAATGCTTTTTGCTATTCACAAAATAAAACAAAAGCAGTAAAGCAAATATCTTATTTAACACAGCACAGCAAAATCAGTTGCACAATTCAATCCCGCTCGTCCAGACGGGGAGAATTCAATCACATTTATTCGATGCGACGTTTATTTAATGGGATTTAATGAGCGACAACATTTTGACCCCAAACCGAGAGGATTCTGGGATGTTTGTGTTTTTTGGTAACAACTCTGGAAGGAAACGTCGCAGACCCATCAAGGTGGTACTCGTACTGCTCGCCTCATCGAGAGGAATCCAAAGATATGAGTGGTTAAGCTATGGGATATGAAATGGACGGGCGACCAATTAAACAACATGTATTATGGGGTTGAATGCTTTTTGCTATTCACAAAATAAAACAAAAGCAGTCATGCAAATATCTGTTTTAACACAGCACAGAAAAAACAGTTACACCATTCAATCCCCCTCGTCCAGACGGGGAGAATTCAATCACATTTATTCGATGCGACGTTTATTATGGGATTTAATGAGCGACAACATTTTGACCCCAAACCGAGAGGATTCTGGGATGTTTGTGGTTTTTTTGTAATAACTCCGGAAAGCAACGTCGCAGACCCATCAAGGTGGTACTCGTACTGCTCGCCTCATCGAGTGGAATCCAAAGATATGAGTGGTTAAGCTATGGGATATGAAATGGACGAGCGACCAATAAAACAACATGTATTATGGGGTTGAATGCTTTTTGCTATTCACAAAATAAAATAAAAGCAGTCATGCAAATATCTTATTTAACACAGCACAGCAAAATCAGTTGCACCATTCAATCCCGCTCGTCCAGACGGGGCGAATTCAATGACATTTATTCGATGCGACGTTTCTTATGGGATTTAATGAGCGACAACATTTTGACCCCAAACCGAGAGGATTCTGGGATGTTTGTGGTTTTTTGGTAATAACTCTGGAAGGAAACGTCGCAGACCCATCAAGGTGGTAGTCGTACTGCTCGCCTCATCGAGTGGAATCCAAAGATATGAGTGGTTAAGCTATGGGATATGAAATGGACGAGCGACCAATAAAACAACATGTATTATGGGGTTGAATGCTTTTTGCTATTCACAAAATAAACAAAAGCAGTCATGCAAATATCTGTTTTAACACAGCACAGCAAAATCAGTTACACCATTCAATCCCCCTCGTCCAGACG
The DNA here is from genome assembly GCF_048934315.1 of Petromyzon marinus. NCBI lineage: Eukaryota > Metazoa > Chordata > Hyperoartia > Petromyzontiformes > Petromyzontidae > Petromyzon > Petromyzon marinus. The sequence continues at coordinate 25,061,647 of NC_133689.1, forward strand.
GGGAGAATTCAATCACATTGATTCGATGCGACGTTTCTTATGGGATTTAATGAGCGACAACATTTTGACCCCAAACCGAGAGGATTCTGGGATGTTTGTGTTTTTTTTGTAATAACTCTGGAAGGCAACGTCGCAGACCCATCAAGGTGGTACTCTTACTGCTCGCCTCATCGAGTGGAATCCAAAGATATGAGTGGTTAAGCTATGGGATATGAAATGGACGATCGACCAATAAAACAACATGTATTATGGGGTTGAATGCTTTTTGCTATTCACAAAAGAAAACAAAAGCAGTAAAGCAAATATTTTATTTAACACAGCACAGCAAAATCAGTTGCACAATTCAATCCCGCTCGTCCAGACGGGGAGAATTCAATCACATTTATTCGATGCGACGTTTATTTAATGGGATTTAATGAGCGACAACATTTTGACCCCAAACCGAGAGGATTCTGGGATGTTTGTGGTTTTTTGGTAACAACTCTGGAAAGAAACGTCGCAGACCCATCAAGGTGGTACTCGAACTGCTCGCCTCATCGAGAGGAATCCAAAGATATGAGAGGTTAAGCTATGGGATATGAAATGGACGGGCGACCAATTAAACAACATGTATTATGGGGTTGAATGCTTTTTGCTATTCACAAAATAAAACAAAAGCAGTCATGCAAATATCTGTTTTAACACAGCACAGCAAAATCAGTTACACCATTCAATCCCCCTCGTCCAGACGGGGAGAATTCAATCACATTTATTCGATGCGACGTTTATTATGGGATTTAATTAGCGACAACATTTTGACCCCAAACCGAGAGGATTCTGGGATGTTTGTGGTTTTTTTGGTAATAACTCTGGAAGGAAACGTCGCAGACCCATGAAGATGGTACTACTACTGCTCGCCTCATCGAGAGGAATCCAAAGCTATGAGTGTTAAGCTATGGGATATGAAATGGACGAGCGACCAATAAAACAACATGTATTATGGGGTTGAATGCTTTTTGCTATTCACAAAATAAAACAAAAGCAGTCATGCAAATATCTTATTTAACACAGCACAGCAAAATCAGTTGCACCATTCAATCCCGCTCGTCCAGACGGGGAGAATTTAATCACATTTATTCGATGCGACGTTTCTTTAATGGGATTTAATGAGCGACAACATTTTGACCCCAAACCGAGAGGATTCTGGGATGTTTGTGGTTTTTTGGTAATAACTCTGGAAGGAAACGTCACAGACCCATCAAGGTGGTAGTCGTACTGCTCGCCTCATCGAGTGGAATCCAAAGATATGAGTGGTTAAGCTATGGGATATGAAATGGACGAGCGACCAATAAAACAACATGTATTATGGGGTTGAATGCTTTTTGCTATTCACAAAATAAACAAAAGCAGTCATGCAAATATCTGTTTTAACACAGCACAGCAAAATCAGTTACACCATTCAATCCCCCTCGTCCAGACGGGGAGAATTCAATCACATTGATTCGATGCGACGTTTCTTATGGGATTTAATGAGCGACAACATTTTGACCCCAAACCGAGAGGATTCTGGGATGTTTGTGTTTTTTTTGTAATAACTCTGGAAGGCAACGTCGCAGACCCATCAAGGTGGTACTCGTACTGCTCGCCTCATCGAGTGGAATCCAAAGATATGAGTGGTTAAGCTATGGGATATGAAATGGACGATCGACCAATAAAACAACATGTATTATGGGGTTGAATGCTTTTTGCTATTCACAAAATAAAACAAAAGCAGTAAAGCAAATATCTTATTTAACACAGCACAGCAAAATCAGTTGCACAATTCAATCCCGCTCGTCCAGACGGGGAGAATTCAATCACATTTATTCGATGCGACGTTTATTTAATGGGATTTAATGAGCGACAACATTTTGACCCCAAACCGAGAGGATTCTGGGATGTTTGTGGTTTTTTGGTAACAACTCTGGAAGGAAACGTCGCAGACCCATCAAGGTGGTACTCGTACTGCTCGCCTCATCGAGAGGAATCCAAAGATATGAGTGGTTAAGCTATGGGATATGAAATGGACGGGCGACCAATTAAACAACATGTATTATGGGGTTGAATGCTTTTTGCTATTCACAAAATAAAACAAAAGCAGTCATGCAAATATCTGTTTTAACACAGCACAGCAAAATCAGTTACACCATTCAATCCCCCTCGTCCAGACGGGGAGAATTCAATCACATTTATTCGATGCGACGTTTATTATGGGATTTAATGAGCGACAACATTTTGACCCCAAACCGAGAGGATTCTGGGATGTTTGTGGTTTTTTTGTAATAACTCCGGAAAGCAACGTCGCAGACCCATCAAGGTGGTACTCGTACTGCTCGCCTCATCGAGTGGAATCCAAAGATATGAGTGGTTAAGCTATGGGATATGAAATGGACGAGCGACCAATGAAACAACATGTATTATGGGGTTGAATGCTTTTTGCTATTCACAAAATAAAATAAAAGCAGTCATGCAAATATCTTATTTAACACAGCACAGCAAAATCAGTTGCACCATTCAATCCCGCTCGTCCAGACGGGGCGAATTCAATGACATTTATTCGATGCGACGTTTCTTATGGGATTTAATGAGTGACAACATTTTGACCCCAAACCGAGAGGATTCTGGGATGTTTGTGGTTTTTTTTGTAATAACTCTGGAAGGAAACGTCGCAGACCCATGAAGATGGTACTACTACTGCTCGCCTCATCGAGAGGAATCCAAAGATATGAGTGTTAAGCTATGGGATATGAAATGGACGAGCGACCAATAAAACAACATGTATTATGGGGTTGAATGCTTTTTGCTATTCACAAAATAAAACAAAAGCAGTCATGCAAATATCTTATTTAACACAGCACAGCAAAATCAGTTGCACCATTCAATCCCGCTCGTCCAGACGGGGAGAATTTAATCACATTTATTCGATGCGACGTTTCTTTAATGGGATTTAATGAGCGACAACATTTTGACCCCAAACCGAGAGGATTCTGGGATGTTTGTGGTTTTTTGGTAATAACTCTGGAAGGAAACGTCGCAGACCCATCAAGGTGGTAGTCGTACTGCTCGCCTCATCGAGTGGAATCCAAAGATATGAGTGGTTAAGCTATGGGATATGAAATGGACGAGCGACCAATAAAAAAACATGTATTATGGGGTTGAATGCTTTTTGCTATTCACAAAATAAACAAAAGCAGTCATGCAAATATCTGTTTTAACACAGCACAGCAAAATCAGTTACACCATTCAATCCCCCTCGTCCAGACGGGGAGAATTCAATCACATTGATTCGATGCGACGTTTCTTATGGGATTTAATGAGCGACAACTTTTTGACCCCAAACCGAGAGGATTCTGGGATGTTTGTGTTTTTTTTGTAATAACTCTGGAAGGCAACGTCGCAGACCCATCAAGGTGGTACTCGTACTGCTCGCCTCATTGAGTGGAATCCAAAGATATGAGTGGTTAAGCTATGGGATATGAAATGGACGATCGACCAATAAAACAACATGTATTATGGGGTTGAATGCTTTTTGCTATTCACAAAATAAAACAAAAGCAGTAAAGCAAATATCTTATTTAACACAGCACAGCAAAATCAGTTGCACAATTCAATCCCGCTCGTCCAGACGGGGAGAATTCAATCACATTTATTCGATGCGACGTTTCTTTAATGGGATTTAATGAGCGACAACATTTTGACCCCAAACCGAGAGGGTTCTGGGATGTTTGCGGTTTTTTGGTAACAATTCTGGAAGGAAACGTAGCAGACCCATCAAGGTGGTACTCGTAATGCTCGCCTCATCGAGTGGAATCCAAAGATATAAGTGGTTAAACTAAGGGATATGAAATGGACGAGCGACCAATAAATCAACATGTATTATGGGGTTGAATGCTTTTTGCTATTCACAAAATAAAACAAAAGCAGTCATGCAAATATCTGTTTTAACACAGCACAGCAAAATCAGTTACACCATTCAATCCCCCTCGTCCAGACGGGGAGAATTCAATCACATTTATTCGATGCGACGTTTCTTATGGGATTTAATGAGCGACAACATTTTGACCCCAAACCGAGAGGATTCTGGGATGTTTGTGGTTTTTTTGTAATAACTCTGGAAGGCAACGTCGCAGACCCATCAAGGTGGTACTCGTACTGCTCGCCTCATCGAGTGGAATCCAAAGATATGAGTGGTTAAGCTATGGGATATGAAATGGACGAGCGACCAATAAAACAACATGTATTATGGGGTTGAATGTTTTTTGCTATTCACAAAATAAAATAAAAGCAGTCATGCAAATATCTTATTTAACACAGCACAGCAAAATCAGTTGCACCATTCAATCCCGCTCGTCCAGACGGGGAGAATTCAATCACATTTATTCGATGCGACGTTTCTTATGGGATTTAATGAGCGACAACATTTTGACCCCAAATCGAGAGGCTTCTGGGATGTTTGTGTTTTTTTTGTAATAACTCTGGAAGGAAACGTCGCAGACCCATCAAGGTGGTACTCGTACTGCTCGCCTCATCGAGAGGAATCCAAAGATATGAGTGGTTAAGCTATGGGATATGAAATGGACGAGCGACCAATAAAACAACATGTATTATGGGGTTGAATGCTTTTTGCTATTCACAAAATAAAACAAAAGCAGTCATGCAAATATCTTATTTAACACAGCACAGCAAAATCAGTTGCACCATTCAATCCCGCTCGTCAAGACGGGGAGAATTCAATCACATTTATTCGATGCGACGTTTCTTTAATGGGATTTAATGAGCTACAACATTTTGACCCCAAATCGAGAGGATTCTGGGATGTTTGTGGTTTTTTTGTAATAACTCTGGAAGGAAACGTCGCAGAACCATCAAGGTGGTACTCGTACTGCTCGCCTCATCGAGAGGAATCCAAAGATATGAGTGGTTAAGCTATGGGATATGAAATGGACGGGCGACCAATTAAACAACATGTATTATGGGGTTGAATGCTTTTTGCTATTCACAAAATAAAACAAAAGCAGTCATGCAAATATCTGTTTTAACACAGCACAGCAAAATCAGTTACACCATTCAATCCCCCTCGTCCAGACGGGGAGAATTCAATCACATTTATTCGATGCGACGTTTATTATGGGATTTAATGAGCGACAACATTTTGACCCCAAACCGAGAGGATTCTGGGATGTTTGTGGTTTTTTTGTAATAACTCTGGAAAGCAACGTCGCAGACCCATCAAGGTGGTACTCGTACTGCTCGCCTCATCGAGTGGAATCCAAAGATATGAGTGGTTAAGCTATGGGATATGAAATGGACGAGCGACCAATAAAACAACATGTATTATGGGGTTGAATGCTTTTTGCTATTCACAAAATAAAACAAAAGCAGTCATGCAAATATCTGTTTTAACACAGCACATCAAAATCAGTTACACCATTCAATCCCCCTCGTCCAGACGGGGAGAATTCAATCACATTTATTCGATGCGACGTTTCTTATGGGATTTAATGAGCGACAACATTTTGACCCCAAACCGAGAGGATTCTGGGATGTTTGTGTTTTTTTTTGTAATAACTCTGGAAGGAAACGTCGCAGACCCATGAAGATGGTACTACTACTACTCGCCTCATCGAGAGGAATCCAAAGATATGAGTGTTTAAGCTATGGGATATGAAATGGACGAGCGACCAATAAAACAACATGTATTATGGGGTTGAATGCTTTTTGCTATTCACAAAATAAAACAAAAGCAGTCATGCAAATATCTTATTTAACACAGCACAGCAAAATCAGTTGCACCATTCAATCCCGCTCGTCCAGACGGGGAGAATTCAATCACATTTATTAGATGCGACGTTTCTTATGGGATTTAATGAGCGACAACATTTTGACCCCAAATCGAGAGTCTTCTGGGATGTTTGTGGTTTTTTTGTAATAACTCTGGAAGGAAACGTCGCAGACCCATCAAGGTGGTACTCGTACTGCTCGCCTCATCGAGTGGAATCCAAAAATATGAGTGGTTAAGCTATGGGATATGAAATGGACGAGCGACCAATAAAACAACATGTATTATGGGGTTGAATGCTTTTTGCTATTCACAAAATAAAACAAAAGCAGTCATGCAAATATCTTATTTAACACAGCACAGCAAAATCAGTTGCACCATTCAATCCCGCTCGTCCAGACGGGGAGAATTCAATCACATTTATTCGATGCGACGTTTCTTATGGGATTTAATGAGCGACAACATTTTGACCCCAAATCGAGAGGCTTCTGGGATGTTTGTGTTTTTTTTGTAATAACTCTGGAAGGAAACGTCGCAGACCCATCAAGGTGGTACTCGTACTGCTCGCCTCATCGAGTGGAATCCAAAGATATGAGTGGTTAAGCTAAGGGATATGAAATGGACGAGCGACCAATAAAACAACATGTATTATGGGGTTGAATGCTTTTTGCTATTCACAAAATAAAACAAAAGCAGTCATGCAAATATCTGTTTTAACACAGCACAGCAAAATCAGTTACACCATTCAATCCCCCTCGTCCAGACGGGGAGAATTCAATCACATTTATTCGATGCGACGTTTCTTTAATGGGATTTAATGAGCGACAACATTTTGACCCCAAACCGAGAGGATTCTGGGATGTTTGTGGTTTTTTTGTAATAACTCTGGAAGGCAACGTCGCAGACCCATCAAGGTGGTACTCGTACTGCTCGCCTCATCGAGTGGAATCCAAAGATATGAGTGGTTAAGCTATGGGATATGAAATGGACGAGCGACCAATAAAAAAATATGTATTATGGGGTTGAATGCTTTTTGCTATTCACAAAATAAACAAAAGCAGTCATGCAAATATCTGTTTTAACACAGCACAGCAAAATCAGTTACACCATTCAATCCCCCTCGTCCAGACGGGGAGAATTCAATCACATTTATTCGATGCGACGTTTATTATGGGATTTAATGAGCGACAACATTTTGACCCCAAACCGAGAGGATTCTGGGATGTTTGTGGTTTTTTTGTAATAACTCCGGAAAGCAACGTCGCAGACCCATCAAGGTGGTACTCGTACTGCTCGCCTCATCGAGTGGAATCCAAAGATATGAGTGGTTAAGCTATGGGATATGAAATGGACGAGCGACCAATGAAACAACATGTATTATGGGGTTGAATGCTTTTTGCTATTCACAAAATAAAATAAAAGCAGTCATGCAAATATCTTATTTAACACAGCACAGCAAAATCAGTTGCACCATTCAATCCCGCTCGTCCAGACGGGGCGAATTCAATGACATTTATTCGATGCGACGTTTCTTATGGGATTTAATGAGTGACAACATTTTGACCCCAAACCGAGAGGATTCTGGGATGTTTGTGGTTTTTTTTGTAATAACTCTGGAAGGAAACGTCGCAGACCCATGAAGATGGTACTACTACTGCTCGCCTCATCGAGAGGAATCCAAAGATATGAGTGTTAAGCTATGGGATATGAAATGGACGAGCGACCAATAAAACAACATGTATTATGGGGTTGAATGCTTTTTGCTATTCAAAAAATAAAACAAAAGCAGTCATGCAAATATCTTATTTAACACAGCACAGCAAAATCAGTTGCACCATTCAATCCCGCTCGTCCAGACGGGGAGAATTTAATCACATTTATTCGATGCGACGTTTCTTTAATGGGATTTAATGAGCGACAACATTTTGACACCAAACCGAGAGGATTCTGGGATGTTTGTGGTTTTTTGGTAATAACTCTGGAAGGAAACGTCGCAGACCCATCAAGGTGGTAGTCGTACTGCTCGCCTCATCGAGTGGAATCCAAAGATATGAGTGGTTAAGCTATGGGATATGAAATGGACGAGCGACCAATAAAAAAACATGTATTATGGGGTTGAATGCTTTTTGCTATTCACAAAATAAACAAAAGCAGTCATGCAAATATCTGTTTTAACACAGCACAGCAAAATCAGTTACACCATTCAATCCCCCTCGTCCAGACGGGGAGAATTCAATCACATTGATTCGATGCGACGTTTCTTATGGGATTTAATGAGCGACAACTTTTTGACCCCAAACCGAGAGGATTCTGGGATGTTTGTGTTTTTTTTGTAATAACTCTGGAAGGCAACGTCGCAGACCCATCAAGGTGGTACTCGTACTGCTCGCCTCATTGAGTGGAATCCAAAGATATGAGTGGTTAAGCTATGGGATATGAAATGGACGATCGACCAATAAAACAACATGTATTATGGGGTTGAATGCTTTTTGCTATTCACAAAATAAAACAAAAGCAGTAAAGCAAATATCTTATTTAACACAGCACAGCAAAATCAGTTGCACAATTCAATCCCGCTCGTCCAGACGGGGAGAATTCAATCACATTTATTCGATGCGACGTTTCTTTAATGGGATTTAATGAGCGACAACATTTTGACCCCAAACCGAGAGGGTTCTGGGATGTTTGCGGTTTTTTGGTAACAATTCTGGAAGGAAACGTAGCAGACCCATCAAGGTGGTACTCGTAATGCTCGCCTCATCGAGTGGAATCCAAAGATATAAGTGGTTAAACTAAGGGATATGAAATGGACGAGCGACCAATAAATCAACATGTATTATGGGGTTGAATGCTTTTTGCTATTCACAAAATAAAACAAAAGCAGTCATGCAAATATCTATTTTAACACAGCACAGCAAAATCAGTTACACCATTCAATCCCCCTCGTCCAGACGGGGAGAATTCAATCACATTTATTCGATGCGACGTTTCTTATGGGATTTAATGAGCGACAACATTTTGACCCCAAACCGAGAGGATTCTGGGATGTTTGTGGTTTTTTTGTAATAACTCTGGAAGGCAACGTCGCAGACCCATCAAGGTGGTACTCGTACTGCTCGCCTCATCGAGTGGAATCCAAAGATATGAGTGGTTAAGCTATGGGATATGAAATGGACGAGCGACCAATAAAACAACATGTATTATGGGGTTGAATGTTTTTTGCTATTCACAAAATAAAATAAAAGCAGTCATGCAAATATCTTATTTAACACAGCACAGCAAAATCAGTTGCACCATTCAATCCCGCTCGTCCAGACGGGGAGAATTCAATCACATTTATTCGATGCGACGTTTCTTATGGGATTTAATGAGCGACAACATTTTGACCCCAAATCGAGAGGCTTCTGGGATGTTTGTGTTTTTTTTGTAATAACTCTGGAAGGAAACGTCGCAGACCCATCAAGGTGGTACTCGTACTGCTCGCCTCATCGAGAGGAATCCAAAGATATGAGTGGTTAAGCTATGGGATATGAAATGGACGAGCGACCAATAAAACAACATGTATTATGGGGTTGAATGCTTTTTGCTATTCACAAAATAAAACAAAAGCAGTCATGCAAATATCTTATTTAACACAGCACAGCAAAATCAGTTGCACCATTCAATCCCGCTCGTCCAGACGGGGCGAATTCAATGACATTTATTCGATGCGACGTTTCTTATGGGATTTAATGAGTGACAACATTTTGACCCCAAACCGAGAGGATTCTGGGATGTTTGTGGTTTTTTTTGTAATAACTCTGGAAGGAAACGTCGCAGACCCATGAAGATGGTACTACTACTGCTCGCCTCATCGAGAGGAATCCAAAGATATGAGTGTTAAGCTATGGGATATGAAATGGACGAGCGACCAATAAAACAACATGTATTATGGGGTTGAATGCTTTTTGCTATTCAAAAAATAAAACAAAAGCAGTCATGCAAATATCTTATTTAACACAGCACAGCAAAATCAGTTGCACCATTCAATCCCGCTCGTCCAGACGGGGAGAATTTAATCACATTTATTCGATGCGACGTTTCTTTAATGGGATTTAATGAGCGACAACATTTTGACACCAAACCGAGAGGATTCTGGGATGTTTGTGGTTTTTTGGTAATAACTCTGGAAGGAAACGTCGCAGACCCATCAAGGTGGTAGTCGTACTGCTCGCCTCATCGAGTGGAATCCAAAGATATGAGTGGTTAAGCTATGGGATATGAAATGGACGAGCGACCAATAAAAAAACATGTATTATGGGGTTGAATGCTTTTTGCTATTCACAAAATAAACAAAAGCAGTCATGCAAATATCTGTTTTAACACAGCACAGCAAAATCAGTTACACCATTCAATCCCCCTCGTCCAGACGGGGAGAATTCAATCACATTGATTCGATGCGACGTTTCTTATGGGATTTAATGAGCGACAACTTTTTGACCCCAAACCGAGAGGATTCTGGGATGTTTGTGTTTTTTTTGTAATAACTCTGGAAGGCAACGTCGCAGACCCATCAAGGTGGTACTCGTACTGCTCGCCTCATTGAGTGGAATCCAAAGATATGAGTGGTTAAGCTATGGGATATGAAATGGACGATCGACCAATAAAACAACATGTATTATGGGGTTGAATGCTTTTTGCTATTCACAAAATAAAACAAAAGCAGTAAAGCAAATATCTTATTTAACACAGCACAGCAAAATCAGTTGCACAATTCAATCCCGCTCGTCCAGACGGGGAGAATTCAATCACATTTATTCGATGCGACGTTTCTTTAATGGGATTTAATGAGCGACAACATTTTGACCCCAAACCGAGAGGGTTCTGGGATGTTTGCGGTTTTTTGGTAACAATTCTGGAAGGAAACGTAGCAGACCCATCAAGGTGGTACTCGTAATGCTCGCCTCATCGAGTGGAATCCAAAGATATAAGTGGTTAAACTAAGGGATATGAAATGGACGAGCGACCAATAAATCAACATGTATTATGGGGTTGAATGCTTTTTGCTATTCACAAAATAAAACAAAAGCAGTCATGCAAATATCTATTTTAACACAGCACAGCAAAATCAGTTACACCATTCAATCCCCCTCGTCCAGACGGGGAGAATTCAATCACATTTATTCGATGCGACGTTTCTTATGGGATTTAATGAGCGACAACATTTTGACCCCAAACCGAGAGGATTCTGGGATGTTTGTGGTTTTTTTGTAATAACTCTGGAAGGCAACGTCGCAGACCCATCAAGGTGGTACTCGTACTGCTCGCCTCATCGAGTGGAATCCAAAGATATGAGTGGTTAAGCTATGGGATATGAAATGGACGAGCGACCAATAAAACAACATGTATTATGGGGTTGAATGTTTTTTGCTATTCACAAAATAAAATAAAAGCAGTCATGCAAATATCTTATTTAACACAGCACAGCAAAATCAGTTGCACCATTCAATCCCGCTCGTCCAGACGGGGAGAATTCAATCACATTTATTCGATGCGACGTTTCTTATGGGATTTAATGAGCGACAACATTTTGACCCCAAATCGAGAGGCTTCTGGGATGTTTGTGTTTTTTTTGTAATAACTCTGGAAGGAAACGTCGCAGACCCATCAAGGTGGTACTCGTACTGCTCGCCTCATCGAGAGGAATCCAAAGATATGAGTGGTTAAGCTATGGGATATGAAATGGACGAGCGACCAATAAAACAACATGTATTATGGGGTTGAATGCTTTTTGCTATTCACAAAATAAAACAAAAGCAGTCATGCAAATATCTTATTTAACACAGCACAGCAAAATCAGTTGCACCATTCAATCCCGCTCGTCAAGACGGGGAGAATTCAATCACATTTATTCGATGCGACGTTTCTTTAATGGGATTTAATGAGCTACAACATTTTGACCCCAAATCGAGAGGATTCTGGGATGTTTGTGGTTTTTTTGTAATAACTCTGGAAGGAAACGTCGCAGAACCATCAAGGTGGTACTCGTACTGCTCGCCTCATCGAGAGGAATCCAAAGATATGAGTGGTTAAGCTATGGGATATGAAATGGACGGGCGACCAATTAAACAACATGTATTATGGGGTTGAATGCTTTTTGCTATTCACAAAATAAAACAAAAGCAGTCATGCAAATATCTGTTTTAACACAGCACAGCAAAATCAGTTACACCATTCAATCCCCCTCGTCCAGACGGGGAGAATTCAATCACATTTATTCGATGCGACGTTTATTATGGGATTTAATGAGCGACAACATTTTGACCCCAAACCGAGAGGATTCTGGGATGTTTGTGGTTTTTTTGTAATAACTCTGGAAAGCAACGTCGCAGACCCATCAAGGTGGTACTCGTACTGCTCGCCTCATCGAGTGGAATCCAAAGATATGAGTGGTTAAGCTATGGGATATGAAATGGACGAGCGACCAATAAAACAACATGTATTATGGGGTTGAATGCTTTTTGCTATTCACAAAATAAAACAAAAGCAGTCATGCAAATATCTGTTTTAACACAGCACATCAAAATCAGTTACACCATTCAATCCCCCTCGTCCAGACGGGGAGAATTCAATCACATTTATTCGATGCGACGTTTCTTATGGGATTTAATGAGCGACAACATTTTGACCCCAAACCGAGAGGATTCTGGGATGTTTGTGTTTTTTTTTGTAATAACTCTGGAAGGAAACGTCGCAGACCCATGAAGATGGTACTACTACTACTCGCCTCATCGAGAGGAATCCAAAGATATGAGTGTTTAAGCTATGGGATATGAAATGGACGAGCGACCAATAAAACAACATGTATTATGGGGTTGAATGCTTTTTGCTATTCACAAAATAAAACAAAAGCAGTCATGCAAATATCTGTTTTAACACAGCACAGCAAAATCAGTTACACCATTCAATCCCCCTCGTCCAGACGGGGAGAATTCAATCACATTTATTCGATGCGACGTTTCTTTAATGGGATTTAATGAGCGACAACATTTTGACCCCAAACCGAGAGGATTCTGGGATGTTTGTGGTTTTTTTGTAATAACTCTGGAAGGCAACGTCGCAGACCCATCAAGGTGGTACTCGTACTGCTCGCCTCATCGAGAGGAATCCAAAGATATGAGTGGTTAAGCTATGGGATATGAAATGGACGAGCGACCAATAAAACAACATGTATTATGGGGTTGAATGCTTTTTGCTATTCACAAAATAAAACAAAAGCAGTAAAGCAAATATCTTATTTAACACAGCACAGCAAAATCAGTTGCACAATTCAATCCCGCTCGTCCAGACGGGGAGAATTCAATCACATTTATTCGATGCGACGTTTCTTTAATGGGATTTATTGAGCGACAACATTTTGACCCCAAACCGAGAGGATTCTGGGATGTTTGTGGTTTTTTTGTAATAACTCTGGAAGGCAACGTCGCAGACCCATCAAGGTGGTACTCGTACTGCTCGCCTCATCGAGTGGAATCCAAAGATATGAGTGGTTAAGCTATGGGATATGAAATGGACGAGCGACCAATAAAACAACATGTATTATGGGGTTGAATGCTTTTTGCTATTCACAAAATAAAACAAAAGCAGTCATGCAAATATCTTATTTAACACAGCACAGCAAAATCAGTTGCACCATTCAATCCCGCTCGTCCAGACGGGGAGAATTCAATCACATTTATTCGATGCGACGTTTCTTATGGGATTTAATGAGCGACAACATTTTGACCCCAAATCGAGAGGCTTCTGGGATGTTTGTGGTTTTTTTGTAATAACTCTGGAAGGAAACGTCGCAGACCCATCAAGCTGGTACTCGTACTGCTCGCCTCATCGAGAGGAATCCAAAGATATGAGTGGTTAAGCTATGGGATATGAAATGGACGAGCGACCAATAAAACAACATGTATTATGGGGTTGAATGCTTTTTGCTATTCACAAAATAAAACAAAAGCAGTAAAGCAAATATCTTATTTAACACAGCACAGCAAAATCAGTTGCACAATTCAATCCCGCTCGTCCAGACGGGGAGAATTCAATCACATTTATTCGATGCGACGTTTCTTTAATGGGATTTAATGAGCGACAACATTTTGACCCCAAACCGAGAGGATTCTGGGATGTTTGCGGTTTTTTGGTAACAATTCTGGAAGCAAACGTAGCAGACCCATCAAGGTGGTACTCGTACTGCTCGCCTAATCGAGTGGAATCCAAAGATATGAGTGGTTAAGCTATGGGATATGAAATGGACGAGCGACCAATAAAACAACATGTATTATGGGGTTGAATGCTTTTTGCTATTCATAAAATAAAACAAAAGCAGTCATGCAAATATCTTATTTAACACAGCACAGCAAAATCAGTTGCACCATTCAATCCCGCTCGTCCAGACGGGGAGAATTCAATCACATTTATTCGATGCGACGTTTCTTATTGGATTTAATGAGCGACAACATTTTGACCCCAAACCGAGAGGATTCTGGGATGTTTGCGGTTTTTTGGTAACAATTCTAGAAGCAAACGTAGCAGACCCATCAAGGTGGTACTCGTACTGCTCGCCTCATCGAGTGGAATCCAAAGATATGAGTGGTTAAGCTATGGGATATGAAATGGACGAGCGACCAATAAAACAACATGTATTATGGGGTTGAATGCTTTTTGCTATTCATAAAATAAAACGAAAGCAGTCATGCAAATATCTTATTTAACACAGCACAGCAAAATCAGTTGCACCATTCAATCCCGCTCGTCCAGACGGGGAGAATTCAATCACATTTATTCGATGCGACGTTTCTTATGGGATTTAATGAGCGACAACATTTTGACCCCAAACCGAGAGGATTCTGGGATGTTTGTGTTTTTTTTGTAATAACTCTGGAAGGCAACGTCGCAGACCCATCAAGGTGGTACTCGTACTGCTCGCCTCATCGAGTGGAATCCAAAGATATGAGTGGTTAAGCTATGGGATATGAAATGGACGAGCGACCAATAAAACAACATGTATTATGGGGTTGAATGCTTTTTGCTATTCACAAAATAAAACAAAAGCAGTCATGCAAATATCTTATTTAACACAGCACAGCAAAATCAGTTGCACCATTCAATCCCGCTCGTCCAGACGGGGAGAATTCAATCACATTTATTCGATGCGACGTTTCTTTAATGGGATTTAATGAGCGACAACATTTTGACCCCAAATCGAGAGACTTCTGAGATGTTTGTGGTTTTTTTGTAATAACTCTGGAAGCAAACGTAGCAGACCCATCAAGGTGGTACTCGTACTGCTCGCCTCATCGAGTAGAATCCAAAGATATAAGTGGTTAAGCTATGGGATATGAAATGGACGAGCGACCAATAAAACAACATGTATTATGGGGTTGAATGCTTTTTGCTATTCACAAAATAAAACAAAAGCAGTCATGCAAATATCTGTTTTAACACAGCACAGCAAAATCAGTTACACCATTCAATCCCCCTCGTCCAGACGGGGAGAATTCAATCACATTTATTCGATGCGACGTTTATTATGGGATTTAATGAGCGACAACATTTTGACCCCAAACCGAGAGGATTCTGGGATGTTTGTGGTTTTTTTGTAATAACTCTGGAAAGCAACGTCGCAGACCCATCAAGGTGGTACTCGTACTGCTCGCCTCATCGAGTGGAATCCAAAGATATGAGTGGTTAAGCTATGGGATATGAAATGGACGAGCGACCAATAAAACAACATGTATTATGGGGTTGAATGCTTTTTGCTATTCACAAAATAAAACAAAAGCAGTCATGCAAATATCTGTTTTAACAAAGCACATCAAAATCAGTTACACCATTCAATCCCCCTCGTCCAGACGGGGAGAATTCAATCACATTTATTCGATGCGACGTTTCTTATGGGATTTAATGAGCGACAACATTTTGACCCCAAACCGAGAGGATTCTGGGATGTTTGTGTTTTTTTTTGTAATAACTCTGGAAGGAAACGTCGCAGACCCATGAAGATGGTACTACTACTACTCGCCTCATCGAGAGGAATCCAAAGATATGAGTGTTTAAGCTATGGGATATGAAATGGACGAGCGACCAATAAAACAACATGTATTATGGGGTTGAATGCTTTTTGCTATTCACAAAATAAAACAAAAGCAGTCATGCAAATATCTGTTTTAACACAGCACAGCAAAATCAGTTGCACCATTCAATCCGGCTCGTCCAGACGGGGAGAATTCAATCACATTTATTCGATGCGACGTTTCTTATGGGATTTAATGAGCGACAACATTTTGACCCCAAATCGAGAGGCTTCTGGGATGTTTGTGTTTTTTTTGTAATAACTCTGGAAGGAAACGTCGCAGACCCATCAAGGTGGTACTCGTACTGCTCGCCTCATCGAGTGGAATCCAAAGATATGAGTGGTTAAGCTATGGGATATGAAATGGACGAGCGACCAATAAAACAACATGTATTATGGGGTTGAATGCTTTTTGCTATTCACAAAATAAAACAAAAGCAGTCATGCAAATATCTGTTTTAACACAGCACAGCAAAATCAGTTACACCATTCAATCCCCCTCGTCCAGACGGGGAGAATTCAATCACATTTATTCGATGCGACGTTTCTTTAATGGGATTTAATGAGCGACAACATTTTGACCCCAAACCGAGAGGATTCTGGGATGTTTGTGGTTTTTTTGTAATAACTCTGGAAGGCAACGTCGCAGACCCATCAAGGTGGTACTCGTACTGCTCGCCTCATCGAGTGGAATCCAAAGATATGAGTGGTTAAGCTATGGGATATGAAATGGACGAGCGACCAATAAAACAACATGTATTATGGGGTTGAATGCTTTTTGCTATTCACAAAATAAAACAAAAGCAGTCATGCAAATATCTGTTTTAACACAGCACAGCAAAATCAGTTGCACCATTCAATCCGGCTCTTCCAGACGGGGAGAATTCAATCACATTTATTCGATGCGACGTTTCTTATGGGATTTAATGAGCGACAACATTTTGACCCCAAATCGAGAGGCTTCTGGGATGTTTGTGTTTTTTTTGTAATAACTCTGGAAGGAAACGTCGCAGACCCATCAAGGTGGTACTCGTACTGCTCGCCTCATCGAGTGGAATCCAAAGATATGAGTGGTTAAGCTATGGGATATGAAATGGACGAGCGACCAATAAAACAACATGTATTATGGGGTTGAATGCTTTTTGCTATTCACAAAATAAAACAAAAGCAGTCATGCAAATATCTGTTTTAACACAGCACAGCAAAATCAGTTACACCATTCAATCCCCCTCGTCCAGACGGGGAGAATTCAATCACATTTATTCGATGCGACGTTTCTTTAATGGGATTTAATGAGCGACAACATTTTGACCCCAAACCGAGAGGATTCTGGGATGTTTGTGGTTTTTTTGTAATAACTCTGGAAGGCAACGTCGCAGACCCATCAAGGTGGTACTCGTACTGCTCGCCTCATCGAGTGGAATCCAAAGATATGAGTGGTTAAGCTATGGGATATGAAATGGACGAGCGACCAATAAAACAACATGTATTATGGGGTTGAATGCTTTTTGCGTTTCACAAAATAAAACAAAAGCAGTCATGCAAATATCTGTTTTAACACAGCACATCAAAATCAGTTACACCATTCAATCCCCCTCGTCCAGACGGGGAGAATTCAATCACATTTATTCGATGCGACGTTTCTTATGGGATTTAATGAGCGACAACATTTTGACCCCAAACCGAGAGGATTCTGGGATGTTTGTGTTTTTTTTTGTAATAACTCTGGAAGGAAACGTCGCAGACCCATGAAGATGGTACTACTACTACTCGCCTCATCGAGAGGAATCCAAAGATATGAGTGTTTAAGCTATGGGATATGAAATGGACGAGCGACCAATAAAACAACATGTATTATGGGGTTGAATGCTTTTTGCTATTCACAAAATAAAACAAAAGCAGTCATGCAAATATCTTATTTAACACAGCACAGCAAAATCAGTTGCACCATTCAATCCCGCTCGTCCAGACGGGGAGAATTCAATCACATTTATTAGATGCGACGTTTCTTATGGGATTTAATGAGCGACAACATTTTGACCCCAAATCGAGAGTGTTCTGGGATGTTTGTGGTTTTTTTGTAATAACTCTGGAAGGAAACGTCGCAGACCCATCAAGGTGGTACTCGTACTGCTCGCCTCATCGAGTGGAATCCAAAGATATGAGTGGTTAAGCTATGGGATATGAAATGGACGAGCGACCAATAAAACAACATGTATTATGGGGTTGAATGCTTTTTGCTATTCACAAAATAAAACAAAAGCAGTCATGCAAATATCTTATTTAACACAGCACAGCAAAATCAGTTGCACCATTCAATCCCGCTCGTCCAGACGGGGAGAATTCAATCACATTTATTCGATGCGACGTTTCTTATGGGATTTAATGAGCGACAACATTTTGACCCTAAATCGAGAGGCTTTTGGGATGTTTGTGTTTTTTTTGTAATAACTCTGGAAGGAAACGTCGCAGACCCATCAAGGTGGTACTCGTACTGCTCGCCTCATCGAGTGGAATCCAAAGATATGAGTGGTTAAGCTATGGGATATGAAATGGACGAGCGACCAATAAAACAACATGTATTATGGGGTTGAATGCTTTTTGCTATTCACAAAATAAAACAAAAGCAGTCATGCAAATATCTGTTTTAACACAGCACAGCAAAATCAGTTACACCATTCAATCCCCCTCGTCCAGACGGGGAGAATTCAATCACATTTATTCGATGCGACGTTTCTTTAATGGGATTTAATGAGCGACAACATTTTGACCCCAAACCGAGAGGATTCTGGGATGTTTGTGGTTTTTTTGTAATATCTCTGGAAGGCAACGTCGCAGACCCATCAAGGTGGTACTCGTACTGCTCGCCTCATCGAGTGGAATCCAAAGATATGAGTGGTTAAGCTATGGGATATGAAATGGACGAGCGACCAATAAAACAACATGTAATATGGGGTTGAATGCTTTTTGCTATTCACAAAATAAAACAAAAGCAGTCATGCAAATATCTTATTTAACACAGCACAGCAAAATCAGTTGCACCATTCAATCCCGCTCGTCCGGACGGGGAGAATTCAATCACATTTATTCGATGCGACGTTTCTTATGGGATTTAATGAGCGACAACATTTTGACCCCAAATCGAGAGGCTTCTGGGATGTTTGTGGTTTTTTTGTAATAACTCTGGAAGGAAACGTCGCAAACCCATCAAGGTGGTACTCGTACTGCTCGCCTCATCGAGAGGAATCCAAAGATATGAGTGGTTAAGCTATGGGATATGAAATGGACGAGCGACCAATAAAACAACATGTATTATGGGGTTGAATGCTTTTTGCTATTCACAAAATAAAACAAAAGCAGTAAAGCAAATATCTTATTTAACACAGCACAGCAAAATCAGTTGCACAATTCAATCCCGCTCGTCCAGACGGGGAGAATTCAATCACATTTATTCGATGCGACGTTTCTTTAATGGGATTTATTGAGCGACAACATTTTGACTCCAAACCGAGAGGATTCTGGGATGTTTGTGTTTTTTTTGTAATAACTCTGGAAGGCAACGTCGCAGACCCATCAAGGTGGTACTCGTACTGCTCGCCTCATCGAGTGGAATCCAAAGATATGAGTGGTTAAGCTATGGGATATGAAATGGACGAGCGACCAATAAAACAACATGTATTATGGGGTTGAATGCTTTTTGCTATTCACAAAATAAAACAAAAGCAGTCATGCAAATATCTTATTTAACACAGCACAGCAAAATCAGTTGCACCATTCAATCCCGCTCGTCCAGACGGGGAGAATTCAATCACATTTATTCGATGCGACGTTTCTTATGGGATTTAATGAGCGACAACATTTTGACCCCAAATCGAGAGGCTTCTGGGATGTTTGTGGTTTTTTTGTAATAACTCTGGAAGGAAACGTCGCAGACCCATCAAGGTGGTACTCGTACTGCTCGCCTCATCGAGAGGAATCCAAAGATATGAGTGGTTAAGCTATGGGATATGAAATGGACGAGCGACCAATAAAACAACATGTATTATGGGGTTGAATGCTTTTTGCTATTCACAAAATAAAACAAAAGCAGTAAAGCAAATATCTTATTTAACACAGCACAGCAAAATCAGTTGCACAATTCAATCCCGCTCGTCCAGACGGGGAGAATTCAATCACATTTATTCGATGCGACGTTTCTTTAATGGGATTTAATGAGCGACAACATTTTGACCCCAAACCGAGAGGATTCTGGGATGTTTGCGGTTTTTTGGTAACAATTCTGGAAGCAAACGTAGCAGACCCATCAAGGTGGTACTCGTACTGCTCGCCTAATCGAGTGGAATCCAAAGATATGAGTGGTTAAGCTATGGGATATGAAATGGACGAGCGACCAATAAAACAACATGTATTATGGGGTTGAATGCTTTTTGCTATTCATAAAATAAAACAAAAGCAGTCATGCAAATATCTTATTTAAAACAGCACAGCAAAATCAGTTGCACCATTCAATCCCGCTCGTCCAGACGGGGAGAATTCAATCACATTTATTCGATGCGACGTTTCTTATTGGATTTAATGAGCGACAACATTTTGACCCCAAACCGAGAGGATTCTGGGATGTTTGCGGTTTTTTGGTAACAATTCTGGAAGCAAACGTAGCAGACCCATCAAGGTGGTACTCGTACTGCTCGCCTCATCGAGTGGAATCCAAATATATGAGTGGTTAAGCTATGGGATATGAAATGGACGAGCGACCAATAAAACAACATGTATTATGGGGTTGAATGCTTTTTGCTATTCATAAAATAAAACAAAAGCAGTCATGCAAATATCTTATTTAACACAGCACAGCAAAATCAGTTGCACCATTCAATCCCGCTCGTCCAGACGGGGAGAATTCAATCACATTTATTCGATGCGACGTTTCTTATGGGATTTAATGAGCGACAACATTTTGACCCCAAACCGAGAGGATTCTGGGATGTTTGTGTTTTTTTTGTAATAACTCTGGAAGGCAACGTCGCAGACCCATCAAGGTGGTACTCATACTGCTCGCCTCATCGAGTGGAATCCAAAGATATGAGTGGTTAAGCTATGGGATATGAAATGGACGAGCGACCAATAAAACAACATGTATTATGGGGTTGAATGCTTTTTGCTATTCACAAAATAAAACAAAAGCAGTCATGCAAATATCTTATTTAACACAGCACAGCAAAATCAGTTGCACCATTCAATCCCGCTCGTCCAGACGGGGAGAATTCAATCACATTTATTCGATGCGACGTTTCTTTAATGGGATTTAATGAGCGACAACATTTTGACCCCAAATCGAGAGACTTCTGAGATGTTTGTGTTTTTTTTGTAATAACTCTGGAAGCAAACGTAGCAGACCCATCAAGGTGGTACTCGTACTGCTCGCCTCATCGAGTAGAATCCAAAGATATAAGTGGTTAAGCTATGGGATATGAAATGGACGAGCGACCAATAAAACAACATGTATTATGGGGTTGAATGCTTTTTGCTATTCACAAAATAAAACAAAAGCAGTCATGCAAATATCTGTTTTAACACAGCACAGCAAAATCAGTTACACCATTCAATCCCCCTCGTCCAGACGGGGAGAAGTCAATCACATTTATTCGATGCGACGTTTATTATGGGATTTAATGAGCGACAACATTTTGACCCCAAACCGAGAGGATTCTGGGATGTTTGTGGTTTTTTTGTAATAACTCTGGAAGGAAACGTCGCAGACCCATGAAGATGGTACTACTACTACTCGCCTCATCGAGAGGAATCCAAAGATATGAGTGTTTAAGCTATGGGATATGAAATGGACGAGCGACCAATAAAACAACATGTATTATGGGGTTGAATGCTTTTTGCTATTCACAAAATAAAACAAAAGCAGTCATGCAAATATCTTATTTAACACAGCACAGCAAAATCAGTTGCACCATTCAATCCCGCTCGTCCAGACGGGGAGAATTCAATCACATTTATTAGATGCGACGTTTCTTATGGGATTTAATGAGCGACAACATTTTGACCCCAAATCGAGAGTCTTCTGGGATGTTTGTGTTTTTTTTGTAATAACTCTGGAAGGAAACGTCGCAGACCCATCAAGGTGGTACTCGTACTGCTCGCCTCATCGAGTGGAATCCAAAGATATGAGTGGTTAAGCTATGGGATATGAAATGGACGAGCGACCAATAAAACAACATGTATTATGGGGTTGAATGCTTTTTGCTATTCACAAAATAAAACAAAAGCAGTCATGCAAATATCTTATTT
This sequence comes from Petromyzon marinus, assembly GCF_048934315.1. Lineage (NCBI taxonomy): Eukaryota > Metazoa > Chordata > Hyperoartia > Petromyzontiformes > Petromyzontidae > Petromyzon > Petromyzon marinus. Next base: position 25,083,843 of record NC_133689.1, read on the forward strand.
AACACAGCACAGCAAAATCAGTTACACCATTCAATCCCGCTCGTCCAGACGGGGAGAATTCAATCACATTTATTCGATGCGACGTTTCTTATGGGATTTAATGAGCGACAACATTTTGACCCCAAATCGAGAGGCTTCTGGGATGTTTGTGTTTTTTTTGTAATAACTCTGGAAGGAAACGTCGCAGACCCATCAAGGTGGTACTCGTACTGCTCGCCTCATCGAGTGGAATCCAAAGATATGAGTGGTTAAGCTATGGGATATGAAATGGACGAGCGACCAATAAAACAACATGTATTATGGGGTTGAATGCTTTTTGCTATTCACAAAATAAAACAAAAGCAGTCATGCAAATATCTGTTTTAACACAGCACAGCAAAATCAGTTACACCATTCAATCCCCCTCGTCCAGACGGGGAGAATTCAATCACATTTATTCGATGCGACGTTTCTTTAATGGGATTTAATGAGCGACAACATTTTGACCCCAAACCGAGAGGATTCTGGGATGTTTGTGGTTTTTTTGTAATAACTCTGGAAGGCAACGTCGCAGACCCATCAAGGTGGTACTCGTACTGCTCGCCTCATCGAGTGGAATCCAAAGATATGAGTGGTTAAGCTATGGGATATGAAATGGACGAGCGACCAATAAAACAACATGTATTATGGGGTTGAATGCTTTTTGCTATTCACAAAATAAAACAAAAGCAGTCATGCAAATATCTTATTTAACACAGCACAGCAAAATCAGTTGCACCATTCAATCCCGCTCGTCCGGACGGGGAGAATTCAATCACATTTATTCGATGCGACGTTTCTTATGGGATTTAATGAGCGACAACATTTTGACCCCAAATCGAGAGGCTTCTGGGATGTTTGTGGTTTTTTTGTAATAACTCTGGAAGGAAACGTCGCAGACCCATCAAGGTGGTACTCGTACTGCTCGCCTCATCGAGAGGAATCCAAAGATATGAGTGGTTAAGCTATGGGATATGAAATGGACGAGCGACCAATAAAACAACATGTATTATGGGGTTGAATGCTTTTTGCTATTCACAAAATAAAACAAAAGCAGTAAAGCAAATATCTTATTTAACACAGCACAGCAAAATCAGTTGCACAATTCAATCCCGCTCGTCCAGACGGGGAGAATTCAATCACATTTATTCGATGCGACGTTTCTTTAATGGGATTTATTGAGCGACAACATTTTGACCCCAAACCGAGAGGATTCTGGGATGTTTGTGGTTTTTTTGTAATAACTCTGGAAGGCAACGTCGCAGACCCATCAAGGTGGTACTCGTACTGCTCGCCTCATCGAGTGGAATCCAAAGATATGAGTGGTTAAGCTATGGGATATGAAATGGACGAGCGACCAATAAAACAACATGTATTATGGGGTTGAATGCTTTTTGCTATTCACAAAATAAAACAAAAGCAGTCATGCAAATATCTTATTTAACACAGCACAGCAAAATCAGTTGCACCATTCAATCCCGCTCGTCCAGACGGGGAGAATTCAATCACATTTATTCGATGCGACGTTTCTTATGGGATTTAATGAGCGACAACATTTTGACCCCAAATCGAGAGGCTTCTGGGATGTTTGTGGTTTTTTTGTAATAACTCTGGAAGGAAACGTCGCAGACCCATCAAGGTGGTACTCGTACTGCTCGCCTCATCGAGAGGAATCCAAAGATATGAGTGGTTAAGCTATGGGATATGAAATGGACGAGCGACCAATAAAACAACATGTATTATGGGGTTGAATGCTTTTTGCTATTCACAAAATAAAACAAAAGCAGTAAAGCAAATATCTTATTTAACACAGCACAGCAAAATCAGTTGCACAATTCAATCCCGCTCGTCCAGACGGGGAGAATTCAATCACATTTATTCGATGCGACGTTTTTTTAATGGGATTTAATGAGCGACAACATTTTGACCCCAAACCGAGAGGATTCTGGGATGTTTGCGGTTTTTTGGTAAAAATTCTGGAAGCAAACGTAGCAGACCCATCAAGGTGGTACTCGTACTGCTCGCGTCATCGAGTGGAATCCAAAGATATGAGTGGTTAAGCTATGGGATATGAAATGGACGAGCGACCAATAAAACAACATGTATTATGGGGTTGAATGCTTTTTGCTATCCATAAAATAAAACAAAAGCAGTCATGCAAATATCTTATTTAACACAGCACAGCAAAATCAGTTGCACCATTCAATCCTGCTCGTCCAGACGGGGAGAATTCAATCACATTTATTCGATGCGACGTTTCTTATGGGATTTAATGAGCGACAACATTTTGACCCCAAATCGAGAGGCTTCTGGGATGTTTGTGGTTTTTTTGTAATAACTCTGGAAGGAAACGTCGCAGACCCATCAAGGTGGTACTCGTACTGCTCGCCTCATCGAGTGGAATCCAAAGATATGAGTGGTTAAGCTATGGGATATGAAATGGACGAGCGACCAATAAAACAACATGTATTATGGGGTTGAATGCTTTTTGCTATTCACAAAATAAAACAAAAGCAGTCATGCAAATATCTTATTTAACACAGCACAGCAAAATCAGTTGCACCATTCAATCCCGCTCGTCCAGACGGGGAGAATTCAATCACATTTATTCGATGCGACGTTTCTTTAATGGGATTTATTGAGCGACAACATTTTGACCCCAAACCGAGAGGATTCTGGGATGTTTGTGGTTTTTTTGTAATAACTCTGGAAGGCAACGTCGCAGACCCATCAAGGTGGTACTCGTACTGCTCGCCTCATCGAGTGGAATCCAAAGATATGAGTGGTTAAGCTATGGGATATGAAATGGACGAGCGACCAATAAAACAACATGTATTATGGGGTTGAATGCTTTTTGCTATTCACAAAATAAAACAAAAGCAGTCATGCAAATATCTTATTTAACACAGCACAGCAAAATCAGTTGCACCATTCAATCCCGCTCGTCCAGACGGGGAGAATTCAATCACATTTATTCGATGCGACGTTTCTTATGGGATTTAATGAGCGACAACATTTTGACCCCAAATCGAGAGGCTTCTGGGATGTTTGTGGTTTTTTTGTAATAACTCTGGAAGGAAACGTCGCAGACCCATCAAGGTGGTACTCGTACTGCTCGCCTCATCGAGAGGAATCCAAAGATATGAGTGGTTAAGCTATGGGATATGAAATGGACGAGCGACCAATAAAACAACATGTATTATGGGGTTGAATGCTTTTTGCTATTCACAAAATAAAACAAAAGCAGTAAAGCAAATATCTTATTTAACACAGCACAGCAAAATCAGTTGCACAATTCAATCCCGCTCGTCCAGACGGGGAGAATTCAATCACATTTATTCGATGCGACGTTTCTTTAATGGGATTTAATGAGCGACAACATTTTGACCCCAAACCGAGAGGATTCTGGGATGTTTGCGGTTTTTTGGTAAAAATTCTGGAAGCAAACGTAGCAGACCCATCAAGGTGGTACTCGTACTGCTCGCGTCATCGAGTGGAATCCAAAGATATGAGTGGTTAAGCTATGGGATATGAAATGGACGAGCGACCAATAAAACAACATGTATTATGGGGTTGAATGCTTTTTGCTATCCATAAAATAAAACAAAAGCAGTCATGCAAATATCTTATTTAACACAGCACAGCAAAATCAGTTGCACCATTCAATCCCGCTCGTCCAGACGGGGAGAATTCAATCACATTTATTCGATGCGACGTTTCTTATGGGATTTAATGAGCGACAACATTTTGACCCCAAATCGAGAGGCTTCTGGGATGTTTGTGTTTTTTTTGTAATAACTCTGGAAGGAAACGTCGCAGACCCATCAAGGTGGTACTCGTACTGCTCGCCTCATCGAGTGGAATCCAAAGATATGAGTGGTTAAGCTATGGGATATGAAATGGACGAGCGACCAATAAAACAACATGTATTATGGGGTTGAATGCTTTTTGCTATTCACAAAATAAAACAAAAGCAGTCATGCAAATATCTGTTTTAACACAGCACAGCAAAATCAGTTACACCATTCAATCCCCCTCGTCCAGACGGGGAGAATTCAATCACATTTATTCGATGCGACGTTTCTTTAATGGGATTTAATGAGCGACAACATTTTAACCCCAAACCGAGAGGATTCTGGGATGTTTGTGTTTTTTTTGTAATAACTCTGGAAGGCAACGTCGCAGACCCATCAAGGTGGTACTCGTACTGCTCGCCTCATCGAGTGGAATCCAAAGATATGAGTGGTTAAGCTATGGGATATGAAATGGACGAGCGACCAATAAAACAACATGTATTATGGGGTTGAATGCTTTTTGCTATTCACAAAATAAAACAAAAGCAGTCATGCAAATATCTTATTTAACACAGCACAGCAAAATCAGTTGCACCATTCAATCCCGCTCGTCCGGACGGGGAGAATTCAATCACATTTATTCGATGCGACGTTTCTTATGGGATTTAATGAGCGACAACATTTTGACCCCAAATCGAGAGGCTTCTGGGATGTTTGTGGTTTTTTTGTAATAACTCTGGAAGGAAACGTCGCAGACCCATCAACGTGGTACTCGTACTGCTCGCCTCATCGAGAGGAATCCAAAGATATGAGTGGTTAATCTATGGGATATGAAATGGACGAGCGACCAATGAAACAACATGTATTATGGGGTTGAATGCTTTTTGCTATTCACAAAATAAAACAAAAGCAGTAAAGCAAATATCTTATTTAACACAGCACAGCAAAATCAGTTGCACAATTCAATCCCGCTCGTCCAGACGGGGAGAATTCAATCACATTTATTCGATGCGACGTTTCTTTAATGGGATTTATTGAGCGACAACATTTTGACCCCAAACCGAGAGGATTCTGGGATGTTTGTGGTTTTTTTGTAATAACTCTGGAAGGCAACGTCGCAGACCCATCAAGGTGGTACTCGTACTGCTCGCCTCATCGAGTGGAATCCAAAGATATGAGTGGTTAAGCTATGGGATATGAAATGGACGAGCGACCAATAAAACAACATGTATTATGGGGTTGAATGCTTTTTGCTATTCACAAAATAAAACAAAAGCAGTCATGCAAATATCTTATTTAACACAGCACAGCAAAATCAGTTGCACCATTCAATCCCGCTCGTCCAGACGGGGAGAATTCAATCACATTTATTCGATGCGACGTTTCTTATGGGATTTAATGAGCGACAACATTTTGACCCCAAATCGAGAGGCTTCTGGGATGTTTGTGGTTTTTTTGTAATAACTCTGGAAGGAAACGTCGCAGACCCATCAAGGTGGTACTCGTACTGCTCGCCTCATCGAGAGGAATCCAAAGATATGAGTGGTTAAGCTATGGGATATGAAATGGACGAGCGACCAATAAAACAACATGTATTATGGGGTTGAATGCTTTTTGCTATTCACAAAATAAAACAAAAGCAGTAAAGCAAATATCTTATTTAACATAGCACAGCAAAATCAGTTGCACAATTCAATCCCGCTCGTCCAGACGGGGAGAATTCAATCACATTTATTCGATGCGACGTTTCTTTAATGGGATTTAATGAGCGACAACATTTTGACCCCAAACCGAGAGGATTCTGGGATGTTTGCGGTTTTTTGGTAACAATTCTGGAAGCAAACGTAGCAGACCCATCAAGGTGGTACTCGTACTGCTCGCCTCATCGAGTGGAATCCAAAGATATGAGTGGTTAAGCTATGGGATATGAAATGGACGAGCGACCAATAAAACAACATGTATTATGGGGTTGAATGCTTTTTGCTATTCATAAAATAAAACAAAAGCAGTCATGCAAATATCTTATTTAACACAGCACAGCAAAATCAGTTGCACCATTCAATCCCGCTCGTCCAGACGGGGAGAATTCAATCACATTTATTCGATGCGACGTTTCTTATGGGATTTAATGAGCGACAACATTTTGACCCCAAACCGAGAGGATTCTGGGATGTTTGCGGTTTTTTGGTAACAATTCTGGAAGCAAACGTAGCAGACCCATCAAGGTGGTACTCGTACTGCTCGCCTCATCGAGTGGAATCCAAAGATATGAGTGGTTAAGCTATGGGATATGAAATGGACGAGCGACCAATAAAACAACATGTATTATGGGGTTGAATGCTTTTTGCTATTCATAAAATAAAACAAAAGCAGTCATGCAAATATCTTATTTAACACAGCACAGAAAAATCAGTTGCACCATTCAATCCCGCTCGTCCAGACGGGGAGAATTCAATCACATTTATTCGATGCGACGTTTCTTATGGGATTTAATGAGCGACAACATTTTGACCCCAAACCGAGAGGATTCTGGGATGTTTGTGGTTTTTTTGTAATAACTCTGGAAGGCAACGTCGCAGACCCATCAAGGTGGTACTCGTACTGCTCGCCTCATCGAGTGGAATCCAAAGATATGAGTGGTTAAGCTATGGGATATGAAATGGACGAACGACCAATAAAACAACATGTATTATGGGGTTGAATGCTTTTTGCTATTCACAAAATAAAACAAAAGCAGTTATGCAAATATCTTATTTAACACAGCACAGCAAAATCAGTTGCACCATTCAATCCCGCTCGTCCAGACGGGGAGAATTCAATCACATTTATTCGATGCGACGTTTCTTTAATGGGATTTAATGAGCGACAACATTTTGACCCCAAATCGAGAGACTTCTGGGATGTTTGTGGTTTTTTTGTAATAACTCTGGAAGCAAACGTAGCAGACCCATCAAGGTGGTACTCGTACTGCTCGCCTCATCGAGTAGAATCCAAAGATATAAGTGGTTAAGCTATGGGATATGAAATGGACGAGCGACCAATAAAACAACATGTATTATGGGGTTGAATGCTTTTTGCTATTCACAAAATAAAACAAAACCAGTCATGCAAATATCTTATTTAACACATCACAGCAAAATCAGTTGCACCATTCAATCCCGCTCGTCCAGATGGGGAGAATTCAATCACATTTATTCGATGCGACGTTTCTTATGGGATTTATTGAGCGACAACATTTTGACCCCAAATCGAGAGGATTCTGGGATGTTTGTGGTTTTTTTGTAATAACTCTGGAAGTAAACGTCGCAGACCCATCAAGGTGGTACTCGTACTGCTCGCCTCATCGAGAGGAATCCAAAGATATGAGTGGTTAAGCTATGGGATATGAAATGGACGAGCGACCAATAAAACAACATGTATTATGGGGTTGAATGCTTTTTGCTATTCACAAAATAAAACAAAAGCAGTAAAGCAAATATCTTATTTAACACAGCACAGCAAAATCAGTTGCACAATTCAATCCCGCTCGTCCAGACGGGGAGAATTCAATCACATTTATTCGATGCGACGTTTCTTTAATGGGATTTAATGAGCGACAACATTTTGACCCCAAACCGAGAGGATTCTGGGATGTTTGCGGTTTTTTGGTAACAATTCTGGAAGCAAACGTAGCAGACCCATCAAGGTGGTACTCGTACTGCTCGCCTCATCGAGTGGAATCCAAAGATATGAGTGGTTAAGCTATGGGATATGAAATGGACGAGCGACCAATAAAACAACATGTATTATGCGGTTGAATGCTTTTTGCTATTCATAAAATAAAACAAAAGCAGTCATGCAAATATCTTATTTAACACAGCACAGCAAAATCAGTTGCACCATTCAATCCTGCTCGTCCAGACGGGGAGAATTCAATCACATTTATTCGATGCGACGTTTCTTATGGGATTTAATGAGCGACAACATTTTGACCCCAAATCGAGAGGCTTCTGGGATGTTTGTGGTTTTTTTGTAATAACTCTGGAAGGAAACGTCGCAGACCCATGAAGGTGGTACTCGTACTGCTCGCCTCATCGAGTGGAATCCAAAGATATGAGTGGTTAAGCTATGGGATATGAAATGGACGAGCGACCAATAAAACAACATGTATTATGGGGTTGAATGCTTTTTGCTATTCACAAAATAAAACAAAAGCAGTCATGCAAATATCTGTTTTAACACAGCACAGCAGAATCAGTTACACCATTCAATCCCCCTCGTCCAGACGGGGAGAATTCAATCACATTTATTCGATGCGACGTTTCTTATGGGATTTAATGAGCGACAACATTTTGACCCCAAACCGAGAGGATTCTGGGATGTTTGTGGTTTTTTTGTAATAACTCTGGAAGGCAACGTCGCAGACCCATCAAGGTGGTACTCGTACTGCTCGCCTCATCGAGTGGAATCCAAAGATATGAGTGGTTAAGCTATGGGATATGAAATGGACGAGCGACCAATAAAACAACATGTATTATGGGGTTGAATGCTTTTTGCTATTCACAAAATAAAACAAAAGCAGTCATGCAAATATCTTATTTAACACAGCAAAGCAAAATCAGTTGCACCATTCAATCCCGCTCGTCCAGACGGGGAGAATTCAATCACATTTATTCGATGCGACGTTTCTTATGGGATTTAATGAGCGACAACATTTTGACCCCAAATCGAGAGGCTTCTGGGATGTTTGTGGTTTTTTTGTAATAACTCTGGAAGGAAGCGTCGCAGACCCATCAAGGTGGTACTCGAACTGCTCGCCTCATCGAGTGGAATCCAAAGATATGAGTGGTTAAGCTATGGGATATGAAATGGACGAGCGACCAATAAAACAACATGTATTATGGGGTTGAATGCTTTTTGCTATTCACAAAATAAAACAAAAGCAGTCATGCAAATATCTTATTTAACACAGCACAGCAAAATCAGTTGCACCATTCAATCCCGCTCGTCCAGACGGGGAGAATTCAATCACATTTATTCGATGCGACGTTTCTTATGGGATTTAATGAGCGACAACATTTTGACCCCAAATCGAGAGGCTTCTGGGATGTTTGTGGTTTTTTTGTAATAACTCTGGAAGGAAGCGTCGCAGACCCATCAAGGTGGTACTCGTACTGCTCGCCTCATCGAGTGGAATCCAAAGATATGAGTGGTTAAGCTATGGGATATGAAATGGACGAGCGACCAATAAAACAACATGTATTATGGGGTTGAATGCTTTTTGCTATTCACAAAATAAAACAAAAGCAGTCATGCAAATATCTTATTTAACACATCACAGCAAAATCAGTTGCACCATTCAATCCCGCTCGTCCAGATGGGGAGAATTCAATCACATTTATTCGATGCGACGTTTCTTATGGGATTTATTGAGCGACAACATTTTGACCCCAAATCGAGAGGATTCTGGGATGTTTGTGGTTTTTTTGTAATAACTCTGGAAGTAAACGTTGCAGACCCATCAAGGTGGTACTCGTACTGCTCGCCTCATCGAGAGGAATCCAAAGATATGAGTGGTTAAGCTATGGGATATGAAATGGACGAGCGACCAATAAAACAACATGTATTATGGGGTCGAATGCTTTTTGCTATTCACAAAATAAAACAAAAGCAGTAAAGCAAATATCTTATTTAACACAGCACAGCAAAATCAGTTGCACAATTAAATCCCGCTCGTCCAGACGGGGAGAATTCAATCACATTTATTCGATGCGACGTTTCTTTAATGGGATTTAATGAGCGACAACATTTTGACCCCAAACCGAGAGGATTCTGGGATGTTTGCGGTTTTTTGGTAACAATTCTGGAAGCAAACGTAGCAGACCCATCAAGGTGGTACTCGTACTGCTCGCCTCATCGAGTGGAATCCAAAGATATGAGTGGTTAAGCTATGTGATATGAAATGGACGAGCGACCAATAAAACAACATGTATTATGGCGTTGAATGCTTTTTGCTATTCACAAAATAAAACAAAAGCAGTCATGCAAATATCTGTTTTAACACAGCACATCAAAATCAGTTACACCATTCAATCCCCCTCGTCCAGACGGGGAGAATTCAATCACATTTATTCGATGCGACGTTTCTTATGGGATTTAATGAGCGACAACATTTTGACCCCAAACCGAGAGGATTCTGGGATGTTTGTGGTTTTTTTGTAATAACTCTGGAAGGAAACGTCGCAGACCCATCAAGGTGGTACTCTTACTGCTCGCCTCATCGAGTGGAATCCAAAGATATGAGTGGTTAAGCTAAGGGATATGAAATGGACGAGCGACCAATAAAACAACATGTATTATGGGGTTGAATGCTTTTTGCTATTCACAAAATAAAACAAAAGCAGTCATGCAAATATCTTATTTAACACAGCACAGCAAAATCAGTTGCACCATTCAATCCCGCTCGTCCAGACGGGGAGAATTCAATCACATTTATTCGATGCGACGTTTCTTATGGGATTTATTGAGCGACAACATTTTGACCCCAAATCGAGAGGATTCTGGGATGTTTGTGGTTTTTTTGTAATAACTCTGGAAGTAAACGTCGCAGACCCATCAAGGTGGTACTCGTACTGCTCGCCTCATCGAGAGGAATCCAAAGATATGAGTGGTTAAGCTATGGGATATGAAATGGACGAGCGACCAATAAAACAACATGTATTATGGGGTTGAATGCTTTTTGCTATTCACAAAATAAAACAAAAGCAGTCATGCAAATATCTTATTTAACACAGCACAGCAAAATCAGTTGCACCATTCAATCCCGCTCGTCAAGACGGGGAGAATTCAATCACATTTATTCGATGCGACGTTTATTATGGGATTTAATGAGCGACAACATTTTGACCCCAAACCGAGAGGATTCTGGGATGTTTGTGGTTTTTTTGTAATAACTCTGGAAAGCAACGTCGCAGACCCATCAAGGTGGTACTCGTACTGCTCGCCTCATCGAGTGGAATCCAAAGATATGAGTGGTTAAGCTATGGGATATGAAATGGACGAGCGACCAATAAAACAACATGTATTATGGGGTTGAATGCTTTTTGCTATTCACAAAATAAAACAAATGCAGTCATGCAAATATCTGTTTTAACACAGCACATCAAAATCAGTTACACCATTCAATCCCCCTCGTCCAGACGGGGAGAATTCAATGACATTTATTCGATGCGACGTTTCTTATGGGATTTAATGAGCGACAACATTTTGACACCAAACCGAGAGGATTCTGGGATGTTTGTGGTTTTTTTTGTAATAACTCTGGAAGGAAACGTCGCAGACCCATGAAGATGGTACTACTACTGCTCGCGTCATCGAGAGGAATCCAAAGATATGAGTGTTTAAGCTATGGGATATGAAATGGACGAGCGACCAATAAAACAACATGTATTATGGGGTTGAATGCTTTTTGCTATTCACAAAATAAAACAAAAGCAGTCATGCAAATATCTTATTTAACACAGCACAGCAAAATCAGTTGCACCATTCAATCCCGCTCGTCCAGACGGGGAGAATTCAATCACATTTATTCGATGCGACGTTTCTTATGGGATTTAATGAGCGACAACATTTTGACCCCAAATCGAGAGGCTTCTGGGATGTTTGTGGTTTTTTTGTAATTACTCTGGAAGGAAACGTCGCAGACCCATCAAGGTGGTACTCGTACTGCTCGCCTCATCGAGACGAATCCAAAGATATGAGTGGTTTAGCTATGGGACATGAAATGGACGAGCGACCAATAAAACAACATGTATTATGGGGTTGAATGCTTTTTGCTATTCACAAAATAAAACAAAAGCAGTAAAGCAAATATCTGTTTTAACACAGCACAGCAAAATCAGTTACACCATTCAATCCCCCTCGTCCAGACGGGGAGAATTCAATCACATTTATTCGATGCGACGTTTCTTATGGGATTTAATGAGCGACAACATTTTGACCCCAAACCGAGAGGATTCTGGGATGTTTGTGTTTTTTTTGTAATAACTCTGGAAGGCAACGTCGCAGACCCATCAAGGTGGTACTCTTACTGCTCGCCTCATCGAGAGGAATCCAAAGATATGACTGTTTAAGCTATGGGATATGAAATGGACGAGCGACCAATAAAACAACATGTATTATGGGGTTGAATGCTTTTTGCTATTCACAAAATAAAACAAAAGCAGTCATGCAAATATCTTATTTAACACAGCACAGCAAAATCAGTTGCACCATTCAATCCCGCTCGTCCAGACGGGGAGAATTCAATCACATTTATTCGATGCGACGTTTCTTATGGGATTTAATGAGCGACAACATTTTGACCCCAAATCGAGAGGCTTCTGGGATGTTTGTGGTTTTTTTGTAATAACTCTGAAAGGAAACGTCGCAGACCCATCAAGGTGGTACTCGTACTGCTCGCCTCATCGAGACGAATCCAAAGATATGAGTGGTTAAGCTATGGGACATGAAATGGACGAGCGACGAATAAAACAACATGTATTATGGGGTTGAATGCTTTTTGCTATTCACAAAATAAAACAAAAGCAGTAAAGCAAATATCTTATTTAACACAGCACAGCAAAATCAGTTGCACCATTCAATCCCGCTCGTCCAGACGGGGAGAATTCCATCACATTTATTCGATGCGACGTTTCTTTAATGGGATTTAATGAGCGACAACATTTTGACCCCAAACCGATAGGATTCTGCGATGTTTGTGGTTTTTTGGTAATAACTCTGGAAGGAAACGTCGCAGACCCATCAAGGTGGTAGTCGTACTGCTCGCCTCATCGAGTGGAATCCAAAGATATGAGTGGTTAAGCTATTGGATATGAAATGGACGAGCGACCAATAAAACAACATGTATTATGGGGTTGAATGCTCTTTGCTATTCACAAAATAAACAAAAGCAGTCATGCAAATATCTGTTTTAACACAGCACAGCAAAATCAGTTACACCATTCAATCCCCCTCGTCCAGACGGGGAGAATTCAATCACATTTATTCGATGCGACGTTTCTTATGGGATTTAATGAGCGACAACATTTTGACCCCAAACCGAGAGGATTCTGGGATGTTTGTGGTTTTTTTGTAATAACTCTGGAAGGCAACGTCGCAGACCCATCAAGGTGGTACTCGTACTGCTCGCCTCATCGAGTGGAATCCAAAGATATGAGTGGTTAAGCTATGGGATATGAAATGGACGAGCGACCAATAAAACAACATGTATTATGGGGTTGAATGCTTTTTGCTATTCACAAAATAAAACAAAAGCAGTCATGCAAATATCTGTTTTAACACAGCACAGCAAAATCAGTTACACCATTCAATCCCCCTCGTCCAGACGGGGAGAATTCAATCACATTTATTCGATGCGACGTTTCTTATGGTATTTAATGAGCGACAACATTTTGACCCCAAATCGAGAGGATTCTGGGATGTTTGTGTTTTTTTGTAATAACTCTGGAAGGCAACGTCGCAGACCCATCAAGGTGGTACTCGTACTGCTCGCCTCATCGAGAGGAATCCAAAGATATGAGTGTTTAAGCTATGGGATATGAAATGGACGAGCGACCAATAAAACAACATGTATTATGGGGTTGAATGCTTTTTGCTATTCACAAAATAAAACAAAAGCAGTCATGCAAATATCTTATTTAACACAGCACAGCAAAATCAGTTGCACCATTCAATCCCGCTCGTCCAGACGGGGAGAATTCAATCACATTTATTCGATGCGACGTTTCTTATCGGATTTATTGAGCGACAACATTTTGACCCCAAATCGAGAGGATTCTGGGATGTTTGTGTTTTTTTTGTAATAACTCTGGAAGGAAACGTCGCAGAACTATCAAGGTGGTACTCGTACTGCTCGCCTCATCGAGAGGAATCCAAAGATATGAGTGGTTAAGCTATGGGATATGAAATGGACGAGCGACCAATAAAACAACATGTATTATGGGGTTGAATGCTTTTTGCTATTCACAAAATAAAACAAAAGCAGTCATGCAAATATCTTATTTAACACAGCACAGCAAAATCAGTTGCACCATTCAATCCCCCTCGTCCAGACGGGGAGAATTCAATCACATTTTTTCGATGCGACGTTTCTTTAATGGGATTTAATGAGCTACAACATTTTGACCCCAAATCGAGAGGATTCTGGGATGTTTGTGGTTTTTTTGTAATAACTCTGGAAAGCAACGTCGCAGACCCATCAAGGTGGTACTCGTACTGCTCGCCTCATCGAGTGGAATCCAAAGATATGAGTGGTTAAGCTATGGGATATGAAATGGACGAGCGACCAATAAAACAACATGTATTATGGGGTTGAATGCTTTTTGCTATTCACAAAATAAAACAAAAGCAGTCATGCAAATATCTGTTTTAACACAGCACATCAAAATCAGTTACACCATTCAATCCCCCTCGTCCAGACGGGGAGAATTCAATGACATTTATTCGATGCGACGTTTCTTATGGGATTTAATGAGCGACAACATTTTGACCCCAAACCGAGAGGAATCTGGGATGTTTGTGGTTTTTTTGTAATAACTCTGGAAGGAAACGTCGCAGACCAATGAAGTTGGTACTCGTACTGCTCGCCTCATCGAGTGGAATCCAAAGATATGAGTGGTTAAGCTATGGGATATGAAATGGACGAGCGACCAATGAAACAACATGTATTATGGGGTTGAATGCTTTTTGCTATTCACAAAATAAAACAAAAGCAGTCATGCAAATATCTTATTTAACACAGCACAGCAAAATCAGTTGCACCATTCACTCCCGCTCGTCCAGACGGGGAGAATTCAATCACATTTATTCGATGCGACGTTTCTTATGGGATTTAATGAGCGACAACATTTTGACCCCAAATCGAGAGGCTTCTGGGATGTTTGTGGTTTTTTTGTAATAACTCTGGAAGGAAACGTCGCAGACCCATCAAGGTGGTACTCGTACTGCTCGCCTCATCGAGTGGAATCCAAAGATATGAGTGGTTAAGCTATGGGATCTGAAATGGACGAGCGACCAATAAAACAACATGTATTATGGGGTTGAATGCTTTTTGCTATTCACAAAATAAAACAAAAGCAGTCATGCAAATATCTGTTTTAACACAGCACAGCAAAATCAGTTACACCATTCAATCCCCCTCGTCCAGACGGGGAGAATTCAATCACATTTATTCGATGCGACGTTTCTTATGGGATTTAATGAGCGACAACATTTTGACCCCAAACCGAGAGGATTCTGGGATGTTTGTGTTTTTTTTGTAATAACTCTGGAAGGAAACGTCGCAGACCCATCAAGGTGGTACTCGTACTGCTCGCCTCATCGAGTGGAATAGACTATGCTAATGCGAGAGATAATCGTATTAATTTATGCTAGTGTATGTGTGATTATGCTACTGCGAGCCGTTATGATAATTAGGCCCCGCCTCGTTGACGAGGGTCGGTTTTCAATCGGGATAATGCAATTAATCATATGCAGTTATGCAGGTACTTGAGCATGTCAGATTAAACTCGGCTGTGTTGTTTAACTTTGTACAATCGATCAGTATAATACAATTATTCCCGCTTTAACATTTACTGAGTATGTGGTAGTGTGTTCAGCCAGGTCTCCAAGTTCAGATCTCAGCACAGAATACAGTTCTTATGCATAAATGTCACGAAAGAACACAACACTTCTGTGTTAATCAATTTTAATGACGATAGTGATAATGACGATAATGATGACGATGGTGATAATGATGATAATGATGACAATAATAACAATGGTGATGATGCGTACTTCAACAGCTCCAGCACGAGACAGTTGTGTCCGCGGAAGTGGAACGAGTGCAGGACGCGGATGACGCCGTGCAGCTCAGCACTGCCCTCCCCCTGCAGCTCCGTGATCACCTTCAACTCCATCCTCTGCATCTCTATTTTGGTAGGGCTGTGTGCACACAGCAAGTCTGTGGGTCTCTGTGGGTCTCTAGTTCATAGTAGTTTTACGACGGTAAATTTTTTAGTGAGATAGTTTCAGTTTATAGTTAGAGATAGTTTTGCAGAGGTTATTATCATTGTTGTTTACTATTATACTCATTATTTTGTAACCATGTTGTATTTACTTGCATTTATTATCTATTATTGTATTCATTTATAATTATGACCATGGCCGCTGTGTTAAGACCACCAGCACCCACCCACACCACCACCACCACCAACCCCATCACCCCTGCCCCAACCTACTGGATGGGCAGTGCCAGCATCTTGACAGCCACCAGGAATCCCATATTGTGGTCCACGCACCGCAGCACCACTCCCTGCCCTCCCTCGCCAATCTTCTCTCGCACCTCGAAGCGGCATTGGAGCTGCTCCTGGGGTATCTAAGAAGCAGCAGCAGCAGCGCCGCAACGGCCAGTCAGAGTCACAATCACGATGGGAATGTTTTACGCTTAGTGGTAGCAGCAGTGGATGTACTGAGTAGTAGTTAGTAGCAGTAGTGTCTGTGTGCGCCTGTGTGCCTGTTTGTGTGCGCATCTGCGTGTGTGTGTGTCTGTCTGTGCGAGTTTCACAGGGATATTTCTGCTTGCAAGCTTTGACTTTAACATAGCCATTTCTGTGACCAGACACAAGCTAATCACTCAGCAATTTCAATGCTAAATTATCCTGTTTGATTTGTACTAGGTGCCTCTGTGGATGTGTAGGCTTTGACTTTAACATAGCCATTTCTGTGACCAGTCACAAGCTAATCACTCAGCTCTTTCAATGCTAAATTTTATGCTAATTCGTTTGTCAAGGCGCTCTGTTTCTTCTCACACAGCTTAAAGGTCGCGGTCTGAGCTTGGCTGTGTTCACTCCAGCGCTTTCCTCCAGACAGTCTCGTCCCTTCACCTGATGAAGGCCGCTTGTGTTGTGGCCGAAACGTCGTGAGAATTTTATTGTGTTATTTTATTTGATCAATGTATTATTTTATTCTCATTCTACGCTACTTTACCGAAAGAACCAAAGAAGATGAATCCTTGCAGCCAAGATAGCTTTAAATCGAAATTTAACAGAATGGTATTGAACCTTTTTCTTTACAGGGTGGCCCTGGGGCTTGCCACGTGGCAGGTGTCGTCCATTGTCCATACCAGACCCCTCCAGCTCTCTCACCCTGGGTCAGCTGCCCCTTCCATGTCCTGGAAACCATGGCAAGGTCATCCTATGAGGACTGCCTGGATGAAAACCAGCATGGAAGGGGCCCAGGGTGGGACTGGCTATGCTTTTGGGCTAGTCCCGTTTGTGTGTGGTGTGCGGTGTCTTCGTAGCAATCGTTCTCCACTGTAGTCCTGGCATCTGCTGCTCAGCTTCATTCCACAGCTGTGGTTCCAGTGGCGCGGTCTCTCCGGGGACCCATGTGGTGTGTGTGTGGGTGTGACATGTATCACGGGGTGGGTGGATAGTATCGTGATAGTGGTCATGGTAGGCACCGATCCACGACCTCCATCACCCCTACTGAGTGGTGGACATGCCACCACAAAGCAGCATGCGGCGGAGGAGTGAGGTGACCGCTCTCGCCTCACGAGCGAGGCCCTCTCGCTTCCTCTTCATTCCCTGCATCACCACCTCCATCTCCTCCTTTGTCTCATCCTCCTCCACCTCCTCTTAATCCTCCACCACCATCTTCTCCCCCTCTTCTGTTTTCTCCATTCTCTCTTCATGCTCCTCAACCTCCGAGGTGGCGTCGGTGGCATCGGTGGTGGCAGCGGAGGTGCTGGAGGTGATGGCCGTGGTGGCGGTGGCAATGGTGGTGATGGTGGCAGCGGAGGTGGCGGTGGCGGCAGCGGTAATGGCGGTGGCGCCAGCGGTGGTGGGGCGGAGGTGGCAGCGTTGGTGGTGGTGATGGTAGTAGTCCTGGCGAGGCACCGCTCTTCCTCCATGAGGCGCTTCTCCTCCTCGACGCTCTTCACGTTGGCGAGACACTTCTCCTCCACCAGACGCTTCTCTTCCGTGAAGCACTTCACTTTAACGAGGCGCTTCTTGAGGAAATAGTCTCTGAAGCAGTTCTCCTCTGTGCGGCGCTTCACCCTGGCAAGGCGCTGCACCTCAAAGAGGTGCTCCTCTACCATGTGGCGTTTCTCTGTCGCATGGTCCTTCTCCTCCTGGAGATGCTTCACCCCGCTGAGATCCTTCAACTCCCCAATTATCCTCTGTTCAAGCAAAGATAATCACATGAATATACAGACATGCAAGCAGAAATTCATTTAAGTTTTTCAGATTCATTTATTTGGTATAACCCTGTGAGCTATGTTGCTCTTGACTCGGGTGCAACCGCAACAAACAAAAACATGATCAAGGAATATCTTAAAGCGACTACACGCAACAGAAAAATCCAGGAAAAGACAGCAAAGTCTTCCAGAAAAGCACCGTATATCAACACTGTGTGCAAAAATCCCGGTGGGATGCAAGTCGAATAATAACAATCATAAGACAATTTAGATTAAAGTTATCAGGCTAACTCTGTACTACAAAAAACAAACATGGCTAAACCAAAACGTTTTCAAAATCACCAAAATAAAGCTATAAAAACAATGTAACAGTGATCATAGGAACTGTGATTCAAATTTAACAATTAACGATATATACATAACATGTACGACCAAACTTTGCAGCCATAGCTGGCTGTATGAGTCACTCCATAACAGCAGGATTATGAGTCGCAGTATGTAAAAAAATATTCAATACACCTTTAAAGATCAGCACACTATTCAAGTGTACATCTATGGTACAATTTATTGAAAATAAGTTTTGGGAACAGAAACTTATTTCTTTTAAACAACAGACAAATATTAACAAGCACTGTTTATTACATTAACTTTGTTTAACTTTTTTGGTCCCAGTTGAGACATTCAGAACTATGACAAAACAAATAATTGTGCTCTGATCTAATGTGCAATCTGTGGCATATGAATTTGTTAAGGTGATGTTGTCCGGTCCTGTACATATCAAGTACAGTGAGGGAAAAACTTATTTGATCCCCTGCTGATTTTGTACATTTGCCCACTGACAAAGAAATGAACAGAATATAATTTTAATGGTAGGTTTATTTGAACAGTGAGAGGCAGAATAACAACAAAAACATCCAGAAAAACATGTCAAAAATGTTATAATTTGATTTCCATTATCCTCCTAGCGAGGCCACGCTAGGAGGATAAAAGGGGACCCCGGGCAAAGGTTTGGGGCTGTTGCTTGGAGTGGAATCTCGTCGGACTGCTGGAGTCATCGTCACCATCTGCATTTTCTCGGCGGTGTCAGACAGGCAGTCTGTTAGCTCTCTTGACTGAAAGTGTAGTGACCCCTTGTACCCTGTGAAGGCTATAATAAATAGAGTACCTCCTGCTCCTCGTGTCTCTGCGTGTATCGCTAGACGTGGATCATAACGACAGTAGATGTACACTCACTCTGAGTTTTTACTCAATGACGTTAAACTTCACATCTACCCTACCTCCATGCTACATGCCGACAACCCACTGCTTTGGTAACCAAACTGCAACGTATTTTATTAGTAAACCTGCATTTTCTAATTTTACCCAAATCTTAACCTCGGTTGGATGTTGCCATCCTGCCGTGGAAACAACGAATCATTCGTGTCTCGAGCAGAAGATTGCAAGCCTTGTGTTAGAGAATGGCCCACTGAAGCTGTAATCACGGAGCTACTTCTGAGTACATTTCAAGTGCCCTCTCATCCACGTAATAAAGAGCAGGATCCTCCCTCCTGTAACGTTGGTCGTAACAATGTTCTTACTTCTTTGTGCTGTCAAGGACAACCGGGCTCACCTTGGTCTGTCTCACTGTCACACTCACCTCTATTCGTACACTCACTCATCTGGGTCTGTCTCACTGTCATACTCACCTCATCCACACGCACTGACGTAGGTCTGTCTCACTGTCACACTCACATCACTAGTCACACTCACCCACCTGGGTCTGTCTCACTGTTACACTCACCTCTCTACCACACTCACCTGGGTTTGTCTTACTTTAACACCACATTCCACAGACACTTACATTGGTCTGTCTCAATGTCACACTCACCTCTACCCACACACACTCACCAGAGTCTGTTTCACTCTCTCACTCATTTGTCTTCCTACACTCACTCACTTGGGTCTGTCTTACTGTCACACTCACCACTCTACCCACACTAACCTGGGTCTCACTGTCTCACCTCTCTTCAAAAACACTGAATTCCTGCTGAACAACACGCGGTTCAACCCACAAGCACTTGGGAGAGCTACAGGGCTCACATGCCATGTCCTTCACAGTCCTGTAATTCGTTTTATTATTATTGCCATAATTGAGTTTGGCAAAAGCCTGTGCGAGACTTTGAACAATGTACACACAGGACCGTCCATAAGGGTGCTAGGCCAGGGGAAAATCCCAGCATGTGGGCCTCCGACGCGTTCAAATTCCACCGCAAGTATTACATTTGACACCCCCGTGACATTGAAGCGCAGGGCCCCCCCAATGCCCGCGGACCTGGGCGGTCGCTCCGATTCTCCGTATCCAAGGGGCGATTCTATGTGCACAATGCAGACCTTCTTGTAAAAACATGGTTTTACGAGGGCCTCCTCACGCAAATTAAGTAGAGAACCACATTACTGCCATGTGATGGTTTATGTTTCGCAGTCATTGACGACCAGGCTGAGATCATGAACTCGCTAGACTTGACAACCCACTTTGATCACAGGCGGGTGCCTGGATTCAGACCCAGTTACTCCGTGGTCCCACTTCAGTGCTCTGACCTCTCGGTCACTGGGCCGCCTCTAAACACCCCCCATGTTAAATACATAAGTAGCAAACCTGTATCGTGAGCAGCAGCATTCTTTGAATACTCTGCCAAAACAATTTGAATTGTGGAGTGTTGACCCAATTTCGCAATTGCTTTATCATACCTCTGGTTGCAGGAATAATTTCTACAAGACCGAGTTCTAGAGAGCCCCTTTACACGATGTTTTGTTCTACTCTTCCACACTGAGCAGATATTTTAGAAGATGGAGTACCCACACTTTAACACACCACATGCACCTTGCTGCTCGATTGTGGCTTACCCATTTCTACTGATTGGTGGACAGAGGCAGGGGGGGTTAAGAAACTCAAACGTTTGTTTCAACTGCTGTTACAGAAGGGGAACAGATGGGCAGTGGAGCAGGGAGGTAGAGGGGCAGTGGAGTAGAAGGGCAGTGGAGCATTGGAGTAGTTGAGCAGTAGGGCAATTGAGCAGATGGGCAGTGGGACAGCGGAGCAGAAGAGCAGTGGGCCAAATGGGTAGTAGGGCAGTGGAGTAGTGGAGCAAAGGGACAGTTGGGCAGAGGGGCAATGGATCAATTGAGCAGTGGGACAGTGGGACAGTGGGGCAGTGGAGCAGTGGATCAGTGGGGCAGTGGAGTAGAGTGGCAGTGTTGTGAAGGAGGCGAATCACCTGAATATCTTTTCCCACCGACATTTGTATGTGCTCTAAAGAAGGACCATCTCTCAAAACGGCGATCATTCTATATTTGTCCTTGTACCTCCACACACAGCTGGAAAACCGCACACCTGAGCCAAGGCACATTTAACCAACTCAGGCAGCACTTGCAAGCAATTCAAATATATTTTTTGTCATCATGGGTTTATTTCAAAGAGTTTATAGTACCAATAAGAACAATGGTATTTAACCGTATTATTTGCAGGGTGGCCCTGGGGCTTGCCATGTGGCAGGTGTCGTCCATTGGCCGATCCAGACCCCTCCAGCTCTCTCACCCTGGCTTTTCTGCCCCTTCCATGTCCTGGAAACCATAGCAAGGTCATCCCATGAGGACTGCCTGGATAAAAACCAGCATGGAAGGGGCCCAGAGTGGGGCCGGCTATGCTTTTGGGCTAGTCCCGTGTGTGTGTGGTGTGCGTGGTGTCTTGGTAGCAATCGTTCTCCACTTCAACAGCTGTGGTCCCACTGGCAACGTTTCTCTGGGGAACCGTGTGGTAAGTGTGTTTCATGTATCACGGGGTGGGTGGGTGTGGCATGTATCACAGGGTGGGTGGGTAGTATGGTGATAGTGGTCATGGTTGGCACCAATCCACGACCACCACCATCACCCCTACTGAGTGGTTGACATGCTACCACAAAGCAGCACGCGGCGGAGGAGTGAGGTGATCGCTCTTGCAACGCGAGCGAGGCCCCCTCGCTTCCTCTTCTTTCCCTGCATCACCACCTCCACCACCTGCACCTCTTCCATCTCCTGCTCCTTTGTCTCGTCCTCCATTTCATCTTCATCCTCCACCACCATCGTATCCCCCTTCTCTGTTTTCTCAATTCTCTCCTCATCCTCCTCAACCTCCTCGTCCTCGGAGGTGGCAGAAGTGGTGGCAGTGGTGTCGGTGGTGGTGGTGTTGGCTGAGGTGGCAGTGCTGGTGATGTCAGTGGCGGTGGTGGTGGTGGTGGCGGTAGTGGTAGTGTTGGTTGCGTTGGTAGCGGCAGAGGTGGTGGTTGCCATGGTGGTGGCAGTGGTGGTGGCGTTAGCGGCAGGGCGGTCGGTGGTGATGATGGCGGTGGACGTGGTGGAGTTGGTGGAGGTGGTTGCGGTAGCGTCAAAGGTGTCGGTGGTGGCGGTGGCAGCAGTGGTGGTGGCGCTGGCAGTGGAGTAAGTTGTGGTGGTGGCAGAGGTGGTGGTTGCCGCGGTGGTGGCGGTGACGGTGACGGTGGCGGTGGTGGCAGTCGTGTCAGTGGTGGCAGTGATGGCGGGGGTGGCAGCGGTGGTGGTGGTTGCAGCGTTGCTGGCAGTGGTGGTGATGGCAGCGGTCCTGACGGGGCACTGCTCCTCCTCAAGGTACTTCTCATCCTCCTCCAGACGCTTCTCCTCAAGATGCTTCATCTCACGAAGTCGCTTCTCCTCCGCGAAGCACTGCACTATAACGAGTCGCTTCTTGAGGAGATGGTCTCTGAAGCAATGCTCCACTGTGCGGCACTTTTCCCTGGCCAGGCGCTGCACCTCAAAGAGGCGCTCCTCTACCAGGAGGCGTTTCAGCGTCCCAAGGTCCTTCTCCTGAAGACGCTTCACCCCGCTGAAGTCTTTTAACTCCCCAATTATCCTCTGTTCAAGCAAAGATCACCACATTAATATTCAGACATGCACATGCAAACAAAAATTAATACCCACATGCATGCAAACATAAACGTGCACATAAACCCAACACAAATGCATACTCACACATCTTTGTACAGATGCAGACATCCACGTTCACTCATTCAAACTCGCTTTTTACACTCGCATGAATATACACAGTCAAGAAAATTTCAAATCAAGATTGAATATATAAAATCACCTGATAACATAACACCTTATCCATCAATACTTTTATCACATTGTACGTGTAGCCCTAACCCTTAATAATCCCAACCCCTACATAATCAAAATACATGTTACATCCTCATATATCCTCACACACCCCATACATGCACTTAAGTCTGTGATCGACTGGGAATATTTCATAGCAATTGTTGGCAACAATCATCACTGGCAATAGTTTCCACAGAATGTTACATTATAAAGATCTCGTAGCCCATAATCTCGACAAATTTCACGCAGTGCCCATAGTGGGCAACTGGAATGGCTACTTCCAATCAACTGAACTAGCAGACGTAATTAATGTGACTGATTTATATCATTTCGTCCTCAATGGTAATAAATGACCAATGCATGAGTGGGATGGTGGAGAGATTGGCTGATGGTGTCTGGAGCTGGTTTTGATATACAGAGAGGTGAAGCAGAGGAATGTTCCAGAGAGATGGTGTCTTGTGATGTTATAGATTCATGATAAGGCTATATGATGGTCTATTTAATTGGTGGTGGTGTGGTGAGAAAGGTAATGTGGAGAGATGGTGTGCCAGTTTTGTAGATAATGTGTATTTGACCCCCACAGACCCCATACACACCTTTGGGGAGCGATGCTTGTAACCTTGGCCTGGGAAAGGGTCCACTTTATCCATAATGTCACCCCAGGTGGTCGACTGGCGCGACGATTCCCGGCCTGCGAAGAGCAGACAGGTAATTCAAAGGACGAGTAATGAATTAGAGAACGAAGAACATGGAGTTTCACAGAACGAATTTTAAGATCCCTGTAATTAGCTCTTTCCACACAACAGGAGCTGCTATTGAGAAATATTCATCACATGGCAGTAAAACTTTACAAGCCATGTTTTTGTGGGCATTCTGAGACCATTAATTCCATAAGCTTGAGACCCCAGTTTAAACAAAAATGGCTGAAATTCAGATATAAACCCATCGTTTCTGGAACACTCGATCATTACGTCTTCCCATCACAACCAAGCCATGTCTTCTCAAAGTAATTGATAAAGGAGCCTCCTTCTCTGTATATAAGCCACGTGATGCAGGTATCTGGGACTTACCCTCATAGTCATCCACAATCTCAGCCCACTTGATATGGCTATCCATGTTGTTGGGAAAGAGTAGATTCTGCGTGAAGTTGGATGGCCTGTGGAGTTTGGAACAACGCTAAGATTTAGCAACAATTTGAATCACTCATCCTCTAAAATATTACATATTTGGCCACTCACTGTACCAATCCCATCACTTCCATGCCTGTTGCTTTCAAGCCAACGCCCGCACTTGTTTGCCACTCATACGTGCTTCTGATCACTCACTCATCGATCCACACAAACATGTTTATTCCACCAGCCTATTACATTAAACATAATCGCCAAACTTAATGATATTTAATCCACACATGCATGTTAATGTACAGCCCATTTGCATTAATCGAATTCTTGATAAACACCCCCCCCCCCTATGCCTTGTAGGTCATGAGGGTCATATGACCTTACTTAAATTATTTGTTATAAACCGAGCATGACGTCGTGGGTCACGTGATGTCAGAGACACCACCCATGTGGCTGTGACATCACAGATTAGAGACAACTATGGCAGCAGCTGGAGTCTGAACAAGAAGGCAGACTCCTCCCCAATGTTGAATAACATTCAATACATAAAATGTAGGGCACAATTGTGCCAGCAATCAGAAAACAATAATTGTAGACATGTTATTCATACTCTGAGATTTAAACAAGTTAGTTATTAATTTTAAAATGCTGACTCGCTTATGTCTAAACAGTGACAGTAAAAGCAACATATCAGGGCATGCCAAGTAACCTATCTAGCAGTCCTAATTTGATTGCAGAAAATAAAAATACCAACATATCAACAATAATGAGGCTTTAATTTGCGGTCAAAATGTAAAATAAAGATAAACAACACTCATAGTCAACAGGGACGCTCACCTCGTTGAGGATTCGCTCTCCAACGTCGTCTGCAGCTGCTCCCTCGTGCGCATTCCTCTCGACTGGCGGTGGAGGCGTGGCTATGACGTACCAGAAATGACGTCACTTCCGCGAGGCTCCGCCCCCACGCGCACAGCTGCCGCACCACGTGGTGCAGTGCGGGTGGTGGCCGTGGGTGGTGATGATGATGGGTGATGATGATGGGTGGTGGTGGTTGATGATGGTGGGTGGTGATGATGGTTATAGATGACGATGGGTGGTGATTATGATGGGTGCTGATGGCTGTTGATGATGATGGTTGATGGGTGATGATGTGTGTTGATGATGGTCGGTGGTGGTGGTGTTGATAGGTGGTTGATGATGATCGGTGGTGATGATTGTGATAGATGGTGATAATGATGGTTGGTGATGATGGTGGGTGTTCATGCTGATAATTGGTGTTAATGATGTAAGGTGGTGATCACGATGGGTGGTGATTATGATGGGTGATGATGCTGATTTGTGGTGAGGATAATGATGGGTGATGGTGATGTTGGGTGGTTGGTGGCAATGATGATGATGGTGGTCCGTGATAATGGGTGGTGGTGATGATTAGTCATGGTGATGATCATGGTTTATGGGTGGTGGTTATGATAGGTAAAAGTGATGATGGGTGGTGCTGATGATTGGTCATGGTGATAATGATGGTTGATTGGTGGTGGTTTTGATAGTTGGAAGTGATGAAGGGTGGTAGTGATGAAGGGTGGTGATCATGATGGGTGGTGATGATGGGTGATGATGATGATTGGTGGTGATTGGTGGTGATTGGAGATTGGTGGTGATTGGAGATTGGTGGTGATTGGAGATTGGTGGTGATTAGTGGTGATTGGTGATTGTTGTGATTGGTGGTGATTGGTGATGATTGGTGATTGGTGGTGATTTGTGATTGGTGGTGATTGGTGATTGGTGGTGAAAGGTGATTGGAGA
This sequence comes from Petromyzon marinus, assembly GCF_048934315.1. Lineage (NCBI taxonomy): Eukaryota > Metazoa > Chordata > Hyperoartia > Petromyzontiformes > Petromyzontidae > Petromyzon > Petromyzon marinus. Next base: position 25,109,945 of record NC_133689.1, read on the forward strand.
TTGGTGGTTATGGATGGTGTTTGGTGGTGATTGATGGTGATTGGTGATTCATGGTGATTGGTGGTGATTGATGGTGATTGGTGATTCATGATGAGTGGTGGTGATTGGTGATTGTTTTTGATTGGTGATTCGTGGTGAATGTTTGTTATTGGTGTTTGGAGATTGGTGTTGTTTGGTGGTGATTGGTGATTAACAGTGATTGGTGGTGATTGGTGTTTGGCGGTTGGTGGTTATTGGTTGTGATTGGTGATTAACGGTGATTGGTAATTTGTGGTATTTAGCGATTAGTGGTGATTGGTGGTTCTTGGGTGGCGGTTGTGGTTGCTTGGGGGTGGTGGTGGGTGGTGGTGGTTGGAGGGTGGTGGTGGGTGGGTGGTTGTGGGTGAGTGGTTGTGGGTGGTGGTGGTGGTTGGTGGTGGTGGTTGGTGATATTGGGTGATTGATCATGATGGGTGGTGGTGATGATGGGTCTGTGGTGGTGGTGATGATAGGTGATGGGTGGTTGTGATGAAGGATGCTGGTCATGATGGGTGGTGATGTGTGACGATGATGTTGGGTGGCGATGATGATGGATGATGATGATGGATGATGATTATGTGATGATGAGGGTAGGTGGTGGTTGTGGTTGGTGGTGGTTGTAGTTGCTGGTGGTTGTGGTTGGATGAGTTGGTCGTTGGTTGTGGATGGTGGTGGTTGGTGGTGATTGGTTGTGGGTGGTGGGTGGGGGTGGGTGGTGGTGGGGATGGGTGGTGGTGGGTGGTGGTGGGTGGTGGTGGTTGGTGGGTGGGGATGGGTGGTGGTGGGTGGTGGTGGTTGGTGGGTGGTGGCGGTGGTAGTGTTTGGTGGGTGGTGGTGGTTGGTGGTAGGTGGTAGTTGGTGGGTGTTTGTGGGTAGTGGTGGTTATGGTGGTTGGTGGGTGGTGGTTTGTGGGTGGTGGTTTGTGGGTGGTGTTGGTGGATGGTAGTGGTTGGTGGGTGGTGGTGGTGGGTGGTGGTGGTTGGTGGTAGGTGGTAGTTGGTGGGTGTTTGTGGGTAGTGGTGGTTATGGTGGTTGGTGGGTGGTGGTTTGTGGGTGGTGGTTTGTGGGTGGTGGTTGGTGGATGGTAGTGGTTGGTGGGTGGTGGTGGTGGTTGGTGGGTGAGGGAGGTGGTTGGAGGGTGGTGGTGGTGGTTTGTGGGTGGTGGTTGGTGGATGGTAGTGGTTGGTGGGTGGTTGTGGTGGTTGGTGGGTGGTGGAGGTGGTAGTGGGTGGTGGTGGGTGGTTGGTGGATGTGGGTGGTTGGTGGTTTGGTGGTGGTGGGCGGTGGGTGGTTGGTGGAGATCGGTGGTGGGTGATGGTGGGTGATGGTGGGTGGTGGGTGGTGATGCGTGGTGGTGGGTGGTGCTGGGTGGTGCGTGGTGCTAGGTGGTGGTGGATGGTGGTGGGTAGTGGTGGGTGGTGGGTGGTCGTGGGTGGTGGTTAGTGGTGGTGGGTGGTGGGTGGCGGGTGGTGGTGGAGGTGCGTGGTTGGTAGTGGGTTGTCGTGGCTCGTGGTTGGTGGTGGGTGGTGGTGGGTGGTGGCTAGTGGTTGGTGGGTAGTGGGTGGTGGTGGTGGTTGGTGGTGAGTGGTGGATGGTGGAGGTGAGTGGTGGTGGGTGGTGTTGGGTGGTGGTGGGTGGTTGGTGATGATGATTTATAATTGGTGCTGTTGATGATAATGATGATTGGTGCTGGTGATGATGATTGCTGCTGGTGATGATGATGATTGGTGCTGGTGCTGGTCATAACGCTGATTCGTGCTGGTGATAATGATGATGATTGGTGCTGGTGATGACGACTGATGATTGGTGATGACAATGATGATTATTGGTGATGCTGGTGATGATGATTGGTGCTGGTGATGATGATTGGTAATGAAGATGATGATTGTTGCTGGTGATGATGATTGGTGCTGGTGATGAGCATGATGATGAGTGCTGGTGCTGGTTATGATGATGATGATGATTCGTGCTGGTGAAGATGATCATGATTGGTGCTGGTGATGATGATTATTTGTGCTGGTCATGATGATGATGGTTCGTGCTGGTCATGGTGATGATGATGATTGGTCCTGGTGCTGGGGATGATGATGATGATTGGTGCTGGCCATGATGATGATTATTGGTGCTGGTTATGATGATAATGGTTCGTGCTGGTGCTGGTGATGATTATTGGTGCTGGTGATAATGAAAGGTTGGGTTCATAATTGCCCGGTAGAATGAGTATATAATGGCCAGGTAGGGTGGGGTCACTCACCAACTCATCCATTCATCTTGTGTGTGGTGATCCACCAACCCCCGCCTAGATTTCAGGCGCCTTCCCAAAACTGCAATTCAATCACTCACGCACCCACTCCTTTACTCACCCACCCCCTCATTCACTCACCCACGCACTCATTCACTCGCCCATGCACTCATCAACGTACACACCCACTCATTCACTCACCCATACACTCATCAACTTACAGACCCACTCATTCACTCGCCCACGAACTCATTCACTCACTCACCCACTCATTAACTCACCCACCCACTCATTCACTCACCCACCCACTCACTCATTCACTCACCCATACACTCATCAACTTATCCACCTACTATTTCACTCACCCACTACTCATCCACTCACTCACCAACTCGTTCACTCACCCATTAATCATTAACTCACCCACCCACTCATTCACCCCCCCCCCCCACTCATTCGCTCACCCACCCACCCACACATTCACTCACCCAACTATTCATTCACTCACCTACCCACTCATTCACTAACTCAACCACTCACCCACCCACTCATTCACTCACCCACCCACTCACTTATTCACCAACCCATCCACTCATTCACACAACTGCCCTTCTGTTCACTAACCCACCCTATCCACTCATTCACTCACCCACCCATTCACTCACCCACCCTTTCACTCACACACCCATCTACTCATTCACCATCACATCTACTCATTAACTCAACCACCCACCCATTCACTCACCCAACCACTCATCCACTCACTCATTCACCCACCCACTCATTCCTCGACATCAGGAGGAAACAAGGAGGTGGAAAGGTGCTGATGCAGGCCGTTTTAAAAGTCTTTGATGACCGCTTTTGTTGCAATCGAAACGTCGTAGTTTTTTGTTATTTTTTGCTACTTTCTCTGAACCTATCTACGTGGTGACTTTACCGAAAGACCCAAGAATACAAATACAACTTATTGGGTAGTCAGAATTCATCAGCACCAACCTGTATGTTGAACCTCTTTCGCACCGTACGTAGCCAACCGTGCAAATCTGTAGGTCTCTCTGGGTGTCTATAATGAGTGACCCATTGTTACTTAAAACTATTTTGGCAATGAAGTGATACGTGATATAATTGAATAGATTTTAAGCACTACAATTTTGAAAAAAAAAAATATTGAATAAATTAAAAATAAAGAATAAAAGTAAGTACATGGTAATAAAAGCAACAGTTAAAATGTGTTGGATTTAGTAATAGCATGCCAAATGATGAGTTATTTAGCCTGAAAAATAGTGCAAATACAAATAGATTTTACAAGGAAAAGTGATTTATATTTACTAAATGTCTGAGCAATGGTAATTTAGATTTACTAAATATTTGGAGGAATCTGATTAATATTTATTAATGATCTGGCTGAAATTGATTTACATGTACTAATTGCCTGGGTGAAATTGATATAAGCTTACTAAATATCTGGTTCAATGATTTGGATTTACTAAATAAAATACTTATATTGAATGTCTGTTGCCATAACATTTATATTTCTAATCCACCCAATAGCATGCCTTCATGGTGCCACAATTCACTTACGTTAAGTCAACCGAGCACCATCAAAAAGATAAGAACTATGAAAAGGAACAGCAGATTGACATGTATTTGTGCAATTTTGTCTCAACATGTTTATCCAACATATTACAAGTACAAAAGAAAGAGGGGCTATGAAAAAACAAAGACAGAAACCATGTATCTGTACAATAGGGATACAATACCTGAAGTCTATTAATAATTTGTGGGCATTACAGGCACAGATTCCTTTTTTGGATGTGATTCAAGGTTTTAGTCTTGTTAGTGCATTTAAATTACGACAATTAAAAAAAAATGTGTAAAGATACTTTCATAATATTTCTTTCTTATGTGCGCAAATTGAAATCCTAAGGGCCAATATGTTTATAAAACAGCTAAAAGAAATTAAAACATCACGTGAATTGATCCACAATCCAGGTGGACCTATCTTTTTTAACATGCACAATTACAAGCATGGCTTCCTAACAAGTAAACTAGCACAACCTTCAGATGTTCCATGCATCTTACATCTATTCCTTTCGAAACGTCGTGAGAATTTTTATTGTTTTATATATATTTATTATTTTATTGTTTTCCCTTCAACGTGACTTTACCGAAAGAGCTAAGAATATGAATTACTGCAGTCACGAAAGCTTTAAATGAAAATTTTACCGCCTCTACGGGGAGGGTTTCCACGTCACTTTAAGATCCTTCAACAAACTCCGGGATAAGAAGGCTCAGCTGATCGAGTCTCTCACCTTTCTGAAGAGATGCCGCGACTCTGGGGTAATTCCAATCGCATTTACACTGACCTCTGCTGCTGTAACTTCTTCTAATGCGAAACGAATTCTTTTCAAAACTAGCTTAGCTCTTATCTCAGAGAAAATCAGACTTATACGCACCGAACTAGATCAGTTAGACAAGACACTCTACAAATCACACTTATCATTGACGGCAACAATGTCCAGGTGACCGTCCCTCCCGCCTCTACATGGTGTGTGCGTGCATTCGTGCGAGGGGGGCGCCGCGTCGGCGCCGTCACTCCCAAGTGGCGGCGTCACGGCGGTGGGCACGGCCCCGACGGAGAGGCTCCGCTGCGGCAGCACCACAACTGTGTAGAGGCTAAACAGCGGACGTCTGCGAGAGCACCGGCCTCGGGAGAGTGGCGGGAAATCCGAGGCACCGGTGGCGGCGTCACGGCGGTGGGTATGGCCCCGACGGAGTGGCTCAGCTGTGGCAGCACCACACAGCCCCCCGAGGTGTCAGTCCTCGTCCCGGGTTGACTGGAGCACCTCGCCTGGGTTGCCCCTACAAGGTAGCGCCGCGGGGTCCGCGGGACTCGTCCGGCTCTCGTGGCTGGCCTTGGCGGTGGTGGCTCCACCTCTCGGGGTTCCGGCGGCGGTCTCCTCCTCCACTCCAGTGGTTCTCACCGGTCCTGGGTACGTGCGAGCTGGAAGACAAACTCGGTAGCGGTAGGGTGCAGGGGCCATCGTACCCGTCTCTCCTGGCTCGGGTCGGGACCCCCTGGGGCCCGGGGCTCCGTGGGGCCCATACACTGTGCAAGGCCCCCGGGTATGGGGGGGGGGGTGTGGGGACCCCGGGGTATCGGGGTCCTCGAACGGCGGGGTTCTCCCTCGCTGGGGCCGCCCTCCATGGTTTTATTCGCCGGACATTGACCACCATCTCCCGGCCTCTCTCCCCCCCTTGAATCAGTACCGTCCAGGGGGAGATCTGTCGCCCCACGGTCCAGGGTCCCCGCCAGTAGGTGGTTAGCTTCCCCATCTGTCCGGCCCCGACGCGAGGGGTGTGCAGCCACACCTTGGAGCCCGCCGAGTAGAAGGGGGCTCCATCCGGGGTCGGGCGCCCTGCTCCTGCCGCTGGTGTGCGGCCTCGCCTTGCAGGTAGGCCCGGACCCTAGCTCCGCATAGGGTCGAACTCACTACCCTGGTCAGTAATGACTCGTTCGGGGATCCCGTGCTTAAGTACGTAGTGTTCCACGAATGTTCGGGCCACTATGAGGGTTGTCTTATCGGGGATGGCCACCGCTATGGGATAGCGTGTGAAGTACAACACCGCTACAAGAATATATCGGTTGCCCCGGTGGGATCGCGGGAATGGCCCCTGCAGGTCGATCCCAACCAGCTGATTCGTCCGACTGACGCGGAACGGTCTCAGGGGGACCTGGTATCGCGCTGGTTTGGGCCCGCATTACTGACACGCGCGGCAGCCCTGCACCCAGGCGGCCACGTCTTGTGCTAACTTGGGCCAGAGATATTGGCGATGCAGGGTCTCCCCGTCGTGGCCCCCGAGCAGGTGGTCATGCACTAGTCTTAGCAGCTGGGGTCGCACCTGGGCGGGAACACAGATGCACCCAGGCTGGCCGGCTTCGGTGAGCTCCCGTACCACCCCGTTCTGCATGCACAACCGGGCGTACAAACCACGCCAGGGTCCTGGTAGGGTGTCCCTCTTCTCCCGTAGGGCCGCTTCCACCGCCGCCAGATCTGGATCCTCGCAGCTGGGTCCGTCTCAGCTACTCGTCGTCCAGGCCTGGGAAGGCGCAGCCGATGTTCTCCTGGATCCGATTGGGTGGGATTAAGCGACCCGTTGGGCCCCGGGGCGTGGGCTCCGCGTCCGCCGGGTGGTCCCCCGGTTCCCTGGTTCCCCCTGCCGGGGTTTCTGTGGCACATATTGCACTCTCCCCCGCGAGGGGGGGTTTTAGTTTCGGCGCGCCCTCGGTGGTCCGCTGTTTGCTGGCAGCGTCCCCCCGTGAAGCACGGGCAGACTTCCTCCGCCCTTGTCTCGGCGCACACCGCGGGTCGCCTCGACAAGGCGTCCGCGTTTGCATGTGTACGCCCAGCTCTGTACTCGATTTGCAATTTGTACTCATGCAACTCCGCTAACCATCGGGCCATCTGCCCCCGTGGTTCCTTGAACGTAAGGAGGAAATGCAGGGCATGATGGTCGGTGCGCACCCGACATTTCCTGCCATACATATACGGTCGGAACTGTTTACACGCGAAGATCACGGCATACAGTTCTTGACGGGTCACGCAATAATTCAGCTCGGCCCCACTCAGGGTCCGACTGGCATATGCGATGACCCGCTCCGTCCCACCCTGCACCTGCGACAGCACCGCGCTCAGCCCACTGCTGCAGGCATCGGTGTCTAAAATAAAATTAGTGGTGAAATTGGGGAAAGCTAGAGTGGGGGTGTGGGCGAGGTGGTCTTTGAGGGTGGTGAAGGCCGTCTGGCAGGCCTCCGTCCACTGATAGGGGTTCTTAGGGGAGGTGAGTTGGGTGAGGGGGCATGCAATCTCGCTGAATCCCTTTACAGATCGACGATAATAGGTGGCGAGCCCCAAGAATGATCTCCGTCAGGTTCCTTGGCCGTGGCCATTCCACTACGGCGCGTACCTTCTCCGGATCGGTGCACACCCCGCCTCGCTGACTCGGTGTCCGAGGTATGCCACCTCGCACTGCGCAATGTAGGACTTACGCGGCTTGAGCTTGAGATGGGCTGCTCGCAATCGCTGGAACACCTCTCGCAGCCTGGACCAGTGTTCCGACAGATCTACTGAACACTGTCACCTCGTCCAGGTAAATCAGGCACTGTTCCCACTGCAAGCCCCGCATCACCAACTCCATCAATCGCTGGAACGTTGCGGGCGCGTTAGTGAGTCCGAACGGAAGCACTCGAAACTCGAACAGTCCAATTGGGGTGGTGAATGCGGTTTTTGGCCGATCCTCCTCTGCCATCTCCACCTGCCAGTACCCGGACCCCAGATCGAGGGTGGAAAAATACTGTGCTATTGCGAGGCTGTCAGAGGTGTCGTCGATGCACGGTATGGGGAAGGCGTCGCCGAGGGTGACTGCGTTCAACTTTCGGTAATCAACACAGAATCGGGTCGACCCATCCTTTTTCGTCACTAGCACTACCTGGGAAGACCAGGGGCTCGCCGAGGGCTGGATTATGTTATCACGTAGCATATCCGCGACTGCCTCTTTGATCTGGGTCCGATCAGGCGCGCCCACTCGGTATGCGGGGAGTTTGATGGGTCGGGCTGCACCTGTGTTAATTTGGTGCTTAACAAGGTCTGTCCGGCCCATATCTGAATCGTGCTCACTAAACACGTTGGCGTGCTCCTGCAACAATCCGCACAGTTGATCGGCCTCCCCCTTAGGTAAATCTGCCCAAGGCACATGTAACGCATCATGCAAGGGAACGATCTCGGCTCGGGGGGTCGGGCCGACTCGCCAGGCCAGATCCTGGTTGTCCTCGGGGCAGCCAGGGTCTTCCGCCCAGAGTGCAAACACCGAGTCGTTAGAATGGCGCGCGTGCAGGGGGTGTATGGTGGCTACCGTGGTGCGTCGTCGTAGAATTTCCGGGGTACTGTGTGGGTTAAACACCCGCATAAACAGTCGGCCCTCATCTGCGTTTACCAGTGTGGCTGACCCCACAACTCCGTACGGGTCCGCCAGCTCCGGGTGAGGAGTTAGCATTACCTCGCCCGATGGTCGGTGTGTGGGGTCGGCGGAGGGTGTTGCTACGGGCACCAGCATCTCGGCAAGCGGGCCGATGGTGATGGCCGACACCAGGGTGGCGGCCATGGGTGTGAAGTGAGGGCGATTCCGTTCTTGTCCCAGGAGCGGGATCCTCTCCCCGCTGTCCTCCACGGTGGCGCATCGCTGGCCTGGCTAGTCGTTGAGCCCCAGTTTCTCCAGGAGGTCCGTACCCGCAATACACTCATGGCACAACACACTCGAGACATAGAATTCCTGTGTACACACCTGGTGTCCGAGACGGACCTCGAGGGAGATCCTTCCCAGCAACCCCATCCCGGCTCTGCTCGCTGTGTGCCTGCAGGCGGCTCACGTCAACCCCGAGCACGCTGCAGTGTGTGGCGCTCACGAGTGAAGCCACTGCCCCCGTGTCGAGTAGGATCCAGGTGCGCTGCCCGTTCACCTGTCCTACCAGTGATGTGGCCCCCGTGATCGCCGCCACCAGCTCCCATAGCCAGTCACCTGTCCTCACCGCGTCCTTGGGTGTTGTGGTCGGAATCTGTGCGGGGGTCACTCGCTCACCATTATTACTATCGTTGTTTTGTTTTGGGACCTCGTCGATTGCACCCTTAGGTGGTCCACTCTCTAGGGGGCGTTGGCGTTTAACCCTGGCGCCTGTCTAGTGCGGGCGATTTGAGGACAGTCTCTCACGAGGTTCCCGCGGCGGTCGCACAGGTAACACGCTCGGGGAAGGGCGGTGGCCCCGTAGGAGCTTCCCCGCACGCTCCCTCTTTCCCCTCCCGTACGCCGCTGCCCAGACTCTGCCTCTAGTCGGGCCACCCTCCCGGCTAGCCCCCCTACCGTGGAGCGCATTTCCCCCATTTCCGACTGAATGGTCTCCACTGTGGACTGTAGTTTGGTGATATGGCCACCAACTTGGGTCACCTGGCCGACTATATCACCCATGCCGGTCTGTAGCCCTGCTACCCATCCCGGGGTTGTCTCGCGGGCTACCGGGGGCTCCCTTTCCCGACCCCTTACCGTCGTGGCGAGCTCCTGTTCCTCCTCTTCCTACTCTAACGACAGGCTTGCGATGGTGCGCTCTCTTCCCAGCCCCCGGAGCTGCGCGCGTTCGCTGGAAATTCCTTCACATTTACGCGCGCGCTCGACAAGGGCGTTAAAGGGGAGACGTGTATAGCTCATGTCTGGCTGCCACCACGACGTGCGAGTCAAGTATCGCTGGATCTTCTCAGCGGCAAGCTCCTCAATCATCTCTGTCGTGTATCCCAGGTGTGCGATCTTTGTTAGCTCGCGCACATCCTCGGCATAATCACGCAGGTCCTCGCCGGGTTGGCGGTAGCGTGCCTCTAAGGCTGCTTTTGCCTACTCCTCATCACGCGTACCGAAACGCAGATCAAGTCGGCGCATCAGTTCCTCTAGCTGTGTCTGCGCGCTTGTGGGTAGGGCTTCCACAAAATTGGCTGCCCGCCCATCCAGGTTCATAATAAGTTGGCGTAACGCCTGCGCGTCCGTCCACCCATTAATCTCTTTAGCCCCTATGACGTTGCGGGCGAATGCCTTCCACCAAGGAGCCCCCCGGCTGGTAAATATATGCCATATTTTTGCGTGGGGTAACGCGGGGGTTCGTACCGCTTCTGACGCCAAACTGTGGGGGCTGCCGTCCCCCGCCATCACTGAATTGTCGGGGCCGTTGCCCCCTGACTCCCCCATTACATTTGTACTACTACCACCTGGCAGTTCTGTAGGGTTCGGGTTAGCGACCTCCAACTCCTCGCCCCCCGGGGCCCCTGACTTTGTTACCGACCGCGTTGGCATGGCTCAATTAGTGGGCTTGTACGCTTTACTCTTGCGGCGCGCTACGCGGGTTCAGTGGCGGCGTGCTGCGGTGAGCGCGCTCGCGAAGCAAGACTCTGTCCCGTACGTAAAAAAATGGGTACGGCGCACTGATGCGTGACTCACGTACGTAAACAAATGGGTACGGTGCGCCGACGCGTGATTTCAGTACGTAAACAAATGGGTACGGTATGCTGACACATGACTCCCTCACACACACGCTCTACGCGCCTAGGCAATAACAAACCCAACACCGATACCTGCCCAGCCCCATACACCAATCACACGCGAGGGAGTTGGGTTCGGGGGTGAGAGGGCAGGGGTGTCTGCCGTGCGCGCGCCGCTTATTGGAGGGAGTCACTCCGCTCTGATTTAAAAGGGCCGTTTAAACAGCCGCGCGTGTACGCGCACACCAGGCGCTTAGCTCTCTGCTTCGCTAGAAACAACCGCGCATGCACGCGACCGCAAGACACTCCCGTAAATAGTCGCCCAGGTATGCGAACGCTAAGCACTCCCGTAAACAGTCGCACAGGTACGCAAGCGCTAAGCACTCCCGTAAACAATCGCCCAGGTACGTGAACGCTAAGCGCTCCCGTAAACAGCCGCACGGGCACGCGAATGCTAAGCACTCCCGTAAACAGTCGCCCAGGTACGCGAACGATAAGCACTCCCGTAAACAGTCGCCCAGGCACGCGAACGCTAAGCACTCCCGTAAACAGTCGCCCAGGTACGCGAACGCTAAGCACTCCGGTAAACAGTCGCCCAGGTACGCAAACGCTAAGCACTCCCGTAAACAGTCGCCCAGGTACGCAAACGCTAAGCACTCCGGTAAACAGCCGCACGGGCACGCGAACGCTAAGCACTCCCGTAAACAGTCGCCCAGGTACGCAAACGCTAAGCACTCCGGTAAACAGCCGCACGGGCACGCGAATGCTAAGCACTCCGCCTTCCTCTTCACACTCACAAAGACCACACGACACAGTTTATCCCCCTACTAGCTATTTTATTCACCGCGAGTAACCCGCTAAACTACTCGTGATTGTGTGGGTCAGCAGACTTTAGCTTATCCCTCGGGGATCCTGGGCTGAACTTATCCTGCCTGCCTCTCCGCTTTCTTCCCTCTGATCAATTAGCCCGCACTCACCTTAGTCCCAATCTGATGCTGCAGAAGCTGTGGAACGGTGATGTTCCCGCACCCCGTGCCCCCCTGTCCAATCAGAGGTCTGGATTTTCCCGCCCTCGGATCACCGCTCTGGTGACGTCACCGCAGTGGTTTATTGGACGTCCGCTTTCCGTTCTTCCCGCTATCCGCCCACTGACTCGTGTTTGTGTGTGTGTGGTTCCACTCGCGGTGGCTAAACAGCCCCTGCCATGACCATGCCATTACAATCCCAGGTCCCAGCACCGCGGTGCTCTTCAGCCTCGGGGGTAGGTCGCCCAATTTCCCGGCTGCAGGAAACCATGAAGCTTGATCTCATTAGGGGCTTCTGGATAAAAACCTGTTGGCCAGGTGACCTTCCCTCCCGGCTCTACGTGGGGTGTGTGTGCATTCGTGTGATGGGCGCGCCACGTCGGCGCCGTCACTCCCCGGTGGCTGCGTCACGGCGGTGGGCACGGCCCCGATGGAGCGGCTCCGCTGCCGCGGCACCACAACCTCTGGGTCACTGAGCCGCTTCCAAACACCCCCCATGTCAAATACATAAGCAGGAACCTGTATCGTGAGCAGCAGCATTATTTGAATACTCTGCCAAAACAATTTGAATTGTGGAGTGGTGGCACAATTCCGCAATAGCTTTATCATATCTCTGGTGATAGGAAGAATTTCTACAAGACCGAGTTCTAGAGAACCCCTTTACGCGATGTTTTGGTCTACTCTTCCACACTGGGCGGATGTTTCAGTAGAGGAAGGAGTACCCACAATTTAACGCACCGCATCCACGGCCCCTCTCCTAAGTGGGCGTCCCCAGCCCGAATGCTCGCAGGAAGCCCTCCCAGCCTCCCTGCTCGACGAACCAGGCCCCGCACACGTTCACCAACAAGGCGGCCACCACGTCCGTCACGGCCGACTTCTCCGCGTCGCTCAGACGTACGCAGTCCACCAGCCTCTTCGCGAGGGAGGAGCGAGCAGAGCACCACCAGGACCACCACGCGGCCCCAGCTCGCAGAGCCATCGCGGATGACTTCCCAGGCCACGTCCATGAGCAGCCGGCGGTGCCCTCGGTGCTCCACCCACTCCGTGTGAGGAACAGGTCCCCCAGGCAGTTGACCACCTCCTGCACCAGCTGTGCTGGCTAAACCTTCTGCAGCTGCTGGACCTGCAGCTGCTCCTGCACCTGCAGCTACTCCGTCTGTGTCACCAGGTGAGCCATGTAGCCGACGATCAGATCCGCTGTCAAGACGGTCAGCAGCTGCAGCACCTCCTTTTCCTCCCCCTCATCTTCTTCCTCCTCCTGCCCGTGTCTCATTCCTCCTCCCCGTGTCCCACTCCCTCCCCCTGTCTCCCTCCACCTCCCTGTGTCTCCCTCCTACTGTAATGTTTTGCTTTTGCAAAACACGTACTAATTTGTCAGTTACTCCAGAGATATATGGTATTTTAATTGTTTTAACAATCTTATCGATTTCAGCATTGTTGCTTTGCCATCGTGATTTGGCATTCAATGCTCTGTTAATTTGAGCATTATTGTAGCCATTCTGTCGTAGTGCTTCTTTAACGTGTTTAATCTCTCTCACGAGACTTTCACCATCTGACACTGCTTTAGCCTGATATATCAGCGTCTTGATAAGAGAGGATGTCTGAGCTGGGTGATGATGTGATTCTGCATTCAAATAGCATCAGTGTGTGCGTTCGCTTTCTGTAAACGCTGTGTGCTATTTTACCATTTAGGCCATGTCCAAGCAAAATATCTAGGAACGGGAATGTGTTATTCACCTCCATTTCTATGGTGAACTGGATGGCCGGGTTTTGTGCATTGAGATGATTTAGAAAATCATTAAGTGTATCTTTACCATGTGGCCAGGCAACCAAAGTGTCATCCACATATCTAAACCAAAAACATGGTTTCAATGTGCTCGAGACAAGTGCTCTTGTTTCAGAGTTTTCCATGTGCATATTTGCTATAGCCGGAGATAAAGGAGAGCCCATTGCTGCTCCTTCCTTTTGTTTAAATAAATCACCTCCAAAAGAAGTAAGTGTTATTTAAACAATGATGAGCCAGTTTCAGAATATATTTTGGTAAACCTGTATTCTTTACTAGTGTATCAAGTAATTTAAGTGACTCGTTCACTGGAACCTTAGTGAATAGAGAAATCACATCAAAACTCACCAGAATATCATTAGGGTAAAGTTTAATATCTTTATTCACATTCACAAGATGTTCTGAATTTCTTATGTATGAAGATGTCCTCCCGATGTAGGGATGTAATTGTTTAGTTATATGTTTTGCTAATTTATATGTGGCAGAGCGAATTGTACTGACTATGGGTCGTAATGGGATGCCGATTTCATGAATCTTTGGTAGCCCATACAGTCTAGATGGTTTTGAGGCCCTTGGAATTATTCGGTATTGCTCATTCTTAGGGATTAATGAATTTGCAATTATTGCAGTAGTCTGACGTTCTAAAGTATTAATAGGATCTCGTTTAACTTTAATGTGGGTACTTTTCTCTAGTAAATCTTTAATTTTATTATCATAATTGGCTCGTGGCATCACCACAGTAGTGCGGCCTTCATCAGCTGCCAGGATTTTAAAATCTTTATTTAAATGAATCTCTCTTAAGGCTTTTGCTTCGTTCGAGCTAATATTTATTTTTGGTACTTTGCTATTTTCAATTATTTTTTCAACCTCGTGTCTAGTCATCTCTGCCTCATTATGTGGAAGGAGTCTAACTGCTGATTCTACCTCAGCAATTATCTCATCCACTGGAATTGTGCGTGGGGTAACGGCAAAGTTAAGGCCTTTAGAAAGGACAGAGATCATGTCACTGGTTAAAACAGTGTTAGTCAAGTTCATTACGGGTTTGTTTTTAAATTGTTCGTTTTTAGTGGGTATTTGTTTATTATGAAGTCTAGATAATTTATTCATTTGGCTAGTTTTGGTTAGATTAAACACATTATCAGCCGATTGTTGTGTTATGGTCTCGATTATATTCCAATAATGCATTGATCTACTTGCTTATATCTAAGTGCAACTGCCTTAGAGATTCTGAAATGTAAGATAATTCACTCCTGTTGTGCTGTATTCTCTCTATTAATAATCATTTGCTAGCTTTGTGTAGTATTTGGTTAGCTTTAGCAGACTTTGTGATGTGTTATTTTAACTGCGTTTGGTATTAACTTCGAATCTCTGCACCTTTTGAGGAACGTCAGTGAAGATATCAATTCCATCCGCTTGATGCGGAGCTTCTCCAACTTTCTGGTTTTAAGAAAAGTATCCTCCCCATAGAGGTTAGTCAGTTTAACACGTAGGCTTTCGCGACCAATATTATTCATAATAAACGTGTTTGGGTTAGATCGCGTTATTAATAAATGTGTCGTAACCCTCCACCACCCGACACGGCCAATCAGTAAAAAAGTGTCATGTTGACAAAAGACAAAATAGTTCACTACTTTAGCCCACTGGTGTGTTGAAGAGTGAATCCACAACATTTACAATTTTTTAGTATGACGTTTCGCTGGTAATTACATCCAGCATCATCGGGCAATTCGCCAGAATGGTGAAGCCCTCACTCACTCGCGGTCTTAAATAGAGCAGCAGGGTGACATCATTTAACTCATTCAGGTGCAGTGATTTGAGGCGGAGTGGGGGGTATTTTAATTATATAATAGATTAGTAATCAGTCAAATGTTATGATCAGTAATAAGTTGTAGATTAGTAATTAGGTGTAATGTGTATTATTGTAATTATATACTACGTTAGTAATCAGTTAATTAGTATGTTTCCCCACAACGAGGGTATACAGCTGCTCTGACATGGGACAACCCTGTCGTACACCTCTTCTGAAGCTGACAGGGGCAGTGAGCGTACCGTTGACTTTGATTAGACACTGGACTTCAGTGTAGAGCAGGCGGTTCAGTCCCAGGAAGCTGGTCCCAAAACCAAACGCCCTCGGTGGTCCCATTAGGTACCCGTGGTCAAACGCCTTCTCTTGGTCGAGGGAGAGAAGCGCGAGTGGGAGCCCCCTTTCTCTCGAAGAGGGTGCTGAGGTCTCTGACGAGGAAGACGCCATCATGAATTGTTCTCACTGGGACCGTGTGGGCCTGGTCACTGCCCACCACCTGAGCCAATACAGTCTTCATCTTGGAGAATAGCGCTTTGGCCAGAATTCTTCTCTCCTTATAAACGTCTATGCCTGCCCAAGATGAAATCTGGAGAGACCTACCGCGCAGTCAGGGCCGCAGTCGCGACAGCAGCTCCCTGCGTCCCGGGAGCCGGTGCGGGTTGCCGGACCGCGTCACCGGCGCCGTTCGGAGCGCCGCGGGCGCTGTGTCGGGCGGAGTGGCGCAGCGCGTGCCCGTGGTGCCGTCGCCGGGCATTGCGCGCAAGCAGCATCACGTGTCGTGCAGTCAGGGCGGCATGGGTCGGTGGGTGGGTGTGTGGGTCGGTTTGGGTGGGTGGGTCGGTTTGGGTGGGTGGGTCGGTTTGGGTCAGTGGGTGGATGGGTGGGTCGGTGTGGGTGGGTGGGTTGGTTTGGGTCGGTGGGTGGGTTGGTCGGTCGGTGTGTGGGTCGGTGGGTGGGTGGGTCGGTCGATGGGTGGGTGGCCACTCACATTGATTGACAAACATAGAAGCTGCAACCAATATCGGTGACTCTCATGTGGCCGGCCTGAGAGAGCATCACGTTGTCCTGGACGCACACGGGGAGGCAAGGGGAGGTCACGCTCAGAGGCTGCCCTGTGAGCGGTCAGCCAGCAGTGGATCGACCCACGAACAACGACAATTACAAAGGTCCCCTCGTGTAGCCGCTAGCAGGCTGTAGGGCCAAGTGCTGTTAGAAGTAGCTAGTTGCAGCACTGCCTATGCAAGCTGACAACGTGGCACACACAGAGGGAGTGGGTGGCCAGTACCACGGCCGGCCGCCTTTGTCTCCCCCATTGGGCGATGTTTACTACACACCACCGCTACAACAGGAGCGAGCGCGAGTGCGTCGTGGGGAGCGTGCGCGCCCCCAGAGTGCCCTCCGCTATCACCGGCTTTGATGACCGCGTGGACGATGCCGCGGGACTTGGTCTGGGCCAGGAAGCGGACGATTCCACTGGTGTATGACCTCAACGCGGCGTCGTTGATGCGCCAGATCACCGCTCGCTTGCTCAAGTCGTAGAGGCAATCCCGGCGGCGGCAGCAGCAGCAACGACGACGATAGCGATGATGACGGTAATGAAGATGATGATGACGATGATGATAATGACGATAATGATGACAATGACGATGGTGATAATCACGATGACGATGGTGATGATGACGATAGTGATAATGACGATAATGATGACGATAATAACAATGGTGATGATGCGTACTTCAACAGCTGCAGCACGAGGCAGTTGTGTCCGCGGAAGTGGAACGAGTGCAGGACGCGGATGACGCCGTGCAGCTCAGCACTGCCCTCCCCTGCAGCTCCGTGATCACCTTCAGCTCCATCCTCTGCATCTCCATCTTGGTAGGGCTGCGTGCACACAGCAAGTCTGTGGGTCTCTGGGTCTCTGTGGGTCTCTGTGGGTTTCTACGTGTGTCTATGGATCTCTATGGGTGTTTGGGGGTCATAGTAGTTTTACGGAGGTTATTATTATTTTTTACTATTTTACTCATTATTTTGTAACCATGTATTTACTTCCATTATCTATTATTTTCTTCATTTATAATTATTACGACTGCGGCCGCTTTGTTAAGACCACCACCACCCACACCATTTCCAACCACACCAAAACACCACCACCCACCCACACCACCATCCCCATCACCCCCGCAACAACCCACTTGATGGGCAGTGCCAGCATCTTCACAGCCACCAGGAATCCCATCTTGTGGTCCACACACCGCAGCACTACTCCCTGCCCTTCCTCGCCAAATTATTCTCTCGCACCTCGAAGTGGTATTGGAGCTGCTCCTGGGGAATATAAAATGGAGCAGATGAGGCAGCAGCGCCGCCACAAGCCAGTCAGTCACAATCACGATGTGAATGTTTAACGCTTAGTGGTAGGAGCAGCAGTGGTAGTAGTGGTTAGTAGTAGCAGTAGTGTGTGTGTGTCTGTATGTGCGAGTCTCACAGGGATATAGTTGTGGGTCTCTGTGGGTGTCTCTGTGTCTGTGCGTCTCACTGGGATGTAGCTGTGGGTCTCTATTGGTGCCTCTTTGAGTCTCAATGGGTATCTGTAGATCTCTATGGGTGTCTGTGAGTCTCACAGGGATGTAGTTGTGGGTCGTTATGGGTGTATCTATGGGTGTCTCAATGGGTGTCTCAATGAGTGTGTCTATGAGTGTCTGTCTTTGTGAGCCTCACAGGGATATATTTGTGTTCTTGGTTGTCGTAGCCATCGTTGTTGATGCAACCGCGGGATTTGCCCTCGTCCATAGAGACAAAACAAACTTGACAGACGTCGGCCAGCTCCTCCTGTCGCTCGGTCAGGCGAGGCAGGAAGAGTGCCAGGATCACTGCACACCTGACAACAACTATGGGTTTTTTTTTCTTTACCGACAGAACCAGAGTGTTTCTTACACACCAATAAGCCCAGTAAATTGGCACAGTAGGGGGCACAGGTGGTGCATCAGCCACTCGTCTCAGTCGGTCGACCCGTGGCACCTGTTGGGTCTGCCCCGTGACCTCCTGCCAGCGGGAGTTCGACACTTCACTTGGCTTAAAAGTGCACATAGCCTGGCACAAGCGTCGTTATGATGTCACCGCCACTTAGTGGCGAATGGCGGTTGTTGTGTGTGTGTGTATATTCAATCAGGCCAAGAATGTGTGCACCACAGAGTGAATCTCACTGCGGTACAGTGGACAGGCCATGCCGCGCCGCTGCAACTCGAAGATGCAGCGGCGGCACGTGGCAAGGTGGCCGCCGTCGCCGTGAACCAACGTGCAGCTACGCGGCTCACACTGGCACACCACGCACCCACCCACAACACCACCACTACCCACACCACAACCACCACCCACAACACCACCACCACCCACAACACCACGCACCCACCCACAAGACCACCACCATCAGCCACACCAACACCACCCACACCACCAACACCACCAACCACACTTCCAGCACCACCACCCATGCCACCACCACCTATACCAACACCCGCACCAAAACCACCCACACCACCAGCACCACCCACAACAACACCACCACCCACAACACCACCACCACCCACACCACCACCCACACCAACGCCACCCGCACCACCAACACCACCAACCACACTACCAGCAGCACTACCCAGGCCACAACCACCCATGCCACCACTACCTACATCACCACCACCCACACCACCACCACCAACCACACCACCACCACCACCCACACCACGCACCCACCCACAACACCACCACCCACACCATCACCACCACCCACACCACCACCGCTACCGGCTGGAGTGTAAGAAGGAGAGGCAGTGGTGGAGGTGGTGTTGACGCTGGCACCTGCTCGCCTGTTGTCGGCTGTCACTACGGAGAATATCTTCATGAGCAGCGCTAATACTGAGTGTCTGAGATCTCTGAGTGAGAATCCCTCCACACCAAACACCTCCCCCAGGGGGTCCCCCGCCACACCTCACCAGGTACTGCCTCTCTTCATCGTAAAGTCGCCTCCGCTTGATGTACTGTTCCACGTAGTGGAACACCTGCTCCACAGTGAATGTGTCGCCCTCGGCACCGACCGACTGCAGCAGTGGAAGCATCCGAGGCACCGGCTTCAGGAGTGTTCCTCCGAGCTTGTCAGAGACATGGACAATTCCATGCACTGTATGTGTTCTGTATTTGTACGTGGATAGTAACGACAGTGGATGTACATTCACTCCGAGTCTTTACTGGGTCGTTAAACAGCATGGGGTACACAATGACGTGAAACTTCACATCTACCCTACCTCCGTGCTCCATGCCGAAAAGCCACTGCAGTGGTAATAAAACTGCAACGTATTTTATTCATCAACCTGCATTTTCTTATTTTTCCCAAATTTTAACCCGGGTTGGGCTGTCGCCATCCTGCCCTGGAACCAATTATTCATTCGTGTCTCTAGCAGACCATTGCAAGCCTTGTGTTAGAGAATGGCTCACTGAAGCTGATATCACAGAGCTACTTCTGAGTACCCTTCAAGTGCCCTCTGGTCCACAGTAAAGAGCAGCACCCTCCCACCTGTCCTTTAAGTCGGAGTAACGTTGGTCATAACAATGTTCTTTTCGTTGAAATTTATCCAAATTAAGTGCAGAACCACATTGCAGCAATGTGATGGTTTATTTTGTGCTGTCAATGACGACAAGGCTGAGATCATTTACTCGCTAGACTTGAGAACCCGTTTTAATCACTTGCGGGTGCCTGTATTCAAACCCAAGTACTCCGTGGTGCCAGTTCCGTGCTATGACCTCTTGGCCACTGGGCCGCCTCTAAACACCCCCCATGTCAAATACATAAGCAGCAACCTGTACCGTGAGCAGCAGCATTCTTTGAATACTCTGCCAAAATAATTTTTATCGTGGAGTGCTGACACAATTCCTCTCCTCAGTGGGCGTCCCCAGCCCAAATGCTCGCAGGAAGCGCCCCCAGCCTCCCTGCTCGACGAGCCAGTTCCCGCACGCGTTCACCAGCAGGGCGGCCACCGCGTCCGTCACGGCCGACGTCTCCTCCGCGTTGCTCAGACGTACGCATTCCACCAGCCTCTTCGCGAGGGAGGAGCGAGCAGACCACCACCAGGACCACCACGCGGCCCCAGCTCGCGGAGCCATCGCGGAGGACCTCCCAGGCCACGTCCACGAGCAGCCGGCGGGGCCCTCGGTGCTCCACCCGCTCCTCCGTGTAGCTCACCAAGTCCAGAACGGAGTCTCTGAACCGCGCGAGGGACAGGTCTCCCAGGCAGTTGACCACCTCCTGCACCAGCTGCGTTGGCTGAACCTCCTGCAGCTGCTGAACCTTCTGCACCTTCTGCAGCTGCTCCTGCACCTGCAGCCACTCCGTCTGTGTCGCTAGGTGAGCCATGAAGCCGGCGACCAGATTCGCTGGCAAGACGGTCAGCAGCTGCAGCGCCTCCTTCTCTTCCTCCCCCTCGTCTTCCTCCTCCACCTCATCATCTTCCTCCTCCCCCTCCTTAGACTCCTTCTCCTCTGTCTCCCTCTAACTCCCTGTGTGACCCTCCTCCCCCGGTCTCCTTCCTCGTCCCCGTGCGTCCCTCCTCCTTCCCCCGTCTCCCTCTTCCCTGTGTCTCCCTCTTTTTTCTTTTTGCTGATGAAGTTTTTTTTTTTATTTCCACAAGGTGTAAACGCCGTATCCCTTATTTTGTAATTGTAATTCTGGGCCAAAGAGGTCCCACAAACGTAAACGTTTTGTATTTAAAATATAACACAACAACAATGAATGGCTTAGTGGGTAAAGTAAGACGCACGCCAAAACGGGTGAGTTAAATAAATCCAATCTCTCCTACCGGATTATAGGACGCAAACCAAACTTTGTTGTAACAAGAACATAAAAAAACTGATTCTCTTAATCAGGTGAATACGGTAAAGGGGCTGAGTCTGTGGTTGCCGGTGTGGTGAGTCTGTGGGTCTCTGTGTGGTGACGATGTCTATGGGTCTCTGTGGTGATGGCAATGTCGGGTGGTGGCGGGTTTAACCACACAACATTTATATATTCACGCGATCTAACCCAAACAAAACCTGTACTACGGAGTCAACAACAACGACGTGAGGGCTCTCCGACGCGCGTCTCGGTTGGGGTGAGGGTGCTTTCTGTTGTATATGTAGGTTATGAAAATTTGATGTAAATAATAAAAATTAAATGAAATTTGCATAATAATCCGACATTATGCTAATTGATGTAAGTGCATAGACTATGCTAATTCGAGAGATAATCGTATTAATTTATGCTAGTGTATGTGTGATTATGCTACTGCGAGCCGTTATGATAATTAGGCCCCGCCTCGTTGACGAGGGTCGTTTATCAATCTGGATAATGCAATTAATCGTATGCAGTTATGCAGGTACTGTGAGCATGTCACATTAAACTCGGCTGTGTTGTTTAACTTCGTATTATCGATGGGTATAATACAATTATTCTCGCTTTAACATTTACTGAGTATGTGTTAGTGTGTTCAGCCAGGTCTCCAAGTTCAGATCTCAGCACAGAATACAGTTCTTATGCATAAATTTCAGGAAAGAACACACAACACTTCCGTGTTAATCAATTTTAATGACGATAGTGATAATGACGATAATGATGACGATGGTGATAATGATGACGATGGTGATAATGATGACGATAATAACAATGGTGATGATGCGTACTTCAACAGCTCCAGCACGAGACAGTTGTGTCCGCGGAAGTGGAACGAGTGCAGGACGCGGATGACGCCGTGCAGCTCAGCACTGCCCTCCCCCTGCAGCTCCGTGATCACCTTCAGCTCCATCCTCTGCATCTCCATCTTGGTAGGGCTGCGTGCACACAGCAATTCTTTGGGTCAGTTTAACACGTAGGCTTTCGCGACCAATATCATTCATAATAAAGGTTTTTGGGTTAGATCGCGTTTATTTATAAATGCGTCGCAACCCTCCACCACCCGACACGGCCAATCAGCAAAAAAGTGTCACGTTGACAAAAGACAAACAATTCACTACTTCAGCCCACCGGTGTGTTGAAGAGTCAATCCACATTTACAGTTTGAGTACGACGTTTCGCTGGTAAATACATCCAGCATCATCAATTGCTTGATGATGGTAAATACATCCAGCATCATCAATTGCTTGATGATGCTGGATGTATTTACCAGCGAAACGTCGTACTCAAACTGTAAATGTGGATTGACTCTTCAACACACCGGTGGGCTGAAGTAGTGAATTGTTTGTCTTTTGTCAACGTGACACTTTTTTGCTGATTGGCCGTGTCGGGTGGTGGAGGGTTGCGACACATTTATAAATAAACGCGATCTAACCCAAACACCTTTATTATGAATTATTTGGGTCTCTGTGGGTCTCTATGAGTGTCTAAGGGTGTCTATGGATCTCTATGGTTGTCTCTAGTTTATAGTAGTCTTAAGAGGGTTATTATTTTAGTGAGATAGTTTCAGTTTATATTTAGAGAGTTTTACGGAGGTTATTATCATTGCTGTTTACTATTATACTCATTATTTTGTAACCATGTTGTATTTACTACCATTTATGATCTATTATTATTATTTTATTCATGTATAATTATTACGACTGCTCCCACTGTGTTAAGACCACCACCACCCACACCATTTCCAACCACGCCACATCACCACTACCCACCCACCCCCCCACCAACCCCATCACCCCTGCCCCAACCCACTTTCCGTGCAGTACCAGCATCTTGACAGCCACCAGGAATCCCATCTTGTGGTCCACGCACTGCAGCACCACACCCTGCCCTCTCTAGCCAATCTTCTCTTGCACCTCGAAGCCCTATTGGTGCTGATCCTGGGGTATCTAAAAAGCAGCCGAAGCAGCAGCAGCGCCGCCACAGCCAGTCAGAGTCACAATCACGATGGGAATATTTAACGCTTAGTGGTAGGAGCAGCAGTGGTCGTAGTGGTTAGTAGTTAGTAGTAGCAGTAGTGCCTGTGTGTCTGTGTGCCTTTGTGTGTGTGCCTGTGTTTGTGTGTCTGTCTGTGCGAGTCTCACAGGGATATAGTTGTGGGTCTCTGTGGGTATCTCTGTGTCTGTGCATCTCACTGATATATAGCTGTGGGTCTCGATTGGTGCCTCTGTGAGTCTCTATGAGTGTCTCTGTGGATCTCTATGGGTGTCTGAATGGGCTCTGTGGGTGTCTCTGTGAGCCTCACAGGGATGTAGTTGTGGGTCGTTATGGGTGTTATCTATGGGTCTCTATAGGTGTCTCAATGGGTGTATCTATGGATGTCTGGGTCTCTGTGAGCCTCACAGGGATGTATTTGTTTTCTTGGTCGTCGTAGCCATCGTTGTAGATGCCACCGCGGGATTTGCCCTCGTCCATAGAGAAAAACCAAACTTGACAGACGTCGGCCAGCTCCTCCTCCTGGCGCTCGGTCAGGCGAGGCTCGAAGAGAGCCAGGATCGCTGCAGACGTGACAACAACAACTTAAATCATTAACTATGTTTTTTTTATTTACCGAAACAACCAAAGAGTGTTTTTACACACACCAAAAAGCCCAGCAAGTTGGCGGTTGTTGTGTGTCTGTGTGTGTGTCTGTGTGTGTGTTCTGTAGCGGTTAGCGCGCTGCGCTATGAACCTGGCGACCCGGCTTTGATTCCCGCTCACGGCCAACACCAGTGACGATTTTCTGAACCGGTCCCGGGCTTCCCCTAGGTCGACTCAGCCTCAAATGAGTACCTGGTGCGGTGTGTAAACATTGCCACTGGGGAGACAAAGGCGGTCGGGCGTGGTGCTGGCCACCCACCCCCTCGTGTACCGTTCCGGCCTTCATAGGTGCTCGCTAACAGCACTTGCCCCTACAGTCTGTTAAGGCTATATGGGGGATCTTTATCTTTGTGTTCTGTCAGACCAGGAATGTGTGCACCACAGAGTGAATCTCCCTGCGGCACAGGGGACAGGCCATGCCGCGCCGCTGCAACTCGAAGACGCAGTGGCGGCATGTGGCAAGGTTTTCGCTGTCGCCGTGAACCAACGTGCAGCTACGTGGCTCACACCGGCACACCACGCACCCACCCACAACACCACCACCACCCACAACACCACCCACAACACCACCAGCACCACCACCCATGCCACCACTACCTACACCACCACCAACCACACCACCCACACCATCACCATCCACCACCGCTACCGGCTGGAGTGTAAGAAGGAGAGGCAGTGGTGGAGGTGGTGTTGACGCTGGCACCGGCTCGCCTGTTGTCGGCCGTCACTACGGAGAATAACTTAATGAGCAGCGCTGCCACCGAGTGTCTGAGATCTCTGAGTGAGAATCCCTCCAGACAAAACACCTCCTCCAGGGGGTCCCTGCCACACCTCACCAGGTACTGCCTCTCTTCATCGTAAAGTCGCCTCCGCTTGATGTACTGTTCCACGTAGTGGAACACCTGTACCACCGTGAATGTGTCGCCCTAGGCACCGACCGAATGCAGCAGAGGAATCATCCGAGGCACCGGCTTCAGGAGAATGTTCCTGCGAGCTTGTCAGAGACATGGACAATTCCATGCACTGTATGTGTTCTGTATTTGTACGTGGATAGTAACGAGAGTGGATGTGCATTCACTCCGAGTCTTTACTGTGTCGTTAAACAGCATGGGGTACACAATGACGTGAAACTTTACATCTACCCTACCTCTGTGCTCCATGCCGAAAAGCCACTGCAGTGGTAATAAAACTGCAACGCATTTTATTCATCAACCTGCATTTTCTTATTTTTCCCAAATTTTAACCTGGGTTGGGCTGTCGCCATCCTGCCCTGGAACCAATTATTAATTCGTGTCTCTAGCAGACCATTGCAGGCCTTGTGTTAGAGAATGGCTCACTGAAGCTGATATCACAGAGCTACTTCTAATTACCCTTCAAACGCCCTCTGGTCCACAGTAAAGAGCAGCACCCTCCCACCTGTCCTTTAAGTAGGAGTAACGTTGGTCATAACAACGTTCTTTTCGATGAAATTTATCAAAATTAAGTGCAGAACCACATTGCAGCCATGTAATGGTTTATTTTGTGCTGTCAATGACGACTGGGCTGAGATCATTAGCTCGCTAGAATTGAGAACCTTCTTTGATCACAGGCGGTGTGGATTCAAACCCAAGTACTCCGTGGTGCCTGGTCAGTGCTATGACCTCTGGGTCACTTAGCCGCCTCCAAACACCCCCCATGTCAAATACATAAGCAGCAACCTGTATCGTGGGCAGCAGCATTCTTTGAATACTCTGTCAAAAAATGTTTATTGTGGAGTGGTGGCACAATTCCGCAATTGCTTTCTCATACCTCTGGTGACAGGAAGAATTTCTACAAGACGGAGTTCTAGAGAACCCCTTTACTCGATGTTTTGGTCTACTATTCCACACTGGGCAGATGAAGAGGAAGTAGTACCTACACTTTAACACACCGCATCCGCAGCCCCTCTCCTAAGTGGGCGTCCCCAGCCCGAATGCTCGCAGGAAGCCCTCCTAGCCTCCCTGCTCGACGAGCCAGGCCCCGCACGCGTTCACCAGCAGGGCGTCCACCGCGTCCATCACGGCCGCCGTCTTCTCCACGTCGCGCAGACGTATGCAGTCGACCAGCCTCTTTGCGAGGGAGGAGCGAGCAGAGCACCACCAGGACCACCACGCGGCTCCGGCTCGCAGAGCCGTCGTGGAGGACTTCCCAGGCCACGTCCACGAGCAGCCGGCGGGGCCCTCGGTGCTCCACCCGCTCCTCCGCGTGGCTCACCAGAACGGAGTTTCTGAACCACGCGAGGAACAGGTCTCCCAGGCAGTTGACCACCTCCTGCGCCAGCTGTGCTGGCTGAACCTTCTGCAGCTGCTGGAGCTGCAGCTGCTCCTGCACCTGCAGCTACTCCTGCACCTACATCTACTCCGTCTGTGTCGCCATGTGAGCCATGTAGCCGGCGATCAGATTCGCTATCAAGACGCTCAACAGCTGCAGCGCCTCCTTCTTTTCCTCACCTTCCTCCTCCCCCTCGTTTTTCTCCTCCCCCTCCTCCTCCTCCTCCTCCCCCTCCTCCTCCACTTTCAAAACAAAGAGTGAGGACATAATATCAATAACCCGGGAATTTTATAGTGACCTCTTCTTTCCTGATAAAACGTCTATGCCTGCCCAGAATTTCCTAAAGAGCTCGGTGAAAGTACTGTCCTCCAGCAGGGCGTTGTTGAAGTGCCAGTAGGCCTCACCACTTGGTGTTCCACGCAGCCTGAGGTCCAGCAGGATCAGGCTGTGGTCTGTTAGTGATGCAGCCCCTGATGTCAGCAGTCAGAATGCTCGAGACAAGACTTCTGGAGATGTAGAAACGGTCGATCCTGGACTGTGTAGCTGGTTCATTGCCCCGTGTCCGCGTGAAGGTGAAGCTTCGCCGCCTAGGGTGGTGCAGCCGCCACACGTCCACCAGATCGGAGGCGTCCAGAAGGGCTTGGAGCTCTCCCCGGAGATTGGCGTTGCAGTGCCCCTTCCCTGTGTGGTCGAGAGCATCCAGCGTGCAGTTGTAGTCACCTCCCGTGACCACAAACTCGTCCCCTGGAATGCCACCGAGGTGGTTCCGCAGAAGTTGCAGGAACCCGGGTCTCTCACTGTCAGTGGTGGGAGCGTACACGTTGACGAGGTGGATGGCGGTGACGCCGACCTGCACCGTGAGGTCCAGGATCCTCCCCTTGATCACCTCCACCTGGCTGACGGTGTCGGGGGAAAAGTTTGGTGACAGCACGGTTGCTACTCCTGAGGAGGTGTTGCTGAAGTGGCTGATGAAGGGCTTCGCTCTCCACTCCGTCCTCCAGGCAACGTCATTGTCCATGGCGAGATGGGTCTCCTGCACGAACAGCACGGAGACCTTATGCTGCTTTGCAAGGTATCCTACGTAGTATATTCTCAGCGCCCCTCTGCACCCATTCATGTTCAGGGAGGCGTTGCGCAACGTCATTGTGAGTGAGTCGCCCGCCTGTTCCAATGAGTCACCTTGCTGAGGAGGCTCCTTACCCTGGACGTCTCCAGGTCTCTCGATTGTTTTCCTTCCTGCTGGAGCTCTGTGAGGATGCGTCAGAGGGAGACCTCTATGGCGTCTGGCTCGCCATCTTGTCAAGGCCTCCATCACCTTGTTTGGTTTCCTGGGGGTCTCTTTGAAGAATCTCCACAGGTCTTCCTGGCAGAAGATGGGTGCCCGCGAAGATGACCTCTTTGAGACCTGGTTGGTTTCGCTACCCACACGGAGGTCATCATCCGAGTCCCCCTTCTTGCTTCCATGCCCTGCATGTGGGGGCCAAGAGTCGGGGGCCCATGGTTGGCTCCATGTGGCCTCCCCCAGGGGCCGTGGCAGGTGGAATGCTACCGCACGCCTCTTCCACATTAGCAGGGCACTCTGCGAGGCTTGCAGGGTGTCCTTATTCTGTCTTTTTAATTCTGGGCCAAAGAGGTCCCATAAACGTAAACGTGTTGTATTTAAAATATAACACAAACAACAGCAATGAATGGCTTAGTGGGTAAAGTAAGACGCACCCCAAAACCGGTGAGTTAAATAAATCTGATCTTTCCTATTACCGGATTATAGGACGCAAACCAAACTTTGTTGTAACAAGAACATAGAAAAAACTGAGTCTCTTAATCAGGTGAATACGGTAAAGGGGCTGAGTCTGTGGGTGTCAGTGTGGTGAGTCTGTGGGTCTCTGTGTGGTGAGTCTGTGGGTCTCTGTGTGGTGATGGCCATGTCGGGTGGTGGCGGGTTTAACGACACAAAATTAATATATTCACGCGATCTAACCCAAACAAAGCCTGTACTACGGATTCAACAACAATGACATGAGGGTTCTCCGACGCGCGTCTCGGTTGGGGTGAGGGTGCGGTCGCGCCGTCTCCTCCGTACGGATTGTTTCTTCCTTTCCCAACTGCGATGTTCTCGCTCTCTCCTCTCTTTTTGTCTCCACCGTCGCCAACCGTCGGAGCTCGGCATCCGCGGCCCCTCTCCTAGGTGGGCGTCCCCAGCCCGAATTCTCGCAGGAAGCCCTCCCAGCCTCCCTGCTCGACGAACCAGGCCCAGCACGCGTTCACCAGCAGGGCGGCCACCACGTCCGTCACTGCCGCCGTCTTCTCCGCGTCACTCAGACGTACGCAGTCCACCAGCCTCTTCGCGAGGGAGGAGCGAGCAGAGCACCACCAGGACCACCACGCGGCCCCAGCTCGCGAAGACGTCACGGAGGACCTCCCAGGCCACGTCCACGAGCAGCCGGCGGGGCCCTCGGTGCTCCACGCGCTCCTCCGCGTGGCTCACCAGAACAGAGTCTCTGAACCGCGCGAGGAACAGGTCCCCAGGCAGTTGACCACCTCCTGCACCAGCTGTGCTGGCTGAACCTTCTGCAGCTGCTGGACCTGCAGCTGCTCCTGCACCTGCAGCTACTCTGTCTGTTTCGCTAGGTGAGCCATGAAGCCCGCGATCAGATTCGCTGTCAAGACAGTCAACAGCTGCAGCGCCTCCTTTTTCTTCCTCCCCCTCACCTTCTTCTTCCTCCTCCTCCACTCATAAAACAAAGAGTGAGGACATAATATCAATAACCTGGGAATTTTATAGTGACCTCTTCTCTCCTGATAAAACGTCTATGCCTGCCCAGAATTTCCTAAAGAGGTCGGTGAACGTACTGTCCTCCAGCAGGGCGTTGTTGAAGTGCCAGTAGGCCGCAGCACTTGGTGTTCCACGCAGCCTAAGGTCCAGCAGGATCAGGCTGTGGTCTGTTAGTGGTGCAGCCCTGATGTCAGCAGGCAGAATGCTCGAGACAAGACTTCTGGAGATATAGAAGCGGTCGATCCTGGACTGGGTAGCTGGTTCATTGCCCCTTGTCCTCGTGTAGGTGAAGCTTCGCCGCCTCGGGTGGTGAAGCTGCCACACGTCCACCAGATCGGAGGGGTCCAGAAGGGCTTGGAGCTCTCCCCAGAGCTTGGCGTTGCAGTGACCCTTCCCTGTACGGTCGAGAGCATCCAGCGTGCAGTTGTAGTCACCTCCCATGACCACAAACTCGTCCTCTGGAATGCCACCGAGGTGGTTCCGCAGAAGTTGCAGGAACCCGGGTCTCTCACTGTCAGTGGTGGGAGCGTACACGTTGACGAGGTGGATGGCGGTGTTGCCGACCTGCGCCCGGACGTCCAGGACCCTCCCCTTGATCACCTCCACCTGGCTGACGGTGTGAGGAGTGAAGTTTGGTGACAGCACGGTTGCTACTCCTGAGGAGGTGTTGCTGAAGTGGCTGAAAAAAGGCTCCCATTTTCCACTCCGTCCTCCAGGCAACCTCATCGTCCATGTCGAGATGGGTCTCCTGCACGAACAGCACAGAGACATTATGCTGCTTTGCAAGGGACGCTGCGTAGAATCTTCTCAGCGCCTCTCGGCACCCATTCATGTTCAGGGAGGCGATGCGCAGTGTCATTGTGAGCGAGTGGCCCGCCTGTTCCAATCAGTCACCTTGCTGAGAAGGCTCCTTACCCTGGACCTCTCCAGGTCTCTCGATTGTTGTCCTTCCTGCTGGAGCTCCCCTAGGATGCGTCTGAGGGAGACTTCTATGGCGTCTGGCTCGCAATCCTGACAAGGCCTCCATCACTTTGTTTGGTTTCCTGTGGGTCTCTTCGAAGAATCTCCACAGGTCTTCCTGGCAGAAGATGGTGCCCGCGAAGATGACCTCTTTGAGACCTGGCTGGTTTCGCTACCCACACGGAGGTCATAATCCGAGTCCCCCTTCTTGCTTCCATGCCCTGCATGTGGGGGCCAAGAGTCGGGTGCCCATGGTTGGCTCCATGTGGCCTCTGTTGTATATGTGGGTGTGTGAAAATTGATGAAAAATAATTAAAATTAAATGAAATTCGAAATTTGCATAATTAATCCGAAATTATGCTAATTTGTGTACTTATGCGTGTAACTATGCTAATTAGAGAGGTAATCGTATTAATTTATACGAGTGGGTGTGGCTGTGTTAATGATAGCCTTTATGATAATCAGGCCCCGCCTCGTTGACGAGGTTGGGTTATCAATCAGGATAACGCAATCAATCGTGTGCCGTTACGCTAGTGTCAATTCGGCCTCGTTGTCTAACTTCGTATTATTGATCAGCATAATACAATGATTCTCGCTTTAACACTCCCCGAGTGTTCATATTTTAGGTCCCATGTTCACATCGTTCGTTTTAGTTTAATGAGTGTGGATTGGTGTGTTTATAGTTTAGGTTCCCGAGTTCATATCTCGTCGCAGGATACAGATCTTATGCAAAAACTTCAGGAAAGAATCACACGACCACTTCTGTATTAATCAATTTATTTTCTAATTAAACCTTAACTATAATATGTATGTGACTCTCAATCTCGGAACTTCAAAACGGTATCCACAAGGTATCAAGACAGTATCATCAACGACTGTACGATTTCACTTTGATAACACATGGACCCCGCATAAAGCGATTGCTGTTAGTGAGAGAGAGAGTCAGAATATGCAAATGCTATGTTACACAAAAGCTTATACATTATAATATGAACGATCATTATGCTTGAAATAGTCAGCACATTATCACAGGCGACTGATTAACATGCAACGGTATTCATATAAAAAAGACAATCAAACAGTTATTATTTCCAAAGGCATGAATGTAACAACAGATCCACCGGACAGACTATAAGATTATCGAAATGGCTTAGTGTGAGGGTATGCGGCGGAATGTGTTATCTCACGGGAGATTAATTAATTAATTCGTGAATAAGAATGTATGATCAGAAAATCGGTTTAGCACGATTCCTCCCCGGGAGCGTAGCTCCGTGGCGAAGGTGCCAAGGGTTAATTCGTATTGATGGATCGGTTGGTAACTTATGCGATTAGAAGTACAGTCCAAAACAAAATATTAAAGAGGGAAATTATGAATATACTTATAAATGACGGACTGTTATCACACGATCGATGCTTCCGCAGCCAGATGGTTACACGGACTTGAGTGTTCGCTTCTGGTTAAGGACCTGTGTATGTTTGAGTGATATGAATTGTTTTGAATAGTCAGTGTTTGGAATTAATTATTTGCGTTGCCATATGCTGAAGTTGGCATCGCTTGTAGGAGAAGTAGCCTCGCTCCCTTTAGAGCGGTGAGGTGTGTGGGAGTGCATCATACGAATCGCCGCCCTCCTCCACGCAGCAGCCAGCCTCTGTCCACGGGGGAGAGTTGCTTGATCGCTCTCAGTTCTGCTCAGTGGACACCTCTCTCTACTGCTGGATGAGCTGCGCGATCACGCTCGTGCTGGTTCGCTGACAGCAGTTTCTCTCCGCTGTTGGATGAGCTGCATCGGCACGCTCCCTCTCTCTGGGTGGAGAACTCGAACGTGCTCGTTGCTGGTTTGCTGAAAGCAGGTTTTTCTCCACTGCTGGATGACTCAAGTCGCACGTGCTCTTGCTCTGGTTTGCAGAAGCTCTTGCTTGGTGCGTCGGTCGCTCTGCAGCTGGACTCAATGTAGAATAATCTTTCAGCAATACTCTGTCTTTCAGCTCTTGGAAATCACACTAGGTGACGCCTCACTACCTTGCGAGTCTTGCCAACGTCAGTGGGTAGCGACGGGGCCACTTTGGCTTCTGCTCGCCGCCTCCTGCTCTGCAGCTCGCCGGCTGGCGACCTGTTGCTCTCGTTCCCGATTGGAACTGCTCCTGAGCCGGCCCACTGGTCGAACTCCCCGCGTTCCGACCTCCTCCGATTCGAACTCCCCGAGTTCCGATCCCCCTGGTAGAACTCCCCGAGTTCCGACCCCTCCGAGTCGAACTGTCTCCCGAGAGTCGACCCCCCCCGGTCGAACTCTGGTGAGCCAACCCCCCCCGGGTCGAACTCTTCCGAGTTGCTCCTCCGAGGCGAACTGTCTCCCGAGAGTCGACCCCCCGGTCGAACTCTGGTGAGCCGACCCCCCCCCCCCCCCCCCAGTCGAACTGAGGTTTCAATGCTCAGGATCCTCTTTTTATGCCCAAAAATCCTGCCCACAAGGCGAGGTTTCTTTCGATTTTTGCTGTGTCAGGGTTTGTCCGTATGTATCTGCGTCCGTGTGTGTGTCCGTACATGTGTCAGTGTGTGTCCTTGTGTGGATCACCCACGGTATATTCCGTTGTCATACTCCTACCATAAAACCCACAATTAAAACAATCAAATGTTATAAATTGTCTCGAAGGCGCCTCTCTGTCTGGGTGCACAACCTGAGGGAGGGGCGATATTCCCTCCGACTTTCACCGACGCACAAAGAAATGGTTAAAAAGTTTTAAGTTAACATTTCATTTCATCAGAGTTCCATAGTTATGATTCTGTATTAATCCAAGGTCTGAGTCAGCTTCTCGTTGTGGTGTTTGACTCGTGTTTCCCCAAGCGTATACACACTCCTACCCCGCGCTGCAGGGATACAAAGACTGTCGGGATTTGTCTTTCTCTCCGACCCTGGGTTTAACATCACCCTTTGCTTACGTTGCAGTTTTGCTGTGCGCTTGCATTTATTTTCCTCTCTACTCTTACTTTAACCCTGCATATTATTTGCGTATGGGTGGAGGCTAGAGCATTTATGTTGACTTAGGAAAACCTGATTGTTATAGGCTTCGGGTCAAGTCGTATAGACATTATTAAAATATGGAAATACATTTCATATTAAATTAATAGACGGGTGATGGTTACATTGACGTAGCTTGTGGCAGGGTTCAATTGAAGTGGGTGTGAAGATCAATAACTTTAGCCTACCCTGTCGTTAAATTCCGACTTTAAGTTACTTTAATAGTAATGCAGAACCAATTAGCTTTTTTTGACTTAACTAGATCTAGGCTAACGCAACCTCCCAGTGACCCTGGCTTTGTGTTTACGTCAGCCCTTTGCAATCCACTGCGCTCTGCTCTCTATCTGCTCCCTCTGACCCTGGGAGGGCTCTGAACGTCAAAATCGTGTTAGTGGGTCAAGGTAAATATGACCCCCACATGCCATGCTGAGGCCTGGTTTGGTGTTTTTATTCATTATTAAAATTAAAAGAAACAATAGAAATATGTATCTATATGTATTGAAAAATTACTTGTTAATATTAAGATGGAAAAGGTGCCTAGATACAACATTCCGCCCTTTTAAAAATGATCGGTGGTCAATTGGCCACGGGTCATTTTTAAAACAAAGAATCTATGTACTTTTCCATCATGAATCATCAATATTACTCAAGTAATTTTTCCTTACAACGCGCGCACGTCACAACTTATGATTACATTTGAAATAAGAAAAGAAATACTAAAAGGAAGGTAAAACAAGGGGAAATTGTTTAACTGGCTACATGTTATAGGAGATGTCGTTATTCCATGTACCCACGTTCAATACTGTCCGCAATCGAAATACATTTTCGGGTTTGACCAGTGGGAAATTCAACAAAAATCCCACCTGTCCGGTCTGGGAGTCCCCATGTATGGGTGTTGCTGTACCCATTTTAAAGTCAATTTGTATCTGTGTTGTACTGATTGTTTCCAGGGATGCTAATGGTATCACATTTATTTTTAGTGTTGGAGTTACCAGATATGAAGGAAATTGTCCTTGGAGAAGATCACTGATGCTGCCGCTGGTGCAATGCAACAAGTCTTTGGATCAACTATTGAATTTGCTGTCGAGTATTCTCTTCTTCGTACAGATCTCGGATTGCGAAACCCAATTCTTGGATTGTTAAGTTAACCATGGCGGAGTGCAGGTTAACGAGAACCACGGTGTCTCTCTGACTTTCTCATGTTACCTCTCTGCCACCTTGTACCAAGTCATTGATAACCTGACTGACTCTTTTAGTCACGAGTGTATCATATCTCTCATGGCCAGGTATCTTAGAGTTACCGATGACCCTTCCATGCAACATCATCACATCATCGTCCCGGCTCATCGTCGTGATGGCTTTGGCCTAATGAACATGGCTCACTGGTTCGTATCGGTAATTTATTTTATCACTCCCTTTCCATGTGAGATTGTGTGGCGTGAAGTTATGCTGTGCGTAACCAGGATCAACATACACCACGAGTTTCCGTACTCGACTGTTGGGGTCATTTGTATTCTCCGCAGCCCTGTGCACATCTGCTGCCTCTGGGAGTCGATTTGACTCTGGGCCACGATTCCCTTCTGCGCTACGATTCGATTCCGTGCCACGATTCGATTCTGGGTCACGATTCGATTCCGTGCTTTTGAGTATGCTGTGTTTCAACACAATTCCCGATCCGTCACGGATATTCTTCTCCTCCACTTCAACACTCTGATCTCCATCCCTCCTTAGTGTGCCCGAGCACAATTTAACATCCAAAGGCTGATGTCTGCATTCATCTGCCTCTTCCACAGTACACTCACGCACTTCCGCGACACAAGGGATGGCATTTATATTTACCAGACAATCAGGTTTTCCTTCCCCTCCCTGCGGTTGGTTATCATCTCCTGTAGGATCACACTTTAATGCAGTTATGTTTCCCTGCTCGATAGGTGTGTCAATTACGGGAGCAACACTTGCGCTCTCCACCACATTATCAGAACTGGTGCCCGACGCATTTATTGTTTCCCAATCATTGGGACCCTCCTGGTTTACCTTGTCAACCGCAGCCTGCTTAATTTTTTTAACGAGTCCATAATTTCCCTGCAGCTCCACGGACACCACTCTCACTGAAAGCTCCCTCTCAACCAATGTGATTGATTCATCACGTGCCCGTGTCATTTTTTGTGTCTCAGCCAAGCTCACGCCTGTCTCCCTATTCCTCATGCCTCTGCTCTCTCCTGGTAAAACTGGTGGGGGAATCGATCGGAAGTGGGCCGATTGTGTTTGATCCCTCGTGTGTCGTGGCATTGGGACCCGGCATGATTCTGCTCTTGGTCTACACACACCGCGATTCTCGCAAATATGCGTCCCTGCACACTGCGATCGCTCCCAGCCTGCGGGCCATTGCCTCGCTGGTGGTGCTGTGTTTCTGCTCACGTGATTTTTATTTCCCTCTGAAACGCTGGTTACATCATCCCTCTCTCTGGGTGTCGTAGAACTATTGTCTTTAGCTCTGTACAGCCAAGCTCTGTGCGCCTTATCCTCTATATGGTGTAAGGAGGCTGTTTCTGGATTCAATACCATTCCCACAATTTCTGTAATCTCTGGACTCAAAGACCCGAAAAACATAACTTTGAACCTTTTGTCACCTTCGTGATACTGATCCACATCACCCGCGTAGTACGCTCTTTTAAACCGTAGGAGGTAATCTCGCGGATCCTCGTCTGCGCACTGGGTCATAGATTTTGCAGCATTAAATCCCTCAGACCATGTTAAATATTCTCCAAACTTCCGGCTCACTGCCAGGCTCAGCTTTTTGAAATCGTTCCGAACCTTGTATGAAAGCGACTTTACCCATGGTATAGACTGCTCGTGCAAGCTTCGTCTCAGTAAACTGGCTTTCTCATTCGTTTTCCTCAAACCCCTGATCACTGCTTCTGCTTCTACCGTTGCGATGTGAGCGTGTATGTCTCTGTTCCTATCGTGTGGATCAAAGTAGGGAATTCTGACGAGAGCCTTGTCCATCAATTTCAGAGTTTTACTACTGAATGAGTATTCGGACAGTTGATCATCGTCAGAGGCGTCTGTTCCTGAGGAGTGCTCACTCGAGCTGTCACCATCACGGTGGCGCTGCTTAACATAACTTTTGTAGTGCCTTTTGCACCTGTAACGTGAGTCAACTTTGCTCGGTGACTCCTGCTTATCCCATGGCTCATGCTTGTGTGATGTGCGTCTTTCTGGAAAGTAATCTCTGCCATAGGTTCCACGTCGGTCGTGCTTGCGTGGAATGTGTCTACCAAATGAGCTGTCTCTGTCATGTCGCTCGTCTTGCCCCAGCTCCACCCTTTTTTGCTCGATCAGTACAGAATATCCTGCTGACTTAGTGTTAATATTTTTTTCCTCTCTACCCTCGAAGTTGTCAGTCCTATGTTTTCCTATTTTCATCCGTATCTCTCCCTCCCCTCTCTCGAGTCGCGAGGGGGAATCTCTGTCAAAACCACTTTGATTGGTAGCCACACCTCCTGTGTGACCTGTCTCTGGTTTACGTCCGCGTGGCTCGGAGTGTGGTAAACTGTTACTCCCGTATGTGTTATGTGTATCAACATCTGGGGGTTTCGCTGGTGCATTCAGCGCCGACTCTTTTTCTCTCACGAGGGCGTGCAGACGCTCAACCTCCTCTATTAGGGACAGTTTCTCCTTCCTTTCCCTGTCAAATTTTTCCCCAGTCCATAATCTTTCTCTGTATGTCTGTGTGAGGAGATACGAGTCTAACCTTGCTATTTCTGCAATTTTTACGTCACGTTTGGCTTTGCTACATTTCATCACATCCTTAAGTAGTTTCCTCCTATGTGCCTTAACATCTTCTATATGTCTCCCCTCCCATACGTCTCTCTGCTCTGTCTGCTGTCTAGCAGTCCGTCCAGTACGTTTTAACACAAATTCACGATATTGTTTTTCCATAGATTCTATCTCCTCTTCGGAGGTCCATTCTGTATCAGTGTTATGCGTTGGGATGTCACCCTCAGAACGTTGCGGGTCATGTGCCATCTCTATTACGTAGTGTAGTTAATAGACCTAAGAGTGTATCTTAACTCTAGTCTCTTATGTGTGGCGTGAGTTACTCTGGAATTCCACTTCAGAGTACATATAAAAACATTCGTATCACAGGATGTGTTGGTTCAACTCGAGCAAATAATCTTACCCCCACTGTCTTTGTTATCCACTGCTACTCTGGTATTTTCCTTCAGAGTGCGTTTTTTTGTTTGTTTACACCGTTTACAGTCACAGGGCAATGTTAGTTCACAATACCTTGATTAATACAACAGTGATTCGTTCCTTAATTTAAGCATAAACTGTCTGCGAGAGATCCCGGATACGAGCCCCCAATTTGTTGTATATGTGGGTGTGTGAAAATTGATGAAAAATAATTAAAATTAAATGAAATTCGAAATTTGCATAATTAATCCGAAATTATGCTAATTTGTGTACTTATGCGTGTAACTATGCTAATTAGAGAGGTAATCGTATTAATTTATACGAGTGGGTGTGGTTGTGTTAATGATAGCCTTTATGATAATCAGGCCCCGTCTCGTTGACGAGGTGGGGTTATCAATCAGGATAACGCAATCAATCGTGTGCCGTTACGCTAGTGTCAATTCGGCCTCGTTGTCTAACTTCGTATTATTGATCAGCATAATACAATGATTCTCGCTTTAACACTCCCCGAGTGTTCATATTTTAGGTCCCATGTTCACATCGTTCGCATTAGTTTAATGAGTGTGGATTGGTGTGTTTATAGTTTAGGTTCCCGAGTTCATATCTCGTCGCAGGATACAGATCTTATGCAAAAACTTCAGGAAAGAATCACACGACCACTTCTGTATTAATCAATTTATTTTCTAATTAAACCTTAACTATAATATGTATGTGACTCTCAATCTCGGAACTTCAACACGGTATCCACACGGTATCAAGACAGTATCATCAACGACTGTACGATTTCACTTTGATAACACATGGACCCCGCATAAAGCGATTGCTGTTAGTGAGAGAGAGAGTCAGAACATGCAAATGCTATGTTACACAAAAGCTTATACATTATAATATGAACGATCATTATGCTTGAAATGGTCAGCACATTATCACAGGCGACTGATTAACATGCAACGGTATTCATATAAAAAGACAATCAAACAGTTATTATTTCCAAAGGCATAAATGTAACAACAGATCCACCGGACAGACTATAAGATTACCGAAATGGCTTAGTGTGAGGGTATGCGGCGGAACGTGTTATCTCACGGGAGATTAATTAATTAATTAATTCGTGAATAAGAATGTATGATCAGAAAATCGGTTTAGCACGATTCCTCCCCGGGACCGTAGCTCCGTGGCGAAGGTGCCAAGGGTTAATTCGTATTGATAGATCGGTTGGTAACTTATGCGATTAGAAGTACAGTCCAAAACAAAATATTAAAGAGGGAAATTATGAATATACTTATAAATGACGGACTGTTATCACACGATCGATACTTCCACAGCCAGATGGTTCACGGACTTGAGTGTTCGCTTCTGGTTAAGGACCTGTGTATGTTTGAGTGATATGAATTGTTTTGAATAGTCAGTGTTTGGAATTAATTATTTGCGTTGCCATATGCTGAAGTTGGCATCGCTTGTAGGAGAAGTAGCCTCGCTCCCTTTAGAGCGGTGAGGTGTGTGGGAGTGCATCATACGAATCGCCGCCCTCCTCCACGCAGCAGCCAGCCTCTGTCCACGGGGGAGAGTTGCTTGATCGCTCTCAGTTCTGCTCAGTGGACACCTCTCTCCACTGCTGGATGAGCTGCGCGATCACGCTCGTGCTGGTTCGCTGACAGCAGTTTCTCTCCGCTGTTGGATGAGCTGCATCGGCACGCTCCCTCTCTCTGGGTGGAGAACTCGAACGTGCTCGTTGCTGGTTTGCTGAAAGCAGGTTTTTCTCCACTGCTGGATGA
Organism: Petromyzon marinus; assembly: GCF_048934315.1. Taxonomy (NCBI): domain Eukaryota; kingdom Metazoa; phylum Chordata; class Hyperoartia; order Petromyzontiformes; family Petromyzontidae; genus Petromyzon; species Petromyzon marinus. The sequence continues at coordinate 25,148,454 of NC_133689.1, forward strand.
CTCAAGTCGCACGTGCTCTTGCTCTGGTTTGCAGAAGCTCTTGCTTGGTGCGTCGGTCGCTCTGCAGCTGGACTCAATGTAGAATAATCTTTCAGCAATACTCTGTCTTTCAGCTCTTGGAAATCACACTAGATGACGCCTCACTACCTTGCGAGTCTTGCCAACGTCAGTGGGTAGCGACGGGGCCACTTTGGCTTCTGCTCGCCGCCCCCTGCTCTGCAGCTCGCCGGCTGGCGACCTGTTGCTCTCGTTCCCGATTGGAACTGCTCCTGAGCCGGCCCACTGGTCGAACTCCCCGCGTTCCGACCTCCTCCGATTCGAACTCCCCGAGTTCCGACCCCCCTGGTAGAACTCCCCGAGTTCCGACCCCTCCGAGTCGAACTGTCTCCCGAGAGTCGACCCCCCCCGGTCGAACTCTGGTGAGCCGACCCCCCCCGGGTCGAACTCTTCCGAGTTGCTCCTCCGAGTCGAACTGTCTCCCGAGAGTCGACCCCCCGGTCGAACTCTGGTGAGCCGACCCCCCCCCCCCAAGTCGAACTGAGGTTTCAATGCTCAGGATCCTCTTTTTATGCCCAAAAATCCCTTCACTCGGATCCTGCACACAAGGCGAGGTTTCTTTCGATTTTTGCTGTGTAAGGATTTGTCCGTATGTATCTGCGTCCGTGTGTGTGTGTCCGTACATGTGTCAGTGTGTGTCCTTGTGTAGATCACCCACGGTATATTCCGTTGTCATACTCCTACCATAAAACCCACAAGTAAAACAATCAAATGTTATAAATTGTCTCGAAGGCGCCTCTCTGTCTGGGTGCACAACCTGGAGGGAGGGGTGATATTCCCTCCGACTTTCACCGACGCACAAAGAAATGGTTAAAAAGTTTTAAGTTAACATTTCATTTCATCAGAGTTCCATAGTTATGATTCTGTATTAATCCAAGGTCTGAGTCAGCTTCTCGTTGTGGTGTTTGACTCGTGTTTCCCCAAGCGTATACACACTCCTACCCCGCGCTGCAGGGATACAAAGACGGCCGGGATTTCCCTTTCTCTCCGACCCTGGGTTTAACATCGCCCTTTGCTTACGTTGCAGTTTTGCTGTGCGCTTGCATTTCTTTTCCTCTCTACTCTTACTTTAACCCTGCTTATTATTTGCGTATGGGTGGAGGCTAGAGCATTTATGTTGACTTAGGAAAACCTGATTGTTATAGGCTTCGGGTCAAGTCGTATAGACATTATTAAAATATGGAAATACATTTCTTATTAAATTAATAGACGGGTGATGGTTACATTGACGTAGCTTGTGGCAGGGTTCAATTGAAGTGGGTGTGAAGATCAATAACTTTAGCCTACCCTGTCGTTAAATTCCGACTTTAAGTTGCTTTAATAGTAATGCAGCACCAATTAGCTTTTTTAACTTAACTAGATCTAGGCTAACGCAACCTCCCAGTGACCCTGGCTTTGTGTTTACGTCAGCCCTTTGCAATCCACTGCGCTCTGCTCTCTATCTGCTCCCTCTGACCCTGGGAGGGCTCTGAACGTCAAAATCGTGTTAGTGGGTCAAGGTAAATATGACCCCCACATGCCATGCTGAGGCCTGGTTTGGTGTTTTTATTCATTATTAAAATTAAAAGAAACAATAGAAATATGTATCTATATGTATTGAAAAATTACTTGTTAATATTAAGATGGAAAAGGGGCCTAGATACAACACCTCCCCCAGGGGCCGTGGCAGGTGGAATGCTACCACACGCCTCTTCCACAGTAGCAGAGCACTCTGCGAGGCTTGCAGTGTGTCCTTATTCTGTCTTTTTAATTCTGGGCCAAAGAGGTCCCATAAACGTAAACGTGTTGTATTTAAAATATAACACAAACATAACAACAATGATGAATGGCTTAGTGGGTAAAGTAAGACGCACCCCAAAACGGGTGAGCTTAATAAATCCGATCTCTCCTATTACCGGATTATAGGATGCAAACCAAACTTTGTTGTATCAGTGTGGTGAGTCTGTGGGTCTTTGTGTGGTGACGATCTCTCTGGGTCTCTGTGTGATGATGGCCGTGTCGGGTGGTGGCGGGTTTAACAACACAACATTATGAGATTCACGAGATCTAACCCAAACAAGACCTGTACTACGGAGTCAACAACAACGACATGAGGGCTCTCCGACGCGCGTCGCGGTTGGGGTGAGGGTGAGGTCGCGCCGTCTCCTCCGTACGGATTGTTTCTTCTTTTCCCAACTGCGACGTTCTCGCTCTCTCCTCTCTTTTTGTCTCCACCGTCGCCAATCGTCGGAGCTCGGCATCCGCGGCCGCTCTCCTAGGTGGGCGACCCCAGCCCGAATTCTCGCCTGAAGCCCTCCCAGCCTCCCTGCTCAACGAGCCAGGCCCCGCACGCGTTCACCAGCAGGGCGGCCACCGCGTCCGTCACGGCCACCGTCTTCTCCGCGTCGCTCAGACGTAAGCAGTCCACCAGCCTCTTCGCGAGGGAGGAGCGAGCAGAGCACCACCAGGACCACCACGCGGCCCCAGCTCGCGGAGCCATCGCGGAGGACCTCCCAGGCCACGTCCACGAGCAGCCGGAGGAGCCCTCGGTGCACCACCCGCTCCTCCGTGTGGCTCACCAAGTCCAGAACGGAGTCTCTGAACCGCACGAGGAACAGGTCTGCCAGGCAGTTGACCACCTCCTGCACCAGCTGTGCTGGCTGAACCTCCTGCAGCTGCTGAACCTTCTGCACCTTCTGCAGCTGCTCCTGCAACTGCAGCCACTCCGTCTGTGTCGCTAGGTGAGCCATGAAACCGGCGATCAGATTCGCTGTCAAGAAGGTCAGCAGCTGCAGCACCTCCTTCTCTTCCTCCCCCTCATTTCCCTCCTCCTCCTCCTCCCCCTGTCTCCTTCCACCTCCCTGTGTCTCCCTCCTCCCCCGGTCTCCTTCCTGCTCCCCGTGTTTCCCTCCTTCCCCCGTCTCCCTCCTCCCTGTGTCTCCCTCCTCCTTTTCCTTTTTTGCTGATGAAGTTTTTCTATTTCCACGAGGTGGTAACACCATATCCCTTATTCTGTAATTGTAATTCTGGGCCAAAGAGGTCCCACAAATGTAAACATTTTGTATTTAAAATATAACACAAACATAACAACAATGAATAGCTTAGTGGGTAAAGTAAGACGCACCCCAAAACGGGTGAGTTAAATCAATCCGATCTATCCTACTACCGGATTATAGGACGCAAACCATACTTTGTTGTAACAAGAACATAAAAAAACTGAGTCTCTTAATCAGGTGAATACGGTAAAGGGGCTGAGTCTGTGGTTGACAGTGTGGTGAGTCTGTGGGTCTCTGTGTGGTGACGATGTCTATGGGTCTCTGTGTGGTGATGGCCGTGTCGGGTGGTGGCGAGGTATAACAACACAACATTTATATATTCACGCGATCTAACCCAAACAAAACCTGTACTACGGAGTCAACAACAACGACATGAGGGCTCTCCGACACGCGTCACGGTTGGGGTGAGGTTGCGGTCTGTTGTATATGTAGGTTATGAAAATTTGATGAAAATAATAAAAATTAAATCAAATTTGAAATTTGCATAATTATCCGAAAAAATGTTAATTTGCTGTAATTTATGCGCATAAACTATGCGAATGCGAGAGAGAATCGTATTAATTTATGCTAGTGTATGTGTGATTATGCTACTGCGAGCCGTTATGATAATTAGGCCCCGCCTCGTTGACGAGGGTCGGTTTTCAATCGGGTTAATGCAATTAATCATATGCAGTTATGCAGGTACTTGAGCATGTCAGATTAAACTCGGCTGTGTTGTTTAACTTTGTACTATCGATCAGTATAATACAATTATTCCCGCTTTAACATTTACTGAGTATGTGGTAGTGTGTTCAGCCAGGTCTCCAAGTTCAGATCTCAGCACAGAATACAGTTCTTATGCATAAATGTCACGAAAGAACACAACACTTCTGTGTTAATCAATTTTAATGACGATAGTGATAATGACGATAATGATGACGATGGTGATAATGATGATAATGATGACAATAATAACAATGGTGATGATGCGTACTTCAACAGCTCCAGCACGAGACAGTTGTGTCCGCGGAAGTGGAACGAGTGCAGGACGCGGATGACGCCGTGCAGCTCAGCACTGCCCTCCCCCTGCAGCTCCGTGATCACCTTCAACTCCATCCTCTGCATCTCCATTTTGGTAGGGCTGTGTGCACACAGCAAGTCTGTGGGTCTCTGTGGGTCTCTAGTTCATAGTAGTTTTACGACGGTTAATTTTTTAGTGAGATAGTTTCAGTTTATAGTTAGAGATAGTTTTGCAGAGGTTATTATCATTGTTGTTTACTATTATACTCATTATTTTGTAACCATGTTGTATTTACTTGCATTTATTATCTATTATTGTATTCATTTATAATTATGACCATGGCCGCTGTGTTAAGACCACCAGCACCCACCCACACCACCACCACCACCAACCCCATCACCCCTGCCCCAACCTACTGGATGGGCAGTGCCAGCATCTTGACAGCCACCAGGAATCCCATATTGTGGTCCACGCACCGCAGCACCACTCCCTGCCCTCCCTCGCCAATCTTCTCTCGCACCTCGAAGCGGCATTGGAGCTGCTCCTGGGGTATCTAAGAAGCAGCAGCAGCAGCGCCGCAACGGCCAGTCAGAGTCACAATCACGATGGGAATGTTTTACGCTTAGTGGTAGCAGCAGTGGATGTACTGAGTAGTAGTTAGTAGCAGTAGTGTCTGTGTGCGCCTGTGTGCCTGTTTGTGTGCGCATCTGCGTGTGTGTGTGTCTGTCTGTGCGAGTTTCACAGGGATATTTCTGCTTGCAAGCTTTGACTTTAACATAGCCATTTCTGTGACCAGACACAAGCTAATCACTCAGCAATTTCAATGCTAAATTATCCTGTTTGATTTGTACTAGGTGCCTCTGTGGATGTGTAGGCTTTGACTTTAACATAGCCATTTCTGTGACCAGTCACAAGCTAATCACTCAGCTCTTTCAATGCTAAATTTTATGCTAATTCGTTTGTCAAGGCGCTCTGTTTCTTCTCACACAGCTTAAAGGTCGCGGTCTGAGCTTGGCTGTGTTCACTCCAGCGCTTTCCTCCAGACAGTCTCGTCCCTTCACCTGATGAAGGCCGCTTGTGTTGTGGCCGAAACGTCGTGAGAATTTTATTGTGTTATTTTATTTGATCAATGTATTATTTTATTCTCATTCTACGCTACTTTACCGAAAGAACCAAAGAAGATGAATCCTTGCAGCCAAGATAGCTTTAAATCGAAATTTAACAGAATGGTATTGAACCTTTTTCTTTACAGGGTGGCCCTGGGGCTTGCCACGTGGCAGGTGTCGTCCATTGTCCATACCAGACCCCTCCAGCTCTCTCACCCTGGGTCAGCTGCCCCTTCCATGTCCTGGAAACCATGGCAAGGTCATCCTATGAGGACTGCCTGGATGAAAACCAGCATGGAAGGGGCCCAGGGTGGGACCGGCTATGCTTTTGGGCTAGTCCCGTTTGTGTGTGGTGTGCGGTGTCTTCGTAGCAATCGTTCTCCACTGTAGTCCTGGCATCTGCTGCTCAGCTTCATTCCACAGCTGTGGTTCCAGTGGCGCGGTCTCTCCGGGGACCCATGTGGTGTGTGTGTGGGTGTGACATGTATCACGGGGTGGGTGGATAGTATCGTGATAGTGGTCATGGTAGGCACCGATCCACGACCTCCATCACCCCTACTGAGTGGTGGACATGCCACCACAAAGCAGCATGCGGCGGAGGAGTGAGGTGACCGCTCTCGCCTCACGAGCGAGGCCCTCTCGCTTCCTCTTCATTCCCTGCATCACCACCTCCATCTCCTCCTTTGTCTCATCCTCCTCCACCTCCTCTTAATCCTCCACCACCATCTTCTCCCCCTCTTCTGTTTTCTCCATTCTCTCTTCATGCTCCTCAACCTCCGAGGTGGCGTCGGTGGCATCGGTGGTGGCAGCGGAGGTGCTGGAGGTGATGGCCGTGGTGGCGGTGGCAATGGTGGTGATGGTGGCAGCGGAGGTGGCGGTGGCGGCAGCGGTAATGGCGGTGGCGCCAGCGGTGGTGGGGCGGAGGTGGCAGCGTTGGTGGTGGTGATGGTAGTAGTCCTGGCGAGGCACCGCTCTTCCTCCATGAGGCGCTTCTCCTCCTCGACGCTCTTCACGTTGGCGAGACACTTCTCCTCCACCAGACGCTTCTCTTCCGTGAAGCACTTCACTTTAACGAGGCGCTTCTTGAGGAAATAGTCTCTGAAGCAGTTCTCCTCTGTGCGGCGCTTCACCCTGGCAAGGCGCTGCACCTCAAAGAGGTGCTCCTCTACCATGTGGCGTTTCTCTGTCGCATGGTCCTTCTCCTCCTGGAGATGCTTCACCCCGCTGAGATCCTTCAACTCCCCAATTATCCTCTGTTCAAGCAAAGATAATCACATGAATATACAGACATGCAAGCAGAAATTCATTTAAGTTTTTCAGATTCATTTATTTGGTATAACCCTGTGAGCTATGTTGCTCTTGACTCGGGTGCAACCGCAACAAACAAAAACATGATCAAGGAATATCTTAAAGCGACTACACGCAACAGAAAAATCCAGGAAAAGACAGCAAAGTCTTCCAGAAAAGCACCGTATATCAACACTGTGTGCAAAAATCCCGGTGGGATGCAAGTCGAATAATAACAATCATAAGACAATTTAGATTAAAGTTATCAGGCTAACTCTGTACTACAAAAAACAAACATGGCTAAACCAAAACGTTTTCAAAATCACCAAAATAAAGCTATAAAAACAATGTAACAGTGATCATAGGAACTGTGATTCAAATTTAACAATTAACGATATATACATAACATGTACGACCAAACTTTGCAGCCATAGCTGGCTGTATGAGTCACTCCATAACAGCAGGATTATGAGTCGCAGTATGTAAAAAAATATTCAATACACCTTTAAAGATCAGCACACTATTCAAGTGTACATCTATGGTACAATTTATTGAAAATAAGTTTTGGGAACAGAAACTTATTTCTTTTAAACAACAGACAAATATTAACAAGCACTGTTTATTACATTAACTTTGTTTAACTTTTTTGGTCCCAGTTGAGACATTCAGAACTATGACAAAACAAATAATTGTGCTCTGATCTAATGTGCAATCTGTGGCATATGAATTTGTTAAGGTGATGTTGTCCGGTCCTGTACATATCAAGTACAGTGAGGGAAAAAAATATTTGATCCCCTGCTGATTTTGTACATTTGCCCACTGACAAAGAAATGAACAGAATATAATTTTAATGGTAGGTTTATTTGAACAGTGAGAGGCAGAATAACAACAAAAACATCCAGAAAAACATGTCAAAAATGTTATAATTTGATTTCCATTATCCTCCTAGCGAGGCCACGCTAGGAGGATAAAAGGGGACCCCGGGCAAAGGTTTGGGGCTGTTGCTTGGAGTGGAATCTCGTCGGACTGCTGGAGTCATCGTCACCATCTGCATTTTCTCGGCGGTGTCAGACAGGCAGTCTGTTAGCTCTCTTGACTGAAAGTGTAGTGACCCCTTGTACCCTGTGAAGGCTATAATAAATAGAGTACCTCCTGCTCCTCGTGTCTCTGCGTGTATCGCTAGACGTGGATCATAACGACAGTAGATGTACACTCACTCTGAGTTTTTACTCAATGACGTTAAACTTCACATCTACCCTACCTCCATGCTACATGCCGACAACCCACTGCTTTGGTAACCAAACTGCAACGTATTTTATTAGTAAACCTGCATTTTCTAATTTTACCCAAATCTTAACCTCGGTTGGATGTTGCCATCCTGCCGTGGAAACAACGAATCATTCGTGTCTCGAGCAGAAGATTGCAAGCCTTGTGTTAGAGAATGGCCCACTGAAGCTGTAATCACGGAGCTACTTCTGAGTACATTTCAAGTGCCCTCTCATCCACGTAATAAAGAGCAGGATCCTCCCTCCTGTAACGTTGGTCGTAACAATGTTCTTACTTCTTTGTGCTGTCAAGGACAACCGGGCTCACCTTGGTCTGTCTCACTGTCACACTCACCTCTATTCGTACACTCACTCATCTGGGTCTGTCTCACTGTCATACTCACCTCATCCACACGCACTGACGTAGGTCTGTCTCACTGTCACACTCACATCACTAGTCACACTCACCCACCTGGGTCTGTCTCACTGTTACACTCACCTCTCTACCACACTCACCTGGGTTTGTCTTACTTTAACACCACATTCCACAGACACTTACATTGGTCTGTCTCAATGTCACACTCACCTCTACCCACACACACTCACCAGAGTCTGTTTCACTCTCTCACTCATTTGTCTTCCTACACTCACTCACTTGGGTCTGTCTTACTGTCACACTCACCACTCTACCCACACTAACCTGGGTCTCACTGTCTCACCTCTCTTCAAAAACACTGAATTCCTGCTGAACAACACGCGGTTCAACCCACAAGCACTTGGGAGAGCTACAGGGCTCACATGCCATGTCCTTCACAGTCCTGTAATTCGTTTTATTATTATTGCTGCCATAATTGAGTTTGGCAAAAGCCTGTGCGAGACTTTGAACAATGTGCACACAGGACCGTCCATAAGGGTGCTAGGCCAGGGGAAAATCCCAGCATGTGGGCCTCCGACGCGTTCAAATTCCACCGCAAGTATTACATCTGACACCCCCGTGACATTGAAGCGCAGGGCCCCCCCAATGCCCGCGGACCTGGGCGGTCGCTCCGATTCTCCGTATCCAAGGGGCGATTCTATGTGCACAATGCAGACCTTCTTGTAAAAACATGGTTTTACGAGGGCCTCCTCACGCAAATTAAGTAGAGAACCACATTACTGCCATGTGATGGTTTATGTTTCGCAGTCATTGACGACCAGGCTGAGATCATGAACTCGCTAGACTTGACAACCCACTTTGATCACAGGCGGGTGCCTGGATTCAGACCCAGTTACTCCGTGGTCCCACTTCAGTGCTCTGACCTCTCGGTCACTGGGCCGCCTCTAAACACCCCCCATGTTAAATACATAAGTAGCAAACCTGTATCGTGAGCAGCAGCATTCTTTGAATACTCTGCCAAAACAATTTGAATTGTGGAGTGTTGACCCAATTTCGCAATTGCTTTATCATACCTCTGGTTGCAGGAATAATTTCTACAAGACCGAGTTCTATAGAGCCCCTTTACACGATGTTTTGTTCTACTCTTACACACTGAGCAGATATTTTAGAAGATGGAGTACCCACACTTTAACACACCACATGCACCTTGCTGCTCGATTGTGGCTTACCCATTTCTACTGATTGGTGGACAGAGGCAGGGGGGGTTAAGAAACTCAAACGTTTGTTTCAACTGCTGTTACAGAAGGGGAACAGATGGGCAGTGGAGCAGGGAGGTAGAGGGGCAGTGGAGTAGAAGGGCAGTGGAGCATTGGAGTAGTTGAGCAGTAGGGCAATTGAGCAGATGGGCAGTGGGACAGCGGAGCAGAAGAGCAGTGGGCCAAATGGGTAGTAGGGCAGTGGAGTAGTGGAGCAAAGGGACAGTTGGGCAGAGGGGCAATGGATCAATTGAGCAGTGGGACAGTGGGACAGTGGGGCAGTGGAGCAGTGGATCAGTGGGGCAGTGGAGTAGAGTGGCAGTGTTGTGAAGGAGGCGAATCACCTGAATATCTTTTCCCACCGACATTTGTATGTGCTCTAAAGAAGGACCATCTCTCAAAACGGCGATCATTCTATATTTGTCCTTGTACCTCCACACACAGCTGGAAAACCGCACACCTGAGCCAAGGCACATTTAACCAACTCAGGCAGCACTTGCAAGCAATTCAAATATATTTTTTGTCATCATGGGTTTATTTCAAAGAGTTTATAGTACCAATAAGAACAATGGTATTTAACCGTATTATTTGCAGGGTGGCCCTGGGGCTTGCCATGTGGCAGGTGTCGTCCATTGGCCGATCCAGACCCCTCCAGCTCTCTCACCCTGGCTTTTCTGCCCCTTCCATGTCCTGGAAACCATAGCAAGGTCATCCCATGAGGACTGCCTGGATAAAAACCAGCATGGAAGGGGCCCAGAGTGGGGCCGGCTATGCTTTTGGGCTAGTCCCGTGTGTGTGTGGTGTGCGTGGTGTCTTGGTAGCAATCGTTCTCCACTTCAACAGCTGTGGTCCCACTGGCAACGTTTCTCTGGGGAACCGTGTGGTAAGTGAGTTTCATGTATCACGGGGTGGGTGGGTGTGGCATGTATCACAGGGTGGGTGGGTAGTATGGTGATAGTGGTCATGGTTGGCACCAATCCACGACCACCACCATCACCCCTACTGAGTGGTTGACATGCTACCACAAAGCAGCACGCGGCGGAGGAGTGAGGTGATCGCTCTTGCAACGCGAGCGAGGCCCCCTCGCTTCCTCTTCTTTCCCTGCATCACCACCTCCACCACCTGCACCTCTTCCATCTCCTGCTCCTTTGTCTCGTCCTCCATTTCATCTTCATCCTCCACCACCATCGTATCCCCCTTCTCTGTTTTCTCAATTCTCTCCTCATCCTCCTCAACCTCCTCGTCCTCGGAGGTGGCAGAAGTGGTGGCAGTAGTGTCGGTGGTGGTGGTGTTGGCTGAGGTGGCAGTGCTGGTGATGTCAGTGGCGGTGGTGGTGGTGGTGGCGGTAGTGGTGGTGTTGGTTGCGTTGGTAGCGGCAGAGGTGGTGGTTGCCATGGTGGTGGCAGTGGTGGTGGCGTTAGCGGCAGGGCGGTCGGTGGTGATGATGGCGGTGGACGTGGTGGAGTTGGTGGAGGTGGTTGCGGTAGCGTCAAAGGTGTCGGTGGTGGCGGTGGCAGCAGTGGTGGTGGCGCTGGCAGTGGAGTAAGTTGTGGTGGTGGCAGAGGTGGTGGTTGCCGCGGTGGTGGCGGTGACGGTGACGGTGGCGGTGGTGGCAGTCGTGTCAGTGGTGGCAGTGATGGCGGGGGTGGCAGCGGTGGTGGTGGTTGCAGCGTTGCTGGCAGTGGTGGTGATGGCAGCGGTCCTGACGGGGCACTGCTCCTCCTCAAGGTACTTCTCATCCTCCTCCAGACGCTTCTCCTCAAGATGCTTCATCTCACGAAGTCGCTTCTCCTCCGCGAAGCACTGCACTATAACGAGTCGCTTCTTGAGGAGATGGTCTCTGAAGCAATGCTCCACTGTGCGGCACTTTTCCCTGGCCAGGCGCTGCACCTCAAAGAGGCGCTCCTCTACCAGGAGGCGTTTCAGCGTCCCAAGGTCCTTCTCCTGAAGACGCTTCACCCCGCTGAAGTATTTTAACTCCCCAATTATCCTCTGTTCAAGCAAAGATCACCACATTAATATTCAGACATGCACATGCAAACAAAAATTAATACCCACATGCATGCAAACATAAACGTGCACATAAACCCAACACAAATGCATACTCACACATCTTTGTACAGATGCAGACATCCACGTTCACTCATTCAAACTCGCTTTTTACACTCGCATGAATATACACAGTCAAGAAAATTTCAAATCAAGATTGAATATATAAAATCACCTGATAACATAACACCTTATCCATCAATACTTTTATCACATTGTACGTGTAGCCCTAACCCTTAATAATCCCAACCCCTACATAATCAAAATACATGTTACATCCTCATATATCCTCACACACCCCATACATGCACTTAAGTCTGTGATCGACTGGGAATATTTCATAGCAATTGTTGGCAACAATCATCACTGGCAATAGTTTCCACAGAATGTTACATTATAAAGATCTCGTAGCCCATAATCTCGACAAATTTCACGCAGTGCCCATAGTGGGCAACTGGAATGGCTACTTCCAATCAACTGAACTAGCAGACGTAATTAATGTGACTGATTTATATCATTTCGTCCTCAATGGTAATAAATGACCAATGCATGAGTGGGATGGTGGAGAGATTGGCTGATGGTGTCTGGAGCTGGTTTTGATATACAGAGAGGTGAAGCAGAGGAATGTTCCAGAGAGATGGTGTCTTGTGATGTTATAGATTCATGATAAGGCTATATGATGGTCTATTTAATTGGTGGTGGTGTGGTGAGAAAGGTAATGTGGAGAGATGGTGTGCCAGTTTTGTAGATAATGTGTATTTGACCCCCACAGACCCCATACACACCTTTGGGGAGCGATGCTTGTAACCTTGGCCTGGGAAAGGGTCCACTTTATCCATAATGTCACCCCAGGTGGTCGACTGGCGCGACGATTCCCGGCCTGCGAAGAGCAGACAGGTAATTCAAAGGACGAGTAATGAATTAGAGAACGAAGAACATGGAGTTTCACAGAACGAATTTTAAGATCCCTGTAATTAGCTCTTTCCACACAACAGGAGCTGCTATTGAGAAATATTCATCACATGGCAGTAAAACTTTACAAGCCATGTTTTTGTGGGCATGCTGAGACCATTAATTCCATAAGCTTGAGACCCCAGTTTAAACAAAAATGGCTGAAATTCAGATATAAACCCATCGTTTCTGGAACACTCGATCATTACGTCTTCCCATCACAACCAAGCCATGTCTTCTCAAAGTAATTGATAAAGGAGCCTCCTTCTCTGTATATAAGCCACGTGATGCAGGTATCTGGGACTTACCCTCATAGTCATCCACAATCTCAGCCCACTTGATATGGCTATCCATGTTGTTGGGAAAGAGTAGATTCTGCGTGAAGTTGGATGGCCTGTGGAGTTTGGAACAACGCTAAGATTTAGCAACAATTTGAATCACTCATCCTCTAAAATATTACATATTTGGCCACTCACTGTACCAATCCCATCACTTCCATGCCTGTTGCTTTCAAGCCAACGCCCGCACTTGTTTGCCACTCATACGTGCTTCTGATCACTCACTCATCGATCCACACAAACATGTTTATTCCACCAGCCTATTACATTAAACATAATCGCCAAACTTAATGATATTTAATCCACACATGCATGTTAATGTACAGCCCATTTGCATTAATCGAATTCTTGATAAACACCCCCCCCCCCCCCATGCCTTGTAGGTCATGAGGGTCATATGACCTTACTTAAATTATTTGTTATAAACCGAGCATGACGTCGTGGGTCACGTGATGTCAGAGACACCACCCATGTGGCTGTGACATCACAGATTAGAGACAACTATGGCAGCAGCTGGGGTCTGAACAAGAAGGCAGACTCCTCCCCAATGTTGAATAACATTCAATACATAAAATGTAGGGCACAATTGTGCCAGCAATCAGAAAACAATAATTGTAGACATGTTATTCATACTCTGAGATTTAAACAAGTTAGTTATTAATTTTAAAATGCTGACTCGCTTATGTCTAAACAGTGACAGTAAAAGCAACATATCAGGGCATGCCAAGTAACCTATCTAGCAGTCCTAATTTGATTGCAGAAAATAAAAATACCAACATATCAACAATAATGAGGCTTTAATTTGCGGTCAAAATGTAAAATAAAGATAAACAACACTCATAGTCAACAGGGACGCTCACCTCGTTGAGGATTCGCTCTCCAACGTCGTCTGCAGCTGCTCCCTCGTGCGCATTCCTCTCGACTGGCGGTGGAGGCGTGGCTATGACGTACCAGAAATGACGTCACTTCCGCGAGGCTCCGCCCCCACGCGCACAGCTGCCGCACCACGTGGTGCAGTGCGGGTGGTGGCCGTGGGTGGTGATGATGATGGGTGATGATGATGGGTGGTGGTGGTTGATGATGGTGGGTGGTGATGATGGTTATAGATGACGATGGGTGGTGATTATGATGGGTGCTGATGGCTGTTGATGATGATGGTTGATGGGTGATGATGTGTGTTGATGATGGTCGGTGGTGGTGGTGTTGATAGGTGGTTGATGATGATCGGTGGTGATGATTGTGATAGATGGTGATAATGATGGTTGGTGATGATGGTGGGTGTTCATGCTGATAATTGGTGTTAATGATGTAAGGTGGTGATCACGATGGGTGGTGATTATGATGGGTGATGATGCTGATTTGTGGTGAGGATAATGATGGGTGATGGTGATGTTGGGTGGTTGGTGGCAATGATGATGATGGTGGTCCGTGATAATGGGTGGTGGTGATGATTAGTCATGGTGATGATCATGGTTTATGGGTGGTGGTTATGATAGGTAAAAGTGATGATGGGTGGTGCTGATGATTGGTCATGGTGATAATGATGGTTGATTGGTGGTGGTTTTGATAGTTGGAAGTGATGAAGGGTGGTAGTGATGAAGGGTGGTGATCATGATGGGTGGTGATGATGGGTGATGATGATGATTGGTGGTGATTGGTGGTGATTGGAGATTGGTGGTGATTGGAGATTGGTGGTGATTGGAGATTGGTGGTGATTAGTGGTGATTGGTGATTGTTGTGATTGGTGGTGATTGGTGATGATTGGTGATTGGTGGTGATTTGTGATTGGTGGTGATTGGTGATTGGTGGTGAAAGGTGATTGGAGATTGGTGGTTATGGATGGTGTTTGGTGGTGATTGATGGTGATTCATGGTGATTGGTGGTGATTGATGGTGATTGGTGATTCATGATGAGTGGTGGTGATTGGTGATTGTTTTTGATTGGTGATTCGTGGTGAATGTTTGTTATTGGTGTTTGGAGATTGGTGTTGTTTGGTGGTGATTGGTGATTAACAGTGATTGGTGGTGATTGGTGTTTGGCGGTTGGTGGTTATTGGTTGTGATTGGTGATTAACGGTGATTGGTAATTTGTGGTATTTAGCGATTAGTGGTGATTGGTGGTTCTTGGGTGGCGGTTGTGGTTGCTTGGGGGTGGTGGTGGGTGGTGGTGGTTGGAGGGTGGTGGTGGGTGGGTGGTTGTGGGTGAGTGGTTGTGGGTGGTGGTGGTGGTTGGTGGTGGTGGTTGGTGATATTGGGTGATTGATCATGATGGGTGGTGGTGATGATGGGTCTGTGGTGGTGGTGATGATAGGTGATGGGTGGTTGTGATGAAGGATGCTGGTCATGATGGGTGGTGATGTGTGACGATGATGTTGGGTGGCGATGATGATGGATGATGATGATGGATGATGATTATGTGATGATGAGGGTAGGTGGTGGTTGTGGTTGGTGGTGGTTGTAGTTGCTGGTGGTTGTGGTTGGATGAGTTGGTCGTTGGTTGTGGATGGTGGTGGTTGGTGGTGATTGGTTGTGGGTGGTGGGTGGGGGTGGGTGGTGGTGGGGATGGGTGGTGGTGGGTGGTGGTGGGTGGTGGTGGTTGGTGGGTGGGGATGGGTGGTGGTGGGTGGTGGTGGTTGGTGGGTGGTGGTGGTAGTGTTTGGTGGGTGGTGGTGGTTGGTGGTAGGTGGTAGTTGGTGGGTGTTTGTGGGTAGTGGTGGTTATGGTGGTTGGTGGGTGGTGGTTTGTGGGTGGTGGTTTGTGGGTGGTGTTGGTGGATGGTAGTGGTTGGTGGGTGGTGGTGGTGGGTGGTGGTGGTTGGTGGTAGGTGGTAGTTGGTGGGTGTTTGTGGGTAGTGGTGGTTATGGTGGTTGGTGGGTGGTGGTTTGTGGGTGGTGGTTTGTGGGTGGTGGTTGGTGGATGGTAGTGGTTGGTGGGTGGTGGTGGTGGTTGGTGGGTGAGGGAGGTGGTTGGAGGGTGGTGGTGGTGGTTTGTGGGTGGTGGTTGGTGGATGGTAGTGGTTGGTGGGTGGTTGTGGTGGTTGGTGGGTGGTGGAGGTGGTAGTGGGTGGTGGTGGGTGGTTGGTGGATGTGGGTGGTTGGTGGTTTGGTGGTGGTGGGCGGTGGGTGGTTGGTGGAGATCGGTGGTGGGTGATGGTGGGTGATGGTGGGTGGTGGGTGGTGATGCGTGGTGGTGGGTGGTGCTGGGTGGTGCGTGGTGCTAGGTGGTGGTGGATGGTGGTGGGTAGTGGTGGGTGGTGGGTGGTCGTGGGTGGTGGTTAGTGGTGGTGGGTGGTGGGTGGCGGGTGGTGGTGGAGGTGCGTGGTTGGTAGTGGGTTGTCGTGGCTCGTGGTTGGTGGTGGGTGGTGGTGGGTGGTGGCTAGTGGTTGGTGGGTAGTGGGTGGTGGTGGTGGTTGGTGGTGAGTGGTGGATGGTGGAGGTGAGTGGTGGTGGGTGGTGTTGGGTGGTGGTGGGTGGTTGGTGATGATGATTTATAATTGGTGCTGTTGATGATAATGATGATTGGTGCTGGTGATGATGATTGCTGCTGGTGATGATGATGATTGGTGCTGGTGCTGGTCATAACGCTGATTCGTGCTGGTGATAATGATGATGATTGGTGCTGGTGATGACGACTGATGATTGGTGATGACAATGATGATTATTGGTGATGCTGGTGATGATGATTGGTGCTGGTGATGATGATTGGTAATGAAGATGATGATTGTTGCTGGTGATGATGATTGGTGCTGGTGATGAGCATGATGATGAGTGCTGGTGCTGGTTATGATGATGATGATGATTCGTGCTGGTGAAGATGATCATGATTGGTGCTGGTGATGATGATTATTTGTGCTGGTCATGATGATGATGGTTCGTGCTGGTCATGGTGATGATGATGATTGGTCCTGGTGCTGGGGATGATGATGATGATTGGTGCTGGCCATGATGATGATTATTGGTGCTGGTTATGATGATAATGGTTCGTGCTGGTGCTGGTGATGATTATTGGTGCTGGTGATAATGAAAGGTTGGGTTCATAATTGCCCGGTAGAATGAGTATATAATGGCCAGGTAGGGTGGGGTCACTCACCAACTCATCCACTCATCTTGTGTGTGGTGATCCACCAACCCCCGCCTAGATTTCAGGCGCCTTCCCAAAACCGCAATTCAATCACTCACGCACCCACTTCTTTACTCACCCACCCCCTCATTCACTCACCCACGCACTCATTCACTCGCCCATGCACTCATCAACGTACACACCCACTCATTCACTCACCCATACACTCATCAACTTACAGACCCACTCATTCACTCGCCCACGAACTCATTCACTCACTCACCCACTCATTAACTCACCCACCCACTCATTCACTCACCCACCCACTCACTCATTCACTCACCCATACACTCATCAACTTATCCACCTACTATTTCACTCACCCACTACTCATCCACTCACTCACCAACTCGTTCACTCACCCATTAATCATTAACTCACCCACCCACTCATTCACCCCCCCCCCCACTCATTCGCTCACCCACCCACCCACACATTCACTCACCCAACTATTCATTCACTCACCTACCCACTCATTCACTAACTCAACCACTCACCCACCCACTCATTCACTCACCCACCCACTCACTTATTCACCAACCCATCCACTCATTCACACAACTGCCCTTCTGTTCACTAACCCACCCTATCCACTCATTCACTCACCCACCCATTCACTCACCCACCCTTTCACTCACACACCCATCTACTCATTCACCATCACATCTACTCATTAACTCAACCACCCACCCATTCACTCACCCAACCACTCATCCACTCACTCATTCACCCACCCACTCATTCCTCGACATCAGGAGGAAACAAGGAGGTGGAAAGGTGCTGATGCAGGCCGTTTTAAAAGTCTTTGATGACCGCTTTTGTTGCAATCGAAACGTCGTAGTTTTTTGTTATTTTTTGCTACTTTCTCTGAACCTATCTACGTGGTGACTTTACCGAAAGACCCAAGAATACAAATACAACTTATTGGGTAGTCAGAATTCATCAGCACCAACCTGTATGTTGAACCTCTTTCGCACCGTACGTAGCCAACCGTGCAAATCTGTAGGTCTCTCTGGGTGTCTATAATGAGTGACCCATTGTTACTTAAAACAATTTTGGCAATGAAGTGATACGTGATATAATTGAATAGATTTTAAGCACTACAATTTTGAAAAAAAAAATATTGAATAAATTAAAAATAAAGAATAAAAGTAAGTACATGGTAATAAAAGCAACAGTTAAAATGTGTTGGATTTAGTAATAGCATGCCAAATGATGAGTTATTTAGCCTGAAAAATAGTGCAAATACAAATAGATTTTACAAGGAAAAGTGATTTATATTTACTAAATGTCTGAGCAATGGTAATTTAGATTTACTAAATATTTGGAGGAATCTGATTAATATTTATTAATGATCTGGCTGAAATTGATTTACATGTACTAATTGCCTGGGTGAAATTGATATAAGCTTACTAAATATCTGGTTCAATGATTTGGATTTACTAAATAAAATACTTATATTGAATGTCTGTTGCCATAACATTTATATTTCTAATCCACCCAAAAGCATGCCTTCATGGTGCCACAATTCACTTACGTTAAGTCAACCGAGCACCATCAAAAAGATAAGAACTATGAAAAGGAACAGCAGATTGACATGTATTTGTGCAATTTTGTCTCAACATGTTTATCCAACATATTACAAGTACAAAAGAAAGAGTGGCTATGAAAAAACAAAGACAGAAACCATGTATCTGTACAATAGGGATACAATACCTGAAGTCTATTAATAATTTGTGGGCATTACAGGCACAGATTCCTTTTTTGGATGTGATTCAAGGTTTTAGTCTTGTTAGTGCATTTAAATTACGACAATTAAAAAAAAATATGTAAAGATACTTTCATAATATTTCTTTCTTATGTGCGCAAATTGAAATCCTAAGGGCCAATATGTTTATAAAACAGCTAAAAGAGATTAAAACATCACGTGAATTGATCCACAATCCAGGTGGACCTATCTTTTTTAACATGCACAATTACAAGCATGGCTTCCTAACAAGTAAACTAGCACAACCTTCAGATGTTCCATGCATCTTACATCTATTCCTTTCGAAACGTCGTGAGAATTTTTATTGTTTTATATATATTTATTATTTTATTGTTTCCCTTCAACGTGACTTTACCGAAAGAGCTAAGAATATGAATTACTGCAGTCACGAAAGCTTTAAATGAAAATTTTACCGCCTCTACGGGGAGGGTTTCCACGTCACTTTAAGATCCTTCAACAAACTCCGGGATAAGAAGGCTCAGCTGATCGAGTCTCTCACCTTTCTGAAGAGATGCCGCGACTCTGGGGTAATTCCAATCGCATTTACACTGACCTCTGCTGCTGTAACTTCTTCTAATGCGAAACGAATTCTTTTCAAAACTAGCTTAGCTCTTATCTCAGAGAAAATCAGACTTATACGCACCGAACTAGATCAGTTAGACAAGACACTCTACAAATCACACTTATCATTGACGGCAACAATGTCCAGGTGACCGTCCCTCCCGCCTCTACATGGTGTGTGCGTGCATTCGTGCGAGGGGGGCGCCGCGTCGGCGCCGTCACTCCCAAGTGGCGGCGTCACGGCGGTGGGCACGGCCCCGACGGAGAGGCTCCGCTGCGGCAGCACCACAACTGTGTAGAGACTAAACAGCGGACGTCTGCGAGAGCACCGGCCTCGGGAGAGTGGCGGGAAATCCGAGGCACCGGTGGCGGCGTCACGGCGGTGGGTATGGCCCCGACGGAGTGGCTCAGCTGTGGCAGCACCACACAGCCCCCCGAGGTGTCAGTCCTCGTCCCGGGTTGACTGGAGCACCTCGCCTGGGTTGCCCCTACAAGGTAGCGCCGCGGGGTCCGCGGGACTCGTCCGGCTCTCGTGGCTGGCCTTGGCGGTGGTGGCTCCACCTCTCGGGGTTCCGGCGGCGGTCTCCTCCTCCACTCCAGTGGTTCTCACCGGTCCTGGGTACGTGCGAGCTGGAAGACAAACTCGGTAGCGGTAGGGTGCAGGGGCCATCGTACCCGTCTCTCCTGGCTCGGGTCGGGACCCCCTGGGGCCCGGGGCTCCGTGGGGCCCATACACTGTGCAAGGCCCCCGGGTATGGGGGGGAGGGTGTGGGGACCCCGGGGTATCGGGGTCCTCGAACGGCGGGGTTCTCCCTCGCTGGGGCCGCCCTCCATGGTTTTATTCGCCGGACATTGACCACCATCTCCCGGCCTCTCTCCCCCCCTTGAATCAGTACCGTCCAGGGGGAGATCTGTCGCCCCACGGTCCAGGGTCCCCGCCAGTAGGTGGTTAGCTTCCCCATCTGTCCGGCCCCGACGCGAGGGGTGTGCAGCCACACCTTGGAGCCCGCCGACTAGAAGGGGGCTCCATCCGGGGTCGGGCGCCCTGCTCCTGCCGCTGGTGTGCGGCCTCGCCTTGCAGGTAGGCCCGGACCCTAGCTCCGCATAGGGTCGAACTCACTACCCTGGTCAGTAATGACTCGTTCGGGGATCCCGTGCTTAAGTACGTAGTGTTCCACGAATGTTCGGGCCACTATGAGGGTTGTCTTATCGGGGATGGCCACCGCTATGGGATAGCGTGTGAAGTACAACACCGCTACAAGAATATATCGGTTGCCCCGGTGGGATCGCGGGAATGGCCCCTGCAGGTCGATCCCAACCAGCTGATTCGTCCGACTGACGCGGAACGGTCTCAGGGGGACCTGGTATCGCGCTGGTTTGGGCCCGCATTACTGACACGCGCGGCAGCCCTGCACCCAGGCGGCCACGTCTTGTGCTAACTTGGGCCAGAGATATTGGCGATGCAGGGTCTCCCCGTCGTGGCCCCCGAGCAGGTGGTCATGCACTAGTCTTAGCAGCTGGGGTCGCACCTGGGCGGGAACACAGATGCACCCAGGCTGGCCGGCTTCGGTGAGCTCCCGTACCACCCCGTTCTGCATGCACAACCGGGCGTACAAACCAGGCCAGGGTCCTGGTAGGGTGTCCCTCTTCTCCCGTAGGGCCGCTTCCACCGCCGCCAGATCTGGATCCTCGCAGCTGGGTCCGTCTCAGCTACTCGTCGTCCAGGCCTGGGAAGGCGCAGCCGATGTTCTCCTGGATCCGATTGGGTGGGGTTAAGCGACCCGTTGGGCCCCGGGGCGTGGGCTCCGCGTCCGCCGGGTGGTCCCCCGGTTCCCTGGTTCCCCCTGCCGGGGTTTCTGTGGCACATATTGCACTCTCCCCCGCGAGGGGGGGTTTTAGTTTCGGCGCGCCCTCGGTGGTCCGCTGTTTGCTGGCAGCGTCCCCCCGTGAAGCACGGGCAGACTTCCTCCGCCCTTGTCTCGGCGCACACCGCGGGTCGCCTCGACAAGGGCGTCCGCGTTTGCATGTGTACGCCCAGCTCTGTACTCGATTTGCAATTTGTACTCATGCAACTCCGCTAACCATCGGGCCATCTGCCCCCGTGGTTCCTTGAACATAAGGAGGAAATGCAGGGCATGATGGTCGGTGCGCACCCGACATTTCCTGCCATACATATACGGTCGGAACTGTTTACACGCGAAGATCACGGCATACAGTTCTTGACGGGTCATGCAATAATTCAGCTCGGCCCCACTCAGGGTCCGACTGGCATATGCGATGACCCGCTCCGTCCCACCCTGCACCTGCGACAGCACCGCGCTCAGCCCACTGCTGCAGGCATCGGTGTCTAAAATAAAATTAGTGGTGAAATTGGGGAAAGCTAGAGTGGGGGTGTGGGCGAGGTGGTCTTTGAGGGTGGTGAAGGCCGTCTGGCAGGCCTCCGTCCACTGATAGGGGTTCTTAGGGGAGGTGAGTTGGGTGAGGGGGCATGCAATCTCGCTGAATCCCTTTACAGATCGACGATAATAGGTGGCGAGCCCCAAGAATGATCTCCGTCAGGTTCCTTGGCCGTGGCCATTCCACTACGGCGCATACCTTCTCCGGATCGGTGCACACCCCGCCTCGCTGACTCGGTGTCCGAGGTATGCCACCTCGCACTGCGCAATGTAGCACTTACGCGGCTTGAGCTTGAGATGGGCTGCTCGCAATCGCTGGAACACCTCTCGCAGCCTGGACCAGTGTTCCGACAGATCTACTGAACACTGTCACCTCGTCCAGGTAAATCAGGCACTGTTCCCACTGCAAGCCCCGCATCACCAACTCCATCAATCGCTGGAACGTTGCGGGCGCGTTAGTGAGTCCGAACGGAAGCACTCGAAACTCGAACAGTCCAATTGGGGTGGTGAATGCGGTTTTTGGCCGATCCTCCTCTGCCATCTCCACCTGCCAGTACCCGGACCCCAGATCGAGGGTGGAAAAATACTGTGCTATTGCGAGGCTGTCAGAGGTGTCGTCGATGCACGGTATGGGGAAGGCGTCGCCGAGGGTGACTGCGTTCAACTTTCGGTAATCAACACAGAATCGGGTCGACCCATCCTTTTTCGTCACTAGCACTACCTGGGAAGACCAGGGGCTCGCCGAGGGCTGGATTATGTTATCACGTAGCATATCCGCGACTGCCTCTTTGATCTGGGTCCGATCAGGCGCGCCCACTCGGTATGCGGGGAGTTTGATGGGTCGGGCTGCACCTGTGTTAATTTGGTGCTTAACAAGGTCTGTCCGGCCCATATCTGAATCGTGCTCACTAAACACGTTGGCGTGCTCCTGCAACAATCCGCACAGTTGATCGGCCTCCCCCTTAGGTAAATCTGCCCAAGGCACATGTAACGCATCATGCAAGGGAACGATCTCGGCTCGGGGGGTCGGGCCGACTCGCCAGGCCAGATCCTGGTTGCCCTCGGGGCAGCCAGGGTCTTCCGCCCAGAGTGCAAACACCGAGTCGTTAGAATGGCGCGCGTGCAGGGGGTGTATGGTGGCTACCGTGGTGCGTCGTCGTAGAATTTCCGGGGTACTGTGTGGGTTAAACACCCGCATAAACAGTCGGCCCTCATCTGCGTTTACCAGTGTGGCTGACCCCACAACTCCGTACGGGTCCGCCAGCTCCGGGTGAGGAGTTAGCATTACCTCGCCCGATGGTCGGTGTGTGGGGTCGGCGGAGGGTGTTGCTACGGGCACCAGCATCTCGGCAAGCGGGCCGATGGTGACGGCCGACACCAGGGTGGCGGCCATGGGTGTGAAGTGAGGGCGATTCCGTTCTTGTCCCAGGAGCGGGATCCTCTCCCCGCTGTCCTCCACGGTGGCGCATCGCTGGCCTGGCTAGTCGTTGAGCCCCAGTTTCTCCAGGAGGTCCGTACCCGCAATACACTCATGGCACAACACACTCGAGACATAGAATTCCTGTGTATACACCTGGTGTCCGAGACGGACCTCGAGGGAGATCCTTCCCAGCAACCCCATCCCGGCTCTGCTCGCTGTGTGCCTGCAGGCGGCTCACGTCAACCCCGAGCACGCTGCAGTGTGTGGCGCTCACGAGTGAAGCCACTGCCCCCGTGTCGAGTAGGATCCAGGTGCGCTGCCCGTTCACCTGTCCTACCAGTGATGTGGCCCCCGTGATCGCCGCCACCAGCTCCCATAGCCAGTCACCTGTCCTCACCGCGTCCTTGGGTGTTGTGGTCGGAATCTGTGCGGGGGTCACTCGCTCACCATTATTACTATCGTTGTTTTGTTTTGGGACCTCGTCGATTGCACCCTTAGGTGGTCCACTCTCTAGGGGGCGTTGGCGTTTAACCCTGGCGCCTGTCTAGTGCGGGCGATTTGAGGACAGTCTCTCACGAGGTTCCCGCGGCGGTCGCACAGGTAACACGCTCGGGGAAGGGCGGTGGCCCCGTAGGAGCTTCCCCGCACGCTCCCTCTTTCCCCTCCCGTACGCCGCTGCCCAGACTCTGCCTCTAGTCGGGCCACCCTCCCGGCTAGCCCCCCTACCGTGGAGCGCATTTCCCCCATTTCCGACTGAATGGTCTCCACTGTGGACTGTAGTTTGGTGATATGGCCACCAACTTGGGTCACCTGGCCGACTATATCACCCATGCCGGTCTGTAGCCCTGCTACCCATCCCGGGGTTGTCTCGCGGGCTACCGGGGGCTCCCTTTCCCGACCCCTTACCGTCGTGGCGAGCTCCTGTTCCTCCTCTTCCTACTCTAACGACAGGCTTGCGATGGTGCGCTCTCTTCCCA
The DNA here is from genome assembly GCF_048934315.1 of Petromyzon marinus. NCBI lineage: Eukaryota > Metazoa > Chordata > Hyperoartia > Petromyzontiformes > Petromyzontidae > Petromyzon > Petromyzon marinus. The sequence goes on from NC_133689.1 coordinate 25,172,414, forward strand.
GCCCCCGGAGCTGCGCGCGTTCGCTGGAAATTCCTTCACATTTACGCGCGCGCTCGACAAGGGCGTTAAAGGGGAGACGTGTATAGCTCATGTCTGGCTGCCACCACGACGTGCGAGTCAAGTATCGCTGGATCTTCTCAGCGGCAAGCTCCTCAATCATCTCTGTCGTGTATCCCAGGTGTGCGATCTTTGTTAGCTCGCGCACATCCTCGGCATAATCACGCAGGTCCTCGCCGGGTTGGCGGTAGCGTGCCTCTAAGGCTGCTTTTGCCTACTCCTCATCACGCGTACCGAAACGCAGATCAAGTCGGCGCATCAGTTCCTCTAGCTGTGTCTGCGCGCTTGTGGGTAGGGCTTCCACAAAATTGGCTGCCCGCCCATCCAGGTTCATAATAAGTTGGCGTAACGCCTGCGCGTCCGTCCACCCATTAATCTCTTTAGCCCCTATGACGTTGCGGGCGAATGCCTTCCACCAAGGAGCCCCCCGGCTGGTAAATATATGCCATATTTTTGCGTGGGGTAACGCGGGGGTTCGTACCGCTTCTGACGCCAAACTGTGGGGGCTGCCGTCCCCCGCCATCACTGAATTGTCGGGGCCGTTGCCCCCTGACTCCCCCATTACATTTGTACTACTACCACCTGGCAGTTCTGTAGGGTTCGGGTTAGCGACCTCCAACTCCTCGCCCCCCGGGGCCCCTGACTTTGTTACCGACCGCGTTGGCATGGCTCAATTAGTGGGCTTGTACGCTTTACTCTTGCGGCGCGCTACGCGGGTTCAGTGGCGGCGTGCTGCGGTGAGCGCGCTCGCGAAGCAAGACTCTGTCCCGTACGTAAAAAAATGGGTACGGCGCACTGATGCGTGACTCACATACGTAAACAAATGGGTACGGTGCGCCGACGCGTGATTTCAGTACGTAAACAAATGGGTACGGTATGCTGACACATGACTCCCTCACACACACGCTCTACGCGCCTAGGCAATAACAAACCCAACACCGATACCTGCCCAGCCCCATACACCAATCACACGCGAGGGAGTTGGGTTCGGGGGTGAGAGGGCAGGGGTGTCTGCCGTGCGCGCGCCGCTTATTGGAGGGAGTCACTCCGCTCTGATTTAAAAGGGCCGTTTAAACAGCCGCGCGTGTACGCGCACACCAGGCGCTTAGCTCTCTGCTTCGCTAGAAACAACCGCGCATGCACGCGACCGCAAGACACTCCCGTAAATAGTCGCCCAGGTATGCGAACGCTAAGCACTCCCGTAAACAGTCGCACAGGTACGCAAGCGCTAAGCACTCCCGTAAACAATCGCCCAGGTACGTGAACGCTAAGCACTCCCGTAAACAGCCGCACGGGCACGCGAATGCTAAGCACTCCCGTAAACAGTCGCCCAGGTACGCGAACGATAAGCACTCCCGTAAACAGTCGCCCAGGCACGCGAACGCTAAGCACTCCCGTAAACAGTCGCCCAGGTACGCGAACGCTAAGCACTCCGGTAAACAGTCGCCCAGGTACGCAAACGCTAAGCACTCCCGTAAACAGTCGTCCAGGTACGCAAACGCTAAGCACTCCGATAAACAGCCGCACGGGCACGCGAACGCTAAGCACTCCCGTAAACAGTCGCCCAGGTACGCAAACGCTAAGCACTCCGGTAAACAGCCGCACGGGCACGCGAATGCTAAGCACTCCGCCTTCCTCTTCACACTCACAAAGACCACACGACACAGTTTATCCCCCTACTAGCTATTTTATTCACCGCGAGTAACCCGCTAAACTACTCGTGATTGTGTGGGTCAGCAGACTTTAGCTTATCCCTCGGGGATCCTGGGCTGAACTTATCCTGCCTGCCTCTCCGCTTTCTTCCCTCTGATCAATTAGCCCGCACTCACCTTAGTCCCAATCTGATGCTGCAGAAGCTGTGGAACGGTGATGTTCCCGCACCCCGTGCCCCCCTGTCCAATCAGAGGTCTGGATTTTCCCGCCCTCGGATCACCGCTCTGGTGACGTCACCGCAGTGGTTTATTGGACGTCCGCTTTCCGTTCTTCCCGCTATCCGCCCACTGACTCGTGTTTGTGTGGTTCCACTCGCGGTGGCTAAACAGCCCCTGCCATGACCATGCCATTACAATCCCAGGTCACAGCACCGCGGTGCTCTTCAGCCTCGGGGGTAGGTCGCCCAATTTCCCGGCTGCAGGAAACCATGAAGCTTGATCTCATTAGGGGCTTCTGGATAAAAACCTGTTGGCCAGGTGACCTTCCCTCCCGGCTCTACGTGGGGTGTGTGTGCATTCGTGTGATGGGCGCGCCACGTCGGCGCCGTCACTCCCCGGTGGCTGCGTCACGGCGGTGGGCACGGCCCCGATGGAGCGGCTCCGCTGCCGCGGCACCACAACCTCTGGGTCACTGAGCCGCTTCCAAACACCCCCCATGTCAAATACATAAGCAGGAACCTGTATCGTGAGCAGCAGCATTATTTGAATACTCTGCCAAAACAATTTGAATTGTGGAGTGGTGGCACAATTCCGCAATAGCTTTATCATATCTCTGGTGATAGGAAGAATTTCTACAAGACCGAGTTCTAGAGAACCCCTTTACGCGATGTTTTGGTCTACTCTTCCACACTGGGCGGATGTTTCAGTAGAGGAAGGAGTACCCACAATTTAACGCACCGCATCCACGGCCCCTCTCCTAAGTGGGCGTCCCCAGCCCGAATGCTCGCAGGAAGCCCTCCCAGCCTCCCTGCTCGACGAACCAGGCCCCGCACACGTTCACCAACAAGGCGGCCACCACGTCCGTCACGGCCGACTTCTCCGCGTCGCTCAGACGTACGCAGTCCACCAGCCTCTTCGCGAGGGAGGAGCGAGCAGAGCACCACCAGGACCACCACGCGGCCCCAGCTCGCAGAGCCATCGCGGATGACTTCCCAGGCCACGTCCATGAGCAGCCGGCGGTGCCCTCGGTGCTCCACCCACTCCGTGTGAGGAACAGGTCCCCCAGGCAGTTGACCACCTCCTGCACCAGCTGTGCTGGCTAAACCTTCTGCAGCTGCTGGACCTGCAGCTGCTCCTGCACCTGCAGCTACTCCGTCTGTGTCACCAGGTGAGCCATGTAGCCGACGATCAGATCCGCTGTCAAGACGGTCAGCAGCTGCAGCACCTCCTTTTCCTCCCCCTCATCTTCTTCCTCCTCCTGCCCGTGTCTCATTCCTCCTCCCCGTGTCCCACTCCCTCCCCCTGTCTCCCTCCACCTCCCTGTGTCTCCCTCCTACTGTAATGTTTTGCTTTTGCAAAACACGTACTAATTTGTCAGTTACTCCCGAGATATATGGTATTATAATTGTTTTAACAATCTTATCGATTTCAGCATTGTTGCTTTGCCATCGTGATTTGGCATTCAATGCTCTGTTAATTTGAGCATTATTGTAGCCATTCTGTCGTAGTGCTTCTTTAACGTGTTTAATCTCTCTCACGAGACTTTCACCATCTGACACTGCTTTAGCCTGATATATCAGCGTCTTGATAAGAGAGGATGTCTGAGCTGGGTGATGATGTGATTCTGCATTCAAATAGCATCAGTGTGTGCGTTCGCTTTCTGTAAACGCTGTGTGCTATTTTACCATTTAGGCCATGTCCAAGCAAAATATCTAGGAACGGGAATGTGTTATTCACCTCCATTTCCATGGTGAACTGGATGGCCGGGTTTTGTGCATTGAGATGATTTAGAAAATCATTAAGTGTATCTTTACCATGTGGCCAGGCAACCAAAGTGTCATCCACATATCTAAACCAAAAACATGGTTTCAATGTGCTCGAGACAAGTGCTCTTGTTTCAGAGTTTTCCATGTGCATATTTGCTATAGCCGGAGATAAAGGAGAGCCCATTGCTGCTCCTTCCTTTTGTTTAAATAAATCACCTCCAAAAGAAGTAAGTGTTATTTAAACAATGATGAGCCAGTTTCAGAATATATTTTGGTAAACCTGTATTCTTTACTAGTGTATCAAGTAATTTAAGTGACTCGTTCACTGGAACCTTAGTGAATAGAGAAATCACATCAAAACTCACCAGAATATCATTAGGGTAAAGTTTAATATCTTTATTCACATTCACAAGATGTTCTGAATTTCTTATGTATGAAGATGTCCTCCCGATGTAGGGATGTAATTGTTTAGTTATATGTTTTGCTAATTTATATGTGGCAGAGCGAATTGTACTGACTATGGGTCGTAATGGGATGCCGATTTCATGAATCTTTGGTAGCCCATACAGTCTAGATGGTTTTGAGGCCCTTGGAATTATTCGGTATTGCTCATTCTTAGGGATTAATGAATTTGCAATTATTGCAGTAGTCTGACGTTCTAAAGTATTAATAGGATCTCGTTTAACTTTAATGTGGGTACTTTTCTCTAGTAAATCTTTAATTTTATTATCATAATTGGCTCGTGGCATCACCACAGTAGTGCGGCCTTCATCAGCTGCCAGGATTTTAAAATCTTTATTTAAATGAATCTCTCTTAAGGCTTTTGCTTCGTTCGAGCTAATATTTATTTTTGGTACTTTGCTATTTTCAATTATTTTTTCAACCTCGTGTCTAGTCATCTCTGCCTCATTATGTGGAAGGAGTCTAACTGCTGATTCTACCTCAGCAATTATCTCATCCACTGGAATTGTGCGTGGGGTAACGGCAAAGTTAAGGCCTTTAGAAAGGACAGAGATCATGTCACTGGTTAAAACAGTGTTAGTCAAGTTCATTACGGGTTTGTTTTTAAATTGTTCGTTTTTAGTGGGTATTTGTTTATTATGAAGTCTAGATAATTTATTCATTTGGCTAGTTTTGGTTAGATTAAACACATTATCAGCCGATTGTTGTGTTATGGTCTCGATTATATTCCAATAATGCATTGATCTACTTGCTTATATCTAAGTGCAACTGCCTTAGAGATTCTGAAATGTAAGATAATTCACTCCTGTTGTGCTGTATTCTCTCTATTAATAATCATTTGCTAGCTTTGTGTAGTATTTGGTTAGCTTTAGCAGACTTTGTGATGTGTTATTTTAACTGCGTTTGGTATTAACTTCGAATCTCTGCACCTTTTGAGGAACGTCAGTGAAGATATCAATTCCATCCGCTTGATGCGGAGCTTCTCCAACTTTCTGGTTTTAAGAAAAGTATCCTCCCCATAGAGGTTAGTCAGTTTAACACGTAGGCTTTCGCGACCAATATTATTCATAATAAACGTGTTTGGGTTAGATCGCGTTATTAATAAATGTGTCGTAACCCTCCACCACCCGACACGGCCAATCAGTAAAAAAGTGTCATGTTGACAAAAGACAAAATAGTTCACTACTTTAGCCCACTGGTGTGTTGAAGAGTGAATCCACAACATTTACAATTTTTTAGTATGACGTTTCGCTGGTAATTACATCCAGCATCATCGGGCAATTCGCCAGAATGGTGAAGCCCTCACTCACTCGCGGTCTTAAATAGAGCAGCAGGGTGACATCATTTAACTCATTCAGGTGCAGTGATTTGAGGCGGAGTGGGGGGTATTTTAATTATATAATAGATTAGTAATCAGTCAAATGTTATGATCAGTAATAAGTTGTAGATTAGTAATTAGGTGTAATGTGTATTATTGTAATTATATACTACGTTAGTAATCAGTTAATTAGTATGTTTCCCCACAACGAGGGTATACAGCTGCTCTGACATGGGACGACCCTGTCGTACACCTCTTCTGAAGCTGACAGGGGCAGTGAGCGTACCGTTGACTTTGATTAGACACTGGACTTCAGTGTAGAGCAGGCGGTTCAGTCCCAGGAAGCTGGTCCCAAAACCAAACGCCCTCGGTGGTCCCATTAGGTACCCGTGGTCAAACGCCTTCTCTTGGTCGAGGGAGAGAAGCGCGAGTGGGAGCCCCCTTTCTCTCGAAGAGGGTGCTGAGGTCTCTGACGAGGAAGACGCCATCATGAATTGTTCTCACTGGGACCGTGTGGGCCTGGTCACTGCCCACCACCTGAGCCAATACAGTCTTCATCTTGGAGAATAGCGCTTTGGCCAGAATTCTTCTCTCCTTATAAACGTCTATGCCTGCCCAAGATGAAATCTGGAGAGACCTACCGCGCAGTCAGGGCCGCAGTCGCGACAGCAGCTCCCTGCGTCCCGGGAGCCGGTGCGGGTTGCCGGACCGCGTCACCGGCGCCGTTCGGAGCGCCGCGGGCGCTGTGTCGGGCGGAGTGGCGCAGCGCGTGCCCGTGGTGCCGTCGCCGGGCATTGCGCGCAAGCAGCATCACGTGTCGTGCAGTCAGGGCGGCATGGGTCGGTGGGTGGGTGTGTGGGTCGGTTTGGGTGGGTGGGTCGGTTTGGGTGGGTGGGTCGGTTTGGGTCAGTGGGTGGATGGGTGGGTCGGTGTGGGTGGGTGGGTTGGTTTGGGTCGGTGGGTGGGTTGGTCGGTCGGTGTGTGGGTCGGTGGGTGGGTGGGTCGGTCGATGGGTGGGTGGCCACTCACATTGATTGACAAACATAGAAGCTGCAACCAATATCGGTGACTCTCATGTGGCCGGCCTGAGAGAGCATCACGTTGTCCTGGACGCACACGGGGAGGCAAGGGGAGGTCACGCTCAGAGGCTGCCCTGTGAGCGGTCAGCCAGCAGTGGATCGACCCACGAACAACGACAATTACAAAGGTCCCCTCGTGTAGCCGCTAGCAGGCTGTAGGGCCAAGTGCTGTTAGAAGTAGCTAGTAGCAGCACTGCCTATGCAAGCTGACAATGTGGCACACACAGAGGGAGTGGGTGGCCAGTACCACGGCCGGCCGCCTTTGTCTCCCCCATTGGGCGATGTTTACTACACACCACCGCTACAACAGGAGCGAGCGCGAGTGCGTCGTGGGGAGCGTGCGCGCCCCCAGAGTGCCCTCCGCTATCACCGGCTTTGATGACCGCGTGGACGATGCCGCGGGACTTGGTCTGGGCCAGGAAGCGGACGATTCCACTGGTGTATGACCTCAACGCGGCGTCGTTGATGCGCCAGATCACCGCTCGCTTGCTCAAGTCGTAGAGGCAATCCCGGCGGCGGCAGCAGCAGCAACGACGACGATAGCGATGATGACGGTAATGAAGATGATGATGACGATGATGATAATGACGATAATGATGACAATGACGATGGTGATAATCACGATGACGATGGTGATGATGACGATAGTGATAATGACGATAATGATGACGATAATAACAATGGTGATGATGCGTACTTCAACAGCTGCAGCACGAGGCAGTTGTGTCCGCGGAAGTGGAACGAGTGCAGGACGCGGATGACGCCGTGCAGCTCAGCACTGCCCTCCCCTGCAGCTCCGTGATCACCTTCAGCTCCATCCTCTGCATCTCCATCTTGGTAGGGCTGCGTGCACACAGCAAGTCTGTGGGTCTCTGGGTCTCTGTGGGTCTCTGTGGGTTTCTACGTGTGTCTATGGATCTCTATGGGTGTTTGGGGGTCATAGTAGTTTTACGGAGGTTATTATTATTTTTTTTTACTATTTTACTCATTATTTTGTAACCATGTATTTACTTCCATTATCTATTATTTTCTTCATTTATAATTATTACGACTGCGGCCGCTTTGTTAAGACCACCACCACCCACACCATTTCCAACCACACCAAAACACCACCACCCACCCACACCACCATCCCCATCACCCCCGCAACAACCCACTTGATGGGCAGTGCCAGCATCTTCACAGCCACCAGGAATCCCATCTTGTGGTCCACACACCGCAGCACTACTCCCTGCCCTTCCTCGCCAAATTATTCTCTCGCACCTCGAAGTGGTATTGGAGCTGCTCCTGGGGAATATAAAATGGAGCAGATGAGGCAGCAGCGCCGCCACAAGCCAGTCAGTCACAATCACGATGTGAATGTTTAACGCTTAGTGGTAGGAGCAGCAGTGGTAGTAGTGGTTAGTAGTAGCAGTAGTGTGTGTGTGTCTGTATGTGCGAGTCTCACAGGGATATAGTTGTGGGTCTCTGTGGGTGTCTCTGTGTCTGTGCGTCTCACTGGGATGTAGCTGTGGGTCTCTATTGGTGCCTCTTTGAGTCTCAATGGGTATCTGTAGATCTCTATGGGTGTCTGTGAGTCTCACAGGGATGTAGTTGTGGGTCGTTATGGGTGTATCTATGGGTGTCTCAATGGGTGTCTCAATGAGTGTGTCTATGAGTGTCTGTCTTTGTGAGCCTCACAGGGATATATTTGTGTTCTTGGTTGTCGTAGCCATCGTTGTTGATGCAACCGCGGGATTTGCCCTCGTCCATAGAGACAAAACAAACTTGACAGACGTCGGCCAGCTCCTCCTGTCGCTCGGTCAGGCGAGGCAGGAAGAGTGCCAGGATCACTGCACACCTGACAACAACTATGGGTTTTTTTTCTTTACCGACAGAACCAGAGTGTTTCTTACACACCAATAAGCCCAGTAAATTGGCACAGTAGGGGGCACAGGTGGTGCATCAGCCACTCGTCTCAGTCGGTCGACCCGTGGCACCTGTTGGGTCTGCCCCGTGACCTCCTGCCAGCGGGAGTTCGACACTTCACTTGGCTTAAAAGTGCACATAGCCTGGCACAAGCGTCGTTATGATGTCACCGCCACTTAGTGGCGAATGGCGGTTGTTGTGTGTGTGTGTATATTCAATCAGGCCAAGAATGTGTGCACCACAGAGTGAATCTCACTGCGGTACAGTGGACAGGCCATGCCGCGCCGCTGCAACTCGAAGATGCAGCGGCGGCACGTGGCAAGGTGGCCGCCGTCGCCGTGAACCAACGTGCAGCTACGCGGCTCACACTGGCACACCACGCACCCACCCACAACACCACCACTACCCACACCACAACCACCACCCACAACACCACCACCACCCACAACACCACGCACCCACCCACAAGACCACCACCATCAGCCACACCAACACCACCCACACCACCAACACCACCAACCACACTTCCAGCACCACCACCCATGCCACCACCACCTATACCAACACCCGCACCAAAACCACCCACACCACCAGCACCACCCACAACAACACCACCACCCACAACACCACCACCACCCACACCACCACCCACACCAACGCCACCCGCACCACCAACACCACCAACCACACTACCAGCAGCACTACCCAGGCCACAACCACCCATGCCACCACTACCTACATCACCACCACCCACACCACCACCACCAACCACACCACCACCACCACCCACACCACGCACCCACCCACAACACCACCACCCACACCATCACCACCACCCACACCACCACCGCTACCGGCTGGAGTGTAAGAAGGAGAGGCAGTGGTGGAGGTGGTGTTGACGCTGGCACCTGCTCGCCTGTTGTCGGCTGTCACTACGGAGAATATCTTCATGAGCAGCGCTAATACTGAGTGTCTGAGATCTCTGAGTGAGAATCCCTCCACACCAAACACCTCCCCCAGGGGGTCCCCCGCCACACCTCACCAGGTACTGCCTCTCTTCATCGTAAAGTCGCCTCCGCTTGATGTACTGTTCCACGTAGTGGAACACCTGCTCCACAGTGAATGTGTCGCCCTCGGCACCGACCGACTGCAGCAGTGGAAGCATCCGAGGCACCGGCTTCAGGAGTGTTCCTCCGAGCTTGTCAGAGACATGGACAATTCCATGCACTGTATGTGTTCTGTATTTGTACGTGGATAGTAACGACAGTGGATGTACATTCACTTCGAGTCTTTACTGGGTCGTTAAACAGCATGGGGTACACAATGACGTGAAACTTCACATCTACCCTACCTCCGTGCTCCATGCCGAAAAGCCACTGCAGTGGTAATAAAACTGCAACGTATTTTATTCATCAACCTGCATTTTCTTATTTTTCCCAAATTTTAACCCGGGTTGGGCTGTCGCCATCCTGCCCTGGAACCAATTATTCATTCGTGTCTCTAGCAGACCATTGCAAGCCTTGTGTTAGAGAATGGCTCACTGAAGCTGATATCACAGAGCTACTTCTGAGTACCCTTCAAGTGCCCTCTGGTCCACAGTAAAGAGCAGCACCCTCCCACCTGTCCTTTAAGTCGGAGTAACGTTGGTCATAACAATGTTCTTTTCGTTGAAATTTATCCAAATTAAGTGCAGAACCACATTGCAGCAATGTGATGGTTTATTTTGTGCTGTCAATGACGACAAGGCTGAGATCATTTACTCGCTAGACTTGAGAACCCGTTTTAATCACTTGCGGGTGCCTGTATTCAAACCCAAGTACTCCGTGGTGCCAGTTCCGTGCTATGACCTCTTGGCCACTGGGCCGCCTCTAAACACCCCCCATGTCAAATACATAAGCAGCAACCTGTACCGTGAGCAGCAGCATTCTTTGAATACTCTGCCAAAATAATTTTTATCGTGGAGTGCTGACACAATTCCTCTCCTCAGTGGGCGTCCCCAGCCCAAATGCTCGCAGGAAGCGCCCCCAGCCTCCCTGCTCGACGAGCCAGTTCCCGCACGCGTTCACCAGCAGGGCGGCCACCGCGTCCGTCACGGCCGACGTCTCCTCCGCGTTGCTCAGACGTACGCATTCCACCAGCCTCTTCGCGAGGGAGGAGCGAGCAGACCACCACCAGGACCACCACGCGGCCCCAGCTCGCGGAGCCATCGCGGAGGACCTCCCAGGCCACGTCCACGAGCAGCCGGCGGGGCCCTCGGTGCTCCACCCGCTCCTCCGTGTAGCTCACCAAGTCCAGAACGGAGTCTCTGAACCGCGCGAGGGACAGGTCTCCCAGGCAGTTGACCACCTCCTGCACCAGCTGCGTTGGCTGAACCTCCTGCAGCTGCTGAACCTTCTGCACCTTCTGCAGCTGCTCCTGCACCTGCAGCCACTCCGTCTGTGTCGCTAGGTGAGCCATGAAGCCGGCGACCAGATTCGCTGGCAAGACGGTCAGCAGCTGCAGCGCCTCCTTCTCTTCCTCCCCCTCGTCTTCCTCCTCCACCTCATCATCTTCCTCCTCCCCCTCCTTAGACTCCTTCTCCTCTGTCTCCCTCTAACTCCCTGTGTGACCCTCCTCCCCCGGTCTCCTTCCTCGTCCCCGTGCGTCCCTCCTCCTTCCCCCGTCTCCCTCTTCCCTGTGTCTCCCTCTTTTTTCTTTTTGCTGATGAAGTTTTTTTTTTATTTCCACAAGGTGTAAACGCCGTATCCCTTATTTTGTAATTGTAATTCTGGGCCAAAGAGGTCCCACAAACGTAAACGTTTTGTATTTAAAATATAACACAACAACAATGAATGGCTTAGTGGGTAAAGTAAGACGCACGCCAAAACGGGTGAGTTAAATAAATCCAATCTCTCCTACCGGATTATAGGACGCAAACCAAACTTTGTTGTAACAAGAACATAAAAAAACTGATTCTCTTAATCAGGTGAATACGGTAAAGGGGCTGAGTCTGTGGTTGCCGGTGTGGTGAGTCTGTGGGTCTCTGTGTGGTGACGATGTCTATGGGTCTCTGTGGTGATGGCAATGTCGGGTGGTGGCGGGTTTAACCACACAACATTTATATATTCACGCGATCTAACCCAAACAAAACCTGTACTACGGAGTCAACAACAACGACGTGAGGGCTCTCCGACGCGCGTCTCGGTTGGGGTGAGGGTGCTTTCTGTTGTATATGTAGGTTATGAAAATTTGATGTAAATAATAAAAATTAAATGAAATTTGCATAATAATCCGACATTATGCTAATTGATGTAAGTGCATAGACTATGCTAATTCGAGAGATAATCGTATTAATTTATGCTAGTGTATGTGTGATTATGCTACTGCGAGCCGTTATGATAATTAGGCCCCGCCTCGTTGACGAGGGTCGTTTATCAATCTGGATAATGCAATTAATCGTATGCAGTTATGCAGGTACTGTGAGCATGTCACATTAAACTCGGCTGTGTTGTTTAACTTCGTATTATCGATGGGTATAATACAATTATTCTCGCTTTAACATTTACTGAGTATGTGTTAGTGTGTTCAGCCAGGTCTCCAAGTTCAGATCTCAGCACAGAATACAGTTCTTATGCATAAATTTCAGGAAAGAACACACAACACTTCCGTGTTAATCAATTTTAATGACGATAGTGATAATGACGATAATGATGACGATGGTGATAATGATGACGATGGTGATAATGATGACGATAATAACAATGGTGATGATGCGTACTTCAACAGCTCCAGCACGAGACAGTTGTGTCCGCGGAAGTGGAACGAGTGCAGGACGCGGATGACGCCGTGCAGCTCAGCACTGCCCTCCCCCTGCAGCTCCGTGATCACCTTCAGCTCCATCCTCTGCATCTCCATCTTGGTAGGGCTGCGTGCACACAGCAATTCTTTGGGTCAGTTTAACACGTAGGCTTTCGCGACCAATATCATTCATAATAAAGGTTTTTGGGTTAGATCGCGTTTATTTATAAATGTGTCGCAACCCTCCACCACCCGACACGGCCAATCAGCAAAAAAGTGTCACGTTGACAAAAGACAAACAATTCACTACTTCAGCCCACCGGTGTGTTGAAGAGTCAATCCACATTTACAGTTTGAGTACGACGTTTCGCTGGTAAATACATCCAGCATCATCAAGCAATTGATGATGCTGGATGTATTTACCATCATCAATACATCCAGCATCATCAAGCAATTGATGATGCTGGATGTATTTACCATCATCAAGCAATTGATGATGCTGGATGTATTTACCAGCGAAACGTCGTACTCAAACTGTAAATGTGGATTGACTCTTCAACACACCGGTGGGCTGAAGTAGTGAATTGTTTGTCTTTTGTCAACGTGACACTTTTTTGCTGATTGGCCGTGTCGGGTGGTGGAGGGTTGCGACACATTTATAAATAAACGCGATCTAACCCAAACACCTTTATTATGAATTATTTGGGTCTCTGTGGGTCTCTATGAGTGTCTAAGGGTGTCTATGGATCTCTATGGTTGTCTCTAGTTTATAGTAGTCTTAAGAGGGTTATTATTTTAGTGAGATAGTTTCAGTTTATATTTAGAGAGTTTTACGGAGGTTATTATCATTGCTGTTTACTATTATACTCATTATTTTGTAACCATGTTGTATTTACTACCATTTATGATCTATTATTATTTTATTCATGTATAATTATTACGACTGCTCCCACTGTGTTAAGACCACCACCACCCACACCATTTCCAACCACGCCACATCACCACTACCCACCCACCCCCCCACCAACCCCATCACCCCTGCCCCAACCCACTTTCCGTGCAGTACCAGCATCTTGACAGCCACCAGGAATCCCATCTTGTGGTCCACGCACTGCAGCACCACACCCTGCCCTCTCTAGCCAATCTTCTCTTGCACCTCGAAGCCCTATTGGTGCTGATCCTGGGGTATCTAAAAAGCAGCCGAAGCAGCAGCAGCGCCGCCACAGCCAGTCAGAGTCACAATCACGATGGGAATATTTAACGCTTAGTGGTAGGAGCAGCAGTGGTCGTAGTGGTTAGTAGTTAGTAGTAGCAGTAGTGCCTGTGTGTCTGTGTGCCTTTGTGTGTGTGCCTGTGTTTGTGTGTCTGTCTGTGCGAGTCTCACAGGGATATAGTTGTGGGTCTCTGTGGGTATCTCTGTGTCTGTGCATCTCACTGATATATAGCTGTGGGTCTCGATTGGTGCCTCTGTGAGTCTCTATGAGTGTCTCTGTGGATCTCTATGGGTGTCTGAATGGGCTCTGTGGGTGTCTCTGTGAGCCTCACAGGGATGTAGTTGTGGGTCGTTATGGGTGTTATCTATGGGTCTCTATAGGTGTCTCAATGGGTGTATCTATGGATGTCTGGGTCTCTGTGAGCCTCACAGGGATGTATTTGTTTTCTTGGTCGTCGTAGCCATCGTTGTAGATGCCACCGCGGGATTTGCCCTCGTCCATAGAGAAAAACCAAACTTGACAGACGTCGGCCAGCTCCTCCTCCTGGCGCTCGGTCAGGCGAGGCTCGAAGAGAGCCAGGATCGCTGCAGACGTGACAACAACAACTTAAATCATTAACTATGTTTTTTTTCTTTACCGAAACAACCAAAGAGTGTTTTTACACACACCAAAAAGCCCAGCAAGTTGGCGGTTGTTGTGTGTCTGTGTGTGTGTCTGTGTGTGTGTTCTGTAGCGGTTAGCGCGCTGCGCTATGAACCTGGCGACCCGGGTTTGATTCCCGCTCACGGCCAACACCAGTGACGATTTTCTGAACCGGTCCCGGGCTTCCCCTAGGTCGACTCAGCCTCAAATGAGTACCTGGTGCGGTGTGTAAACATTGCCACTGGGGAGACAAAGGCGGTCGGGCGTGGTGCTGGCCACCCACCCCCTCGTGTACCGTTCCGGCCTTCATAGGTGCTCGCTAACAGCACTTGCCCCTACAGTCTGTTAAGGCTATATGGGGGATCTTTATCTTTGTGTTCTGTCAGACCAGGAATGTGTGCACCACAGAGTGAATCTCCCTGCGGCACAGGGGACAGGCCATGCCGCGCCGCTGCAACTCGAAGACGCAGTGGCGGCATGTGGCAAGGTTTTCGCTGTCGCCGTGAACCAACGTGCAGCTACGTGGCTCACACCGGCACACCACGCACCCACCCACAACACCACCACCACCCACAACACCACCCACAACACCACCAGCACCACCACCCATGCCACCACTACCTACACCACCACCAACCACACCACCCACACCATCACCATCCACCACCGCTACCGGCTGGAGTGTAAGAAGGAGAGGCAGTGGTGGAGGTGGTGTTGACGCTAGCACCGGCTCGCCTGTTGTCGGCCGTCACTACGGAGAATAACTTAATGAGCAGCGCTGCCACCGAGTGTCTGAGATCTCTGAGTGAGAATCCCTCCAGACAAAACACCTCCTCCAGGGGGTCCCTGCCACACCTCACCAGGTACTGCCTCTCTTCATCGTAAAGTCGCCTCCGCTTGATGTACTGTTCCACGTAGTGGAACACCTGTACCACCGTGAATGTGTCGCCCTAGGCACCGACCGAATGCAGCAGAGGAATCATCCGAGGCACCGGCTTCAGGAGAATGTTCCTGCGAGCTTGTCAGAGACATGGACAATTCCATGCACTGTATGTGTTCTGTTTTTGTACGTGGATAGTAACGAGAGTGGATGTGCATTCACTCCGAGTCTTTACTGTGTCGTTAAACAGCATGGGTTACACAATGACGTGAAACTTTACATCTACCCTACCTCTGTGCTCCATGCCGAAAAGCCACTGCAGTGGTAATAAAACTGCAACGCCTTTTATTCATCAACCTGCATTTTCTTATTTTTCCCAAATTTTAACCTGGGTTGGGCTGTCGCCATCCTGCCCTGGAACCAATTATTAATTCGTGTCTCTAGCAGACCATTGCAGGCCTTGTGTTAGAGAATGGCTCACTGAAGCTGATATCACAGAGCTACTTCTAATTACCCTTCAAACGCCCTCTGGTCCACAGTAAAGAGCAGCACCCTCCCACCTGTCCTTTAAGTAGGAGTAACGTTGGTCATAACAACGTTCTTTTCGATGAAATTTATCCAAATTAAGTGCAGAACCACATTGCAGCCATGTAATGGTTTATTTTGTGCTGTCAATGACGACTGGGCTGAGATCATTAGCTCGCTAGAATTGAGAACCTGCTTTGATCACAGGCGGTGTGGATTCAAACCCAAGTACTCCGTGGTGCCTGGTCAGTGCTATGACCTCTGGGTCACTTAGCCGCCTCCAAACACCCCCCATGTCAAATACATAAGCAGCAACCTGTATCGTGGGCAGCAGCATTCTTTGAATACTCTGTCAAAAAATGTTTATTGTGGAGTGGTGGCACAATTCCGCAATTGCTTTCTCATACCTCTGGTGACAGGAAGAATTTCTACAAGACGGAGTTCTAGAGAACCCCTTTACTCGATGTTTTGGTCTACTCTTCCACACTGGGCAGATGAAGAGGAAGTAGTACCTACACTTTAACACACCGCATCCGCAGCCCCTCTCCTAAGTGGGCGTCCCCAGCCCGAATGCTCGCAGGAAGCCCTCCTAGCCTCCCTGCTCGACGAGCCAGGCCCCGCACGCGTTCACCAGCAGGGCGTCCACCGCGTCCATCACGGCCGCCGTCTTCTCCACGTCGCGCAGACGTATGCAGTCGACCAGCCTCTTTGCGAGGGAGGAGCGAGCAGAGCACCACCAGGACCACCACGCGGCTCCGGCTCGCAGAGCCGTCGTGGAGGACTTCCCAGGCCACGTCCACGAGCAGCCGGCGGGGCCCTCGGTGCTCCACCCGCTCCTCCGCGTGGCTCACCAGAACGGAGTTTCTGAACCACGCGAGGAACAGGTCTCCCAGGCAGTTGACCACCTCCTGCGCCAGCTGTGCTGGCTGAACCTTCTGCAGCTGCTGGAGCTGCAGCTGCTCCTGCACCTGCAGCTACTCCTGCACCTACATCTACTCCGTCTGTGTCGCCATGTGAGCCATGTAGCCGGCGATCAGATTCGCTATCAAGACGCTCAACAGCTGCAGCGCCTCCTTCTTTTCCTCACCTTCCTCCTCCCCCTCGTTTTCCTCCTCCCCCTCCTCCTCATCCTCCCCCTCCTCCTCCACTTTCAAAACAAAGAGTGAGGACATAATATCAATAACCCGGGAATTTTATAGTGACCTCTTCTTTCCTGATAAAACGTCTATGCCTGCCCAGAATTTCCTAAAGAGCTCGGTGAAAGTACTGTCCTCCAGCAGGGCGTTGTTGAAGTGCCAGTAGGCCTCACCACTTGGTGTTCCACGCAGCCTGAGGTCCAGCAGGATCAGGCTGTGGTCTGTTAGTGATGCAGCCCCTGATGTCAGCAGTCAGAATGCTCGAGACAAGACTTCTGGAGATGTAGAAACGGTCGATCCTGGACTGTGTAGCTGGTTCATTGCCCCGTGTCCGCGTGAAGGTGAAGCTTCGCCGCCTAGGGTGGTGCAGCCGCCACACGTCCACCAGATCGGAGGCGTCCAGAAGGGCTTGGAGCTCTCCCCGGAGATTGGCGTTGCAGTGCCCCTTCCCTGTGTGGTCGAGAGCATCCAGCGTGCAGTTGTAGTCACCTCCCGTGACCACAAACTCGTCCCCTGGAATGCCACCGAGGTGGTTCCGCAGAAGTTGCAGGAACCCGGGTCTCTCACTGTCAGTGGTGGGAGCGTACACGTTGACGAGGTGGATGGCGGTGACGCCGACCTGCACCGTGAGGTCCAGGATCCTCCCCTTGATCACCTCCACCTGGCTGACGGTGTCGGGGGAAAAGTTTGGTGACAGCACGGTTGCTACTCCTGAGGAGGTGTTGCTGAAGTGGCTGATGAAGGGCTTCGCTCTCCACTCCGTCCTCCAGGCAACGTCATTGTCCATGGCGAGATGGGTCTCCTGCACGAACAGCACGGAGACCTTATGCTGCTTTGCAAGGTATCCTACGTAGTATATTCTCAGCGCCCCTCTGCACCCATTCATGTTCAGGGAGGCGTTGCGCAACGTCATTGTGAGTGAGTCGCCCGCCTGTTCCAATGAGTCACCTTGCTGAGGAGGCTCCTTACCCTGGACGTCTCCAGGTCTCTCGATTGTTTTCCTTCCTGCTGGAGCTCTGTGAGGATGCGTCAGAGGGAGACCTCTATGGCGTCTGGCTCGCCATCTTGTCAAGGCCTCCATCACCTTGTTTGGTTTCCTGGGGGTCTCTTTGAAGAATCTCCACAGGTCTTCCTGGCAGAAGATGGGTGCCCGCGAAGATGACCTCTTTGAGACCTGGTTGGTTTCGCTACCCACACGGAGGTCATCATCCGAGTCCCCCTTCTTGCTTCCATGCCCTGCATGTGGGGGCCAAGAGTCGGGGGCCCATGGTTGGCTCCATGTGGCCTCCCCCAGGGGCCGTGGCAGGTGGAATGCTACCGCACGCCTCTTCCACATTAGCAGGGCACTCTGCGAGGCTTGCAGGGTGTCCTTATTCTGTCTTTTTAATTCTGGGCCAAAGAGGTCCCATAAACGTAAACGTGTTGTATTTAAAATATAACACAAACAACAGCAATGAATGGCTTAGTGGGTAAAGTATGACGCACCCCAAAACCGGTGAGTTAAATAAATCTGATCTTTCCTATTACCGGATTATAGGACGCAAACCAAACTTTGTTGTAACAAGAACATAGAAAAAACTGAGTCTCTTAATCAGGTGAATACGGTAAAGGGGCTGAGTCTGTGGGTGTCAGTGTGGTGAGTCTGTGGGTCTCTGTGTGGTGAGTCTGTGGGTCTCTGTGTGGTGATGGCCATGTCGGGTGGTGGCGGGTTTAACGACACAAAATTAATATATTCACGCGATCTAACCCAAACAAAGCCTGTACTACGGATTCAACAACAATGACATGAGGGTTCTCCGACGCGCGTCTCGGTTGGGGTGAGGGTGCGGTCGCGCCGTCTCCTCCGTACGGATTGTTTCTTCCTTTCCCAACTGCGATGTTCTCGCTCTCTCCTCTCTTTTTGTCTCCAGCGTCGCCAACCGTCGGAGCTCGGCATCCGCGGCCCCTCTCCTAGGTGGGCGTCCCCAGCCCGAATTCTCGCAGGAAGCCCTCCCAGCCTCCCTGCTCGACGAACCAGGCCCAGCACGCGTTCACCAGCAGGGCGGCCACCACGTCCGTCACTGCCGCCGTCTTCTCCGCGTCACTCAGACGTACGCAGTCCACCAGCCTCTTCGCGAGGGAGGAGCGAGCAGAGCACCACCAGGACCACCACGCGGCCCCAGCTCGCGAAGACGTCACGGAGGACCTCCCAGGCCACGTCCACGAGCAGCCGGCGGGGCCCTCGGTGCTCCACGCGCTCCTCCGCGTGGCTCACCAGAACAGAGTCTCTGAACCGCGCGAGGAACAGGTCCCCAGGCAGTTGACCACCTCCTGCACCAGCTGTGCTGGCTGAACCTTCTGCAGCTGCTGGACCTGCAGCTGCTCCTGCACCTGCAGCTACTCTGTCTGTTTCGCTAGGTGAGCCATGAAGCCCGCGATCAGATTCGCTGTCAAGACAGTCAACAGCTGCAGCGCCTCCTTTTTCTTCCTCCCCCTCACCTTCTTCTTCCTCCTCCTCCACTCATAAAACAAAGAGTGAGGACATAATATCAATAACCTGGGAATTTTATAGTGACCTCTTCTCTCCTGATAAAACGTCTATGCCTGCCCAGAATTTCCTAAAGAGGTCGGTGAACGTACTGTCCTCCAGCAGGGCGTTGTTGAAGTGCCAGTAGGCCGCAGCACTTGGTGTTCCACGCAGCCTAAGGTCCAGCAGGATCAGGCTGTGGTCTGTTAGTGGTGCAGCCCTGATGTCAGCAGGCAGAATGCTCGAGACAAGACTTCTGGAGATATAGAAGCGGTCGATCCTGGACTGGGTAGCTGGTTCATTGCCCCTTGTCCTCGTGTAGGTGAAGCTTCGCCGCCTCGGGTGGTGAAGCTGCCACACGTCCACCAGATCGGAGGGGTCCAGAAGGGCTTGGAGCTCTCCCCAGAGCTTGGCGTTGCAGTGACCCTTCCCTGTACGGTCGAGAGCATCCAGCGTGCAGTTGTAGTCACCTCCCATGACCACAAACTCGTCCTCTGGAATGCCACCGAGGTGGTTCCGCAGAAGTTGCAGGAACCCGGGTCTCTCACTGTCAGTGGTGGGAGCGTACACGTTGACGAGGTGGATGGCGGTGTTGCCGACCTGCGCCCGGACGTCCAGGACCCTCCCCTTGATCACCTCCACCTGGCTGACGGTGTCAGGAGTGAAGTTTGGTGACAGCACGGTTGCTACTCCTGAGGAGGTGTTGCTGAAGTGGCTGAAAAAAGGCTCCCATTTTCCACTCCGTCCTCCAGGCAACCTCATCGTCCATGTCGAGATGGGTCTCCTGCACGAACAGCACAGAGACATTATGCTGCTTTGCAAGGGACGCTGCGTAGTATCTTCTCAGCGCCTCTCGGCACCCATTCATGTTCAGGGAGGCGATGCGCAGTGTCATTGTGAGCGAGTGGCCCGCCTGTTCCAATCAGTCACCTTGCTGAGACGGCTCCTTACCCTGGACCTCTCCAGGTCTCTCGATTGTTGTCCTTCCTGCTGGAGCTCCCCTAGGATGCGTCTGAGGGAGACTTCTATGGCGTCTGGCTCGCCATCCTGACAAGGCCTCCATCACTTTGTTTGGTTTCCTGTGGGTCTCTTCGAAGAATCTCCACAGGTCTTCCTGGCAGAAGATGGTGCCCGCGAAGATGACCTCTTTGAGACCTGGCTGGTTTCGCTACCCACACGGAGGTCATAATCCGAGTCCCCCTTCTTGCTTCCATGCCCTGCATGTGGGGGCCAAGAGTCGGGTGCCCATGGTTGGCTCCATGTGGCCTCTGTTGTATATGTGGGTGTGTGAAAATTGATGAAAAATAATTAAAATTAAATGAAATTCGAAATTTGCATAATTAATCCGAAATTATGCTAATTTGTGTACTTATGCGTGTAACTATGCTAATTAGAGAGGTAATCGTATTAATTTATACGAGTGGGTGTGGCTGTGTTAATGATAGCTTTATGATAATCAGGCCCCGCCTCGTTGACGAGGTTGGGTTATCAATCAGGATAACGCAATCAATCGTGTGCCGTTACGCTAGTGTCAATTCGGCCTCGTTGTCTAACTTCGTATTATTGATCAGCATAATACAATGATTCTCGCTTTAACACTCCCCGAGTGTTCATATTTTAGGTCCCATGTTCACATCGTTCGTTTTAGTTTAATGAGTGTGGATTGGTGTGTTTATAGTTTAGGTTCCCGAGTTCATATCTCGTCGCAGGATACAGATCTTATGCAAAAACTTCAGGAAAGAATCACACGACCACTTCTGTATTAATCAATTTATTTTCTAATTAAACCTTAACTATAATATGTATGTGACTCTCAATCTCGGAACTTCAAAACGGTATCCACAAGGTATCAAGACAGTATCATCAACGACTGTACGATTTCACTTTGATAACACATGGACCCCGCATAAAGCGATTGCTGTTAGTGAGAGAGAGAGTCAGAATATGCAAATGCTATGTTACACAAAAGCTTATACATTATAATATGAACGATCATTATGCTTGAAATAGTCAGCACATTATCACAGGCGACTGATTAACATGCAACGGTATTCATATAAAAAAGACAATCAAACAGTTATTATTTCCAAAGGCATGAATGTAACAACAGATCCACCGGACAGACTATAAGATTATCGAAATGGCTTAGTGTGAGGGTATGCGGCGGAATGTGTTATCTCACGGGAGATTAATTAATTAATTCGTGAATAAGAATGTATGATCAGAAAATCGGTTTAGCACGATTCCTCCCCGGGAGCGTAGCTCCGTGGCGAAGGTGCCAAGGGTTAATTCGTATTGATGGATCGGTTGGTAAGTTATGCGATTAGAAGTACAGTCCAAAACAAAATATTAAAGAGGGAAATTATGAATATACTTATAAATGACGGACTGTTATCACACGATCGATGCTTCCACAGCCAGATGGTTCACGGACTTGAGTGTTCGCTTCTGGTTAAGGACCTGTGTATGTTTGAGTGATATGAATTGTTTTGAATAGTCAGTGTTTGGAATTAATTATTTGCGTTGCCATATGCTGAAGTTGGCATCGCTTGTAGGAGAAGTAGCCTCGCTCCCTTTAGAGCGGTGAGGTGTGTGGGAGTGCATCATACGAATCGCCGCCCTCCTCCACGCAGCAGCCAGCCTCTGTCCACGGGGGAGAGTTGCTTGATCGCTCTCAGTTCTGCTCAGTGGACACCTCTCTCCACTGCTGGATGAGCTGCGCGATCACGCTCGTGCTGGTTCGCTGACAGCAGTTTCTCTCCGCTGTTGGATGAGCTGCATCGGCACGCTCCCTCTCTCTGGGTGGAGAACTCGAACGTGCTCGTTGCTGGTTTGCTGAAAGCAGGTTTTTCTCCACTGCTGGATGACTCAAGTCGCACGTGCTCTTGCTCTGGTTTGCAGAAGCTCTTGCTTGGTGCGTCGGTCGCTCTGCAGCTGGACTCAATGTAGAATAATCTTTCAGCAATACTCTGTCTTTCAGCTCTTGGAAATCACACTAGGTGACGCCTCACTACCTTGCGAGTCTTGCCAACGTCAGTGGGTAGCGACGGGGCCACTTTGGCTTCTGCTCGCCTCCTCCTGCTCTGCAGCTCGCCGGCTGGCGACCTGTTGCTCTCGTTCCCGATTGGAACTGCTCCTGAGCCGGCCCACTGGTCGAACTCCCCGCGTTCCGACCTCCTCCGATTCGAACTCCCCGAGTTCCGATCCCCCTGGTAGAACTCCCCGAGTTCCGACCCCTCCGAGTCGAACTGTCTCCCGAGAGTCGACCCCCCCCGGTCGAACTCTGGTGAGCCGACCCCCCCCGGGTCGAACTCTTCCGAGTTGCTCCTCCGAGGCGAACTGTCTCCCGAGAGTCGACCCCCCGGTCGAACTCTGGTGAGCCGACCACCCCCCCCCCCCCCCCCAGTCGAACTGAGGTTTCAATGCTCAGGATCCTCTTTTTATGCCCAAAAATCCTGCCCACAAGGCGAGGTTTCTTTCGATTTTTGCTGTGTCAGGGTTTGTCCGTATGTATCTGCGTCCGTGTGTGTGTCCGTACATGTGTCAGTGTGTGTCCTTGTGTGGATCACCCACGGTATATTCCGTTGTCATACTCCTACCATAAAACCCACAATTAAAACAATCAAATGTTATAAATTGTCTCGAAGGCGCCTCTCTGTCTGGGTGCACAACCTGAGGGAGGGGCGATATTCCCTCCGACTTTCACCGACGCACAAAGAAATGGTTAAAAAGTTTTAAGTTAACATTTCATTTCATCAGAGTTCCATAGTTATGATTCTGTATTAATCCAAGGTCTGAGTCAGCTTCTCGTTGTGGTGTTTGACTCGTGTTTCCCCAAGCGTATACACACTCCTACCCCGCGCTGCAGGGATACAAAGACGGTCGGGATTTGTCTTTCTCTCCGACCCTGGGTTTAACATCACCCTTTGCTTACGTTGCAGTTTTGCTGTGCGCTTGCATTTCTTTTCCTCTCTACTCTTACTTTAACCCTGCATATTATTTGCGTATGGGTGGAGGCTAGAGCATTTATGTTGACTTAGGAAAACCTGATTGTTATAGGCTTCGGGTCAAGTTGTATAGACATTATTAAAATATGGAAATACATTTCATATTAAATTAATAGACGGGTGATGGTTACATTGACGTAGCTTGTGGCAGGGTTCAATTGAAGTGGGTGTGAAGATCAATAACTTTAGCCTACCCTGTCGTTAAATTCCGACTTTAAGTTACTTTAATAGTAATGCAGAACCAATTAGCTTTTTTTGACTTAACTAGATCTAGGCTAACGCAACCTCCCAGTGACCCTGGCTTTGTGTTTACGTCAGCCCTTTGCAATCCACTGCGCTCTGCTCTCTATCTGCTCCCTCTGACCCTGGGAGGGCTCTGAACGTCAAAATCGTGTTAGTGGGTCAAGGTAAATATGACCCCCACATGCCATGCTGAGGCCTGGTTTGGTGTTTTTATTCATTATTAAAATTAAAAGAAACAATAGAAATATGTATCTATATGTATTGAAAAATTACTTGTTAATATTAAGATGGAAAAGGTGCCTAGATACAACATTCCGCCCTTTTAAAAATGATCGGTGGTCAATTGGCCACGGGTCATTTTTAAAACAAAGAATCTATGTACTTTTCCATCATGAATCATCAATATTACTCAAGTATTTTTTCCTTACAACGCGCGCACGTCACAACTTATGATTACATTTGAAATAAGAAAAGAAATACTAAAAGGAAGGTAAAACAAGGGGAAATTGTTTAACTGGCTACATGTTATAGGAGATGTCGTTATTCCATGTACCCACGTTCAATACTGTCCGCAATCGAAATACATTTTCGGGTTTGACCAGTGGGAAATTTAACAAAAATCCCACCTGTCCGGTCTGGGAGTCCCCATGTATGGGTGTGGCTGTACCCATTTTAAAGTCAATTTGTACCTGTGTTGTACTGATTGTTTCCAGGGATGCTAATGGTATCACATTTTTTTTTAGTGTTGGAGTTACCAGATATGAAGGAAATTGTCCTTGGAGAAGATCACTGATGCTGCCGCTGGTGCAATGCAACAAGTCTTTGGATCAACTATTGAATTTGCTGTCGAGTATTCTCTTCTTCGTACAGATCTCGGATTGCGAAACCCAATTCTTGGATTGTTAAGTTAACCATGGCGGAGTGCAGGTTAACGAGAACCACGGTGTCTCTCTGACTTTCTCATGTTACCTCTCTGCCACCTTGTACCAAGTCATTGATAACCTGACTGACTCTTTTAGTCACGAGTGTATCATATCTCTCATGGCCAGGTATCTTAGAGTTACCGATGACCCTTCCATGCAACATCATCACATCATCGTCCCGGCTCATCGTCGTGATGGCTTTGGCCTAATGAACATGGCTCACTGGTTCGTATCGGTAATTTATTTTATCACTCCCTTTCCATGTGAGATTGTGTGGCGTGAAGTTATGCTGTGCGTAACCAGGATCAACATACACCACGAGTTTCCGTACTCGACTGTTGGGGTCATTTGTATTCTCCGCAGCCCTGTGCACATCTGCTGCCTCTGGGAGTCGATTTGACTCTGGGCCACGATTCCCTTCTGCGCTACGATTCGATTCCGTGCCACGATTCGATTCTGGGTCACGATTCGATTCCGTGCTTTTGAGTATGCTGTGTTTCAACACAATTCCCGATCCGTCACGGATATTCTTCTCCTCCACTTCAACACTCTGATCTCCATCCCTCCTTAGTGTGCCCGAGCACAATTTAACATCCAAAGGCTGATGTCTGCATTCATCTGCCTCTTCCACAGTACACTCACGCACTTCCGCGACACAAGGGATGGCATTTATATTTACCAGACAATCAGGTTTTCCTTCCCCTCCCTGCGGTTGGTTATCATCTCCTGTAGGATCACACTTTAATGCAGTTATGTTTCCCTGCTCGATAGGTGTGTCAATTACGGGAGCAACACTTGCGCTCTCCACCACATTATCAGAACTGGTGCCCGACGCATTTATTGTTTCCCAATCATTGGGACCCTCCTGGTTTACCTTGTCAACCGCAGCCTGCTTAATTTTTTTAACGAGTCCATAATTTCCCTGCAGCTCCACGGACACCACTCTCACTGAAAGCTCCCTCTCAACCAATGTGATTGATTCATCACGTGCCCGTGTCATTTTTTGTGTCTCAGCCAAGCTCACGCCTGTCTCCCTATTCCTCATGCCTCTGCTCTCTCCTGGTAAAACTGGTGGGGGAATCGATCGGAAGTGGGCCGATTGTGTTTGATCCCTCGTGTGTCGTGGCATTGGGACCCGGCATGATTCTGCTCTTGGTCTACACACACCGCGATTCTCGCAAATATGCGTCCCTGCACACTGCGATCGCTCCCAGCCTGCGGGCCATTGCCTCGCTGGTGGTGCTGTGTTTCTGCTCACGTGATTTTTATTTCCCTCTGAAACGCTGGTTACATCATCCCTCTCTCTGGGTGTCGTAGAACTATTGTCTTTAGCTCTGTACAGCCAAGCTCTGTGCGCCTTATCCTCTATATGGTGTAAGGAGGCTGTTTCTGGATTCAATACCATTCCCACAATTTCTGTAATCTCTGGACTCAAAGACCCGAAAAACATAACTTTGAACCTTTTGTCACCTTCGTGATACTGATCCACATCACCCGCGTAGTACGCTCTTTTAAACCGTAGGAGGTAATCTCGCGGATCCTCGTCTGCGCACTGAGTCATAGATTTTGCAGCATTAAATCCCTCAGACCATGTTAAATATTCTCCAAACTTCCGGCTCACTGCCAGGCTCAGCTTTTTGAAATCGTTCCGAACCTTGTATGAAAGCGACTTTACCCATGGTATAGACTGCTCGTGCAAGCTTCGTCTCAGTAAACTGGCTTTCTCATTCGTTTTCCTCAAACCCCTGATCACTGCTTCTGCTTCTACCGTTGCGATGTGAGCGTGTATGTCTCTGTTCCTATCGTGTGGATCAAAGTAGGGAATTCTGACGAGAGCCTTGTCCATCAATTTCAGAGTTTTACTACTGAATGAGTATTCGGACAGTTGATCATCGTCAGAGGCGTCTGTTCCTGAGGAGTGCTCACTCGAGCTGTCACCATCACGGTGGCGCTGCTTAACATAACTTTTGTAGTGCCTTTTGCACCTGTAACGTGAGTCAACTTTGCTCGGTGACTCCTGCTTATCCCATGGCTCATGCTTGTGTGATGTGCGTCTTTCTGGAAAGTAATCTCTGCCATAGGTTCCACGTCGGTCGTGCTTGCGTGGAATGTGTCTACCAAATGAGCTGTCTCTGTCATGTCGCTCGTCTTGCCCCAGCTCCGCCCTTTTTTGCTCGATCAGTACAGAATATCCTGCTGACTTAGTGTTAATATTTTTTTCCTCTCTACCCTCGAAGTTGTCAGTCCTATGTTTTCCTATTTTCATCCGTATCTCTCCCTCCCCTCTCTCGAGTCGCGAGGGGGAATCTCTGTCAAAACCACTTTGATTGGTAGCCACACCTCCTGTGTGACCTGTCTCTGGTTTACGTCCGCGTGGCTCGGAGTGTGGTAAACTGTTACTCCCGTATGTGTTATGTGTATCAACATCTGGGGGTTTCGCTGGTGCATTCAGCGCCGACTCTTTTTCTCTCACGAGGGCGTGCAGACGCTCAACCTCCTCTATTAGGGACAGTTTCTCCTTCCTTTCCCTGTCAAATTTTTCCCCAGTCCATAATCTTTCTCTGTATGTCTGTGTGAGGAGATACGAGTCTAACCTTGCTATTTCTGCAATTTTTACGTCACGTTTGGCTTTGCTACATTTCATCACATCCTTAAGTAGTTTCCTCCTATGTGCCTTAACATCTTCTATATGTCTCCCCTCCCATACGTCTCTCTGCTCTGTCTGCTGTCTAGCAGTCCGTCCAGTACGTTTTAACACAAATTCACGATATTGTTTTTCCATAGATTCTATCTCCTCTTCGGAGGTCCATTCTGTATCAGTGTTATGCGTTGGGATGTCACCCTCAGAACGTTGCGGGTCATGTGCCATCTCTATTACGTAGTGTAGTTAATAGACCTAAGAGTGTATCTTAACTCTAGTCTCTTATGTGTGGCGTGAGTTACTCTGGAATTCCACTTCAGAGTACATATAAAAACATTCGTATCACAGGATGTGTTGGTTCAACTCGAGCAAATAATCTTACCCCCACTGTCTTTGTTATCCACTGCTACTCTGGTATTTTCCTTCAGAGTGCGTTTTTTTGTTTGTTTACACCGTTTACAGTCACAGGGCAATGTTAGTTCACAATACCTTGATTAATACAACAGTGATTCGTTCCTTAATTTAAACATAAACTGTCTGCGAGAGATCCCGGATACGAGCCCCCAATTTGTTGTATATGTGGGTGTGTGAAAATTGATGAAAAATAATTAAAATTAAATGAAATTCGAAATTTGCATAATTAATCCGAAATTATGCTAATTTGTGTACTTATGCGTGTAACTATGCTAATTAGAGAGGTAATCGTATTAATTTATACGAGTGGGTGTGGTTGTGTTAATGATAGCCTTTATGATAATCAGGCCCCGTCTCGTTGACGAGGTGGGGTTATCAATCAGGATAACGCAATCAATCGTGTGCCGTTACGCTAGTGTCAATTCGGCCTCGTTGTCTAACTTCGTATTATTGATCAGCATAATACAATGATTCTCGCTTTAACACTCCCCGAGTGTTCATATTTTAGGTCCCATGTTCACATCGTTCGCATTAGTTTAATGAGTGTGGATTGGTGTGTTTATAGTTTAGGTTCCCGAGTTCATATCTCGTCGCAGGATACAGATCTTATGCAAAAACTTCAGGAAAGAATCACACGACCACTTCTGTATTAATCAATTTATTTTCTAATTAAACCTTAACTATAATATGTATGTGACTCTCAATCTCGGAACTTCAACACGGTATCCACACGGTATCAAGACAGTATCATCAACGACTGTACGATTTCACTTTGATAACACATGGACCCCGCATAAAGCGATTGCTGTTAGTGAGAGAGAGAGTCAGAACATGCAAATGCTATGTTACACAAAAGCTTATACATTATAATATGAACGATCATTATGCTTGAAATGGTCAGCACATTATCACAGGCGACTGATTAACATGCAACGGTATTCATATAAAAAGACAATCAAACAGTTATTATTTCCAAAGGCATAAATGTAACAACAGATCCACCGGACAGACTATAAGATTACCGAAATGGCTTAGTGTGAGGGTATGCGGCGGAACGTGTTATCTCACGGGAGATTAATTAATTAATTCGTGAATAAGATGTATGATCAGAAAATCGGTTTAGCACGATTCCTCCCCGGGACCGTAGCTCCGTGGCGAAGGTGCCAAGGGTTAATTCGTATTGATAGATCGCTTGGTAACTTATGCGATTAGAAGTACAGTCCAAAACAAAATATTAAAGAGGGAAATTATGAATATACTTATAAATGACGGACTGTTATCACACGATCGATGCTTCCACAGCCAGATGGTTCACGGACTTGAGTGTTCGCTTCTGGTTAAGGACCTGTGTATGTTTGAGTGATATGAATTGTTTTGAATAGTCAGTGTTTGGAATTAATTATTTGCGTTGCCATATGCTGAAGTTGGCATCGCTTGTAGGAGAAGTAGCCTCGCTCCCTTTAGAGCGGTGAGGTGTGTGGGAGTGCATCATACGAATCGCCGCCCTCCTCCACGCAGCAGCCAGCCTCTGTCCACGGGGGAGAGTTGCTTGATCGCTCTCAGTTCTGCTCAGTGGACACCTCTCTCCACTGCTGGATGAGCTGCGCGATCACGCTCGTGCTGGTTCGCTGACAGCAGTTTCTCTCCGCTGTTGGATGAGCTGCATCGGCACGCTCCCTCTCTCTGGGTGGAGAACTCGAACGTGCTCGTTGCTGGTTTGCTGAAAGCAGGTTTTTCTCCACTGCTGGATGACTCAAGTCGCACGTGCTCTTGCTCTGGTTTGCAGAAGCTCTTGCTTGGTGCGTCGGTCGCTCTGCAGCTGGACTCAATGTAGAATAATCTTTCAGCAATACTCTGTCTTTCAGCTCTTGGAAATCACACTAGGTGACGCCTCACTACCTTGCGAGTCTTGCCAACGTCAGTGGGTAGCGACGGGGCCACTTTGGCTTCTGCTCGCCGCCCCCTGCTCTGCAGCTCGCCGGCTGGCGACCTGTTGCTCTCGTTCCCGATTGGAACTGCTCCTGAGCCGGCCCACTGGTCGAACTCCCCGCATTCCGACCTCCTCCGATTCGAACTCCCCGAGTTCCGACCCCCCTGGTAGAACTCCCCGAGTTCCGACCCCTCCGAGTCGAACTGTCTCCCGAGAGTCGACCCCCCCCGGTCGAACTCTGGTGAGCCGACCCCCCCCGGGTCGAACTCTTCCGAGTTGCTCCTCCGAGTCGAACTGTCTCCCGAGAGTCGACCCCCCGGTCGAACTCTGGTGAGCCGACCCCCCCCCCCAAGTCGAACTGAGGTTTCAATGCTCAGGATCCTCTTTTTATGCCCAAAAATCCCTTCACTCGGATCCTGCCCACAAGGCGAGGTTTCTTTCGATTTTTGCTGTGTAAGGATTTGTCCGTATGTATCTGCGTCCGTGTGTGTGTGTCCGTACATGTGTCAGTGTGTGTCCTTGTGTAGATCACCCACGGTATATTCCGTTGTCATACTCCTACCATAAAACCCACAAGTAAAACAATCAAATGTTATAAATTGTCTCGAAGGCGCCTCTCTGTCTGGGTGCACAACCTGGAGGGAGGGGTGATATTCCCTCCGACTTTCACCGACGCACAAAGAAATGGTTAAAAAGTTTTAAGTTAACATTTCATTTCATCAGAGTTCCATAGTTATGATTCTGTATTAATCCAAGGTCTGAGTCAGCTTCTCGTTGTGGTGTTTGACTCGTGTTTCCCCAAGCGTATACACACTCCTACCCCGCGCTGCAGGGATACAAAGACGGCCGGGATTTCCCTTTCTCTCCGACCCTGGGTTTAACATCGCCCTTTGCTTACGTTGCAGTTTTGCTGTGCGCTTGCATTTCTTTTCCTCTCTACTCTTACTTTAACCCTGCTTATTATTTGCGTATGGGTGGAGGCTAGAGCATTTATGTTGACTTAGGAAAACCTGATTGTTATAGGCTTCGGGTCAAGTCGTATAGACATTATTAAAATATGGAAATACATTTCATATTAAATTAATAGACGGGTGATGGTTACATTGACATAGCTTGTGGCAGGGTTCAATTGAAGTGGGTGTGAAGATCAATAACTTTAGCCTACCCTGTCGTTAAATTCCGACTTTAAGTTGCTTTAATAGTAATGCAGCACCAATTAGCTTTTTTGACTTAACTAGATCTAGGCTAACGCAACCTCCCAGTGACCCTGGCTTTGTGTTTACGTCAGCCCTTTGCAATCCACTGCGCTCTGCTCTCTATCTGCTCCCTCTGACCCTGGGAGGGCTCTGAACGTCAAAATCGTGTTAGTGGGTCAAGGTAAATATGACCCCCACATGCCATGCTGAGGCCTGGTTTGGTGTTTTTATTCATTATTAAAATTAAAAGAAACAATAGAAATATGTATCTATATGTATTGAAAAATTACTTGTTAATATTAAGATGGAAAAGGGGCCTAGATACAACACCTCCCCCAGGGGCCGTGGCAGGTGGAATGCTACCACACGCCTCTTCCACAGTAGCAGAGCACTCTGCGAGGCTTGCAGTGTGTCCTTATTCTGTCTTTTTAATTCTGGGCCAAAGAGGTCCCATAAACGTAAACGTGTTGTATTTAAAATATAACACAAACATAACAACAATGATGAATGGCTTAGTGGGTAAAGTAAGACGCACCCCAAAACGGGTGAGCTTAATAAATCCGATCTCTCCTATTACCGGATTATAGGATGCAAACCAAACTTTGTTGTATCAGTGTGGTGAGTCTGTGGGTCTTTGTGTGGTGACGATCTCTCTGGGTCTCTGTGTGATGATGGCCGTGTCGGGTGGTGGCGGGTTTAACAACACAACATTATGAGATTCACGAGATCTAACCCAAACAAGACCTGTACTACGGAGTCAACAACAACGACATGAGGGCTCTCCGACGCGCGTCGCGGTTGGGGTGAGGGTGAGGTCGCGCCGTCTCCTCCGTACGGATTGTTTCTTCTTTTCCCAACTGCGACGTTCTCGCTCTCTCCTCTCTTTTTGTCTCCACCGTCGCCAATCGTCGGAGCTCGGCATCCGCGGCCGCTCTCCTAGGTGGGCGACCCCAGCCCGAATTCTCGCCTGAAGCCCTCCCAGCCTCCCTGCTCAACGAGCCAGGCCCCGCACGCGTTCACCAGCAGGGCGGCCACCGCGTCCGTCACGGCCACCGTCTTCTCCGCGTCGCTCAGACGTAAGCAGTCCACCAGCCTCTTCGCGAGGGAGGAGCGAGCAGAGCACCACCAGGACCACCACGCGGCCCCAGCTCGCGGAGCCATCGCGGAGGACCTCCCAGGCCACGTCCACGAGCAGCCGGAGGAGCCCTCGGTGCACCACCCGCTCCTCCGTGTGGCTCACCAAGTCCAGAACGGAGTCTCTGAACCGCACGAGGAACAGGTCTGCCAGGCAGTTGACCACCTCCTGCACCAGCTGTGCTGGCTGAACCTCCTGCAGCTGCTGAACCTTCTGCACCTTCTGCAGCTGCTCCTGCAACTGCAGCCACTCCGTCTGTGTCGCTAGGTGAGCCATGAAACCGGCGATCAGATTCGCTGTCAAGAAGGTCAGCAGCTGCAGCACCTCCTTCTCTTCCTCCCCCTCATTTCCCTCCTCCTCCTCCTCCCCCTGTCTCCTTCCACCTCCCTGTGTCTCCCTCCTCCCCCGGTCTCCTTCCTGCTCCCCGTGTTTCCCTCCTTCCCCCGTCTCCCTCCTCCCTGTGTCTCCCTCCTCCTTTTCCTTTTTTGCTGATGAAGTTTTTCTATTTCCACGAGGTGGTAACACCATATCCCTTATTCTGTAATTGTAATTCTGGGCCAAAGAGGTCCCACAAATGTAAACATTTTGTATTTAAAATATAACACAAACATAACAACAATGAATAGCTTAGTGGGTAAAGTAAGACGCACCCCAAAACGGGTGAGTTAAATCAATCCGATCTATCCTACTACCGGATTATAGGACGCAAACCATACTTTGTTGTAACAAGAACATAAAAAAACTGAGTCTCTTAATCAGGTGAATACGGTAAAGGGGCTGAGTCTGTGGTTGACAGTGTGGTGAGTCTGTGGGTCTCTGTGTGGTGACGATGTCTATGGGTCTCTGTGTGGTGATGGCCGTGTCGGGTGGTGGCGAGGTATAACAACACAACATTTATATATTCACGCGATCTAACCCAAACAAAACCTGTACTACGGAGTCAACAACAACGACACGAGGGCTCTCCGACACGCGTCACGGTTGGGGTGAGGTTGCGGTCTGTTGTATATGTAGGTTATGAAAATTTGATGAAAATAATAAAAATTAAATCAAATTTGAAATTTGCATAATTATCCGAAAAAATGTTAATTTGCTGTAATTTATGCGCATAAACTATGCGAATGCGAGAGAGAATCGTATTAATTTATGCTAGTGTATGTGTGATTATGCTACTGCGAGCCGTTATGATAATTAGGCCCCGCCTCGTTGACGAGGGTCGGTTTTCAATCGGGATAATGCAATTAATCATATGCAGTTATGCAGGTACTTGAGCATGTCAGATTAAACTCGGCTGTGTTGTTTAACTTTGTACTATCGATCAGTATAATACAATTATTCCCGCTTTAACATTTACTGAGTATGTGGTAGTGTGTTCAGCCAGGTCTCCAAGTTCAGATCTCAGCACAGAATACAGTTCTTATGCATAAATGTCACGAAAGAACACAACACTTCTGTGTTAATCAATTTTAATGACGATAGTGATAATGACGATAATGATGACGATGGTGATAATGATGATAATGATGACAATAATAACAATGGTGATGATGCGTACTTCAACAGCTCCAGCACGAGACAGTTGTGTCCGCGGAAGTGGAACGAGTGCAGGACGCGGATGACGCCGTGCAGCTCAGCACTGCCCTCCCCCTGCAGCTCCGTGATCACCTTCAACTCCATCCTCTGCATCTCTATTTTGGTAGGGCTGTGTGCACACAGCAAGTCTGTGGGTCTCTGTGGGTCTCTAGTTCATAGTAGTTTTACGACGGTTAATTTTTTAGTGAGATAGTTTCAGTTTATAGTTAGAGATAGTTTTGCAGAGGTTATTATCATTGTTGTTTACTATTATACTCATTATTTTGTAACCATGTTGTATTTACTTGCATTTATTATCTATTATTGTATTCATTTATAATTATGACCATGGCCGCTGTGTTAAGACCACCAGCACCCACCCACACCACCACCACCACCAACCCCATCACCCCTGCCCCAACCTACTGGATGGGCAGTGCCAGCATCTTGACAGCCACCAGGAATCCCATATTGTGGTCCACGCACCGCAGCACCACTCCCTGCCCTCCCTCGCCAATCTTCTCTCGCACCTCGAAGCGGCATTGGAGCTGCTCCTGGGGTATCTAAGAAGCAGCAGCAGCAGCGCCGCAACGGCCAGTCAGAGTCACAATCACGATGGGAATGTTTTACGCTTAGTGGTAGCAGAGGTGGTAGTACTGAGTAGTAGTTAGTAGCAGTAGTGTCTGTGTGCGCCTGTGTGCCTGTTTGTGTGCGCATCTGCGTGTGTGTGTGTCTGTCTGTGCGAGTTTCACAGGGATATTTCTGCTTGCAAGCTTTGACTTTAACATAGCCATTTCTGTGACCAGACACAAGCTAATCACTCAGCAATTTCAATGCTAAATTATCCTGTTTGATTTGTACTAGGTGCCTCTGTGGATGTGTAGGCTTTGACTTTAACATAGCCATTTCTGTGACCAGTCACAAGCTAATCACTCAGCTCTTTCAATGCTAAATTTTATGCTAATTCGTTTGTCAAGGCGCTCTGTTTCTTCTCACACAGCTTAAAGGTCGCGGTCTGAGCTTGGCTGTGTTCACTCCAGCGCTTTCCTCCAGACAGTCTCGTCCCTTCACCTGATGAAGGCCGCTTGTGTTGTGGCCGAAACGTCGTGAGAATTTTATTGTGTTATTTTATTTGATCAATGTATTATTTTATTCTCATTCTACGCTACTTTACCGAAAGAACCAAAGAAGATGAATCCTTGCAGCCAAGATAGCTTTAAATCGAAATTTAACAGAATGGTATTGAACCTTTTTCTTTACAGGGTGGCCCTGGGGCTTGCCACGTGGCAGGTGTCGTCCATTGTCCATACCAGACCCCTCCAGCTCTCTCACCCTGGGTCAGCTGCCCCTTCCATGTCCTGGAAACCATGGCAAGGTCATCCTATGAGGACTGCCTGGATGAAAACCAGCATGGAAGGGGCCCAGGGTGGGACCGGCTATGCTTTTGGGCTAGTCCCGTTTGTGTGTGGTGTGCGGTGTCTTCGTAGCAATCGTTCTCCACTGTAGTCCTGGCATCTGCTGCTCAGCTTCATTCCACAGCTGTGGTTCCAGTGGCGCGGTCTCTCCGGGGACCCATGTGGTGTGTGTGTGGGTGTGACATGTATAACGGGGTGGGTGGATAGTATCGTGATAGTGGTCATGGTAGGCACCGATCCACGACCTCCATCACCCCTACTGAGTGGTGGACATGCCACCACAAAGCAGCATGCGGCGGAGGAGTGAGGTGACCGCTCTCGCCTCACGAGCGAGGCCCTCTCGCTTCCTCTTCATTCCCTGCATCACCACCTCCATCTCCTCCTTTGTCTCATCCTCCTCCACCTCCTCTTAATCCTCCACCACCATCTTCTCCCCCTCTTCTGTTTTCTCCATTCTCTCTTCATGCTCCTCAACCTCCGAGGTGGCGTCGGTGGCATCGGTGGTGGCAGCGGAGGTGCTGGAGGTGATGGCCGTGGTGGCGGTGGCAATGGTGGTGATGGTGGCAGCGGAGGTGGCGGTGGCGGCAGCGGTAATGGCGGTGGCGCCAGCGGTGGTGGGGCGGAGGTGGCAGCGTTGGTGGTGGTGATGGTAGTAGTCCTGGCGAGGCACCGCTCTTCCTCCATGAGGCGCTTCTCCTCCTCGACGCTCTTCACGTTGGCGAGACACTTCTCCTCCACCAGACGCTTCTCTTCCGTGAAGCACTTCACTTTAACGAGGCGCTTCTTGAGGAAATAGTCTCTGAAGCAGTTCTCCTCTGTGCGGCGCTTCACCCTGGCAAGGCGCTGCACCTCAAAGAGGTGCTCCTCTACCATGTGGCGTTTCTCTGTCGCATGGTCCTTCTCCTCCTGGAGATGCTTCACCCCGCTGAGATCCTTCAACTCCCCAATTATCCTCTGTTCAAGCAAAGATAATCACATGAATATACAGACATGCAAGCAGAAATTCATTTAAGTTTTTCAGATTCATTTATTTGGTATAACCCTGTGAGCTATGTTGCTCTTGACTCGGGTGCAACCGCAACAAACAAAAACATGATCAAGGAATATCTTAAAGCGACTACACGCAACAGAAAAATCCAGGAAAAGACAGCAAAGTCTTCCAGAAAAGCACCGTATATCAACACTGTGTGCAAAAATCCCGGTGGGATGCAAGTCGAATAATAACAATCATAAGACAATTTAGATTAAAGTTATCAGGCTAACTCTGTACTACAAAAAACAAACATGGCTAAACCAAAACGTTTTCAAAATCACCAAAATAAAGCTATAAAAACAATGTAACAGTGATCATAGGAACTGTGATTCAAATTTAACAATTAACGATATATACATAACATGTACGACCAAACTTTGCAGCCATAGCTGGCTGTATGAGTCACTCCATAACAGCAGGATTATGAGTCGCAGTATGTAAAAAAATATTCAATACACCTTTAAAGATCAGCACACTATTCAAGTGTACATCTATGGTACAATTTATTGAAAATAAGTTTTGGGAACAGAAACTTATTTCTTTTAAACAACAGACAAATATTAACAAGCACTGTTTATTATATTAACTTTGTTTAACTTTTTTGGTCCCAGTTGAGACATTCAGAACTATGACAAAACAAATAATTGTGCTCTGATCTAATGTGCAATCTGTGGCATATGAATTTGTTAAGGTGATGTTGTCCGGTCCTGTACATATCAAGTACAGTGAGGGAAAAACTTATTTGATCCCCTGCTGATTTTGTACATTTGCCCACTGACAAAGAAATGAACAGAATATAATTTTAATGGTAGGTTTATTTGAACAGTGAGAGGCAGAATAACAACAAAAACATCCAGAAAAACATGTCAAAAATGTTATAATTTGATTTCCATTATCCTCCTAGCGAGGCCACGCTAGGAGGATAAAAGGGGACCCCGGGCAAAGGTTTGGGGCTGTTGCTTGGAGTGGAATCTCGTCGGACTGCTGGAGTCATCGTCACCATCTGCATTTTCTCGGCGGTGTCAGACAGGCAGTCTGTTAGCTCTCTTGACTGAAAGTGTAGTGACCCCTTGTACCCTGTGAAGGCTATAATAAATAGAGTACCTCCTGCTCCTCGTGTCTCTGCGTGTATCGCTAGACGTGGATCATAACGACAGTAGATGTACACTCACTCTGAGTTTTTACTCAATGACGTTAAACTTCACATCTACCCTACCTCCATGCTACATGCCGACAACCCACTGCTTTGGTAACCAAACTGCAACGTATTTTATTAGTAAACCTGCATTTTTTAATTTTACCCAAATCTTAACCTCGGTTGGATGTTGCCATCCTGCCGTGGAAACAACGAATCATTCGTGTCTCGAGCAGAAGATTGCAAGCCTTGTGTTAGAGAATGGCCCACTGAAGCTGTAATCACGGAGCTACTTCTGAGTACATTTCAAGTGCCCTCTCATCCACGTAATAAAGAGCAGGATCCTCCCTCCTGTAACGTTGGTCGTAACAATGTTCTTACTTCTTTGTGCTGTCAAGGACAACCGGGCTCACCTTGGTCTGTCTCACTGTCACACTCACCTCTATTCGTACACTCACTCATCTGGGTCTGTCTCACTGTCATACTCACCTCATCCACACGCACTGACGTAGGTCTGTCTCACTGTCACACTCACATCACTAGTCACACTCACCCACCTGGGTCTGTCTCACTGTTACACTCACCTCTCTACCACACTCACCTGGGTTTGTCTTACTTTAACACCACATTCCACAGACACTTACATTGGTCTGTCTCAATGTCACACTCACCTCTACCCACACACACTCACCAGAGTCTGTTTCACTCTCTCACTCATTTGTCTTCCTACACTCACTCACTTGGGTCTGTCTTACTGTCACACTCACCACTCTACCCACACTAACCTGGGTCTCACTGTCTCACCTCTCTTCAAAAACACTGAATTCCTGCTGAACAACACGCGGTTCAACCCACAAGCACTTGGGAGAGCTACAGGGCTCACATGCCATGTCCTTCACAGTCCTGTAATTCGTTTTATTATTATTGCCATAATTGAGTTTGGCAAAAGCCTGTGCGAGACTTTGAACAATGTACACACAGGACCGTCCATAAGGGTGCTAGGCCAGGGGAAAATCCCAGCATGTGGGCCTCCGACGCGTTCAAATTCCACCGCAAGTATTACATTTGACACCCCCGTGACATTGAAGCGCAGGGCCCCCCCAATGCCCGCGGACCTGGGCGGTCGCTCCGATTCTCCGTATCCAAGGGGCGATTCTATGTGCACAATGCAGACCTTCTTGTAAAAACATGGTTTTACGAGGGCCTCCTCACGCAAATTAAGTAGAGAACCACATTACTGCCATGTGATGGTTTATGTTTCGCAGTCATTGACGACCAGGCTGAGATCATGAACTCGCTAGACTTGACAACCCACTTTGATCACAGGCGGGTGCCTGGATTCAGACCCAGTTACTCCGTGGTCCCACTTCAGTGCTCTGACCTCTCGGTCACTGGGCCGCCTCTAAACACCCCCCATGTTAAATACATAAGTAGCAAACCTGTATCGTGAGCAGCAGCATTCTTTGAATACTCTGCCAAAACAATTTGAATTGTGGAGTGTTGACCCAATTTCGCAATTGCTTTATCATACCTCTGGTTGCAGGAATAATTTCTACAAGACCGAGTTCTAGAGAGCCCCTTTACACGATGTTTTGTTCTACTCTTCCACACTGAGCAGATATTTTAGAAGATGGAGTACCCACACTTTAACACACCACATGCACCTTGCTGCTCGATTGTGGCTTACCCATTTCTACTGATTGGTGGACAGAGGCAGGGGGGGTTAAGAAACTCAAACGTTTGTTTCAACTGCTGTTACAGAAGGGGAACAGATGGGCAGTGGAGCAGGGAGGTAGAGGGGCAGTGGAGTAGAAGGGCAGTGGAGCATTGGAGTAGTTGAGCAGTAGGGCAATTGAGCAGATGGGCAGTGGGACAGCGGAGCAGAAGAGCAGTGGGCCAAATGGGTAGTAGGGCAGTGGAGTAGTGGAGCAAAGGGACAGTTGGGCAGAGGGGCAATGGATCAATTGAGCAGTGGGACAGTGGGACAGTGGGGCAGTGGAGCAGTGGATCAGTGGGGCAGTGGAGTAGAGTGGCAGTGTTGTGAAGGAGGCGAATCACCTGAATATCTTTTCCCACCGACATTTGTATGTGCTCTAAAGAAGGACCATCTCTCAAAACGGCGATCATTCTATATTTGTCCTTGTACCTCCACACACAGCTGGAAAACCGCACACCTGAGCCAAGGCACATTTAACCAACTCAGGCAGCACTTGCAAGCAATTCAAATATATTTTTTGTCATCATGGGTTTATTTCAAAGAGTTTATAGTACCAATAAGAACAATGGTATTTAACCGTATTATTTGCAGGGTGGCCCTGGGGCTTGCCATGTGGCAGGTGTCGTCCATTGGCCGATCCAGACCCCTCCAGCTCTCTCACCCTGGCTTTTCTGCCCCTTCCATGTCCTGGAAACCATAGCAAGGTCATCCCATGAGGACTGCCTGGATAAAAACCAGCATGGAAGGGGCCCAGAGTGGGGCCGGCTATGCTTTTGGGCTAGTCCCGTGTGTGTGTGGTGTGCGTGGTGTCTTGGTAGCAATCGTTCTCCACTTCAACAGCTGTGGTCCCACTGGCAACGTTTCTCTGGGGAACCGTGTGGTAAGTGTGTTTCATGTATCACGGGGTGGGTGGGTGTGGCATGTATCACAGGGTGGGTGGGTAGTATGGTGATAGTGGTCATGGTTGGCACCAATCCACGACCACCACCATCACCCCTACTGAGTGGTTGACATGCTACCACAAAGCAGCACGCGGCGGAGGAGTGAGGTGATCGCTCTTGCAACGCGAGCGAGGCCCCCTCGCTTCCTCTTCTTTCCCTGCATCACCACCTCCACCACCTGCACCTCTTCCATCTCCTGCTCCTTTGTCTCGTCCTCCATTTCATCTTCATCCTCCACCACCATCGTATCCCCCTTCTCTGTTTTCTCAATTCTCTCCTCATCCTCCTCAACCTCCTCGTCCTCGGAGGTGGCAGAAGTGGTGGCAGTGGTGTCGGTGGTGGTGGTGTTGGCTGAGGTGGCAGTGCTGGTGATGTCAGTGGCGGTGGTGGTGGTGGTGGCGGTAGTGGTAGTGTTGGTTGCGTTGGTAGCGGCAGAGGTGGTGGTTGCCATGGTGGTGGCAGTGGTGGTGGCGTTAGCGGCAGGGCGGTCGGTGGTGATGATGGCGGTGGACGTGGTGGAGTTGGTGGAGGTGGTTGCGGTAGCGTCAAAGGTGTCGGTGGTGGCGGTGGCAGCAGTGGTGGTGGCGCTGGCAGTGGAGTAAGTTGTGGTGGTGGCAGAGGTGGTGGTTGCCGCGGTGGTGGCGGTGACGGTGACGGTGGCGGTGGTGGCAGTCGTGTCAGTGGTGGCAGTGATGGCGGGGGTGGCAGCGGTGGTGGTGGTTGCAGCGTTGCTGGCAGTGGTGGTGATGGCAGCGGTCCTGACGGGGCACTGCTCCTCCTCAAGGTACTTCTCATCCTCCTCCAGACGCTTCTCCTCAAGATGCTTCATCTCACGAAGTCGCTTCTCCTCCGCGAAGCACTGCACTATAACGAGTCGCTTCTTGAGGAGATGGTCTCTGAAGCAATGCTCCACTGTGCGGCACTTTTCCCTGGCCAGGCGCTGCACCTCAAAGAGGCGCTCCTCTACCAGGAGGCGTTTCAGCGTCCCAAGGTCCTTCTCCTGAAGACGCTTCACCCCGCTGAAGTCTTTTAACTCCCCAATTATCCTCTGTTCAAGCAAAGATCACCACATTAATATTCAGACATGCACATGCAAACAAAAATTAATACCCACATGCATGCAAACATAAACGTGCACATAAACCCAACACAAATGCATACTCACACATCTTTGTACAGATGCAGACATCCACGTTCACTCATTCAAACTCGCTTTTTACACTCGCATGAATATACACAGTCAAGAAAATTTCAAATCAAGATTGAATATATAAAATCACCTGATAACATAACACCTTATCCATCAATACTTTTATCACATTGTACGTGTAGCCCTAACCCTTAATAATCCCAACCCCTACATAATCAAAATACATGTTACATCCTCATATATCCTCACACACCCCATACATGCACTTAAGTCTGTGATCGACTGGGAATATTTCATAGCAATTGTTGGCAACAATCATCACTGGCAATAGTTTCCACAGAATGTTACATTATAAAGATCTCGTAGCCCATAATCTCGACAAATTTCACGCAGTGCCCATAGTGGGCAACTGGAATGGCTACTTCCAATCAACTGAACTAGCAGACGTAATTAATGTGACTGATTTATATCATTTCGTCCTCAATGGTAATAAATGACCAATGCATGAGTGGGATGGTGGAGAGATTGGCTGATGGTGTCTGGAGCTGGTTTTGATATACAGAGAGGTGAAGCAGAGGAATGTTCCAGAGAGATGGTGTCTTGTGATGTTATAGATTCATGATAAGGCTATATGATGGTCTATTTAATTGGTGGTGGTGTGGTGAGAAAGGTAATGTGGAGAGATGGTGTGCCAGTTTTGTAGATAATGTGTATTTGACCCCCACAGACCCCATACACACCTTTGGGGAGCGATGCTTGTAACCTTGGCCTGGGAAAGGGTCCACTTTATCCATAATGTCACCCCAGGTGGTCGACTGGCGCGACGATTCCCGGCCTGCGAAGAGCAGACAGGTAATTCAAAGGACGAGTAATGAATTAGAGAACGAAGAACATGGAGTTTCACAGAACGAATTTTAAGATCCCTGTAATTAGCTCTTTCCACACAACAGGAGCTGCTATTGAGAAATATTCATCACATGGCAGTAAAACTTTACAAGCCATGTTTTTGTGGGCATTCTGAGACCATTAATTCCATAAGCTTGAGACCCCAGTTTAAACAAAAATGGCTGAAATTCAGATATAAACCCATCGTTTCTGGAACACTCGATCATTACGTCTTCCCATCACAACCAAGCCATGTCTTCTCAAAGTAATTGATAAAGGAGCCTCCTTCTCTGTATATAAGCCACGTGATGCAGGTATCTGGGACTTACCCTCATAGTCATCCACAATCTCAGCCCACTTGATATGGCTATCCATGTTGTTGGGAAAGAGTAGATTCTGCGTGAAGTTGGATGGCCTGTGGAGTTTGGAACAACGCTAAGATTTAGCAACAATTTGAATCACTCATCCTCTAAAATATTACATATTTGGCCACTCACTGTACCAATCCCATCACTTCCATGCCTGTTGCTTTCAAGCCAACGCCCGCACTTGTTTGCCACTCATACGTGCTTCTGATCACTCACTCATCGATCCACACAAACATGTTTATTCCACCAGCCTATTACATTAAACATAATCGCCAAACTTAATGATATTTAATCCACACATGCATGTTAATGTACAGCCCATTTGCATTAATCGAATTCTTGATAAACACCCCCCCCCCCCCTATGCCTTGTAGGTCATGAGGGTCATATGACCTTACTTAAATTATTTGTTATAAACCGAGCATGACGTCGTGGGTCACGTGATGTCAGAGACACCACCCATGTGGCTGTGACATCACAGATTAGAGACAACTATGGCAGCAGCTGGGGTCTGAACAAGAAGGCAGACTCCTCCCCAATGTTGAATAACATTCAATACATAAAATGTAGGGCACAATTGTGCCAGCAATCAGAAAACAATAATTGTAGACATGTTATTCATACTCTGAGATTTAAAACAAGTTAGTTATTAATTTTAAAATGCTGACTCGCTTATGTCTAAACAGTGACAGTAAAAGCAACATATCAGGGCATGCCAAGTAACCTATCTAGCAGTCCTAATTTGATTGCAGAAAATAAAAATACCAACATATCAACAATAATGAGGCTTTAATTTGCGGTCAAAATGTAAAATAAAGATAAA
Source organism: Petromyzon marinus (assembly GCF_048934315.1). Classification (NCBI taxonomy): domain Eukaryota; kingdom Metazoa; phylum Chordata; class Hyperoartia; order Petromyzontiformes; family Petromyzontidae; genus Petromyzon; species Petromyzon marinus. The sequence continues at coordinate 25,215,083 of NC_133689.1, forward strand.
CAACACTCATAGTCAACAGGGACGCTCACCTCGTTGAGGATTCGCTCTCCAACGTCGTCTGCAGCTGCTCCCTCGTGCGCATTCCTCTCCACTGGCGGTGGAGGCGTGGCTATGACGTACCAGAAATGACGTCACTTCCGCGAGGCTCCGCCCCCACGCGCACAGCTGCCGCACCACGTGGTGCAGTGCGGGTGGTGGCCGTGGGTGGTGATGATGATGGGTGATGATGATGGGTGGTGGTGGTTGATGATGGTGGGTGGTGATGATGGTTATAGATGACGATGGGTGGTGATTATGATGGGCGCTGATGGCTGTTGATGATGATGGTTGATGGGTGATGATGTGTGTTGATGATGGTCGGTGGTGGTGGTGTTGATAGGTGGTTGATGATGATCGGTGGTGATGATTGTGATAGATGGTGATAATGATGGTTGGTGATGATGGTGGGTGTTCATGCTGATAATTGGTGTTAATGATGTAAGGTGGTGATCACGATGGGTGGTGATTATGATGGGTGATGATGCTGATTTGTGGTGAGGATAATGATGGGTGATGGTGATGTTGGGTGGTTGGTGGCAATGATGATGATGGTGGTCCGTGATAATGGGTGGTGGTGATGATTAGTCATGGTGATGATCATGGTTTATGGGTGGTGGTTATGATAGGTAAAAGTGATGATGGGTGGTGCTGATGATTGGTCATGGTGATAATGATGGTTGATTGGTGGTGGTTTTGATAGTTGGAAGTGATGAAGGGTGGTAGTGATGAAGGGTGGTGATCATGATGGGTGGTGATGATGGGTGATGATGATGATTGGTGGTGATTGGTGGTGATTGGAGATTGGTGGTGATTGGAGATTGGTGGTGATTGGAGATTGGTGGTGATTAGTGGTGATTGGTGATTGTTGTGATTGGTGGTGATTGGTGATGATTGGTGATTGGTGGTGATTTGTGATTGGTGGTGATTGGTGATTGGTGGTGAAAGGTGATTGGAGATTGGTGGTTATGGATGGTGTTTGGTGGTGATTGATGGTGATTGGTGATTCATGGTGATTGGTGGTGATTGATGGTGATTGGTGATTCATGATGAGTGGTGGTGATTGGTGATTGTTTTTGATTGGTGATTCGTGGTGAATGTTTGTTATTGGTGTTTGGAGATTGGTGTTGTTTGGTGGTGATTGGTGATTAACAGTGATTGGTGGTGATTGGTGTTTGGCGGTTGGTGGTTATTGGTTGTGATTGGTGATTAACGGTGATTGGTAATTTGTGGTATTTAGCGATTAGTGGTGATTGGTGGTTCTTGGGTGGCGGTTGTGGTTGCTTGGGGGTGGTGGTGGGTGGTGGTGGTTGGAGGGTGGTGGTGGGTGGGTGGTTGTGGGTGAGTGGTTGTGGGTGGTGGTGGTGGTTGGTGGTGGTGGTTGGTGATATTGGGTGATTGATCATGATGGGTGGTGGTGATGATGGGTCTGTGGTGGTGGTGATGATAGGTGATGGGTGGTTGTGATGAAGGATGCTGGTCATGATGGGTGGTGATGTGTGACGATGATGTTGGGTGGCGATGATGATGGATGATGATGATGGATGATGATTATGTGATGATGAGGGGAGGTGGTGGTTGTGGTTGGTGGTGGTTGTAGTTGCTGGTGGTTGTGGTTGGATGAGTTGGTCGTTGGTTGTGGATGGTGGTGGTTGGTGGTGATTGGTTGTGGGTGGTGGGTGGGGGTGGGTGGTGGTGGGGATGGGTGGTGGTGGGTGGTGGTGGGTGGTGGTGGTTGGTGGGTGGGGATGGGTGGTGGTGGGTGGTGGTGGTTGGTGGGTGGTGGTGGTGGTAGTGTTTGGTGGATGGTGGTGGTTGGTGGTAGGTGGTAGTTGGTGGGTGTTTGTGGGTAGTGGTGGTTATGGTGGTTGGTGGGTGGTGGTTTGTGGGTGGTGGTTTGTGGGTGGTGTTGGTGGATGGTAGTGGTTGGTGGGTGGTGGTGGTGGGTGGTGGTGGTTGGTGGTAGGTGGTAGTTGGTGGGTGTTTGTGGGTAGTGGTGGTTATGGTGGTTGGTGGGTGGTGGTTTGTGGGTGGTGGTTTGTGGGTGGTGGTTGGTGGATGGTAGTGGTTGGTGGGTGGTGGTGGTGGTGGTTGGTGGGTGAGGGAGGTGGTTGGAGGGTGGTGGTGGTGGTTTGTGGGTGGTGGTTGGTGGATGGTAGTGGTTGGTGGGTGGTTGTGGTGGTTGGTGGGTGGTGGAGGTGGTAGTGGGTGGTGGTGGGTGGTTGGTGGATGTGGGTGGTTGGTGGTTTGGTGGTGGTGGGCGGTGGGTGGTTGGTGGAGATCGGTGGTGGGTGATGGTGGGTGATGGTGGGTGGTGGGTGGTGATGCGTGGTGGTGGGTGGTGCTGGGTGGTGCGTGGTGCTAGGTGGTGGTGGATGGTGGTGGGTAGTGGTGGGTGGTGGGTGGTCGTGGGTGGTGGTTAGTGGTGGTGGGTGGTGGGTGGCGGGTGGTGGTGGAGGTGCGTGGTTGGTAGTGGGTTGTCGTGGCTCGTGGTTGGTGGTGGGTGGTGGTGGGTGGTGGCTAGTGGTTGGTGGGTAGTGGGTGGTGGTGGTGGTTGGTGGTGAGTGGTGGATGGTGGAGGTGAGTGGTGGTGGGTGGTGTTGGGTGGTGGTGGGTGGTTGGTGATGATGATTTATAATTGGTGCTGTTGATGATAATGATGATTGGTGCTGGTGATGATGATTGCTGCTGGTGATGATGATGATTATTGCTGGTGCTGGTCATAACGCTGATTCGTGCTGGTGATAATGATGATGATTGGTGCTGGTGATGACGACTGATGATTGGTGATGACAATGATGATTATTGGTGATGCTGGTGATGATGATTGGTGCTGGTGATGATGATTGGTAATGAAGATGATGATTGTTGCTGGTGATGATGATTGGTGCTGGTGATGAGCATGATGATGAGTGCTGGTGCTGGTTATGATGATGATGATGATTCGTGCTGGTGAAGATGATCATGATTGGTGCTGGTGATGATGATTATTTGTGCTGGTCATGATGATGATGGTTCGTGCTGGTCATGGTGATGATGATGATTGGTCCTGGTGCTGGGGATGATGATGATGATTGGTGCTGGCCATGATGATGATTATTGGTGCTGGTTATGATGATAATGGTTCGTGCTGGTGCTGGTGATGATTATTGGTGCTGGTGATAATGAAAGGTTGGGTTCATAATTGCCCGGTAGAATGAGTATATAATGGCCAGGTAGGGTGGGGTCACTCACCAACTCATCCATTCATCTTGTGTGTGGTGATCCACCAACCCCCGCCTAGATTTCAGGCGCCTTCCCAAAACTGCAATTCAATCACTCACGCACCCACTCCTTTACTCACCCACCCCCTCATTCACTCACCCACGCACTCATTCACTCGCCCATGCACTCATCAACGTACACACCCACTCATTCACTCACCCATACACTCATCAACTTACAGACCCACTCATTCACTCGCCCACGAACTCATTCACTCACTCACCCACTCATTAACTCACCCACCCACTCATTCACTCACCCACCCACTCACTCATTCACTCACCCATACACTCATCAACTTATCCACCTACTATTTCACTCACCCACTACTCATCCACTCACTCACCAACTCGTTCACTCACCCATTAATCATTAACTCACCCACCCACTCATTCACCCCCCCCCCCCCACTCATTCGCTCACCCACCCACCCACACATTCACTCACCCAACTATTCATTCACTCACCTACCCACTCATTCACTAACTCAACCACTCACCCACCCACTCATTCACTCACCCACCCACTCACTTATTCACCAACCCATCCACTCATTCACACAACTGCCCTTCTGTTCACTAACCCACCCTATCCACTCATTCACTCACCCACCCATTCACTCACCCACCCTTTCACTCACACACCCATCTACTCATTCACCATCACATCTACTCATTAACTCAACCACCCACCCATTCACTCACCCAACCACTCATCCACTCACTCATTCACCCACCCACTCATTCCTCGACATCAGGAGGAAACAAGGAGGTGGAAAGGTGCTGATGCAGGCCGTTTTAAAAGTCTTTGATGACCGCTTTTGTTGCAATCGAAACGTCGTAGTTTTTTGTTATTTTTTGCTACTTTCTCTGAACCTATCTACGTGGTGACTTTACCGAAAGACCAAAGAATACAAATACAACTTATTGGGTAGTCAGAATTCATCAGCACCAACCTGTATGTTGAACCTCTTTCGCACCGTACGTAGCCAACCGTGCAAATCTGTAGGTCTCTCTGGGTGTCTATAATGAGTGACCCATTGTTACTTAAAACTATTTTGGCAATGAAGTGATACGTGATATAATTGAATAGATTTTAAGCACTACAATTTTGAAAAAAAAAATATTGAATAAATTAAAAATAAAGAATAAAATGTAAGTACATGGTAATAAAAGCAACAGTTAAAATGTGTTGGATTTAGTAATAGCATGCCAAATGATGAGTTATTTAGCCTGAAAAATAGTGCAAATACAAATAGATTTTACAAGGAAAAGTGATTTATATTTACTAAATGTCTGAGCAATGGTAATTTAGATTTACTAAATATTTGGAGGAATCTGATTAATATTTATTAATGATCTGGCTGAAATTGATTTACATGTACTAATTGCCTGGGTGAAATTGATATAAGCTTACTAAATATCTGGTTCAATGATTTGGATTTACTAAATAAAATACTTATATTGAATGTCTGTTGCCATAACATTTATATTTCTAATCCACCCAATAGCATGCCTTCATGGTGCCACAATTCACTTACGTTAAGTCAACCGAGCACCATCAAAAAGATAAGAACTATGAAAAGGAACAGCAGATTGACATGTATTTGTGCAATTTTGTCTCAACATGTTTATCCAACATATTACAAGTACAAAAGAAAGAGGGGCTATGAAAAAACAAAGACAGAAACCATGTATCTGTACAATAGGGATACAATACCTGAAGTCTATTAATAATTTGTGGGCATTACAGGCACAGATTCCTTTTTTGGATGTGATTCAAGGTTTTAGTCTTGTTAGTGCATTTAAATTACGACAATTAAAAAAAAATATGTAAAGATACTTTCATAATATTTCTTTCTTATGTGCGCAAATTGAAATCCTAAGGGCCAATATGTTTATAAAACAGCTAAAAGAGATTAAAACATCACATGAATTGATCCACAATCCAGGTGGACCTATCTTTTTTAACATGCACAATTACAAGCATGGCTTCCTAACAAGTAAACTAGCACAACCTTCAGATGTTCCATGCATCTTACATCTATTCCTTTCGAAACGTCGTGAGAATTTTTATTGTTTTATATATATTTATTATTTTATTGTTTCCCTTCAACGTGACTTTACCGAAAGAGCTAAGAATATGAATTACTGCAGTCACGAAAGCTTTAAATGAAAATTTTACCGCCTCTACGGGGAGGGTTTCCACGTCACTTTAAGATCCTTCAACAAACTCCGGGATAAGAAGGCTCAGCTGATCGAGTCTCTCACCTTTCTGAAGAGATGCCGCGACTCTGGGGTAATTCCAATCGCATTTACACTGACCTCTGCTGCTGTAACTTCTTCTAATGCGAAACGAATTCTTTTCAAAACTAGCTTAGCTCTTATCTCAGAGAAAATCAGACTTATACGCACCGAACTAGATCAGTTAGACAAGACACTCTACAAATCACACTTATCATTGACGGCAACAATGTCCAGGTGACCGTCCCTCCCGCCTCTACATGGTGTGTGCGTGCATTCGTGCGAGGGGGGCGCCGCGTCGGCGCCGTCACTCCCAAGTGGCGGCGTCACGGCGGTGGGCACGGCCCCGACGGAGAGGCTCCGCTGCGGCAGCACCACAACTGTGTAGAGGCTAAACAGCGGACGTCTGCGAGAGCACCGGCCTCGGGAGAGTGGCGGGAAATCCGAGGCACCGGTGGCGGCGTCACGGCGGTGGGTATGGCCCCGACGGAGTGGCTCAGCTGTGGCAGCACCACACAGCCCCCCGAGGTGTCAGTCCTCGTCCCGGGTTGACTGGAGCACCTCGCCTGGGTTGCCCCTACAAGGTAGCGCCGCGGGGTCCGCGGGACTCGTCCGGCTCTCGTGGCTGGCCTTGGCGGTGGTGGCTCCACCTCTCGGGGTTCCGGCGGCGGTCTCCTCCTCCACTCCAGTGGTTCTCACCGGTCCTGGGTACGTGCGAGCTGGAAGACAAACTCGGTAGCGGTAGGGTGCAGGGGCCATCGTACCCGTCTCTCCTGGCTCGGGTCGGGACCCCCTGGGGCCCGGGGCTCCGTGGGGCCCATACACTGTGCAAGGCCCCCGGGTATGGGGGGGGGGGGGTGTGGGGACCCCGGGGTATCGGGGTCCTCGAACGGCGGGGTTCTCCCTCGCTGGGGCCGCCCTCCATGGTTTTATTCGCCGGACATTGACCACCATCTCCCGGCCTCTCTCCCCCCCTTGAATCAGTACCGTCCAGGGGGAGATCTGTCGCCCCACGGTCCAGGGTCCCCGCCAGTAGGTGGTTAGCTTCCCCATCTGTCCGGCCCCGACGCGAGGGGTGTGCAGCCACACCTTGGAGCCCGCCGAGTAGAAGGGGGCTCCATCCGGGGTCGGGCGCCCTGCTCCTGCCGCTGGTGTGCGGCCTCGCCTTGCAGGTAGGCCCGGACCCTAGCTCCGCATAGGGTCGAACTCACTACCCTGGTCAGTAATGACTCGTTCGGGGATCCCGTGCTTAAGTACGTAGTGTTCCACGAATGTTCGGGCCACTATGAGGGTTGTCTTATCGGGGATGGCCACCGCTATGGGATAGCGTGTGAAGTACAACACCGCTACAAGAATATATCGGTTGCCCCGGTGGGATCGCGGGAATGGCCCCTGCAGGTCGATCCCAACCAGCTGATTCGTCCGACTGACGCGGAACGGTCTCAGGGGGACCTGGTATCGCGCTGGTTTGGGCCCGCATTACTGACACGCGCGGCAGCCCTGCACCCAGGCGGCCACGTCTTGTGCTAACTTGGGCCAGAGATATTGGCGATGCAGGGTCTCCCCGTCGTGGCCCCCGAGCAGGTGGTCATGCACTAGTCTTAGCAGCTGGGGTCGCACCTGGGCGGGAACACAGATGCACCCAGGCTGGCCGGCTTCGGTGAGCTCCCGTACCACCCCGTTCTGCATGCACAACCGGGCGTACAAACCACGCCAGGGTCCTGGTAGGGTGTCCCTCTTCTCCCGTAGGGCCGCTTCCACCGCCGCCAGATCTGGATCCTCGCAGCTGGGTCCGTCTCAGCTACTCGTCGTCCAGGCCTGGGAAGGCGCAGCCGATGTTCTCCTGGATCCGATTGGGTGGGATTAAGCGACCCGTTGGGCCCCGGGGCGTGGGCTCCGCGTCCGCCGGGTGGTCCCCCGGTTCCCTGGTTCCCCCTGCCGGGGTTTCTGTGGCACATATTGCACTCTCCCCCGCGAGGGGGGGTTTTAGTTTCGGCGCGCCCTCGGTGGTCCGCTGTTTGCTGGCAGCGTCCCCCCGTGAAGCACGGGCAGACTTCCTCCGCCCTTGTCTCGGCGCACACCGCGGGTCGCCTCGACAAGGCGTCCGCGTTTGCATGTGTACGCCCAGCTCTGTACTCGATTTGCAATTTGTACTCATGCAACTCCGCTAACCATCGGGCCATCTGCCCCCGTGGTTCCTTGAACGTAAGGAGGAAATGCAGGGCATGATGGTCGGTGCGCACCCGACATTTCCTGCCATACATATACGGTCGGAACTGTTTACACGCGAAGATCACGGCATACAGTTCTTGACGGGTCACGCAATAATTCAGCTCGGCCCCACTCAGGGTCCGACTGGCATATGCGATGACCCGCTCCGTCCCACCCTGCACCTGCGACAGCACCGCGCTCAGCCCACTGCTGCAGGCATCGGTGTCTAAAATAAAATTAGTGGTGAAATTGGGGAAAGCTAGAGTGGGGGTGTGGGCGAGGTGGTCTTTGAGGGTGGTGAAGGCCGTCTGGCAGGCCTCCGTCCACTGATAGGGGTTCTTAGGGGAGGTGAGTTGGGTGAGGGGGCATGCAATCTCGCTGAATCCCTTTACAGATCGACGATAATAGGTGGCGAGCCCCAAGAATGATCTCCGTCAGGTTCCTTGGCCGTGGCCATTCCACTACGGCGCGTACCTTCTCCGGATCGGTGCACACCCCGCCTCGCTGACTCGGTGTCCGAGGTATGCCACCTCGCACTGCGCAATGTAGCACTTACGCGGCTTGAGCTTGAGATGGGCTGCTCGCAATCGCTGGAACACCTCTCGCAGCCTGGACCAGTGTTCCGACAGATCTACTGAACACTGTCACCTCGTCCAGGTAAATCAGGCACTGTTCCCACTGCAAGCCCCGCATCACCAACTCCATCAATCGCTGGAACGTTGCGGGCGCGTTAGTGAGTCCGAACGGAAGCACTCGAAACTCGAACAGTCCAATTGGGGTGGTGAATGCGGTTTTTGGCCGATCCTCCTCTGCCATCTCCACCTGCCAGTACCCGGACCCCAGATCGAGGGTGGAAAAATACTGTGCTATTGCGAGGCTGTCAGAGGTGTCGTCGATGCACGGTATGGGGAAGGCGTCGCCGAGGGTGACTGCGTTCAACTTTCGGTAATCAACACAGAATCGGGTCGACCCATCCTTTTTCGTCACTAGCACTACCTGGGAAGACCAGGGGCTCGCCGAGGGCTGGATTATGTTATCACGTAGCATATCCGCGACTGCCTCTTTGATCTGGGTCCGATCAGGCGCGCCCACTCGGTATGCGGGGAGTTTGATGGGTCGGGCTGCACCTGTGTTAATTTGGTGCTTAACAAGGTCTGTCCGGCCCATATCTGAATCGTGCTCACTAAACACGTTGGCGTGCTCCTGCAACAATCCGCACAGTTGATCGGCCTCCCCCTTAGGTAAATCTGCCCAAGGCACATGTAACGCATCATGCAAGGGAACGATCTCGGCTCGGGGGGTCGGGCCGACTCGCCAGGCCAGATCCTGGTTGTCCTCGGGGCAGCCAGGGTCTTCCGCCCAGAGTGCAAACACCGAGTCGTTAGAATGGCGCGCGTGCAGGGGGTGTATGGTGGCTACCGTGGTGCGTCGTCGTAGAATTTCCGGGGTACTGTGTGGGTTAAACACCCGCATAAACAGTCGGCCCTCATCTGCGTTTACCAGTGTGGCTGACCCCACAACTCCGTACGGGTCCGCCAGCTCCGGGTGAGGAGTTAGCATTACCTCGCCCGATGGTCGGTGTGTGGGGTCGGCGGAGGGTGTTGCTACGGGCACCAGCATCTCGGCAAGCGGGCCGATGGTGACGGCCGACACCAGGGTGGCGGCCATGGGTGTGAAGTGAGGGCGATTCCGTTCTTGTCCCAGGAGCGGGATCCTCTCCCCGCTGTCCTCCACGGTGGCGCATCGCTGGCCTGGCTAGTCGTTGAGCCCCAGTTTCTCCAGGAGGTCCGTACCCGCAATACACTCATGGCACAACACACTCGAGACATAGAATTCCTGTGTACACACCTGGTGTCCGAGACGGACCTCGAGGGAGATCCTTCCCAGCAACCCCATCCCGGCTCTGCTCGCTGTGTGCCTGCAGGCGGCTCACGTCAACCCCGAGCACGCTGCAGTGTGTGGCGCTCACGAGTGAAGCCACTGCCCCCGTGTCGAGTAGGATCCAGGTGCGCTGCCCGTTCACCTGTCCTACCAGTGATGTGGCCCCCGTGATCGCCGCCACCAGCTCCCATAGCCAGTCACCTGTCCTCACCGCGTCCTTGGGTGTTGTGGTCGGAATCTGTGCGGGGGTCACTCGCTCACCATTATTACTATCGTTGTTTTGTTTTGGGACCTCGTCGATTGCACCCTTAGGTGGTCCACTCTCTAGGGGGCGTTGGCGTTTAACCCTGGCGCCTGTCTAGTGCGGGCGATTTGAGGACAGTCTCTCACGAGGTTCCCGCGGCGGTCGCACAGGTAACACGTACGGGGAAGGGCGGTGGCCCCGTAGGAGCTTCCCCGCATGCTCCCTCTTTCCCCTCCCGTACGCCGCTGCCCAGACTCTGCCTCTAGTCGGGCCACCCTCCCGGCTAGCCCCCCTACCGTGGAGCGCATTTCCCCCATTTCCGACTGAATGGTCTCCACTGTGGACTGTAGTTTGGTGATATGGCCACCAACTTGGGTCACCTGGCCGACTATATCACCCATGCCGGTCTGTAGCCCTGCTACCCATCCCGGGGTTGTCTCGCGGGCTACCGGGGGCTCCCTTTCCCGACCCCTTACCGTCGTGGCGAGCTCCTGTTCCTCCTCTTCCTACTCTAACGACAGGCTTGCGATGGTGCGCTCTCTTCCCAGCCCCCGGAGCTGCGCGCGTTCGCTGGAAATTCCTTCACATTTGCGCGCGCGCTCGACAAGGGCGTTAAAGGGGAGACGTGTATAGCTCATGTCTGGCTGCCACCACGACGTGCGAGTCAAGTATCGCTGGATCTTCTCAGCGGCAAGCTCCTCAATCATCTCTGTCGTGTATCCCAGGTGTGCGATCTTTGTTAGCTCGCGCACATCCTCGGCATAATCACGCAGGTCCTCGCCGGGTTGGCGGTAGCGTGCCTCTAAGGCTGCTTTTGCCTACTCCTCATCACGCGTACCGAAACGCAGATCAAGTCGGCGCATCAGTTCCTCTAGCTGTGTCTGCGCGCTTGTGGGTAGGGCTTCCACAAAATTGGCTGCCCGCCCATCCAGGTTCATAATAAGTTGGCGTAACGCCTGCGCGTCCGTCCACCCATTAATCTCTTTAGCCCCTATGACGTTGCGGGCGAATGCCTTCCACCAAGGAGCCCCCCGGCTGGTAAATATATGCCATATTTTTGCGTGGGGTAACGCGGGGGTTCGTACCGCTTCTGACGCCAAACTGTGGGGGCTGCCGTCCCCCGCCATCACTGAATTGTCGGGGCCGTTGCCCCCTGACTCCCCCATTACATTTGTACTACTACCACCTGGCAGTTCTGTAGGGTTCGGGTTAGCGACCTCCAACTCCTCGCCCCCCGGGGCCCCTGACTTTGTTACCGACCGCGTTGGCATGGCTCAATTAGTGGGCTTGTACGCTTTACTCTTGCGGCGCGCTACGCGGGTTCAGTGGCGGCGTGCTGCGGTGAGCGCGCTCGCGAAGCAAGACTCTGTCCCGTACGTAAAAAAATGGGTACGGCGCACTGATGCGTGACTCACATACGTAAACAAATGGGTACGGTGCGCCGACGCGTGATTTCAGTACGTAAACAAATGGGTACGGTATGCTGACACATGACTCCCTCACACACACGCTCTACGCGCCTAGGCAATAACAAACCCAACACCGATACCTGCCCAGCCCCATACACCAATCACACGCGAGGGAGTTGGGTTCGGGGGTGAGAGGGCAGGGGTGTCTGCCGTGCGCGCGCCGCTTATTGGAGGGAGTCACTCCGCTCTGATTTAAAAGGGCCGTTTAAACAGCCGCGCGTGTACGCGCACACCAGGCGCTTAGCTCTCTGCTTCGCTAGAAACAACCGCGCATGCACGCGACCGCAAGACACTCCCGTAAATAGTCGCCCAGGTATGCGAACGCTAAGCACTCCCGTAAACAGTCGCACAGGTACGCAAGCGCTAAGCACTCCCGTAAACAATCGCCCAGGTACGTGAACGCTAAGCGCTCCCGTAAACAGCCGCACGGGCACGCGAATGCTAAGCACTCCCGTAAACAGTCGCCCAGGTATGCGAACGATAAGCACTCCCGTAAACAGTCGCCCAGGCACGCGAACGCTAAGCACTCCCGTAAACAGTCGCCCAGGTACGCGAACGCTAAGCACTCCGGTAAACAGTCGCCCAGGTACGCAAACGCTAAGCACTCCCGTAAACAGTCGCCCAGGTACGCAAACGCTAAGCACTCCGGTAAACAGCCGCACGGGCACGCGAACGCTAAGCACTCCCGTAAACAGTCGCCCAGGTACGCAAACGCTAAGCACTCCGGTAAACAGCCGCACGGGCACGCGAATGCTAAGCACTCCGCCTTCCTCTTCACACTCACAAAGACCACACGACACAGTTTATCCCCCTACTAGCTATTTTATTCACCGCGAGTAACCCGCTAAACTACTCGTGATTGTGTGGGTCAGCAGACTTTAGCTTATCCCTCGGGGATCCTGGGCTGAACTTATCCTGCCTGCCTCTCCGCTTTCTTCCCTCTGATCAATTAGCCCGCACTCACCTTAGTCCCAATCTGATGCTGCAGAAGCTGTGGAACGGTGATGTTCCCGCACCCCGTGCCCCCCTGTCCAATCAGAGGTCTGGATTTTCCCGCCCTCGGATCACCGCTCTGGTGACGTCACCGCAGTGGTTTATTGGACGTCCGCTTTCCGTTCTTCCCGCTATCCGCCCACTGACTCGTGTTTGTGTGGTTCCACTCGCGGTGGCTAAACAGCCCCTGCCATGACCATGCCATTACAATCCCAGGTCACAGCACCGCGGTGCTCTTCAGCCTCGGGGGTAGGTCGCCCAATTTCCCGGCTGCAGGAAACCATGAAGCTTGATCTCATTAGGGGCTTCTGGATAAAAACCTGTTGGCCAGGTGACCTTCCCTCCCGGCTCTACGTGGGGTGTGTGTGCATTCGTGTGATGGGCGCGCCACGTCGGTGCCGTCACTCCCCGGTGGCTGCGTCACGGCGGTGGGCACGGCCCCGATGGAGCGGCTCCGCTGCCGCGGCACCACAACCTCTGGGTCACTGAGCCGCTTCCAAACACCCCCCATGTCAAATACATAAGCAGGAACCTGTATCGTGAGCAGCAGCATTATTTGAATACTCTGCCAAAACAATTTGAATTGTGGAGTGGTGGCACAATTCCGCAATAGCTTTATCATATCTCTGGTGATAGGAAGAATTTCTACAAGACCGAGTTCTAGAGAACCCCTTTACGCGATGTTTTGGTCTACTCTTCCACACTGGGCGGATGTTTCAGTAGAGGAAGGAGTACCCACAATTTAACGCACCGCATCCACGGCCCCTCTCCTAAGTGGGCGTCCCCAGCCCGAATGCTCGCAGGAAGCCCTCCCAGCCTCCCTGCTCGACGAACCAGGCCCCGCACACGTTCACCAACAAGGCGGCCACCACGTCCGTCACGGCCGACTTCTCCGCGTCGCTCAGACGTACGCAGTCCACCAGCCTCTTCGCGAGGGAGGAGCGAGCAGAGCACCACCAGGACCACCACGCGGCCCCAGCTCGCAGAGCCATCGCGGATGACTTCCCAGGCCACGTCCATGAGCAGCCGGCGGTGCCCTCGGTGCTCCACCCACTCCGTGTGAGGAACAGGTCCCCCAGGCAGTTGACCACCTCCTGCACCAGCTGTGCTGGCTAAACCTTCTGCAGCTGCTGGACCTGCAGCTGCTCCTGCACCTGCAGCTACTCCGTCTGTGTCACCAGGTGAGCCATGTAGCCGACGATCAGATCCGCTGTCAAGACGGTCAGCAGCTGCAGCACCTCCTTTTCCTCCCCCTCATCTTCTTCCTCCTCCTGCCCGTGTCTCATTCCTCCTCCCCGTGTCCCACTCCCTCCCCCTGTCTCCCTCCACCTCCCTGTGTCTCCCTCCTACTGTAATGTTTTGCTTTTGCAAAACACGTACTAATTTGTCAGTTACTCCCGAGATATATGGTATTTTAATTGTTTTAACAATCTTATCGATTTCAGCATTGTTGCTTTGCCATCGTGATTTGGCATTCAATGCTCTGTTAATTTGAGCATTATTGTAGCCATTCTGTCGTAGTGCTTCTTTAACGTGTTTAATCTCTCTCACGAGACTTTCACCATCTGACACTGCTTTAGCCTGATATATCAGCGTCTTGATAAGAGAGGATGTCTGAGCTGGGTGATGATGTGATTCTGCATTCAAATAGCATCAGTGTGTGCGTTCGCTTTCTGTAAACGCTGTGTGCTATTTTACCATTTAGGCCATGTCCAAGCAAAATATCTAGGAACGGGAATGTGTTATTCACCTCCATTTCCATGGTGAACTGGATGGCCGGGTTTTGTGCATTGAGATGATTTAGAAAATCATTAAGTGTATCTTTACCATGTGGCCAGGCAACCAAAGTGTCATCCACATATCTAAACCAAAAACATGGTTTCAATGTGCTCGAGACAAGTGCTCTTGTTTCAGAGTTTTCCATGTGCATATTTGCTATAGCCGGAGATAAAGGAGAGCCCATTGCTGCTCCTTCCTTTTGTTTAAATAAATCACCTCCAAAAGAAGTAAGTGTTATTTAAACAATGATGAGCCAGTTTCAGAATATATTTTGGTAAACCTGTATTCTTTACTAGTGTATCAAGTAATTTAAGTGACTCGTTCACTGGAACCTTAGTGAATAGAGAAATCACATCAAAACTCACCAGAATATCATTAGGGTAAAGTTTAATATCTTTATTCACATTCACAAGATGTTCTGAATTTCTTATGTATGAAGATGTCCTCCCGATGTAGGGATGTAATTGTTTAGTTATATGTTTTGCTAATTTATATGTGGCAGAGCGAATTGTACTGACTATGGGTCGTAATGGGATGCCGATTTCATGAATCTTTGGTAGCCCATACAGTCTAGATGGTTTTGAGGCCCTTGGAATTATTCGGTATTGCTCATTCTTAGGGATTAATGAATTTGCAATTATTGCAGTAGTCTGACGTTCTAAAGTATTAATAGGATCTCGTTTAACTTTAATGTGGGTACTTTTCTCTAGTAAATCTTTAATTTTATTATCATAATTGGCTCGTGGCATCACCACAGTAGTGCGGCCTTCATCAGCTGCCAGGATTTTAAAATCTTTATTTAAATGAATCTCTCTTAAGGCTTTTGCTTCGTTCGAGCTAATATTTATTTTTGGTACTTTGCTATTTTCAATTATTTTTTCAACCTCGTGTCTAGTCATCTCTGCCTCATTATGTGGAAGGAGTCTAACTGCTGATTCTACCTCAGCAATTATCTCATCCACTGGAATTGTGCGTGGGGTAACGGCAAAGTTAAGGCCTTTAGAAAGGACAGAGATCATGTCACTGGTTAAAACAGTGTTAGTCAAGTTCATTACGGGTTTGTTTTTAAATTGTTCGTTTTTAGTGGGTATTTGTTTATTATGAAGTCTAGATAATTTATTCATTTGGCTAGTTTTGGTTAGATTAAACACATTATCAGCCGATTGTTGTGTTATGGTCTCGATTATATTCCAATAATGCATTGATCTACTTGCTTATATCTAAGTGCAACTGCCTTAGAGATTCTGAAATGGAAGATAATTCACTCCTGTTGTGCTGTATTCTCTCTATTAATAATCATTTGCTAGCTTTGTATAGTATTTGGTTAGCTTTAGCAGACTTTGTGATGTGTTATTTTAACTGCGTTTGGTATTAACTTCGAATCTCTGCACCTTTTGAGGAACGTCAGTGAAGATATCAATTCCATCCGCTTGATGCGGAGCTTCTCCAACTTTCTGGTTTTAAGAAAAGTATCCTCCCCATAGAGGTTAGTCAGTTTAACACGTAGGCTTTCGCGACCAATATTATTCATAATAAACGTGTTTGGGTTAGATCGCGTTATTAATAAATGTGTCGTAACCCTCCACCACCCGACACGGCCAATCAGTAAAAAAGTGTCATGTTGACAAAAGACAAAATAGTTCACTACTTTAGCCCACTGGTGTGTTGAAGAGTGAATCCACAACATTTACAATTTTTTAGTATGACGTTTCGCTGGTAATTACATCCAGCATCATCGGGCAATTCGCCAGAATGGTGAAGCCCTCACTCACTCGCGGTCTTAAATAGAGCAGCAGGGTGACATCATTTAACTCATTCAGGTGCAGTGATTTGAGGCGGAGTGGGGGGTATTTTAATTATATAATAGATTAGTAATCAGTCAAATGTTATGATCAGTAATAAGTTGTAGATTAGTAATTAGGTGTAATGTGTATTATTGTAATTATATACTACGTTAGTAATCAGTTAATTAGTATGTTTCCCCACAACGAGGGTATACAGCTGCTCTGACATGGGACGACCCTGTCGTACACCTCTTCTGAAGCTGACAGGGGCAGTGAGCGTACCGTTGACTTTGATTAGACACTGGACTTCAGTGTAGAGCAGGCGGTTCAGTCCCAGGAAGCTGGTCCCAAAACCAAACGCCCTCGGTGGTCCCATTAGGTACCCGTGGTCAAACGCCTTCTCTTGGTCGAGGGAGAGAAGCGCGAGTGGGAGCCCCCTTTCTCTCGAAGAGGGTGCTGAGGTCTCTGACGAGGAAGACGCCATCATGAATTGTTCTCACTGGGACCGTGTGGGCCTGGTCACTGCCCACCACCTGAGCCAATACAGTCTTCATCTTGGAGAATAGCGCTTTGGCCAGAATTCTTCTCTCCTTATAAACGTCTATGCCTGCCCAAGATGAAATCTGGAGAGACCTACCGCGCAGTCAGGGCCGCAGTCGCGACAGCAGCTCCCTGCGTCCCGGGAGCCGGTGCGGGTTGCCGGACCGCGTCACCGGCGCCGTTCGGAGCGCCGCGGGCGCTGTGTCGGGCGGAGTGGCGCAGCGCGTGCCCGTGGTGCCGTCGCCGGGCATTGCGCGCAAGCAGCATCACGTGTCGTGCAGTCAGGGCGGCATGGGTCGGTGGGTGGGTGTGTGGGTCGGTTTGGGTGGGTGGGTCGGTTTGGGTGGGTGGGTCGGTTTGGGTCAGTGGGTGGATGGGTGGGTCGGTGTGGGTGGGTGGGTTGGTTTGGGTCGGTGGGTGGGTTGGTCGGTCGGTGTGTGGGTCGGTGGGTGGGTGGGTCGGTCGATGGGTGGGTGGCCACTCACATTGATTGACAAACATAGAAGCTGCAACCAATATCGGTGACTCTCATGTGGCCGGCCTGAGAGAGCATCACGTTGTCCTGGACGCACACGGGGAGGCAAGGGGAGGTCACGCTCAGAGGCTGCCCTGTGAGCGGTCAGCCAGCAGTGGATCGACCCACGAACAACGACAATTACAAAGGTCCCCTCGTGTAGCCGCTAGCAGGCTGTAGGGCCAAGTGCTGTTAGAAGTAGCTAGTAGCAGCACTGCCTATGCAAGCTGACAATGTGGCACACACAGAGGGAGTGGGTGGCCAGTACCACGGCCGGCCGCCTTTGTCTCCCCCATTGGGCGATGTTTACTACACACCACCGCTACAACAGGAGCGAGCGCGAGTGCGTCGTGGGGAGCGTGCGCGCCCCCAGAGTGCCCTCCGCTATCACCGGCTTTGATGACCGCGTGGACGATGCCGCGGGACTTGGTCTGGGCCAGGAAGCGGACGATTCCACTGGTGTATGACCTCAACGCGGCGTCGTTGATGCGCCAGATCACCGCTCGCTTGCTCAAGTCGTAGAGGCAATCCCGGCGGCGGCAGCAGCAGCAACGACGACGATAGCGATGATGACGGTAATGAAGATGATGATGACGATGATGATAATGACGATAATGATGACAATGACGATGGTGATAATCACGATGACGATGGTGATGATGACGATAGTGATAATGACGATAATGATGACGATAATAACAATGGTGATGATGCGTACTTCAACAGCTGCAGCACGAGGCAGTTGTGTCCGCGGAAGTGGAACGAGTGCAGGACGCGGATGACGCCGTGCAGCTCAGCACTGCCCTCCCCTGCAGCTCCGTGATCACCTTCAGCTCCATCCTCTGCATCTCCATCTTGGTAGGGCTGCGTGCACACAGCAAGTCTGTGGGTCTCTGGGTCTCTGTGGGTCTCTGTGGGTTTCTACGTGTGTCTATGGATCTCTATGGGTGTTTGGGGGTCATAGTAGTTTTACGGAGGTTATTATTATTATTTTTTACTATTTTACTCATTATTTTGTAACCATGTATTTACTTCCATTATCTATTATTTTCTTCATTTATAATTATTACGACTGCGGCCGCTTTGTTAAGACCACCACCACCCACACCATTTCCAACCACACCAAAACACCACCACCCACCCACACCACCATCCCCATCACCCCCGCAACAACCCACTTGATGGGCAGTGCCAGCATCTTCACAGCCACCAGGAATCCCATCTTGTGGTCCACACACCGCAGCACTACTCCCTGCCCTTCCTCGCCAAATTATTCTCTCGCACCTCGAAGTGGTATTGGAGCTGCTCCTGGGGAATATAAAATGGAGCAGATGAGGCAGCAGCGCCGCCACAAGCCAGTCAGTCACAATCACGATGTGAATGTTTAACGCTTAGTGGTAGGAGCAGCAGTGGTAGTAGTGGTTAGTAGTAGCAGTAGTGTGTGTGTGTCTGTATGTGCGAGTCTCACAGGGATATAGTTGTGGGTCTCTGTGGGTGTCTCTGTGTCTGTGCGTCTCACTGGGATGTAGCTGTGGGTCTCTATTGGTGCCTCTTTGAGTCTCAATGGGTATCTGTAGATCTCTATGGGTGTCTGTGAGTCTCACAGGGATGTAGTTGTGGGTCGTTATGGGTGTATCTATGGGTGTCTCAATGGGTGTCTCAATGAGTGTGTCTATGAGTGTCTGTCTTTGTGAGCCTCACAGGGATATATTTGTGTTCTTGGTTGTCGTAGCCATCGTTGTTGATGCAACCGCGGGATTTGCCCTCGTCCATAGAGACAAAACAAACTTGACAGACGTCGGCCAGCTCCTCCTGTCGCTCGGTCAGGCGAGGCAGGAAGAGTGCCAGGATCACTGCACACCTGACAACAACTATGGGTTTTTTTTCTTTACCGACAGAACCAGAGTGTTTCTTACACACCAATAAGCCCAGTAAATTGGCACAGTAGGGGGCACAGGTGGTGCATCAGCCACTCGTCTCAGTCGGTCGACCCGTGGCACCTGTTGGGTCTGCCCCGTGACCTCCTGCCAGCGGGAGTTCGACACTTCACTTGGCTTAAAAGTGCACATAGCCTGGCACAAGCGTCGTTATGATGTCACCGCCACTTAGTGGCGAATGGCGGTTGTTGTGTGTGTGTGTATATTCAATCAGGCCAAGAATGTGTGCAACACAGAGTGAATCTCACTGCGGTACAGTGGACAGGCCATGCCGCGCCGCTGCAACTCGAAGATGCAGCGGCGGCACGTGGCAAGGTGGCCGCCGTCGCCGTGAACCAACGTGCAGCTACGCGGCTCACACTGGCACACCACGCACCCACCCACAACACCACCACTACCCACACCACAACCACCACCCACAACACCACCACCACCCACAACACCACGCACCCACCCACAAGACCACCACCATCAGCCACACCAACACCACCCACACCACCAACACCACCAACCACACTTCCAGCACCACCACCCATGCCACCACCACCTATACCAACACCCGCACCAAAACCACCCACACCACCAGCACCACCCACAACAACACCACCACCCACAACACCACCACCACCCACACCACCACCCACACCAACGCCACCCGCACCACCAACACCACCAACCACACTACCAGCAGCACTACCCAGGCCACAACCACCCATGCCACCACTACCTACATCACCACCACCCACACCACCACCACCAACCACACCACCACCACCACCCACACCACGCACCCACCCACAACACCACCACCCACACCATCACCACCACCCACACCACCACCGCTACCGGCTGGAGTGTAAGAAGGAGAGGCAGTGGTGGAGGTGGTGTTGACGCTGGCACCTGCTCGCCTGTTGTCGGCTGTCACTACGGAGAATATCTTCATGAGCAGCGCTAATACTGAGTGTCTGAGATCTCTGAGTGAGAATCCCTCCACACCAAACACCTCCCCCAGGGGGTCCCCCGCCACACCTCACCAGGTACTGCCTCTCTTCATCGTAAAGTCGCCTCCGCTTGATGTACTGTTCCACGTAGTGGAACACCTGCTCCACAGTGAATGTGTCGCCCTCGGCACCGACCGACTGCAGCAGTGGAAGCATCCGAGGCACCGGCTTCAGGAGTGTTCCTCCGAGCTTGTCAGAGACATGGACAATTCCATGCACTGTATGTGTTCTGTATTTGTACGTGGATAGTAACGACAGTGGATGTACATTCACTTCGAGTCTTTACTGGGTCGTTAAACAGCATGGGGTACACAATGACGTGAAACTTCACATCTACCCTACCTCCGTGCTCCATGCCGAAAAGCCACTGCAGTGGTAATAAAACTGCAACGTATTTTATTCATCAACCTGCATTTTCTTATTTTTCCCAAATTTTAACCCGGGTTGGGCTGTCGCCATCCTGCCCTGGAACCAATTATTCATTCGTGTCTCTAGCAGACCATTGCAAGCCTTGTGTTAGAGAATGGCTCACTGAAGCTGATATCACAGAGCTACTTCTGAGTACCCTTCAAGTGCCCTCTGGTCCACAGTAAAGAGCAGCACCCTCCCACCTGTCCTTTAAGTCGGAGTAACGTTGGTCATAACAATGTTCTTTTCGTTGAAATTTATCCAAATTAAGTGCAGAACCACATTGCAGCAATGTGATGGTTTATTTTGTGCTGTCAATGACGACAAGGCTGAGATCATTTACTCGCTAGACTTGAGAACCCGTTTTAATCACTTGCGGGTGCCTGTATTCAAACCCAAGTACTCCGTGGTGCCAGTTCCGTGCTATGACCTCTTGGCCACTGGGCCGCCTCTAAACACCCCCCATGTCAAATACATAAGCAGCAACCTGTACCGTGAGCAGCAGCATTCTTTGAATACTCTGCCAAAATAATTTTTATCGTGGAGTGCTGACACAATTCCTCTCCTCAGTGGG
Organism: Petromyzon marinus; assembly: GCF_048934315.1. Taxonomy (NCBI): domain Eukaryota; kingdom Metazoa; phylum Chordata; class Hyperoartia; order Petromyzontiformes; family Petromyzontidae; genus Petromyzon; species Petromyzon marinus. The sequence continues at coordinate 25,235,961 of NC_133689.1, forward strand.
CGTCCCCAGCCCAAATGCTCGCAGGAAGCGCCCCCAGCCTCCCTGCTCGACGAGCCAGTTCCCGCACGCGTTCACCAGCAGGGCGGCCACCGCGTCCGTCACGGCCGACGTCTCCTCCGCGTTGCTCAGACGTACGCATTCCACCAGCCTCTTCGCGAGGGAGGAGCGAGCAGACCACCACCAGGACCACCACGCGGCCCCAGCTCGCGGAGCCATCGCGGAGGACCTCCCAGGCCACGTCCACGAGCAGCCGGCGGGGCCCTCGGTGCTCCACCCGCTCCTCCGTGTAGCTCACCAAGTCCAGAACGGAGTCTCTGAACCGCGCGAGGGACAGGTCTCCCAGGCAGTTGACCACCTCCTGCACCAGCTGCGTTGGCTGAACCTCCTGCAGCTGCTGAACCTTCTGCACCTTCTGCAGCTGCTCCTGCACCTGCAGCCACTCCGTCTGTGTCGCTAGGTGAGCCATGAAGCCGGCGACCAGATTCGCTGGCAAGACGGTCAGCAGCTGCAGCGCCTCCTTCTCTTCCTCCCCCTCGTCTTCCTCCTCCACCTCATCATCTTCCTCCTCCCCCTCCTTAGACTCCTTCTCCTCTGTCTCCCTCTAACTCCCTGTGTGACCCTCCTCCCCCGGTCTCCTTCCTCGTCCCCGTGCGTCCCTCCTCCTTCCCCCGTCTCCCTCTTCCCTGTGTCTCCCTCTTTTTTCTTTTTGCTGATGAAGTTTTTTTTTTATTTCCACAAGGTGTAAACGCCGTATCCCTTATTTTGTAATTGTAATTCTGGGCCAAAGAGGTCCCACAAACGTAAACGTTTTGTATTTAAAATATAACACAACAACAATGAATGGCTTAGTGGGTAAAGTAAGACGCACGCCAAAACGGGTGAGTTAAATAAATCCAATCTCTCCTACCGGATTATAGGACGCAAACCAAACTTTGTTGTAACAAGAACATAAAAAAACTGATTCTCTTAATCAGGTGAATACGGTAAAGGGGCTGAGTCTGTGGTTGCCGGTGTGGTGAGTCTGTGGGTCTCTGTGTGGTGACGATGTCTATGGGTCTCTGTGGTGATGGCAATGTCGGGTGGTGGCGGGTTTAACCACACAACATTGATATATTCACGCGATCTAACCCAAACAAAACCTGTACTACGGAGTCAACAACAACGACGTGAGGGCTCTCCGACGCGCGTCTCGGTTGGGGTGAGGGTGCTTTCTGTTGTATATGTAGGTTATGAAAATTTGATGTAAAGAATAAAAATTAAATGAAATTTGCATAATAATCCGACATTATGCTAATTGATGTAAGTGCATAGACTATGCTAATTCGAGAGATAATCGTATTAATTTATGCTAGTGTATGTGTGATTATGCTACTGCGAGCCGTTATGATAATTAGGCCCCGCCTCGTTGACGAGGGTCGTTTATCAATCTGGATAATGCAATTAATCGTATGCAGTTATGCAGGTACTGTGAGCATGTCACATTAAACTCGGCTGTGTTGTTTAACTTCGTATTATCGATGGGTATAATACAATTATTCTCGCTTTAACATTTACTGAGTATGTGTTAGTGTGTTCAGCCAGGTCTCCAAGTTCAGATCTCAGCACAGAATACAGTTCTTATGCATAAATTTCAGGAAAGAACACACAACACTTCCGTGTTAATCAATTTTAATGACGATAGTGATAATGACGATAATGATGACGATGGTGATAATGATGACGATGGTGATAATGATGACGATAATAACAATGGTGATGATGCGTACTTCAACAGCTCCAGCACGAGACAGTTGTGTCCGCGGAAGTGGAACGAGTGCAGGACGCGGATGACGCCGTGCAGCTCAGCACTGCCCTCCCCCTGCAGCTCCGTGATCACCTTCAGCTCCATCCTCTGCATCTCCATCTTGGTAGGGCTGCGTGCACACAGCAATTCTTTGGGTCAGTTTAACACGTAGGCTTTCGCGACCAATATCATTCATAATAAAGGTTTTTGGGTTAGATCGCGTTTATTTATAAATGTGTCGCAACCCTCCACCACCCGACACGGCCAATCAGCAAAAAAGTGTCACGTTGACAAAAGACAAACAATTCACTACTTCAGCCCACCGGTGTGTTGAAGAGTCAATCCACATTTACAGTTTGAGTACGACGTTTCGCTGGTAAATACATCCAGCATCATCAATTGCTTGATGATGGTAAATACATCCAGCATCATCAATTGCTTGATGATGCTGGATGTATTTACCAGCGAAACGTCGTACTCAAACTGTAAATGTGGATTGACTCTTCAACACACCGGTGGGCTGAAGTAGTGAATTGTTTGTCTTTTGTCAACGTGACACTTTTTTGCTGATTGGCCGTGTCGGGTGGTGGAGGGTTGCGACACATTTATAAATAAACGCGATCTAACCCAAACACCTTTATTATGAATTATTTGGGTCTCTGTGGGTCTCTATGAGTGTCTAAGGGTGTCTATGGATCTCTATGGTTGTCTCTAGTTTATAGTAGTCTTAAGAGGGTTATTATTTTAGTGAGATAGTTTCAGTTTATATTTAGAGAGTTTTACGGAGGTTATTATCATTGCTGTTTACTATTATACTCATTATTTTGTAACCATGTTGTATTTACTACCATTTATGATCTATTATTATTTTATTCATGTATAATTATTACGACTGCTCCCACTGTGTTAAGACCACCACCACCCACACCATTTCCAACCACGCCACATCACCACTACCCACCCACCCCCCCACCAACCCCATCACCCCTGCCCCAACCCACTTTCCGTGCAGTACCAGCATCTTGACAGCCACCAGGAATCCCATCTTGTGGTCCACGCACTGCAGCACCACACCCTGCCCTCTCTAGCCAATCTTCTCTTGCACCTCGAAGCCCTATTGGTGCTGATCCTGGGGTATCTAAAAAGCAGCCGAAGCAGCAGCAGCGCCGCCACAGCCAGTCAGAGTCACAATCACGATGGGAATATTTAACGCTTAGTGGTAGGAGCAGCAGTGGTCGTAGTGGTTAGTAGTTAGTAGTAGCAGTAGTGCCTGTGTGTCTGTGTGCCTTTGTGTGTGTGCCTGTGTTTGTGTGTCTGTCTGTGCGAGTCTCACAGGGATATAGTTGTGGGTCTCTGTGGGTATCTCTGTGTCTGTGCATCTCACTGATATATAGCTGTGGGTCTCGATTGGTGCCTCTGTGAGTCTCTATGAGTGTCTCTGTGGATCTCTATGGGTGTCTGAATGGGCTCTGTGGGTGTCTCTGTGAGCCTCACAGGGATGTAGTTGTGGGTCGTTATGGGTGTTATCTATGGGTCTCTATAGGTGTCTCAATGGGTGTATCTATGGATGTCTGGGTCTCTGTGAGCCTCACAGGGATGTATTTGTTTTCTTGGTCGTCGTAGCCATCGTTGTAGATGCCACCGCGGGATTTGCCCTCGTCCATAGAGAAAAACCAAACTTGACAGACGTCGGCCAGCTCCTCCTCCTGGCGCTCGGTCAGGCGAGGCTCGAAGAGAGCCAGGATCGCTGCAGACGTGACAACAACAACTTAAATCATTAACTATGTTTTTTTTCTTTACCGAAACAACCAAAGAGTGTTTTTACACACACCAAAAAGCCCAGCAAGTTGGCGGTTGTTGTGTGTCTGTGTGTGTGTCTGTGTGTGTGTTCTGTAGCGGTTAGCGCGCTGCGCTATGAACCTGGCGACCCGGGTTTGATTCCCGCTCACGGCCAACACCAGTGACGATTTTCTGAACCGGTCCCGGGCTTCCCCTAGGTCGACTCAGCCTCAAATGAGTACCTGGTGCGGTGTGTAAACATTGCCACTGGGGAGACAAAGGCGGTCGGGCGTGGTGCTGGCCACCCACCCCCTCGTGTACCGTTCCGGCCTTCATAGGTGCTCGCTAACAGCACTTGCCCCTACAGTCTGTTAAGGCTATATGGGGGATCTTTATCTTTGTGTTCTGTCAGACCAGGAATGTGTGCACCACAGAGTGAATCTCCCTGCGGCACAGGGGACAGGCCATGCCGCGCCGCTGCAACTCGAAGACGCAGTGGCGGCATGTGGCAAGGTTTTCGCTGTCGCCGTGAACCAACGTGCAGCTACGTGGCTCACACCGGCACACCACGCACCCACCCACAACACCACCACCACCCACAACACCACCCACAACACCACCAGCACCACCACCCATGCCACCACTACCTACACCACCACCAACCACACCACCCACACCATCACCATCCACCACCGCTACCGGCTGGAGTGTAAGAAGGAGAGGCAGTGGTGGAGGTGGTGTTGACGCTAGCACCGGCTCGCCTGTTGTCGGCCGTCACTACGGAGAATAACTTAATGAGCAGCGCTGCCACCGAGTGTCTGAGATCTCTGAGTGAGAATCCCTCCAGACAAAACACCTCCTCCAGGGGGTCCCTGCCACACCTCACCAGGTACTGCCTCTCTTCATCGTAAAGTCGCCTCCGCTTGATGTACTGTTCCACGTAGTGGAACACCTGTACCACCGTGAATGTGTCGCCCTAGGCACCGACCGAATGCAGCAGAGGAATCATCCGAGGCACCGGCTTCAGGAGAATGTTCCTGCGAGCTTGTCAGAGACATGGACAATTCCATGCACTGTATGTGTTCTGTTTTTGTACGTGGATAGTAACGAGAGTGGATGTGCATTCACTCCGAGTCTTTACTGTGTCGTTAAACAGCATGGGTTACACAATGACGTGAAACTTTACATCTACCCTACCTCTGTGCTCCATGCCGAAAAGCCACTGCAGTGGTAATAAAACTGCAACGCCTTTTATTCATCAACCTGCATTTTCTTATTTTTCCCAAATTTTAACCTGGGTTGGGCTGTCGCCATCCTGCCCTGGAACCAATTATTAATTCGTGTCTCTAGCAGACCATTGCAGGCCTTGTGTTAGAGAATGGCTCACTGAAGCTGATATCACAGAGCTACTTCTAATTACCCTTCAAACGCCCTCTGGTCCACAGTAAAGAGCAGCACCCTCCCACCTGTCCTTTAAGTAGGAGTAACGTTGGTCATAACAACGTTCTTTTCGATGAAATTTATCCAAATTAAGTGCAGAACCACATTGCAGCCATGTAATGGTTTATTTTGTGCTGTCAATGACGACTGGGCTGAGATCATTAGCTCGCTAGAATTGAGAACCTGCTTTGATCACAGGCGGTGTGGATTCAAACCCAAGTACTCCGTGGTGCCTGGTCAGTGCTATGACCTCTGGGTCACTTAGCCGCCTCCAAACACCCCCCATGTCAAATACATAAGCAGCAACCTGTATCGTGGGCAGCAGCATTCTTTGAATACTCTGTCAAAAAATGTTTATTGTGGAGTGGTGGCACAATTCCGCAATTGCTTTCTCATACCTCTGGTGACAGGAAGAATTTCTACAAGACGGAGTTCTAGAGAACCCCTTTACTCGATGTTTTGGTCTACTCTTCCACACTGGGCAGATGAAGAGGAAGTAGTACCTACACTTTAACACACCGCATCCGCAGCCCCTCTCCTAAGTGGGCGTCCCCAGCCCGAATGCTCGCAGGAAGCCCTCCTAGCCTCCCTGCTCGACGAGCCAGGCCCCGCACGCGTTCACCAGCAGGGCGTCCACCGCGTCCATCACGGCCGCCGTCTTCTCCACGTCGCGCAGACGTATGCAGTCGACCAGCCTCTTTGCGAGGGAGGAGCGAGCAGAGCACCACCAGGACCACCACGCGGCTCCGGCTCGCAGAGCCGTCGTGGAGGACTTCCCAGGCCACGTCCACGAGCAGCCGGCGGGGCCCTCGGTGCTCCACCCGCTCCTCCGCGTGGCTCACCAGAACGGAGTTTCTGAACCACGCGAGGAACAGGTCTCCCAGGCAGTTGACCACCTCCTGCGCCAGCTGTGCTGGCTGAACCTTCTGCAGCTGCTGGAGCTGCAGCTGCTCCTGCACCTGCAGCTACTCCTGCACCTACATCTACTCCGTCTGTGTCGCCATGTGAGCCATGTAGCCGGCGATCAGATTCGCTATCAAGACGCTCAACAGCTGCAGCGCCTCCTTCTTTTCCTCACCTTCCTCCTCCCCCTCGTTTTCCTCCTCCCCCTCCTCCTCATCCTCCCCCTCCTCCTCCACTTTCAAAACAAAGAGTGAGGACATAATATCAATAACCCGGGAATTTTATAGTGACCTCTTCTTTCCTGATAAAACGTCTATGCCTGCCCAGAATTTCCTAAAGAGCTCGGTGAAAGTACTGTCCTCCAGCAGGGCGTTGTTGAAGTGCCAGTAGGCCTCACCACTTGGTGTTCCACGCAGCCTGAGGTCCAGCAGGATCAGGCTGTGGTCTGTTAGTGATGCAGCCCCTGATGTCAGCAGTCAGAATGCTCGAGACAAGACTTCTGGAGATGTAGAAACGGTCGATCCTGGACTGTGTAGCTGGTTCATTGCCCCGTGTCCGCGTGAAGGTGAAGCTTCGCCGCCTAGGGTGGTGCAGCCGCCACACGTCCACCAGATCGGAGGCGTCCAGAAGGGCTTGGAGCTCTCCCCGGAGATTGGCGTTGCAGTGCCCCTTCCCTGTGTGGTCGAGAGCATCCAGCGTGCAGTTGTAGTCACCTCCCGTGACCACAAACTCGTCCCCTGGAATGCCACCGAGGTGGTTCCGCAGAAGTTGCAGGAACCCGGGTCTCTCACTGTCAGTGGTGGGAGCGTACACGTTGACGAGGTGGATGGCGGTGACGCCGACCTGCACCGTGAGGTCCAGGATCCTCCCCTTGATCACCTCCACCTGGCTGACGGTGTCGGGGGAAAAGTTTGGTGACAGCACGGTTGCTACTCCTGAGGAGGTGTTGCTGAAGTGGCTGATGAAGGGCTTCGCTCTCCACTCCGTCCTCCAGGCAACGTCATTGTCCATGGCGAGATGGGTCTCCTGCACGAACAGCACGGAGACGTTATGCTGCTTTGCAAGGTATCCTACGTAGTATATTCTCAGCGCCCCTCTGCACCCATTCATGTTCAGGGAGGCGTTGCGCAACGTCATTGTGAGTGAGTCGCCCGCCTGTTCCAATGAGTCACCTTGCTGAGGAGGCTCCTTACCCTGGACGTCTCCAGGTCTCTCGATTGTTTTCCTTCCTGCTGGAGCTCTGTGAGGATGCGTCAGAGGGAGACCTCTATGGCGTCTGGCTCGCCATCTTGTCAAGGCCTCCATCACCTTGTTTGGTTTCCTGGGGGTCTCTTTGAAGAATCTCCACAGGTCTTCCTGGCAGAAGATGGGTGCCCGCGAAGATGACCTCTTTGAGACCTGGTTGGTTTCGCTACCCACACGGAGGTCATCATCCGAGTCCCCCTTCTTGCTTCCATGCCCTGCATGTGGGGGCCAAGAGTCGGGGGCCCATGGTTGGCTCCATGTGGCCTCCCCCAGGGGCCGTGGCAGGTGGAATGCTACCGCACGCCTCTTCCACATTAGCAGGGCACTCTGCGAGGCTTGCAGGGTGTCCTTATTCTGTCTTTTTAATTCTGGGCCAAAGAGGTCCCATAAACGTAAACGTGTTGTATTTAAAATATAACACAAACAACAGCAATGAATGGCTTAGTGGGTAAAGTAAGACGCACCCCAAAACCGGTGAGTTAAATAAATCTGATCTTTCCTATTACCGGATTATAGGACGCAAACCAAACTTTGTTGTAACAAGAACATAGAAAAAACTGAGTCTCTTAATCAGGTGAATACGGTAAAGGGGCTGAGTCTGTGGGTGTCAGTGTGGTGAGTCTGTGGGTCTCTGTGTGGTGAGTCTGTGGGTCTCTGTGTGGTGATGGCCATGTCGGGTGGTGGCGGGTTTAACGACACAAAATTAATATATTCACGCGATCTAACCCAAACAAAGCCTGTACTACGGATTCAACAACAATGACATGAGGGTTCTCCGACGCGCGTCTCGGTTGGGGTGAGGGTGCGGTCGCGCCGTCTCCTCCGTACGGATTGTTTCTTCCTTTCCCAACTGCGATGTTCTCGCTCTCTCCTCTCTTTTTGTCTCCAGCGTCGCCAACCGTCGGAGCTCGGCATCCGCGGCCCCTCTCCTAGGTGGGCGTCCCCAGCCCGAATTCTCGCAGGAAGCCCTCCCAGCCTCCCTGCTCGACGAACCAGGCCCAGCACGCGTTCACCAGCAGGGCGGCCACCACGTCCGTCACTGCCGCCGTCTTCTCCGCGTCACTCAGACGTACGCAGTCCACCAGCCTCTTCGCGAGGGAGGAGCGAGCAGAGCACCACCAGGACCACCACGCGGCCCCAGCTCGCGAAGACGTCACGGAGGACCTCCCAGGCCACGTCCACGAGCAGCCGGCGGGGCCCTCGGTGCTCCACGCGCTCCTCCGCGTGGCTCACCAGAACAGAGTCTCTGAACCGCGCGAGGAACAGGTCCCCAGGCAGTTGACCACCTCCTGCACCAGCTGTGCTGGCTGAACCTTCTGCAGCTGCTGGACCTGCAGCTGCTCCTGCACCTGCAGCTACTCTGTCTGTTTCGCTAGGTGAGCCATGAAGCCCGCGATCAGATTCGCTGTCAAGACAGTCAACAGCTGCAGCGCCTCCTTTTTCTTCCTCCCCCTCACCTTCTTCTTCCTCCTCCTCCACTCATAAAACAAAGAGTGAGGACATAATATCAATAACCTGGGAATTTTATAGTGACCTCTTCTCTCCTGATAAAACGTCTATGCCTGCCCAGAATTTCCTAAAGAGGTCGGTGAACGTACTGTCCTCCAGCAGGGCGTTGTTGAAGTGCCAGTAGGCCGCAGCACTTGGTGTTCCACGCAGCCTAAGGTCCAGCAGGATCAGGCTGTGGTCTGTTAGTGGTGCAGCCCTGATGTCAGCAGGCAGAATGCTCGAGACAAGACTTCTGGAGATATAGAAGCGGTCGATCCTGGACTGGGTAGCTGGTTCATTGCCCCTTGTCCTCGTGTAGGTGAAGCTTCGCCGCCTCGGGTGGTGAAGCTGCCACACGTCCACCAGATCGGAGGGGTCCAGAAGGGCTTGGAGCTCTCCCCAGAGCTTGGCGTTGCAGTGACCCTTCCCTGTACGGTCGAGAGCATCCAGCGTGCAGTTGTAGTCACCTCCCATGACCACAAACTCGTCCTCTGGAATGCCACCGAGGTGGTTCCGCAGAAGTTGCAGGAACCCGGGTCTCTCACTGTCAGTGGTGGGAGCGTACACGTTGACGAGGTGGATGGCGGTGTTGCCGACCTGCGCCCGGACGTCCAGGACCCTCCCCTTGATCACCTCCACCTGGCTGACGGTGTCAGGAGTGAAGTTTGGTGACAGCACGGTTGCTACTCCTGAGGAGGTGTTGCTGAAGTGGCTGAAAAAAGGCTCCCATTTTCCACTCCGTCCTCCAGGCAACCTCATCGTCCATGTCGAGATGGGTCTCCTGCACGAACAGCACAGAGACATTATGCTGCTTTGCAAGGGACGCTGCGTAGTATCTTCTCAGCGCCTCTCGGCACCCATTCATGTTCAGGGAGGCGATGCGCAGTGTCATTGTGAGCGAGTGGCCCGCCTGTTCCAATCAGTCACCTTGCTGAGACGGCTCCTTACCCTGGACCTCTCCAGGTCTCTCGATTGTTGTCCTTCCTGCTGGAGCTCCCCTAGGATGCGTCTGAGGGAGACTTCTATGGCGTCTGGCTCGCCATCCTGACAAGGCCTCCATCACTTTGTTTGGTTTCCTGTGGGTCTCTTCGAAGAATCTCCACAGGTCTTCCTGGCAGAAGATGGTGCCCGCGAAGATGACCTCTTTGAGACCTGGCTGGTTTCGCTACCCACACGGAGGTCATAATCCGAGTCCCCCTTCTTGCTTCCATGCCCTGCATGTGGGGGCCAAGAGTCGGGTGCCCATGGTTGGCTCCATGTGGCCTCTGTTGTATATGTGGGTGTGTGAAAATTGATGAAAAATAATTAAAATTAAATGAAATTCGAAATTTGCATAATTAATCCGAAATTATGCTAATTTGTGTACTTATGCGTGTAACTATGCTAATTAGAGAGGTAATCGTATTAATTTATACGAGTGGGTGTGGCTGTGTTAATGATAGCTTTATGATAATCAGGCCCCGCCTCGTTGACGAGGTTGGGTTATCAATCAGGATAACGCAATCAATCGTGTGCCGTTACGCTAGTGTCAATTCGGCCTCGTTGTCTAACTTCGTATTATTGATCAGCATAATACAATGATTCTCGCTTTAACACTCCCCGAGTGTTCATATTTTAGGTCCCATGTTCACATCGTTCGTTTTAGTTTAATGAGTGTGGATTGGTGTGTTTATAGTTTAGGTTCCCGAGTTCATATCTCGTCGCAGGATACAGATCTTATGCAAAAACTTCAGGAAAGAATCACACGACCACTTCTGTATTAATCAATTTATTTTCTAATTAAACCTTAACTATAATATGTATGTGACTCTCAATCTCGGAACTTCAAAACGGTATCCACAAGGTATCAAGACAGTATCATCAACGACTGTACGATTTCACTTTGATAACACATGGACCCCGCATAAAGCGATTGCTGTTAGTGAGAGAGAGAGTCAGAATATGCAAATGCTATGTTACACAAAAGCTTATACATTATAATATGAACGATCATTATGCTTGAAATAGTCAGCACATTATCACAGGCGACTGATTAACATGCAACGGTATTCATATAAAAAAGACAATCAAACAGTTATTATTTCCAAAGGCATGAATGTAACAACAGATCCACCGGACAGACTATAAGATTATCGAAATGGCTTAGTGTGAGGGTATGCGGCGGAATGTGTTATCTCACGGGAGATTAATTAATTAATTCGTGAATAAGAATGTATGATCAGAAAATCGGTTTAGCACGATTCCTCCCCGGGAGCGTAGCTCCGTGGCGAAGGTGCCAAGGGTTAATTCGTATTGATGGATCGGTTGGTAAGTTATGCGATTAGAAGTACAGTCCAAAACAAAATATTAAAGAGGGAAATTATGAATATACTTATAAATGACGGACTGTTATCACACGATCGATGCTTCCACAGCCAGATGGTTCACGGACTTGAGTGTTCGCTTCTGGTTAAGGACCTGTGTATGTTTGAGTGATATGAATTGTTTTGAATAGTCAGTGTTTGGAATTAATTATTTGCGTTGCCATATGCTGAAGTTGGCATCGCTTGTAGGAGAAGTAGCCTCGCTCCCTTTAGAGCGGTGAGGTGTGTGGGAGTGCATCATACGAATCGCCGCCCTCCTCCACGCAGCAGCCAGCCTCTGTCCACGGGGGAGAGTTGCTTGATCGCTCTCAGTTCTGCTCAGTGGACACCTCTCTCCACTGCTGGATGAGCTGCGCGATCACGCTCGTGCTGGTTCGCTGACAGCAGTTTCTCTCCGCTGTTGGATGAGCTGCATCGGCACGCTCCCTCTCTCTGGGTGGAGAACTCGAACGTGCTCGTTGCTGGTTTGCTGAAAGCAGGTTTTTCTCCACTGCTGGATGACTCAAGTCGCACGTGCTCTTGCTCTGGTTTGCAGAAGCTCTTGCTTGGTGCGTCGGTCGCTCTGCAGCTGGACTCAATGTAGAATAATCTTTCAGCAATACTCTGTCTTTCAGCTCTTGGAAATCACACTAGGTGACGCCTCACTACCTTGCGAGTCTTGCCAACGTCAGTGGGTAGCGACGGGGCCACTTTGGCTTCTGCTCGCCTCCTCCTGCTCTGCAGCTCGCCGGCTGGCGACCTGTTGCTCTCGTTCCCGATTGGAACTGCTCCTGAGCCGGCCCACTGGTCGAACTCCCCGCGTTCCGACCTCCTCCGATTCGAACTCCCCGAGTTCCGATCCCCCTGGTAGAACTCCCCGAGTTCCGACCCCTCCGAGTCGAACTGTCTCCCGAGAGTCGACCCCCCCCGGTCGAACTCTGGTGAGCCGACCCCCCCCGGGTCGAACTCTTCCGAGTTGCTCCTCCGAGGCGAACTGTCTCCCGAGAGTCGACCCCCCGGTCGAACTCTGGTGAGCCGACCACCCCCCCCCCCCCCCAGTCGAACTGAGGTTTCAATGCTCAGGATCCTCTTTTTATGCCCAAAAATCCTGCCCACAAGGCGAGGTTTCTTTCGATTTTTGCTGTGTCAGGGTTTGTCCGTATGTATCTGCGTCCGTGTGTGTGTCCGTACATGTGTCAGTGTGTGTCCTTGTGTGGATCACCCACGGTATATTCCGTTGTCATACTCCTACCATAAAACCCACAATTAAAACAATCAAATGTTATAAATTGTCTCGAAGGCGCCTCTCTGTCTGGGTGCACAACCTGAGGGAGGGGCGATATTCCCTCCGACTTTCACCGACGCACAAAGAAATGGTTAAAAAGTTTTAAGTTAACATTTCATTTCATCAGAGTTCCATAGTTATGATTCTGTATTAATCCAAGGTCTGAGTCAGCTTCTCGTTGTGGTGTTTGACTCGTGTTTCCCCAAGCGTATACACACTCCTACCCCGCGCTGCAGGGATACAAAGACGGTCGGGATTTGTCTTTCTCTCCGACCCTGGGTTTAACATCACCCTTTGCTTACGTTGCAGTTTTGCTGTGCGCTTGCATTTCTTTTCCTCTCTACTCTTACTTTAACCCTGCATATTATTTGCGTATGGGTGGAGGCTAGAGCATTTATGTTGACTTAGGAAAACCTGATTGTTATAGGCTTCGGGTCAAGTCGTATAGACATTATTAAAATATGGAAATACATTTCATATTAAATTAATAGACGGGTGATGGTTACATTGACGTAGCTTGTGGCAGGGTTCAATTGAAGTGGGTGTGAAGATCAATAACTTTAGCCTACCCTGTCGTTAAATTCCGACTTTAAGTTACTTTAATAGTAATGCAGAACCAATTAGCTTTTTTTGACTTAACTAGATCTAGGCTAACGCAACCTCCCAGTGACCCTGGCTTTGTGTTTACGTCAGCCCTTTGCAATCCACTGCGCTCTGCTCTCTATCTGCTCCCTCTGACCCTGGGAGGGCTCTGAACGTCAAAATCGTGTTAGTGGGTCAAGGTAAATATGACCCCCACATGCCATGCTGAGGCCTGGTTTGGTGTTTTTATTCATTATTAAAATTAAAAGAAACAATAGAAATATGTATCTATATGTATTGAAAAATTACTTGTTAATATTAAGATGGAAAAGGTGCCTAGATACAACATTCCGCCCTTTTAAAAATGATCGGTGGTCAATTGGCCACGGGTCATTTTTAAAACAAAGAATCTATGTACTTTTCCATCATGAATCATCAATATTACTCAAGTATTTTTTCCTTACAACGCGCGCACGTCACAACTTATGATTACATTTGAAATAAGAAAAGAAATACTAAAAGGAAGGTAAAACAAGGGGAAATTGTTTAACTGGCTACATGTTATAGGAGATGTCGTTATTCCATGTACCCACGTTCAATACTGTCCGCAATCGAAATACATTTTCGGGTTTGACCAGTGGGAAATTTAACAAAAATCCCACCTGTCCGGTCTGGGAGTCCCCATGTATGGGTGTGGCTGTACCCATTTTAAAGTCAATTTGTACCTGTGTTGTACTGATTGTTTCCAGGGATGCTAATGGTATCACATTTTTTTTTAGTGTTGGAGTTACCAGATATGAAGGAAATTGTCCTTGGAGAAGATCACTGATGCTGCCGCTGGTGCAATGCAACAAGTCTTTGGATCAACTATTGAATTTGCTGTCGAGTATTCTCTTCTTCGTACAGATCTCGGATTGCGAAACCCAATTCTTGGATTGTTAAGTTAACCATGGCGGAGTGCAGGTTAACGAGAACCACGGTGTCTCTCTGACTTTCTCATGTTACCTCTCTGCCACCTTGTACCAAGTCATTGATAACCTGACTGACTCTTTTAGTCACGAGTGTATCATATCTCTCATGGCCAGGTATCTTAGAGTTACCGATGACCCTTCCATGCAACATCATCACATCATCGTCCCGGCTCATCGTCGTGATGGCTTTGGCCTAATGAACATGGCTCACTGGTTCGTATCGGTAATTTATTTTATCACTCCCTTTCCATGTGAGATTGTGTGGCGTGAAGTTATGCTGTGCGTAACCAGGATCAACATACACCACGAGTTTCCGTACTCGACTGTTGGGGTCATTTGTATTCTCCGCAGCCCTGTGCACATCTGCTGCCTCTGGGAGTCGATTTGACTCTGGGCCACGATTCCCTTCTGCGCTACGATTCGATTCCGTGCCACGATTCGATTCTGGGTCACGATTCGATTCCGTGCTTTTGAGTATGCTGTGTTTCAACACAATTCCCGATCCGTCACGGATATTCTTCTCCTCCACTTCAACACTCTGATCTCCATCCCTCCTTAGTGTGCCCGAGCACAATTTAACATCCAAAGGCTGATGTCTGCATTCATCTGCCTCTTCCACAGTACACTCACGCACTTCCGCGACACAAGGGATGGCATTTATATTTACCAGACAATCAGGTTTTCCTTCCCCTCCCTGCGGTTGGTTATCATCTCCTGTAGGATCACACTTTAATGCAGTTATGTTTCCCTGCTCGATAGGTGTGTCAATTACGGGAGCAACACTTGCGCTCTCCACCACATTATCAGAACTGGTGCCCGACGCATTTATTGTTTCCCAATCATTGGGACCCTCCTGGTTTACCTTGTCAACCGCAGCCTGCTTAATTTTTTTAACGAGTCCATAATTTCCCTGCAGCTCCACGGACACCACTCTCACTGAAAGCTCCCTCTCAACCAATGTGATTGATTCATCACGTGCCCGTGTCATTTTTTGTGTCTCAGCCAAGCTCACGCCTGTCTCCCTATTCCTCATGCCTCTGCTCTCTCCTGGTAAAACTGGTGGGGGAATCGATCGGAAGTGGGCCGATTGTGTTTGATCCCTCGTGTGTCGTGGCATTGGGACCCGGCATGATTCTGCTCTTGGTCTACACACACCGCGATTCTCGCAAATATGCGTCCCTGCACACTGCGATCGCTCCCAGCCTGCGGGCCATTGCCTCGCTGGTGGTGCTGTGTTTCTGCTCACGTGATTTTTATTTCCCTCTGAAACGCTGGTTACATCATCCCTCTCTCTGGGTGTCGTAGAACTATTGTCTTTAGCTCTGTACAGCCAAGCTCTGTGCGCCTTATCCTCTATATGGTGTAAGGAGGCTGTTTCTGGATTCAATACCATTCCCACAATTTCTGTAATCTCTGGACTCAAAGACCCGAAAAACATAACTTTGAACCTTTTGTCACCTTCGTGATACTGATCCACATCACCCGCGTAGTACGCTCTTTTAAACCGTAGGAGGTAATCTCGCGGATCCTCGTCTGCGCACTGGGTCATAGATTTTGCAGCATTAAATCCCTCAGACCATGTTAAATATTCTCCAAACTTCCGGCTCACTGCCAGGCTCAGCTTTTTGAAATCGTTCCGAACCTTGTATGAAAGCGACTTTACCCATGGTATAGACTGCTCGTGCAAGCTTCGTCTCAGTAAACTGGCTTTCTCATTCGTTTTCCTCAAACCCCTGATCACTGCTTCTGCTTCTACCGTTGCGATGTGAGTGTGTATGTCTCTGTTCCTATCGTGTGGATCAAAGTAGGGAATTCTGACGAGAGCCTTGTCCATCAATTTCAGAGTTTTACTACTGAATGAGTATTCGGACAGTTGATCATCGTCAGAGGCGTCTGTTCCTGAGGAGTGCTCACTCGAGCTGTCACCATCACGGTGGCGCTGCTTAACATAACTTTTGTAGTGCCTTTTGCACCTGTAACGTGAGTCAACTTTGCTCGGTGACTCCTGCTTATCCCATGGCTCATGCTTGTGTGATGTGCGTCTTTCTGGAAAGTAATCTCTGCCATAGGTTCCACGTCGGTCGTGCTTGCGTGGAATGTGTCTACCAAATGAGCTGTCTCTGTCATGTCGCTCGTCTTGCCCCAGCTCCGCCCTTTTTTGCTCGATCAGTACAGAATATCCTGCTGACTTAGTGTTAATATTTTTTTCCTCTCTACCCTCGAAGTTGTCAGTCCTATGTTTTCCTATTTTCATCCGTATCTCTCCCTCCCCTCTCTCGAGTCGCGAGGGGGAATCTCTGTCAAAACCACTTTGATTGGTAGCCACACCTCCTGTGTGACCTGTCTCTGGTTTACGTCCGCGTGGCTCGGAGTGTGGTAAACTGTTACTCCCGTATGTGTTATGTGTATCAACATCTGGGGGTTTCGCTGGTGCATTCAGCGCCGACTCTTTTTCTCTCACGAGGGCGTGCAGACGCTCAACCTCCTCTATTAGGGACAGTTTCTCCTTCCTTTCCCTGTCAAATTTTTCCCCAGTCCATAATCTTTCTCTGTATGTCTGTGTGAGGAGATACGAGTCTAACCTTGCTATTTCTGCAATTTTTACGTCACGTTTGGCTTTGCTACATTTCATCACATCCTTAAGTAGTTTCCTCCTATGTGCCTTAACATCTTCTATATGTCTCCCCTCCCATACGTCTCTCTGCTCTGTCTGCTGTCTAGCAGTCCGTCCAGTACGTTTTAACACAAATTCACGATATTGTTTTTCCATAGATTCTATCTCCTCTTCGGAGGTCCATTCTGTATCAGTGTTATGCGTTGGGATGTCACCCTCAGAACGTTGCGGGTCATGTGCCATCTCTATTACGTAGTGTAGTTAATAGACCTAAGAGTGTATCTTAACTCTAGTCTCTTATGTGTGGCGTGAGTTACTCTGGAATTCCACTTCAGAGTACATATAAAAACATTCGTATCACAGGATGTGTTGGTTCAACTCGAGCAAATAATCTTACCCCCACTGTCTTTGTTATCCACTGCTACTCTGGTATTTTCCTTCAGAGTGCGTTTTTTTGTTTGTTTACACCGTTTACAGTCACAGGGCAATGTTAGTTCACAATACCTTGATTAATACAACAGTGATTCGTTCCTTAATTTAAACATAAACTGTCTGCGAGAGATCCCGGATACGAGCCCCCAATTTGTTGTATATGTGGGTGTGTGAAAATTGATGAAAAATAATTAAAATTAAATGAAATTCGAAATTTGCATAATTAATCCGAAATTATGCTAATTTGTGTACTTATGCGTGTAACTATGCTAATTAGAGAGGTAATCGTATTAATTTATACGAGTGGGTGTGGTTGTGTTAATGATAGCCTTTATGATAATCAGGCCCCGTCTCGTTGACGAGGTGGGGTTATCAATCAGGATAACGCAATCAATCGTGTGCCGTTACGCTAGTGTCAATTCGGCCTCGTTGTCTAACTTCGTATTATTGATCAGCATAATACAATGATTCTCGCTTTAACACTCCCCGAGTGTTCATATTTTAGGTCCCATGTTCACATCGTTCGCATTAGTTTAATGAGTGTGGATTGGTGTGTTTATAGTTTAGGTTCCCGAGTTCATATCTCGTCGCAGGATACAGATCTTATGCAAAAACTTCAGGAAAGAATCACACGACCACTTCTGTATTAATCAATTTATTTTCTAATTAAACCTTAACTATAATATGTATGTGACTCTCAATCTCGGAACTTCAACACGGTATCCACACGGTATCAAGACAGTATCATCAACGACTGTACGATTTCACTTTGATAACACATGGACCCCGCATAAAGCGATTGCTGTTAGTGAGAGAGAGAGTCAGAACATGCAAATGCTATGTTACACAAAAGCTTATACATTATAATATGAACGATCATTATGCTTGAAATGGTCAGCACATTATCACAGGCGACTGATTAACATGCAACGGTATTCATATAAAAAGACAATCAAACAGTTATTATTTCCAAAGGCATAAATGTAACAACAGATCCACCGGACAGACTATAAGATTACCGAAATGGCTTAGTGTGAGGGTATGCGGCGGAACGTGTTATCTCACGGGAGATTAATTAATTAATTCGTGAATAAGATGTATGATCAGAAAATCGGTTTAGCACGATTCCTCCCCGGGACCGTAGCTCCGTGGCGAAGGTGCCAAGGGTTAATTCGTATTGATAGATCGCTTGGTAACTTATGCGATTAGAAGTACAGTCCAAAACAAAATATTAAAGAGGGAAATTATGAATATACTTATAAATGACGGACTGTTATCACACGATCGATGCTTCCACAGCCAGATGGTTCACGGACTTGAGTGTTCGCTTCTGGTTAAGGACCTGTGTATGTTTGAGTGATATGAATTGTTTTGAATAGTCAGTGTTTGGAATTAATTATTTGCGTTGCCATATGCTGAAGTTGGCATCGCTTGTAGGAGAAGTAGCCTCGCTCCCTTTAGAGCGGTGAGGTGTGTGGGAGTGCATCATACGAATCGCCGCCCTCCTCCACGCAGCAGCCAGCCTCTGTCCACGGGGGAGAGTTGCTTGATCGCTCTCAGTTCTGCTCAGTGGACACCTCTCTCCACTGCTGGATGAGCTGCGCGATCACGCTCGTGCTGGTTCGCTGACAGCAGTTTCTCTCCGCTGTTGGATGAGCTGCATCGGCACGCTCCCTCTCTCTGGGTGGAGAACTCGAACGTGCTCGTTGCTGGTTTGCTGAAAGCAGGTTTTTCTCCACTGCTGGATGACTCAAGTCGCACGTGCTCTTGCTCTGGTTTGCAGAAGCTCTTGCTTGGTGCGTCGGTCGCTCTGCAGCTGGACTCAATGTAGAATAATCTTTCAGCAATACTCTGTCTTTCAGCTCTTGGAAATCACACTAGGTGACGCCTCACTACCTTGCGAGTCTTGCCAACGTCAGTGGGTAGCGACGGGGCCACTTTGGCTTCTGCTCGCCGCCCCCTGCTCTGCAGCTCGCCGGCTGGCGACCTGTTGCTCTCGTTCCCGATTGGAACTGCTCCTGAGCCGGCCCACTGGTCGAACTCCCCGCATTCCGACCTCCTCCGATTCGAACTCCCCGAGTTCCGACCCCCCTGGTAGAACTCCCCGAGTTCCGACCCCTCCGAGTCGAACTGTCTCCCGAGAGTCGACCCCCCCCGGTCGAACTCTGGTGAGCCGACCCCCCCCGGGTCGAACTCTTCCGAGTTGCTCCTCCGAGTCGAACTGTCTCCCGAGAGTCGACCCCCCGGTCGAACTCTGGTGAGCCGACCCCCCCCCCCAAGTCGAACTGAGGTTTCAATGCTCAGGATCCTCTTTTTATGCCCAAAAATCCCTTCACTCGGATCCTGCCCACAAGGCGAGGTTTCTTTCGATTTTTGCTGTGTAAGGATTTGTCCGTATGTATCTGCGTCCGTGTGTGTGTGTCCGTACATGTGTCAGTGTGTGTCCTTGTGTAGATCACCCACGGTATATTCCGTTGTCATACTCCTACCATAAAACCCACAAGTAAAACAATCAAATGTTATAAATTGTCTCGAAGGCGCCTCTCTGTCTGGGTGCACAACCTGGAGGGAGGGGTGATATTCCCTCCGACTTTCACCGACGCACAAAGAAATGGTTAAAAAGTTTTAAGTTAACATTTCATTTCATCAGAGTTCCATAGTTATGATTCTGTATTAATCCAAGGTCTGAGTCAGCTTCTCGTTGTGGTGTTTGACTCGTGTTTCCCCAAGCGTATACACACTCCTACCCCGCGCTGCAGGGATACAAAGACGGCCGGGATTTCCCTTTCTCTCCGACCCTGGGTTTAACATCGCCCTTTGCTTACGTTGCAGTTTTGCTGTGCGCTTGCATTTCTTTTCCTCTCTACTCTTACTTTAACCCTGCTTATTATTTGCGTATGGGTGGAGGCTAGAGCATTTATGTTGACTTAGGAAAACCTGATTGTTATAGGCTTCGGGTCAAGTCGTATAGACATTATTAAAATATGGAAATACATTTCATATTAAATTAATAGACGGGTGATGGTTACATTGACATAGCTTGTGGCAGGGTTCAATTGAAGTGGGTGTGAAGATCAATAACTTTAGCCTACCCTGTCGTTAAATTCCGACTTTAAGTTGCTTTAATAGTAATGCAGCACCAATTAGCTTTTTTGACTTAACTAGATCTAGGCTAACGCAACCTCCCAGTGACCCTGGCTTTGTGTTTACGTCAGCCCTTTGCAATCCACTGCGCTCTGCTCTCTATCTGCTCCCTCTGACCCTGGGAGGGCTCTGAACGTCAAAATCGTGTTAGTGGGTCAAGGTAAATATGACCCCCACATGCCATGCTGAGGCCTGGTTTGGTGTTTTTATTCATTATTAAAATTAAAAGAAACAATAGAAATATGTATCTATATGTATTGAAAAATTACTTGTTAATATTAAGATGGAAAAGGGGCCTAGATACAACACCTCCCCCAGGGGCCGTGGCAGGTGGAATGCTACCACACGCCTCTTCCACAGTAGCAGAGCACTCTGCGAGGCTTGCAGTGTGTCCTTATTCTGTCTTTTTAATTCTGGGCCAAAGAGGTCCCATAAACGTAAACGTGTTGTATTTAAAATATAACACAAACATAACAACAATGATGAATGGCTTAGTGGGTAAAGTAAGACGCACCCCAAAACGGGTGAGCTTAATAAATCCGATCTCTCCTATTACCGGATTATAGGATGCAAACCAAACTTTGCTGTATCAGTGTGGTGAGTCTGTGGGTCTTTGTGTGGTGACGATCTCTCTGGGTCTCTGTGTGATGATGGCCGTGTCGGGTGGTGGCGGGTTTAACAACACAACATTATGAGATTCACGAGATCTAACCCAAACAAGACCTGTACTACGGAGTCAACAACAACGACATGAGGGCTCTCCGACGCGCGTCGCGGTTGGGGTGAGGGTGAGGTCGCGCCGTCTCCTCCGTACGGATTGTTTCTTCTTTTCCCAACTGCGACGTTCTCGCTCTCTCCTCTCTTTTTGTCTCCACCGTCGCCAATCGTCGGAGCTCGGCATCCGCGGCCGCTCTCCTAGGTGGGCGACCCCAGCCCGAATTCTCGCCTGAAGCCCTCCCAGCCTCCCTGCTCAACGAGCCAGGCCCCGCACGCGTTCACCAGCAGGGCGGCCACCGCGTCCGTCACGGCCACCGTCTTCTCCGCGTCGCTCAAACGTAAGCAGTCCACCAGCCTCTTCGCGAGGGAGGAGCGAGCAGAGCACCACCAGGACCACCACGCGGCCCCAGCTCGCGGAGCCATCGCGGAGGACCTCCCAGGCCACGTCCACGAGCAGCCGGAGGAGCCCTCGGTGCACCACCCGCTCCTCCGTGTGGCTCACCAAGTCCAGAACGGAGTCTCTGAACCGCACGAGGAACAGGTCTGCCAGGCAGTTGACCACCTCCTGCACCAGCTGTGCTGGCTGAACCTCCTGCAGCTGCTGAACCTTCTGCACCTTCTGCAGCTGCTCCTGCAACTGCAGCCACTCCGTCTGTGTCGCTAGGTGAGCCATGAAACCGGCGATCAGATTCGCTGTCAAGAAGGTCAGCAGCTGCAGCACCTCCTTCTCTTCCTCCCCCTCATTTCCCTCCTCCTCCTCCTCCCCCTGTCTCCTTCCACCTCCCTGTGTCTCCCTCCTCCCCCGGTCTCCTTCCTGCTCCCCGTGTTTCCCTCCTTCCCCCGTCTCCCTCCTCCCTGTGTCTCCCTCCTCCTTTTCCTTTTTTGCTGATGAAGTTTTTCTATTTCCACGAGGTGGTAACACCATATCCCTTATTCTGTAATTGTAATTCTGGGCCAAAGAGGTCCCACAAATGTAAACATTTTGTATTTAAAATATAACACAAACATAACAACAATGAATAGCTTAGTGGGTAAAGTAAGACGCACCCCAAAACGGGTGAGTTAAATCAATCCGATCTATCCTACTACCGGATTATAGGACGCAAACCATACTTTGTTGTAACAAGAACATAAAAAAACTGAGTCTCTTAATCAGGTGAATACGGTAAAGGGGCTGAGTCTGTGGTTGACAGTGTGGTGAGTCTGTGGGTCTCTGTGTGGTGACGATGTCTATGGGTCTCTGTGTGGTGATGGCCGTGTCGGGTGGTGGCGAGGTATAACAACACAACATTTATATATTCACGCGATCTAACCCAAACAAAACCTGTACTACGGAGTCAACAACAACGACACGAGGGCTCTCCGACACGCGTCACGGTTGGGGTGAGGTTGCGGTCTGTTGTATATGTAGGTTATGAAAATTTGATGAAAATAATAAAAATTAAATCAAATTTGAAATTTGCATAATTATCCGAAAAAATGTTAATTTGCTGTAATTTATGCGCATAAACTATGCGAATGCGAGAGAGAATCGTATTAATTTATGCTAGTGTATGTGTGATTATGCTACTGCGAGCCGTTATGATAATTAGGCCCCGCCTCGTTGACGAGGGTCGGTTTTCAATCGGGATAATGCAATTAATCATATGCAGTTATGCAGGTACTTGAGCATGTCAGATTAAACTCGGCTGTGTTGTTTAACTTTGTACTATCGATCAGTATAATACAATTATTCCCGCTTTAACATTTACTGAGTATGTGGTAGTGTGTTCAGCCAGGTCTCCAAGTTCAGATCTCAGCACAGAATACAGTTCTTATGCATAAATGTCACGAAAGAACACAACACTTCTGTGTTAATCAATTTTAATGACGATAGTGATAATGACGATAATGATGACGATGGTGATAATGATGATAATGATGACAATAATAACAATGGTGATGATGCGTACTTCAACAGCTCCAGCACGAGACAGTTGTGTCCGCGGAAGTGGAACGAGTGCAGGACGCGGATGACGCCGTGCAGCTCAGCACTGCCCTCCCCCTGCAGCTCCGTGATCACCTTCAACTCCATCCTCTGCATCTCTATTTTGGTAGGGCTGTGTGCACACAGCAAGTCTGTGGGTCTCTGTGGGTCTCTAGTTCATAGTAGTTTTACGACGGTTAATTTTTTAGTGAGATAGTTTCAGTTTATAGTTAGAGATAGTTTTGCAGAGGTTATTATCATTGTTGTTTACTATTATACTCATTATTTTGTAACCATGTTGTATTTACTTGCATTTATTATCTATTATTGTATTCATTTATAATTATGACCATGGCCGCTGTGTTAAGACCACCAGCACCCACCCACACCACCACCACCACCAACCCCATCACCCCTGCCCCAACCTACTGGATGGGCAGTGCCAGCATCTTGACAGCCACCAGGAATCCCATATTGTGGTCCACGCACCGCAGCACCACTCCCTGCCCTCCCTCGCCAATCTTCTCTCGCACCTCGAAGCGGCATTGGAGCTGCTCCTGGGGTATCTAAGAAGCAGCAGCAGCAGCGCCGCAACGGCCAGTCAGAGTCACAATCACGATGGGAATGTTTTACGCTTAGTGGTAGCAGCAGTGGTAGTACTGAGTAGTAGTTAGTAGCAGTAGTGTCTGTGTGCGCCTGTGTGCCTGTTTGTGTGCGCATCTGCGTGTGTGTGTGTCTGTCTGTGCGAGTTTCACAGGGATATTTCTGCTTGCAAGCTTTGACTTTAACATAGCCATTTCTGTGACCAGACACAAGCTAATCACTCAGCAATTTCAATGCTAAATTATCCTGTTTGATTTGTACTAGGTGCCTCTGTGGATGTGTAGGCTTTGACTTTAACATAGCCATTTCTGTGACCAGTCACAAGCTAATCACTCAGCTCTTTCAATGCTAAATTTTATGCTAATTCGTTTGTCAAGGCGCTCTGTTTCTTCTCACACAGCTTAAAGGTCGCGGTCTGAGCTTGGCTGTGTTCACTCCAGCGCTTTCCTCCAGACAGTCTCGTCCCTTCACCTGATGAAGGCCGCTTGTGTTGTGGCCGAAACGTCGTGAGAATTTTATTGTGTTATTTTATTTGATCAATGTATTATTTTATTCTCATTCTACGCTACTTTACCGAAAGAACCAAAGAAGATGAATCCTTGCAGCCAAGATAGCTTTAAATCGAAATTTAACAGAATGGTATTGAACCTTTTTCTTTACAGGGTGGCCCTGGGGCTTGCCACGTGGCAGGTGTCGTCCATTGTCCATACCAGACCCCTCCAGCTCTCTCACCCTGGGTCAGCTGCCCCTTCCATGTCCTGGAAACCATGGCAAGGTCATCCTATGAGGACTGCCTGGATGAAAACCAGCATGGAAGGGGCCCAGGGTGGGACCGGCTATGCTTTTGGGCTAGTCCCGTTTGTGTGTGGTGTGCGGTGTCTTCGTAGCAATCGTTCTCCACTGTAGTCCTGGCATCTGCTGCTCAGCTTCATTCCACAGCTGTGGTTCCAGTGGCGCGGTCTCTCCGGGGACCCATGTGGTGTGTGTGTGGGTGTGACATGTATAACGGGGTGGGTGGATAGTATCGTGATAGTGGTCATGGTAGGCACCGATCCACGACCTCCATCACCCCTACTGAGTGGTGGACATGCCACCACAAAGCAGCATGCGGCGGAGGAGTGAGGTGACCGCTCTCGCCTCACGAGCGAGGCCCTCTCGCTTCCTCTTCATTCCCTGCATCACCACCTCCATCTCCTCCTTTGTCTCATCCTCCTCCACCTCCTCTTAATCCTCCACCACCATCTTCTCCCCCTCTTCTGTTTTCTCCATTCTCTCTTCATGCTCCTCAACCTCCGAGGTGGCGTCGGTGGCATCGGTGGTGGCAGCGGAGGTGCTGGAGGTGATGGCCGTGGTGGCGGTGGCAATGGTGGTGATGGTGGCAGCGGAGGTGGCGGTGGCGGCAGCGGTAATGGCGGTGGCGCCAGCGGTGGTGGGGCGGAGGTGGCAGCGTTGGTGGTGGTGATGGTAGTAGTCCTGGCGAGGCACCGCTCTTCCTCCATGAGGCGCTTCTCCTCCTCGACGCTCTTCACGTTGGCGAGACACTTCTCCTCCACCAGACGCTTCTCTTCCGTGAAGCACTTCACTTTAACGAGGCGCTTCTTGAGGAAATAGTCTCTGAAGCAGTTCTCCTCTGTGCGGCGCTTCACCCTGGCAAGGCGCTGCACCTCAAAGAGGTGCTCCTCTACCATGTGGCGTTTCTCTGTCGCATGGTCCTTCTCCTCCTGGAGATGCTTCACAACGCTGAGATCCTTCAACTCCCCAATTATCCTCTGTTCAAGCAAAGATAATCACATGAATATACAGACATGCAAGCAGAAATTCATTTAAGTTTTTCAGATTCATTTATTTGGTATAACCCTGTGAGCTATGTTGCTCTTGACTCGGGTGCAACCGCAACAAACAAAAACATGATCAAGGAATATCTTAAAGCGACTACACGCAACAGAAAAATCCAGGAAAAGACAGCAAAGTCTTCCAGAAAAGCACCGTATATCAACACTGTGTGCAAAAATCCCGGTGGGATGCAAGTCGAATAATAACAATCATAAGACAATTTAGATTAAAGTTATCAGGCTAACTCTGTACTACAAAAAACAAACATGGCTAAACCAAAACGTTTTCAAAATCACCAAAATAAAGCTATAAAAACAATGTAACAGTGATCATAGGAACTGTGATTCAAATTTAACAATTAACGATATATACATAACATGTACGACCAAACTTTGCAGCCATAGCTGGCTGTATGAGTCACTCCATAACAGCAGGATTATGAGTCGCAGTATGTAAAAAAATATTCAATACACCTTTAAAGATCAGCACACTATTCAAGTGTACATCTATGGTACAATTTATTGAAAATAAGTTTTGGGAACAGAAACTTATTTCTTTTAAACAACAGACAAATATTAACAAGCACTGTTTATTATATTAACTTTGTTTAACTTTTTTGGTCCCAGTTGAGACATTCAGAACTATGACAAAACAAATAATTGTGCTCTGATCTAATGTGCAATCTGTGGCATATGAATTTGTTAAGGTGATGTTGTCCGGTCCTGTACATATCAAGTACAGTGAGGGAAAAACTTATTTGATCCCCTGCTGATTTTGTACATTTGCCCACTGACAAAGAAATGAACAGAATATAATTTTAATGGTAGGTTTATTTGAACAGTGAGAGGCAGAATAACAACAAAAACATCCAGAAAAACATGTCAAAAATGTTATAATTTGATTTCCATTATCCTCCTAGCGAGGCCACGCTAGGAGGATAAAAGGGGACCCCGGGCAAAGGTTTGGGGCTGTTGCTTGGAGTGGAATCTCGTCGGACTGCTGGAGTCATCGTCACCATCTGCATTTTCTCGGCGGTGTCAGACAGGCAGTCTGTTAGCTCTCTTGACTGAAAGTGTAGTGACCCCTTGTACCCTGTGAAGGCTATAATAAATAGAGTACCTCCTGCTCCTCGTGTCTCTGCGTGTATCGCTAGACGTGGATCATAACGACAGTAGATGTACACTCACTCTGAGTTTTTACTCAATGACGTTAAACTTCACATCTACCCTACCTCCATGCTACATGCCGACAACCCACTGCTTTGGTAACCAAACTGCAACGTATTTTATTAGTAAACCTGCATTTTTTAATTTTACCCAAATCTTAACCTCGGTTGGATGTTGCCATCCTGCCGTGGAAACAACGAATCATTCGTGTCTCGAGCAGAAGATTGCAAGCCTTGTGTTAGAGAATGGCCCACTGAAGCTGTAATCACGGAGCTACTTCTGAGTACATTTCAAGTGCCCTCTCATCCACGTAATAAAGAGCAGGATCCTCCCTCCTGTAACGTTGGTCGTAACAATGTTCTTACTTCTTTGTGCTGTCAAGGACAACCGGGCTCACCTTGGTCTGTCTCACTGTCACACTCACCTCTATTCGTACACTCACTCATCTGGGTCTGTCTCACTGTCATACTCACCTCATCCACACGCACTGACGTAGGTCTGTCTCACTGTCACACTCACATCACTAGTCACACTCACCCACCTGGGTCTGTCTCACTGTTACACTCACCTCTCTACCACACTCACCTGGGTTTGTCTTACTTTAACACCACATTCCACAGACACTTACATTGGTCTGTCTCAATGTCACACTCACCTCTACCCACACACACTCACCAGAGTCTGTTTCACTCTCTCACTCATTTGTCTTCCTACACTCACTCACTTGGGTCTGTCTTACTGTCACACTCACCACTCTACCCACACTAACCTGGGTCTCACTGTCTCACCTCTCTTCAAAAACACTGAATTCCTGCTGAACAACACGCGGTTCAACCCACAAGCACTTGGGAGAGCTACAGGGCTCACATGCCATGTCCTTCACAGTCCTGTAATTCGTTTTATTATTATTGCCATAATTGAGTTTGGCAAAAGCCTGTGCGAGACTTTGAACAATGTACACACAGGACCGTCCATAAGGGTGCTAGGCCAGGGGAAAATCCCAGCATGTGGGCCTCCGACGCGTTCAAATTCCACCGCAAGTATTACATTTGACACCCCCGTGACATTGAAGCGCAGGGCCCCCCCAATGCCCGCGGACCTGGGCGGTCGCTCCGATTCTCCGTATCCAAGGGGCGATTCTATGTGCACAATGCAGACCTTCTTGTAAAAACATGGTTTTACGAGGGCCTCCTCACGCAAATTAAGTAGAGAACCACATTACTGCCATGTGATGGTTTATGTTTCGCAGTCATTGACGACCAGGCTGAGATCATGAACTCGCTAGACTTGACAACCCACTTTGATCACAGGCGGGTGCCTGGATTCAGACCCAGTTACTCCGTGGTCCCACTTCAGTGCTCTGACCTCTCGGTCACTGGGCCGCCTCTAAACACCCCCCATGTTAAATACATAAGTAGCAAACCTGTATCGTGAGCAGCAGCATTCTTTGAATACTCTGCCAAAACAATTTGAATTGTGGAGTGTTGACCCAATTTCGCAATTGCTTTATCATACCTCTGGTTGCAGGAATAATTTCTACAAGACCGAGTTCTAGAGAGCCCCTTTACACGATGTTTTGTTCTACTCTTCCACACTGAGCAGATATTTTAGAAGATGGAGTACCCACACTTTAACACACCACATGCACCTTGCTGCTCGATTGTGGCTTACCCATTTCTACTGATTGGTGGACAGAGGCAGGGGGGGTTAAGAAACTCAAACGTTTGTTTCAACTGCTGTTACAGAAGGGGAACAGATGGGCAGTGGAGCAGGGAGGTAGAGGGGCAGTGGAGTAGAAGGGCAGTGGAGCATTGGAGTAGTTGAGCAGTAGGGCAATTGAGCAGATGGGCAGTGGGACAGCGGAGCAGAAGAGCAGTGGGCCAAATGGGTAGTAGGGCAGTGGAGTAGTGGAGCAAAGGGACAGTTGGGCAGAGGGGCAATGGATCAATTGAGCAGTGGGACAGTGGAACAGTGGGGCAGTGGAGCAGTGGATCAGTGGGGCAGTGGAGTAGAGTGGCAGTGTTGTGAAGGAGGCGAATCACCTGAATATCTTTTCCCACCGACATTTGTATGTGCTCTAAAGAAGGACCATCTCTCAAAACGGCGATCATTCTATATTTGTCCTTGTACCTCCACACACAGCTGGAAAACCGCACACCTGAGCCAAGGCACATTTAACCAACTCAGGCAGCACTTGCAAGCAATTCAAATATATTTTTTGTCATCATGGGTTTATTTCAAAGAGTTTATAGTACCAATAAGAACAATGGTATTTAACCGTATTATTTGCAGGGTGGCCCTGGGGCTTGCCATGTGGCAGGTGTCGTCCATTGGCCGATCCAGACCCCTCCAGCTCTCTCACCCTGGCTTTTCTGCCCCTTCCATGTCCTGGAAACCATAGCAAGGTCATCCCATGAGGACTGCCTGGATAAAAACCAGCATGGAAGGGGCCCAGAGTGGGGCCGGCTATGCTTTTGGGCTAGTCCCGTGTGTGTGTGGTGTGCGTGGTGTCTTGGTAGCAATCGTTCTCCACTTCAACAGCTGTGGTCCCACTGGCAACGTTTCTCTGGGGAACCGTGTGGTAAGTGTGTTTCATGTATCACGGGGTGGGTGGGTGTGGCATGTATCACAGGGTGGGTGGGTAGTATGGTGATAGTGGTCATGGTTGGCACCAATCCACGACCACCACCATCACCCCTACTGAGTGGTTGACATGCTACCACAAAGCAGCACGCGGCGGAGGAGTGAGGTGATCGCTCTTGCAACGCGAGCGAGGCCCCCTCGCTTCCTCTTCTTTCCCTGCATCACCACCTCCACCACCTGCACCTCTTCCATCTCCTGCTCCTTTGTCTCGTCCTCCATTTCATCTTCATCCTCCACCACCATCGTATCCCCCTTCTCTGTTTTCTCAATTCTCTCCTCATCCTCCTCAACCTCCTCGTCCTCGGAGGTGGCAGAAGTGGTGGCAGTGGTGTCGGTGGTGGTGGTGTTGGCTGAGGTGGCAGTGCTGGTGATGTCAGTGGCGGTGGTGGTGGTGGTGGCGGTAGTGGTAGTGTTGGTTGCGTTGGTAGCGGCAGAGGTGGTGGTTGCCATGGTGGTGGCAGTGGTGGTGGCGTTAGCGGCAGGGCGGTCGGTGGTGATGATGGCGGTGGACGTGGTGGAGTTGGTGGAGGTGGTTGCGGTAGCGTCAAAGGTGTCGGTGGTGGCGGTGGCAGCAGTGGTGGTGGCGCTGGCAGTGGAGTAAGTTGTGGTGGTGGCAGAGGTGGTGGTTGCCGCGGTGGTGGCGGTGACGGTGACGGTGGCGGTGGTGGCAGTCGTGTCAGTGGTGGCAGTGATGGCGGGGGTGGCAGCGGTGGTGGTGGTTGCAGCGTTGCTGGCAGTGGTGGTGATGGCAGCGGTCCTGACGGGGCACTGCTCCTCCTCAAGGTACTTCTCATCCTCCTCCAGACGCTTCTCCTCAAGATGCTTCATCTCACGAAGTCGCTTCTCCTCCGCGAAGCACTGCACTATAACGAGTCGCTTCTTGAGGAGATGGTCTCTGAAGCAATGCTCCACTGTGCGGCACTTTTCCCTGGCCAGGCGCTGCACCTCAAAGAGGCGCTCCTCTACCAGGAGGCGTTTCAGCGTCCCAAGGTCCTTCTCCTGAAGACGCTTCACCCCGCTGAAGTCTTTTAACTCCCCAATTATCCTCTGTTCAAGCAAAGATCACCACATTAATATTCAGACATGCACATGCAAACAAAAATTAATACCCACATGCATGCAAACATAAACGTGCACATAAACCCAACACAAATGCATACTCACACATCTTTGTACAGATGCAGACATCCACGTTCACTCATTCAAACTCGCTTTTTACACTCGCATGAATATACACAGTCAAGAAAATTTCAAATCAAGATTGAATATATAAAATCACCTGATAACATAACACCTTATCCATCAATACTTTTATCACATTGTACGTGTAGCCCTAACCCTTAATAATCCCAACCCCTACATAATCAAAATACATGTTACATCCTCATATATCCTCACACACCCCATACATGCACTTAAGTCTGTGATCGACTGGGAATATTTCATAGCAATTGTTGGCAACAATCATCACTGGCAATAGTTTCCACAGAATGTTACATTATAAAGATCTCGTAGCCCATAATCTCGACAAATTTCACGCAGTGCCCATAGTGGGCAACTGGAATGGCTACTTCCAATCAACTGAACTAGCAGACGTAATTAATGTGACTGATTTATATCATTTCGTCCTCAATGGTAATAAATGACCAATGCATGAGTGGGATGGTGGAGAGATTGGCTGATGGTGTCTGGAGCTGGTTTTGATATACAGAGAGGTGAAGCAGAGGAATGTTCCAGAGAGATGGTGTCTTGTGATGTTATAGATTCATGATAAGGCTATATGATGGTCTATTTAATTGGTGGTGGTGTGGTGAGAAAGGTAATGTGGAGAGATGGTGTGCCAGTTTTGTAGATAATGTGTATTTGACCCCCACAGACCCCATACACACCTTTGGGGAGCGATGCTTGTAACCTTGGCCTGGGAAAGGGTCCACTTTATCCATAATGTCACCCCAGGTGGTCGACTGGCGCGACGATTCCCGGCCTGCGAAGAGCAGACAGGTAATTCAAAGGACGAGTAATGAATTAGAGAACGAAGAACATGGAGTTTCACAGAACGAATTTTAAGATCCCTGTAATTAGCTCTTTCCACACAACAGGAGCTGCTATTGAGAAATATTCATCACATGGCAGTAAAACTTTACAAGCCATGTTTTTGTGGGCATTCTGAGACCATTAATTCCATAAGCTTGAGACCCCAGTTTAAACAAAAATGGCTGAAATTCAGATATAAACCCATCGTTTCTGGAACACTCGATCATTACGTCTTCCCATCACAACCAAGCCATGTCTTCTCAAAGTAATTGATAAAGGAGCCTCCTTCTCTGTATATAAGCCACGTGATGCAGGTATCTGGGACTTACCCTCATAGTCATCCACAATCTCAGCCCACTTGATATGGCTATCCATGTTGTTGGGAAAGAGTAGATTCTGCGTGAAGTTGGATGGCCTGTGGAGTTTGGAACAACGCTAAGATTTAGCAACAATTTGAATCACTCATCCTCTAAAATATTACATATTTGGCCACTCACTGTACCAATCCCATCACTTCCATGCCTGTTGCTTTCAAGCCAACGCCCGCACTTGTTTGCCACTCATACGTGCTTCTGATCACTCACTCATCGATCCACACAAACATGTTTATTCCACCAGCCTATTACATTAAACATAATCGCCAAACTTAATGATATTTAATCCACACATGCATGTTAATGTACAGCCCATTTGCATTAATCGAATTCTTGATAAACACCCCCCCCCCCCCTATGCCTTGTAGGTCATGAGGGTCATATGACCTTACTTAAATTATTTGTTATAAACCGAGCATGACGTCGTGGGTCACGTGATGTCAGAGACACCACCCATGTGGCTGTGACATCACAGATTAGAGACAACTATGGCAGCAGCTGGGGTCTGAACAAGAAGGCAGACTCCTCCCCAATGTTGAATAACATTCAATACATAAAATGTAGGGCACAATTGTGCCAGCAATCAGAAAACAATAATTGTAGACATGTTATTCATACTCTGAGATTTAAAACAAGTTAGTTATTAATTTTAAAATGCTGACTCGCTTATGTCTAAACAGTGACAGTAAAAGCAACATATCAGGGCATGCCAAGTAACCTATCTAGCAGTCCTAATTTGATTGCAGAAAATAAAAATACCAACATATCAACAATAATGAGGCTTTAATTTGCGGTCAAAATGTAAAATAAAGATAAACAACACTCATAGTCAACAGGGACGCTCACCTCGTTGAGGATTCGCTCTCCAACGTCGTCTGCAGCTGCTCCCTCGTGCGCATTCCTCTCGACTGGCGGTGGAGGCGTGGCTATGACGTACCAGAAATGACGTCACTTCCGCGAGGCTCCGCCCCCACGCGCACAGCTGCCGCACCACGTGGTGCAGTGCGGGTGGTGGCCGTGGGTGGTGATGATGATGGGTGATGATGATGGGTGGTGGTGGTTGATGATGGTGGGTGGTGATGATGGTTATAGATGACGATGGGTGGTGATTATGATGGGTGCTGATGGCTGTTGATGATGATGGTTGATGGGTGATGATGTGTGTTGATGATGGTCGGTGGTGGTGGTGTTGATAGGTGGTTGATGATGATCGGTGGTGATGATTGTGATAGATGGTGATAATGATGGTTGGTGATGATGGTGGGTGTTCATGCTGATAATTGGTGTTAATGATGTAAGGTGGTGATCACGATGGGTGGTGATTATGATGGGTGATGATGCTGATTTGTGGTGAGGATAATGATGGGTGATGGTGATGTTGGGTGGTTGGTGGCAATGATGATGATGGTGGTCCGTGATAATGGGTGGTGGTGATGATTAGTCATGGTGATGATCATGGTTTATGGGTGGTGGTTATGATAGGTAAAAGTGATGATGGGTGGTGCTGATGATTGGTCATGGTGATAATGATGGTTGATTGGTGGTGGTTTTGATAGTTGGAAGTGATGAAGGGTGGTAGTGATGAAGGGTGGTGATCATGATGGGTGGTGATGATGGGTGATGATGATGATTGGTGGTGATTGGTGGTGATTGGAGATTGGTGGTGATTGGAGATTGGTGGTGATTGGAGATTGGTGGTGATTAGTGGTGATTGGTGATTGTTGTGATTGGTGGTGATTGGTGATGATTGGTGATTGGTGGTGATTTGTGATTGGTGGTGATTGGTGATTGGTGGTGAAAGGTGATTGGAGATTGGTGGTTATGGATGGTGTTTGGTGGTGATTGATGGTGATTGGTGATTCATGGTGATTGGTGGTGATTGATGGTGATTGGTGATTCATGATGAGTGGTGGTGATTGGTGATTGTTTTTGATTGGTGATTCGTGGTGAATGTTTGTTATTGGTGTTTGGAGATTGGTGTTGTTTGGTGGTGATTGGTGATTAACAGTGATTGGTGGTGATTGGTGTTTGGCGGTTGGTGGTTATTGGTTGTGATTGGTGATTAACGGTGATTGGTAATTTGTGGTATTTAGCGATTAGTGGTGATTGGTGGTTCTTGGGTGGCGGTTGTGGTTGCTTGGGGGTGGTGGTGGGTGGTGGTGGTTGGAGGGTGGTGGTGGGTGGGTGGTTGTGGGTGAGTGGTTGTGGGTGGTGGTGGTGGTTGGTGGTGGTGGTTGGTGATATTGGGTGATTGATCATGATGGGTGGTGGTGATGATGGGTCTGTGGTGGTGGTGATGATAGGTGATGGGTGGTTGTGATGAAGGATGCTGGTCATGATGGGTGGTGATGTGTGACGATGATGTTGGGTGGCGATGATGATGGATGATGATGATGGATGATGATTATGTGATGATGAGGGGAGGTGGTGGTTGTGGTTGGTGGTGGTTGTAGTTGCTGGTGGTTGTGGTTGGATGAGTTGGTCGTTGGTTGTGGATGGTGGTGGTTGGTGGTGATTGGTTGTGGGTGGTGGGTGGGGGTGGGTGGTGGTGGGGATGGGTGGTGGTGGGTGGTGGTGGGTGGTGGTGGTTGGTGGGTGGGGATGGGTGGTGGTGGGTGGTGGTGGTTGGTGGGTGGTGGTGGTGGTAGTGTTTGGTGGATGGTGGTGGTTGGTGGTAGGTGGTAGTTGGTGGGTGTTTGTGGGTAGTGGTGGTTATGGTGGTTGGTGGGTGGTGGTTTGTGGGTGGTGGTTTGTGGGTGGTGTTGGTGGATGGTAGTGGTTGGTGGGTGGTGGTGGTGGGTGGTGGTGGTTGGTGGTAGGTGGTAGTTGGTGGGTGTTTGTGGGTAGTGGTGGTTATGGTGGTTGGTGGGTGGTGGTTTGTGGGTGGTGGTTTGTGGGTGGTGGTTGGTGGATGGTAGTGGTTGGTGGGTGGTGGTGGTGGTGGTTGGTGGGTGAGGGAGGTGGTTGGAGGGTGGTGGTGGTGGTTTGTGGGTGGTGGTTGGTGGATGGTAGTGGTTGGTGGGTGGTTGTGGTGGTTGGTGGGTGGTGGAGGTGGTAGTGGGTGGTGGTGGGTGGTTGGTGGATGTGGGTGGTTGGTGGTTTGGTGGTGGTGGGCGGTGGGTGGTTGGTGGAGATCGGTGGTGGGTGATGGTGGGTGATGGTGGGTGGTGGGTGGTGATGCGTGGTGGTGGGTGGTGCTGGGTGGTGCGTGGTGCTAGGTGGTGGTGGATGGTGGTGGGTAGTGGTGGGTGGTGGGTGGTCGTGGGTGGTGGTTAGTGGTGGTGGGTGGTGGGTGGCGGGTGGTGGTGGAGGTGCGTGGTTGGTAGTGGGTTGTCGTGGCTCGTGGTTGGTGGTGGGTGGTGGTGGGTGGTGGCTAGTGGTTGGTGGGTAGTGGGTGGTGGTGGTGGTTGGTGGTGAGTGGTGGATGGTGGAGGTGAGTGGTGGTGGGTGGTGTTGGGTGGTGGTGGGTGGTTGGTGATGATGATTTATAATTGGTGCTGTTGATGATAATGATGATTGGTGCTGGTGATGATGATTGCTGCTGGTGATGATGATGATTATTGCTGGTGCTGGTCATAACGCTGATTCGTGCTGGTGATAATGATGATGATTGGTGCTGGTGATGACGACTGATGATTGGTGATGACAATGATGATTATTGGTGATGCTGGTGATGATGATTGGTGCTGGTGATGATGATTGGTAATGAAGATGATGATTGTTGCTGGTGATGATGATTGGTGCTGGTGATGAGCATGATGATGAGTGCTGGTGCTGGTTATGATGATGATGATGATTCGTGCTGGTGAAGATGATCATGATTGGTGCTGGTGATGATGATTATTTGTGCTGGTCATGATGATGATGGTTCGTGCTGGTCATGGTGATGATGATGATTGGTCCTGGTGCTGGGGATGATGATGATGATTGGTGCTGGCCATGATGATGATTATTGGTGCTGGTTATGATGATAATGGTTCGTGCTGGTGCTGGTGATGATTATTGGTGCTGGTGATAATGAAAGGTTGGGTTCATAATTGCCCGGTAGAATGAGTATATAATGGCCAGGTAGGGTGGGGTCACTCACCAACTCATCCATTCATCTTGTGTGTGGTGATCCACCAACCCCCGCCTAGATTTCAGGCGCCTTCCCAAAACTGCAATTCAATCACTCACGCACCCACTCCTTTACTCACCCACCCCCTCATTCACTCACCCACGCACTCATTCACTCGCCCATGCACTCATCAACGTACACACCCACTCATTCACTCACCCATACACTCATCAACTTACAGACCCACTCATTCACTCGCCCACGAACTCATTCACTCACTCACCCACTCATTAACTCACCCACCCACTCATTCACTCACCCACCCACTCACTCATTCACTCACCCATACACTCATCAACTTATCCACCTACTATTTCACTCACCCACTACTCATCCACTCACTCACCAACTCGTTCACTCACCCATTAATCATTAACTCACCCACCCACTCATTCACCCCCCCCCCCCACTCATTCGCTCACCCACCCACCCACACATTCACTCACCCAACTATTCATTCACTCACCTACCCACTCATTCACTAACTCAACCACTCACCCACCCACTCATTCACTCACCCACCCACTCACTTATTCACCAACCCATCCACTCATTCACACAACTGCCCTTCTGTTCACTAACCCACCCTATCCACTCATTCACTCACCCACCCATTCACTCACCCACCCTTTCACTCACACACCCATCTACTCATTCACCATCACATCTACTCATTAACTCAACCACCCACCCATTCACTCACCCAACCACTCATCCACTCACTCATTCACCCACCCACTCATTCCTCGACATCAGGAGGAAACAAGGAGGTGGAAAGGTGCTGATGCAGGCCGTTTTAAAAGTCTTTGATGACCGCTTTTGTTGCAATCGAAACGTCGTAGTTTTTTGTTATTTTTTGCTACTTTCTCTGAACCTATCTACGTGGTGACTTTACCGAAAGACCAAAGAATACAAATACAACTTATTGGGTAGTCAGAATTCATCAGCACCAACCTGTATGTTGAACCTCTTTCGCACCGTACGTAGCCAACCGTGCAAATCTGTAGGTCTCTCTGGGTGTCTATAATGAGTGACCCATTGTTACTTAAAACTATTTTGGCAATGAAGTGATACGTGATATAATTGAATAGATTTTAAGCACTACAATTTTGAAAAAAAAAATATTGAATAAATTAAAAATAAAGAATAAAATGTAAGTACATGGTAATAAAAGCAACAGTTAAAATGTGTTGGATTTAGTAATAGCATGCCAAATGATGAGTTATTTAGCCTGAAAAATAGTGCAAATACAAATAGATTTTACAAGGAAAAGTGATTTATATTTACTAAATGTCTGAGCAATGGTAATTTAGATTTACTAAATATTTGGAGGAATCTGATTAATATTTATTAATGATCTGGCTGAAATTGATTTACATGTACTAATTGCCTGGGTGAAATTGATATAAGCTTACTAAATATCTGGTTCAATGATTTGGATTTACTAAATAAAATACTTATATTGAATGTCTGTTGCCATAACATTTATATTTCTAATCCACCCAATAGCATGCCTTCATGGTGCCACAATTCACTTACGTTAAGTCAACCGAGCACCATCAAAAAGATAAGAACTATGAAAAGGAACAGCAGATTGACATGTATTTGTGCAATTTTGTCTCAACATGTTTATCCAACATATTACAAGTACAAAAGAAAGAGGGGCTATGAAAAAACAAAGACAGAAACCATGTATCTGTACAATAGGGATACAATACCTGAAGTCTATTAATAATTTGTGGGCATTACAGGCACAGATTCCTTTTTTGGATGTGATTCAAGGTTTTAGTCTTGTTAGTGCATTTAAATTACGACAATTAAAAAAAAATATGTAAAGATACTTTCATAATATTTCTTTCTTATGTGCGCAAATTGAAATCCTAAGGGCCAATATGTTTATAAAACAGCTAAAAGAGATTAAAACATCACATGAATTGATCCACAATCCAGGTGGACCTATCTTTTTTAACATGCACAATTACAAGCATGGCTTCCTAACAAGTAAACTAGCACAACCTTCAGATGTTCCATGCATCTTACATCTATTCCTTTCGAAACGTCGTGAGAATTTTTATTGTTTTATATATATTTATTATTTTATTGTTTCCCTTCAACGTGACTTTACCGAAAGAGCTAAGAATATGAATTACTGCAGTCACGAAAGCTTTAAATGAAAATTTTACCGCCTCTACGGGGAGGGTTTCCACGTCACTTTAAGATCCTTCAACAAACTCCGGGATAAGAAGGCTCAGCTGATCGAGTCTCTCACCTTTCTGAAGAGATGCCGCGACTCTGGGGTAATTCCAATCGCATTTACACTGACCTCTGCTGCTGTAACTTCTTCTAATGCGAAACGAATTCTTTTCAAAACTAGCTTAGCTCTTATCTCAGAGAAAATCAGACTTATACGCACCGAACTAGATCAGTTAGACAAGACACTCTACAAATCACACTTATCATTGACGGCAACAATGTCCAGGTGACCGTCCCTCCCGCCTCTACATGGTGTGTGCGTGCATTCGTGCGAGGGGGGCGCCGCGTCGGCGCCGTCACTCCCAAGTGGCGGCGTCACGGCGGTGGGCACGGCCCCGACGGAGAGGCTCCGCTGCGGCAGCACCACAACTGTGTAGAGGCTAAACAGCGGACGTCTGCGAGAGCACCGGCCTCGGGAGAGTGGCGGGAAATCCGAGGCACCGGTGGCGGCGTCACGGCGGTGGGTATGGCCCCGACGGAGTGGCTCAGCTGTGGCAGCACCACACAGCCCCCCGAGGTGTCAGTCCTCGTCCCGGGTTGACTGGAGCACCTCGCCTGGGTTGCCCCTACAAGGTAGCGCCGCGGGGTCCGCGGGACTCGTCCGGCTCTCGTGGCTGGCCTTGGCGGTGGTGGCTCCACCTCTCGGGGTTCCGGCGGCGGTCTCCTCCTCCACTCCAGTGGTTCTCACCGGTCCTGGGTACGTGCGAGCTGGAAGACAAACTCGGTAGCGGTAGGGTGCAGGGGCCATCGTACCCGTCTCTCCTGGCTCGGGTCGGGACCCCCTGGGGCCCGGGGCTCCGTGGGGCCCATACACTGTGCAAGGCCCCCGGGTATGGGGGGGGGGGGGGGGTGTGGGGACCCCGGGGTATCGGGGTCCTCGAACGGCGGGGTTCTCCCTCGCTGGGGCCGCCCTCCATGGTTTTATTCGCCGGACATTGACCACCATCTCCCGGCCTCTCTCCCCCCCTTGAATCAGTACCGTCCAGGGGGAGATCTGTCGCCCCACGGTCCAGGGTCCCCGCCAGTAGGTGGTTAGCTTCCCCATCTGTCCGGCCCCGACGCGAGGGGTGTGCAGCCACACCTTGGAGCCCGCCGAGTAGAAGGGGGCTCCATCCGGGGTCGGGCGCCCTGCTCCTGCCGCTGGTGTGCGGCCTCGCCTTGCAGGTAGGCCCGGACACTAGCTCCGCATAGGGTCGAACTCACTACCCTGGTCAGTAATGACTCGTTCGGGGATCCCGTGCTTAAGTACGTAGTGTTCCACGAATGTTCGGGCCACTATGAGGGTTGTCTTATCGGGGATGGCCACCGCTATGGGATAGCGTGTGAAGTACAACACCGCTACAAGAATATATCGGTTGCCCCGGTGGGATCGCGGGAATGGCCCCTGCAGGTCGATCCCAACCAGCTGATTCGTCCGACTGACGCGGAACGGTCTCAGGGGGACCTGGTATCGCGCTGGTTTGGGCCCGCATTACTGACACGCGCGGCAGCCCTGCACCCAGGCGGCCACGTCTTGTGCTAACTTGGGCCAGAGATATTGGCGATGCAGGGTCTCCCCGTCGTGGCCCCCGAGCAGGTGGTCATGCACTAGTCTTAGCAGCTGGGGTCGCACCTGGGCGGGAACACAGATGCACCCAGGCTGGCCGGCTTCGGTGAGCTCCCGTACCACCCCGTTCTGCATGCACAACCGGGCGTACAAACCACGCCAGGGTCCTGGTAGGGTGTCCCTCTTCTCCCGTAGGGCCGCTTCCACCGCCGCCAGATCTGGATCCTCGCAGCTGGGTCCGTCTCAGCTACTCGTCGTCCAGGCCTGGGAAGGCGCAGCCGATGTTCTCCTGGATCCGATTGGGTGGGATTAAGCGACCCGTTGGGCCCCGGGGCGTGGGCTCCGCGTCCGCCGGGTGGTCCCCCGGTTCCCTGGTTCCCCCTGCCGGGGTTTCTGTGGCACATATTGCACTCTCCCCCGCGAGGGGGGGTTTTAGTTTCGGCGCGCCCTCGGTGGTCCGCTGTTTGCTGGCAGCGTCCCCCCGTGAAGCACGGGCAGACTTCCTCCGCCCTTGTCTCGGCACACACCGCGGGTCGCCTCGACAAGGCGTCCGCGTTTGCATGTGTACGCCCAGCTCTGTACTCGATTTGCAATTTGTACTCATGCAACTCCGCTAACCATCGGGCCATCTGCCCCCGTGGTTCCTTGAACGTAAGGAGGAAATGCAGGGCATGATGGTCGGTGCGCACCCGACATTTCCTGCCATACATATACGGTCGGAACTGTTTACACGCGAAGATCACGGCATACAGTTCTTGACGGGTCACGCAATAATTCAGCTCGGCCCCACTCAGGGTCCGACTGGCATATGCGATGACCCGCTCCGTCCCACCCTGCACCTGCGACAGCACCGCGCTCAGCCCACTGCTGCAGGCATCGGTGTCTAAAATAAAATTAGTGGTGAAATTGGGGAAAGCTAGAGTGGGGGTGTGGGCGAGGTGGTCTTTGAGGGTGGTGAAGGCCGTCTGGCAGGCCTCCGTCCACTGATAGGGGTTCTTAGGGGAGGTGAGTTGGGTGAGGGGGCATGCAATCTCGCTGAATCCCTTTACAGATCGACGATAATAGGTGGCGAGCCCCAAGAATGATCTCCGTCAGGTTCCTTGGCCGTGGCCATTCCACTACGGCGCGTACCTTCTCCGGATCGGTGCACACCCCGCCTCGCTGACTCGGTGTCCGAGGTATGCCACCTCGCACTGCGCAATGTAGCACTTACGCGACTTGAGCTTGAGATGGGCTGCTCGCAATCGCTGGAACACCTCTCGCAGCCTGGACCAGTGTTCCGACAGATCTACTGAACACTGTCACCTCGTCCAGGTAAATCAGGCACTGTTCCCACTGCAAGCCCCGCATCACCAACTCCATCAATCGCTGGAACGTTGCGGGCGCGTTAGTGAGTCCGAACGGAAGCACTCGAAACTCGAACAGTCCAATTGGGGTGGTGAATGCGGTTTTTGGCCGATCCTCCTCTGCCATCTCCACCTGCCAGTACCCGGACCCCAGATCGAGGGTGGAAAAATACTGTGCTATTGCGAGGCTGTCAGAGGTGTCGTCGATGCACGGTATGGGGAAGGCGTCGCCGAGGGTGACTGCGTTCAACTTTCGGTAATCAACACAGAATCGGGTCGACCCATCCTTTTTCGTCACTAGCACTACCTGGGAAGACCAGGGGCTCGCCGAGGGCTGGATTATGTTATCACGTAGCATATCCGCGACTGCCTCTTTGATCTGGGTCCGATCAGGCGCGCCCACTCGGTATGCGGGGAGTTTGATGGGTCGGGCTGCACCTGTGTTAATTTGGTGCTTAACAAGGTCTGTCCGGCCCATATCTGAATCGTGCTCACTAAACACGTTGGCGTGCTCCTGCAACAATCCGCACAGTTGATCGGCCTCCCCCTTAGGTAAATCTGCCCAAGGCACATGTAACGCATCATGCAAGGGAACGATCTCGGCTCGGGGGGTCGGGCCGACTCGCCAGGCCAGATCCTGGTTGTCCTCGGGGCAGCCAGGGTCTTCCGCCCAGAGTGCAAACACCGAGTCGTTAGAATGGCGCGCGTGCAGGGGGTGTATGGTGGCTACCGTGGTGCGTCGTCGTAGAATTTCCGGGGTACTGTGTGGGTTAAACACCCGCATAAACAGTCGGCCCTCATCTGCGTTTACCAGTGTGGCTGACCCCACAACTCCGTACGGGTCCGCCAGCTCCGGGTGAGGAGTTAGCATTACCTCGCCCGATGGTCGGTGTGTGGGGTCGGCGGAGGGTGTTGCTACGGGCACCAGCATCTCGGCAAGCGGGCCGATGGTGACGGCTGACACCAGGGTGGCGGCCATGGGTGTGAAGTGAGGGCGATTCCGTTCTTGTCCCAGGAGCGGGATCCTCTCCCCGCTGTCCTCCACGGTGGCGCATCGCTGGCCTGGCTAGTCGTTGAGCCCCAGTTTCTCCAGGAGGTCCGTACCCGCAATACACTCATGGCACAACACACTCGAGACATAGAATTCCTGTGTACACACCTGGTGTCCGAGACGGACCTCGAGGGAGATCCTTCCCAGCAACCCCATCCCGGCTCTGCTCGCTGTGTGCCTGCAGGCGGCTCACGTCAACCCCGAGCACGCTGCAGTGTGTGGCGCTCACGAGTGAAGCCACTGCCCCCGTGTCGAGTAGGATCCAGGTGCGCTGCCCGTTCACCTGTCCTACCAGTGATGTGGCCCCCGTGATCGCCGCCACCAGCTCCCATAGCCAGTCACCTGTCCTCACCGCGTCCTTGGGTGTTGTGGTCGGAATCTGTGCGGGGGTCACTCGCTCACCATTATTACTATCGTTGTTTTGTTTTGGGACCTCGTCGATTGCACCCTTAGGTGGTCCACTCTCTAGGGGGCGTTGGCGTTTAACCCTGGCGCCTGTCTAGTGCGGGCGATTTGAGGACAGTCTCTCACGAGGTTCCCGCGGCGGTCGCACAGGTAACACGTACGGGGAAGGGCGGTGGCCCCGTAGGAGCTTCCCCGCACGCTCCCTCTTTCCCCTCCCGTACGCCGCTGCCCAGACTCTGCCTCTAGTCGGGCCACCCTCCCGGCTAGCCCCCCTACCGTGGAGCGCATTTCCCCCATTTCCGACTGAATGGTCTCCACTGTGGACTGTAGTTTGGTGATATGGCCACCAACTTGGGTCACCTGGCCGACTATATCACCCATGCCGGTCTGTAGCCCTGCTACCCATCCCGGGGTTGTCTCGCGGGCTACCGGGGGCTCCCTTTCCCGACCCCTTACCGTCGTGGCGAGCTCCTGTTCCTCCTCTTCCTACTCTAACGACAGGCTTGCGATGGTGCGCTCTCTTCCCAGCCCCCGGAGCTGCGCGCGTTCGCTGGAAATTCCTTCACATTTGCGCGCGCGCTCGACAAGGGCGTTAAAGGGGAGACGTGTATAGCTCATGTCTGGCTGCCACCACGACGTGCGAGTCAAGTATCGCTGGATCTTCTCAGCGGCAAGCTCCTCAATCATCTCTGTCGTGTATCCCAGGTGTGCGATCTTTGTTAGCTCGCGCACATCCTCGGCATAATCACGCAGGTCCTCGCCGGGTTGGCGGTAGCGTGCCTCTAAGGCTGCTTTTGCCTACTCCTCATCACGCGTACCGAAACGCAGATCAAGTCGGCGCATCAGTTCCTCTAGCTGTGTCTGCGCGCTTGTGGGTAGGGCTTCCACAAAATTGGCTGCCCGCCCATCCAGGTTCATAATAAGTTGGCGTAACGCCTGCGCGTCCGTCCACCCATTAATCTCTTTAGCCCCTATGACGTTGCGGGCGAATGCCTTCCACCAAGGAGCCCCCCGGCTGGTAAATATATGCCATATTTTTGCGTGGGGTAACGCGGGGGTTCGTACCGCTTCTGACGCCAAACTGTGGGGGCTGCCGTCCCCCGCCATCACTGAATTGTCGGGGCCGTTGCCCCCTGACTCCCCCATTACATTTGTACTACTACCACCTGGCAGTTCTGTAGGGTTCGGGTTAGCGACCTCCAACTCCTCGCCCCCCGGGGCCCCTGACTTTGTTACCGACCGCGTTGGCATGGCTCAATTAGTGGGCTTGTACGCTTTACTCTTGCGGCGCGCTACGCGGGTTCAGTGGCGGCGTGCTGCGGTGAGCGCGCTCGCGAAGCAAGACTCTGTCCCGTACGTAAAAAAATGGGTACGGCGCACTGATGCGTGACTCACGTACGTAAACAAATGGGTACGGTGCGCCGACGCGTGATTTCAGTACGTAAACAAATGGGTACGGTATGCTGACACATGACTCCCTCACACACACGCTCTACGCGCCTAGGCAATAACAAACCCAACACCGATACCTGCCCAGCCCCATACACCAATCACACGCGAGGGAGTTGGGTTCGGGGGTGAGAGGGCAGGGGTGTCTGCCGTGCGCGCGCCGCTTATTGGAGGGAGTCACTCCGCTCTGATTTAAAAGGGCCGTTTAAACAGCCGCGCGTGTACGCGCACACCAGGCGCTTAGCTCTCTGCTTCGCTAGAAACAACCGCGCATGCACGCGACCGCAAGACACTCCCGTAAATAGTCGCCCAGGTATGCGAACGCTAAGCACTCCCGTAAACAGTCGCACAGGTACGCAAGCGCTAAGCACTCCCGTAAACAATCGCCCAGGTACGTGAACGCTAAGCGCTCCCGTAAACAGCCGCACGGGCACGCGAATGCTAAGCACTCCCGTAAACAGTCGCCCAGGTACGCGAACGATAAGCACTCCCGTAAACAGTCGCCCAGGCACGCGAACGCTAAGCACTCCCGTAAACAGTCGCCCAGGTACACGAACGCTAAGCACTCCGGTAAACAGTCGCCCAGGTACGCAAACGCTAAGCACTCCCGTAAACAGTCGCCCAGGTACGCAAACGCTAAGCACTCCGGTAAACAGCCGCACGGGCACGCGAACGCTAAGCACTCCCGTAAACAGTCGCCCAGGTACGCAAACGCTAAGCACTCCGGTAAACAGCCGCACGGGCACGCGAATGCTAAGCACTCCGCCTTCCTCTTCACACTCACAAAGACCACACGACACAGTTTATCCCCCTACTAGCTATTTTATTCACCGCGAGTAACCCGCTAAACTACTCGTGATTGTGTGGGTCAGCAGACTTTAGCTTATCCCTCGGGGATCCTGGGCTGAACTTATCCTGCCTGCCTCTCCGCTTTCTTCCCTCTGATCAATTAGCCCGCACTCACCTTAGTCCCAATCTGATGCTGCAGAAGCTGTGGAACGGTGATGTTCTCGCACCCCGTGCCCCCCTGTCCAATCAGAGGTCTGGATTTTCCCGCCCTCGGATCACCACTCTGGTGACGTCACCGCAGTGGTTTATTGGACGTCCGCTTTCCGTTCTTCCCGCTATCCGCCCACTGACTCGTGTTTGTGTGTGTGTGGTTCCACTCGCGGTGGCTAAA
This sequence comes from Petromyzon marinus, assembly GCF_048934315.1. Taxonomy (NCBI): domain Eukaryota; kingdom Metazoa; phylum Chordata; class Hyperoartia; order Petromyzontiformes; family Petromyzontidae; genus Petromyzon; species Petromyzon marinus. Next base: position 25,280,652 of record NC_133689.1, read on the forward strand.
CAGCCCCTGCCATGACCATGCCATTACAATCCCAGGTCACAGCACCGCGGTGCTCTTCAGCCTCGGGGGTAGGTCGCCCAATTTCCCGGCTGCAGGAAACTATGAAGCTTGATCTCATTAGGGGCTTCTGGATAAAAACCTGTTGGCCAGGTGACCTTCCCTCCCGGCTCTACGTGGGGTGTTTGTGCATTCGTGTGATGGGCGCGCCACGTCGGCGCCGTCACTCCCCGGTGGCTGCGTCACGGCGGTGGGCACGGCCCCGATGGAGCGGCTCCGCTGCCGCGGCACCACAACCTCTGGGTCACTGAGCCGCTTCCAAACACCCCCCATGTCAAATACATAAGCAGGAACCTGTATCGTGAGCAGCAGCATTATTTGAATACTCTGCCAAAACAATTTGAATTGTGGAGTGGTGGCACAATTCCGCAATAGCTTTATCATATCTCTGGTGATAGGAAGAATTTCTACAAGACCGAGTTCTAGAGAACCCCTTTACGCGATGTTTTGTTCTACTCTTCCACACTGGGCGGATGTTTCAGTAGAGGAAGGAGTACCCACAATTTAACGCACCGCATCCACGGCCCCTCTCCTAAGTGGGCGTCCCCAGCCCGAATGCTCGCAGGAAGCCCTCCCAGCCTCCCTGCTCGACGAACCAGGCCCCGCACACGTTCACCAACAAGGCGGCCACCACGTCCGTCACGGCCGACTTCTCCGCGTCGCTCAGACGTACGCAGTCCACCAGCCTCTTCGCGAGGGAGGAGCGAGCAGAGCACCACCAGGACCACCACGCGGCCCCAGCTCGCAGAGCCATCGCGGATGACTTCCCAGGCCACGTCCATGAGCAGCCGGCGGTGCCCTCGGTGCTCCACCCACTCCGTGTGAGGAACAGGTCCCCCAGGCAGTTGACCACCTCCTGCACCAGCTGTGCTGGCTAAACCTTCTGCAGCTGCTGGACCTGCAGCTGCTCCTGCACCTGCAGCTACTCCGTCTGTGTCACCAGGTGAGCCATGTAGCCGACGATCAGATCCGCTGTCAAGACGGTCAGCAGCTGCAGCACCTCCTTTTCCTCCCCCTCATCTTCTTCCTCCTCCTGCCCGTGTCTCATTCCTCCTCCCCGTGTCCCACTCCCTCCCCCTGTCTCCCTCCACCTCCCTGTGTCTCCCTCCTACTGTAATGTTTTGCTTTTGCAAAACACGTACTAATTTGTCAGTTACTCCCGAGATATATGGTATTTTAATTGTTTTAACAATCTTATCGATTTCAGCATTGTTGCTTTGCCATCGTGATTTGGCATTCAATGCTCTGTTAATTTGAGCATTATTGTAGCCATTCTGTCGTAGTGCTTCTTTAACGTGTTTAATCTCTCTCACGAGACTTTCACCATCTGACACTGCTTTAGCCTGATATATCAGCGTCTTGATAAGAGAGGATGTCTGAGCTGGGTGATGATGTGATTCTGCATTCAAATAGCATCAGTGTGTGCGTTCGCTTTCTGTAAACGCTGTGTGCTATTTTACCATTTAGGCCATGTCCAAGCAAAATATCTAGGAACGGGAATGTGTTATTCACCTCCATTTCCATGGTGAACTGGATGGCCGGGTTTTGTGCATTGAGATGATTTAGAAAATCATTAAGTGTATCTTTACCATGTGGCCAGGCAACCAAAGTGTCATCCACATATCTAAACCAAAAACATGGTTTCAATGTGCTCGAGACAAGTGCTCTTGTTTCAGAGTTTCCATGTGCATATTTGCTATAGCCGGAGATAAAGGAGAGCCCATTGCTGCTCCTTCCTTTTGTTTAAATAAATCACCTCCAAAAGAAGTAAGTGTTATTTAAACAATGATGAGCCAGTTTCAGAATATATTTTGGTAAACCTGTATTCTTTACTAGTGTATCAAGTAATTTAAGTGACTCGTTCACTGGAACCTTAGTGAATAGAGAAATCACATCAAAACTCACCAGAATATCATTAGGGTAAAGTTTAATATCTTTATTCACATTCACAAGATGTTCTGAATTTCTTATGTATGAAGATGTCCTCCCGATGTAGGGATGTAATTGTTTAGTTATATGTTTTGCTAATTTATATGTGGCAGAGCGAATTGTACTGACTATGGGTCGTAATGGGATGCCGATTTCATGAATCTTTGGTAGCCCATACAGTCTAGATGGTTTTGAGGCCCTTGGAATTATTCGGTATTGCTCATTCTTAGGGATTAATGAATTTGCAATTATTGCAGTAGTCTGACGTTCTAAAGTATTAATAGGATCTCGTTTAACTTTAATGTGGGTACTTTTCTCTAGTAAATCTTTAATTTTATTATCATAATTGGCTCGTGGCATCACCACAGTAGTGCGGCCTTCATCAGCTGCCAGGATTTTAAAATCTTTATTTAAATGAATCTCTCTTAAGGCTTTTGCTTCGTTCGAGCTAATATTTATTTTTGGTACTTTGCTATTTTCAATTATTTTTTCAACCTCGTGTCTAGTCATCTCTGCCTCATTATGTGGAAGGAGTCTAACTGCTGATTCTACCTCAGCAATTATCTCATCCACTGGAATTGTGCGTGGGGTAACGGCAAAGTTAAGGCCTTTAGAAAGGACAGAGATCATGTCACTGGTTAAAACAGTGTTAGTCAAGTTCATTACGGGTTTGTTTTTAAATTGTTCGTTTTTAGTGGGTATTTGTTTATTATGAAGTCTAGATAATTTATTCATTTGGCTAGTTTTGGTTAGATTAAACACATTATCAGCCGATTGTTGTGTTATGGTCTCGATTATATTCCAATAATGCATTGATCTACTTGCTTATATCTAAGTGCAACTGCCTTAGAGATTCTGAAATGTAAGATAATTCACTCCTGTTGTGCTGTATTCTCTCTATTAATAATCATTTGCTAGCTTTGTGTAGTATTTGGTTAGCTTTAGCAGACTTTGTGATGTGTTATTTTAACTGCGTTTGGTATTAACTTCGAATCTCTGCACCTTTTGAGGAACGTCAGTGAAGATATCAATTCCATCCGCTTGATGCGGAGCTTCTCCAACTTTCTGGTTTTAAGAAAAGTATCCTCCCCATAGAGGTTAGTCAGTTTAACACGTAGGCTTTCGCGACCAATATTATTCATAATAAACGTGTTTGGGTTAGATCGCGTTATTAATAAATGTGTCGTAACCCTCCACCACCCGACACGGCCAATCAGTAAAAAAGTGTCATGTTGACAAAAGACAAAATAGTTCACTACTTTAGCCCACTGGTGTGTTGAAGAGTGAATCCACAACATTTACAATTTTTTAGTATGACGTTTCGCTGGTAATTACATCCAGCATCATCGGGCAATTCGCCAGAATGGTGAAGCCCTCACTCACTCGCGGTCTTAAATAGAGCAGCAGGGTGACATCATTTAACTCATTCAGGTGCAGTGATTTGAGGCGGAGTGGGGGGTATTTTAATTATATAATAGATTAGTAATCAGTCAAATGTTATGATCAGTAATAAGTTGTAGATTAGTAATTAGGTGTAATGTGTATTATTGTAATTATATACTACGTTAGTAATCAGTTAATTAGTATGTTTCCCCACAACGAGGGTATACAGCTGCTCTGACATGGGACGACCCTGTCGTACACCTCTTCTGAAGCTGACAGGGGCAGTGAGCGTACCGTTGACTTTGATTAGACACTGGACTTCAGTGTAGAGCAGGCGGTTCAGTCCCAGGAAGCTGGTCCCAAAACCAAACGCCCTCGGTGGTCCCATTAGGTACCCGTGGTCAAACGCCTTCTCTTGGTCGAGGGAGAGAAGCGCGAGTGGGAGCCCCCTTTCTCTCGAAGAGGGTGCTGAGGTCTCTGACGAGGAAGACGCCATCATGAATTGTTCTCACTGGGACCGTGTGGGCCTGGTCACTGCCCACCACCTGAGCCAATACAGTCTTCATCTTGGAGAATAGCGCTTTGGCCAGAATTCTTCTCTCCTTATAAACGTCTATGCCTGCCCAAGATGAAATCTGGAGAGACCTACCGCGCAGTCAGGGCCGCAGTCGCGACAGCAGCTCCCTGCGTCCCGGGAGCCGGTGCGGGTTGCCGGACCGCGTCACCGGCGCCGTTCGGAGCGCCGCGGGCGCTGTGTCGGGCGGAGTGGCGCAGCGCGTGCCCGTGGTGCCGTCGCCGGGCATTGCGCGCAAGCAGCATCACGTGTCGTGCAGTCAGGGCGGCATGGGTCGGTGGGTGGGTGTGTGGGTCGGTTTGGGTGGGTGGGTCGGTTTGGGTGGGTGGGTCGGTTTGGGTCAGTGGGTGGATGGGTGGGTCGGTGTGGGTGGGTGGGTTGGTTTGGGTCGGTGGGTGGGTTGGTCGGTCGGTGTGTGGGTCGGTGGGTGGGTGGGTCGGTCGATGGGTGGGTGGCCACTCACATTGATTGACAAACATAGAAGCTGCAACCAATATCGGTGACTCTCATGTGGCCGGCCTGAGAGAGCATCACGTTGTCCTGGACGCACACGGGGAGGCAAGGGGAGGTCACGCTCAGAGGCTGCCCTGTGAGCGGTCAGCCAGCAGTGGATCGACCCACGAACAACGACAATTACAAAGGTCCCCTCGTGTAGCCGCTAGCAGGCTGTAGGGCCAAGTGCTGTTAGAAGTAGCTAGTAGCAGCACTGCCTATGCAAGCTGACAATGTGGCACACACAGAGGGAGTGGGTGGCCAGTACCACGGCCGGCCGCCTTTGTCTCCCCCATTGGGCGATGTTTACTACACACCACCGCTACAACAGGAGCGAGCGCGAGTGCGTCGTGGGGAGCGTGCGCGCCCCCAGAGTGCCCTCCGCTATCACCGGCTTTGATGACCGCGTGGACGATGCCGCGGGACTTGGTCTGGGCCAGGAAGCGGACGATTCCACTGGTGTATGACCTCAACGCGGCGTCGTTGATGCGCCAGATCACCGCTCGCTTGCTCAAGTCGTAGAGGCAATCCCGGCGGCGGCAGCAGCAGCAACGACGACGATAGCGATGATGACGGTAATGAAGATGATGATGACGATGATGATAATGACGATAATGATGACAATGACGATGGTGATAATCACGATGACGATGGTGATGATGACGATAGTGATAATGACGATAATGATGACGATAATAACAATGGTGATGATGCGTACTTCAACAGCTGCAGCACGAGGCAGTTGTGTCCGCGGAAGTGGAACGAGTGCAGGACGCGGATGACGCCGTGCAGCTCAGCACTGCCCTCCCCTGCAGCTCCGTGATCACCTTCAGCTCCATCCTCTGCATCTCCATCTTGGTAGGGCTGCGTGCACACAGCAAGTCTGTGGGTCTCTGGGTCTCTGTGGGTCTCTGTGGGTTTCTACGTGTGTCTATGGATCTCTATGGGTGTTTGGGGGTCATAGTAGTTTTACGGAGGTTATTATTATTATTTTTTACTATTTTACTCATTATTTTGTAACCATGTATTTACTTCCATTATCTATTATTTTCTTCATTTATAATTATTACGACTGCGGCCGCTTTGTTAAGACCACCACCACCCACACCATTTCCAACCACACCAAAACACCACCACCCACCCACACCACCATCCCCATCACCCCCGCAACAACCCACTTGATGGGCAGTGCCAGCATCTTCACAGCCACCAGGAATCCCATCTTGTGGTCCACACACCGCAGCACTACTCCCTGCCCTTCCTCGCCAAATTATTCTCTCGCACCTCGAAGTGGTATTGGAGCTGCTCCTGGGGAATATAAAATGGAGCAGATGAGGCAGCAGCGCCGCCACAAGCCAGTCAGTCACAATCACGATGTGAATGTTTAACGCTTAGTGGTAGGAGCAGCAGTGGTAGTAGTGGTTAGTAGTAGCAGTAGTGTGTGTGTGTCTGTATGTGCGAGTCTCACAGGGATATAGTTGTGGGTCTCTGTGGGTGTCTCTGTGTCTGTGCGTCTCACTGGGATGTAGCTGTGGGTCTCTATTGGTGCCTCTTTGAGTCTCAATGGGTATCTGTAGATCTCTATGGGTGTCTGTGAGTCTCACAGGGATGTAGTTGTGGGTCGTTATGGGTGTATCTATGGGTGTCTCAATGGGTGTCTCAATGAGTGTGTCTATGAGTGTCTGTCTTTGTGAGCCTCACAGGGATATATTTGTGTTCTTGGTTGTCGTAGCCATCGTTGTTGATGCAACCGCGGGATTTGCCCTCGTCCATAGAGACAAAACAAACTTGACAGACGTCGGCCAGCTCCTCCTGTCGCTCGGTCAGGCGAGGCAGGAAGAGTGCCAGGATCACTGCACACCTGACAACAACTATGGGTTTTTTTTCTTTACCGACAGAACCAGAGTGTTTCTTACACACCAATAAGCCCAGTAAATTGGCACAGTAGGGGGCACAGGTGGTGCATCAGCCACTCGTCTCAGTCGGTCGACCCGTGGCACCTGTTGGGTCTGCCCCGTGACCTCCTGCCAGCGGGAGTTCGACACTTCACTTGGCTTAAAAGTGCACATAGCCTGGCACAAGCGTCGTTATGATGTCACCGCCACTTAGTGGCGAATGGCGGTTGTTGTGTGTGTGTGTATATTCAATCAGGCCAAGAATGTGTGCACCACAGAGTGAATCTCACTGCGGTACAGTGGACAGGCCATGCCGCGCCGCTGCAACTCGAAGATGCAGCGGCGGCACGTGGCAAGGTGGCCGCCGTCGCCGTGAACCAACGTGCAGCTACGCGGCTCACACTGGCACACCACGCACCCACCCACAACACCACCACTACCCACACCACAACCACCACCCACAACACCACCACCACCCACAACACCACGCACCCACCCACAAGACCACCACCATCAGCCACACCAACACCACCCACACCACCAACACCACCAACCACACTTCCAGCACCACCACCCATGCCACCACCACCTATACCAACACCCGCACCAAAACCACCCACACCACCAGCACCACCCACAACAACACCACCACCCACAACACCACCACCACCCACACCACCACCCACACCAACGCCACCCGCACCACCAACACCACCAACCACACTACCAGCAGCACTACCCAGGCCACAACCACCCATGCCACCACTACCTACATCACCACCACCCACACCACCACCACCAACCACACCACCACCACCACCACCCACACCACGCACCCACCCACAACACCACCACCCACACCATCACCACCACCCACACCACCACCGCTACCGGCTGGAGTGTAAGAAGGAGAGGCAGTGGTGGAGGTGGTGTTGACGCTGGCACCTGCTCGCCTGTTGTCGGCTGTCACTACGGAGAATATCTTCATGAGCAGCGCTAATACTGAGTGTCTGAGATCTCTGAGTGAGAATCCCTCCACACCAAACACCTCCCCCAGGGGGTCCCCCGCCACACCTCACCAGGTACTGCCTCTCTTCATCGTAAAGTCGCCTCCGCTTGATGTACTGTTCCACGTAGTGGAACACCTGCTCCACAGTGAATGTGTCGCCCTCGGCACCGACCGACTGCAGCAGTGGAAGCATCCGAGGCACCGGCTTCAGGAGTGTTCCTCCGAGCTTGTCAGAGACATGGACAATTCCATGCACTGTATGTGTTCTGTATTTGTACGTGGATAGTAACGACAGTGGATGTACATTCACTCCGAGTCTTTACTGGGTCGTTAAACAGCATGGGGTACACAATGACGTGAAACTTCACATCTACCCTACCTCCGTGCTCCATGCCGAAAAGCCACTGCAGTGGTAATAAAACTGCAACGTATTTTATTCATCAACCTGCATTTTCTTATTTTTCCCAAATTTTAACCCGGGTTGGGCTGTCGCCATCCTGCCCTGGAACCAATTATTCATTCGCGTCTCTAGCAGACCATTGCAAGCCTTGTGTTAGAGAATGGCTCACTGAAGCTGATATCACAGAGCTACTTCTGAGTACCCTTCAAGTGCCCTCTGGTCCACAGTAAAGAGCAGCACCCTCCCACCTGTCCTTTAAGTAGGAGTAACGTTGGTCATAACAATGTTCTTTTCGTTGAAATTTATCCAAATTAAGTGCAGAACCACATTGCAGCAATGTGATGGTTTATTTTGTGCTGTCAATGACGACAAGGCTGAGATCATTTACTCGCTAGACTTGAGAACCCGTTTTAATCACTTGCGGGTGCCTGTATTCAAACCCAAGTACTCCGTGGTGCCAGTTCCGTGCTATGACCTCTTGGCCACTGGGCCGCCTCTAAACACCCCCCATGTCAAATACATAAGCAGCAACCTGTACCGTGAGCAGCAGCATTCTTTGAATACTCTGCCAAAATAATTTTTATCGTGGAGTGCTGACACAATTCCTCTCCTCAGTGGGCGTCCCCAGCCCAAATGCTCGCAGGAAGCGCCCCCAGCCTCCCTGCTCGACGAGCCAGTTCCCGCACGCGTTCACCAGCAGGGCGGCCACCGCGTCCGTCACGGCCGACGTCTCCTCCGCGTTGCTCAGACGTACGCATTCCACCAGCCTCTTCGCGAGGGAGGAGCGAGCAGACCACCACCAGGACCACCACGCGGCCCCAGCTCGCGGAGCCATCGCGGAGGACCTCCCAGGCCACGTCCACGAGCAGCCGGCGGGGCCCTCGGTGCTCCACCCGCTCCTCCATGTAGCTCACCAAGTCCAGAACGGAGTCTCTGAACCGCGCGAGGGACAGGTCTCCCAGGCAGTTGACCACCTCCTGCACCAGCTGCGTTGGCTGAACCTCCTGCAGCTGCTGAACCTTCTGCACCTTCTGCAGCTGCTCCTGCACCTGCAGCCACTCCGTCTGTGTCGCTAGGTGAGCCATGAAGCCGGCGACCAGATTCGCTGGCAAGACGGTCAGCAGCTGCAGCGCCTCCTTCTCTTCCTCCCCCTCGTCTTCCTCCTCCACCTCATCATCTTCCTCCTCCCCCTCCTTAGACTCCTTCTCCTCTGTCTCCCTCTAACTCCCTGTGTGACCCTCCTCCCCCGGTCTCCTTCCTCGTCCCCGTGCGTCCCTCCTCCTTCCCCCGTCTCCCTCTTCCCTGTGTCTCCCTCTTTTTTCTTTTTGCTGATGAAGTTTTTTTTTTATTTCCACAAGGTGTAAACGCCGTATCCCTTATTTTGTAATTGTAATTCTGGGCCAAAGAGGTCCCACAAACGTAAACGTTTTGTATTTAAAATATAACACAACAACAATGAATGGCTTAGTGGGTAAAGTAAGACGCACGCCAAAACGGGTGAGTTAAATAAATCCAATCTCTCCTACCGGATTATAGGACGCAAACCAAACTTTGTTGTAACAAGAACATAAAAAAACTGATTCTCTTAATCAGGTGAATACGGTAAAGGGGCTGAGTCTGTGGTTGCCGGTGTGGTGAGTCTGTGGGTCTCTGTGTGGTGACGATGTCTATGGGTCTCTGTGGTGATGGCAATGTCGGGTGGTGGCGGGTTTAACCACACACCATTTATATATTCACGCGATCTAACCCAAACAAAACCTGTACTACGGAGTCAACAACAACGACGTGAGGGCTCTCCGACGCGCGTCTCGGTTGGGGTGAGGGTGCTTTCTGTTGTATATGTAGGTTATGAAAATTTGATGTAAATAATAAAAATTAAATGAAATTTGCATAATAATCCGACATTATGCTAATTGATGTAAGTGCATAGACTATGCTAATTCGAGAGATAATCGTATTAATTTATGCTAGTGTATGTGTGATTATGCTACTGCGAGCCGTTATGATAATTAGGCCCCGCCTCGTTGACGAGGGTCGTTTATCAATCGGGATAATGCAATTAATCGTATGCAGTTATGCAGGTACTGTGAGCATGTCACATTAAACTCGGCTGTGTTGTTTAACTTCGTATTATCGATGGGTATAATACAATTATTCTCGCTTTAACATTTACTGAGTATGTGTTAGTGTGTTCAGCCAGGTCTCCAAGTTCAGATCTCAGCACAGAATACAGTTCTTATGCATAAATTTCAGGAAAGAACACACAACACTTCCGTGTTAATCAATTTTAATGACGATAGTGATAATGACGATAATGATGACGATGGTGATAATGATGACGATGGTGATAATGATGACGATAATAACAATGGTGATGATGCGTACTTCAACAGCTCCAGCACGAGACAGTTGTGTCCGCGGAAGTGGAACGAGTGCAGGACGCGGATGACGCCGTGCAGCTCAGCACTGCCCTCCCCCTGCAGCTCCGTGATCACCTTCAGCTCCATCCTCTGCATCTCCATCTTGGTAGGGCTGCGTGCACACAGCAATTCTTTGGGTCAGTTTAACACGTAGGCTTTCGCGACCAATATCATTCATAATAAAGGTTTTTGGGTTAGATCGCGTTTATTTATAAATGTGTCGCAACCCTCCACCACCCGACACGGCCAATCAGCAAAAAAGTGTCACGTTGACAAAAGACAAACAATTCACTACTTCAGCCCACCGGTGTGTTGAAGAGTCAATCCACATTTACAGTTTGAGTACGACGTTTCGCTGGTAAATACATCCAGCATCATCAATTGCTTGATGATGGTAAATACATCCAGCATCATCAATTGCTTGATGATGCTGGATGTATTTACCAGCGAAACGTCGTACTCAAACTGTAAATGTGGATTGACTCTTCAACACACCGGTGGGCTGAAGTAGTGAATTGTTTGTCTTTTGTCAACGTGACACTTTTTTGCTGATTGGCCGTGTCGGGTGGTGGAGGGTTGCGACACATTTATAAATAAACGCGATCTAACCCAAACACCTTTATTATGAATTATTTGGGTCTCTGTGGGTCTCTATGAGTGTCTAAGGGTGTCTATGGATCTCTATGGTTGTCTCTAGTTTATAGTAGTCTTAAGAGGGTTATTATTTTAGTGAGATAGTTTCAGTTTATATTTAGAGAGTTTTACGGAGGTTATTATCATTGCTGTTTACTATTATACTCATTATTTTGTAACCATGTTGTATTTACTACCATTTATGATCTATTATTATTTTATTCATGTATAATTATTACGACTGCTCCCACTGTGTTAAGACCACCACCACCCACACCATTTCCAACCACGCCACATCACCACTACCCACCCACCCCCCCACCAACCCCATCACCCCTGCCCCAACCCACTTTCCGTGCAGTACCAGCATCTTGACAGCCACCAGGAATCCCATCTTGTGGTCCACGCACTGCAGCACCACACCCTGCCCTCTCTAGCCAATCTTCTCTTGCACCTCGAAGCCCTATTGGTGCTGATCCTGGGGTATCTAAAAAGCAGCCGAAGCAGCAGCAGCGCCGCCACAGCCAGTCAGAGTCACAATCACGATGGGAATATTTAACGCTTAGTGGTAGGAGCAGCAGTGGTCGTAGTGGTTAGTAGTTAGTAGTAGCAGTAGTGCCTGTGTGTCTGTGTGCCTTTGTGTGTGTGCCTGTGTTTGTGTGTCTGTCTGTGCGAGTCTCACAGGGATATAGTTGTGGGTCTCTGTGGGTATCTCTGTGTCTGTGCATCTCACTGATATATAGCTGTGGGTCTCGATTGGTGCCTCTGTGAGTCTCTATGAGTGTCTCTGTGGATCTCTATGGGTGTCTGAATGGGCTCTGTGGGTGTCTCTGTGAGCCTCACAGGGATGTAGTTGTGGGTCGTTATGGGTGTTATCTATGGGTCTCTATAGGTGTCTCAATGGGTGTATCTATGGATGTCTGGGTCTCTGTGAGCCTCACAGGGATGTATTTGTTTTCTTGGTCGTCGTAGCCATCGTTGTAGATGCCACCGCGGGATTTGCCCTCGTCCATAGAGAAAAACCAAACTTGACAGACGTCGGCCAGCTCCTCCTCCTGGCGCTCGGTCAGGCGAGGCTCGAAGAGAGCCAGGATCGCTGCAGACGTGACAACAACAACTTAAATCATTAACTATGTTTTTTTTCTTTACCGAAACAACCAAAGAGTGTTTTTACACACACCAAAAAGCCCAGCAAGTTGGCGGTTGTTGTGTGTCTGTGTGTGTGTCTGTGTGTGTGTTCTGTAGCGGTTAGCGCGCTGCGCTATGAACCTGGCGACCCGGGTTTGATTCCCGCTCACGGCCAACACCAGTGACGATTTTCTGAACCGGTCCCGGGCTTCCCCTAGGTCGACTCAGCCTCAAATGAGTACCTGGTGCGGTGTGTAAACATTGCCACTGGGGAGACAAAGGCGGTCGGGCGTGGTGCTGGCCACCCACCCCCTCGTGTACCGTTCCGGCCTTCATAGGTGCTCGCTAACCGCACTTGCCCCTACAGTCTGTTAAGGCTATATGGGGGATCTTTATCTTTGTGTTCTGTCAGACCAGGAATGTGTGCACCACAGAGTGAATCTCCCTGCGGCACAGGGGACAGGCCATGCCGCGCCGCTGCAACTCGAAGACGCAGTGGCGGCATGTGGCAAGGTTTTCGCTGTCGCCGTGAACCAACGTGCAGCTACGTGGCTCACACCGGCACACCACGCACCCACCCACAACACCACCACCACCCACAACACCACCCACAACACCACCAGCACCACCACCCATGCCACCACTACCTACACCACCACCAACCACACCACCCACACCATCACCATCCACCACCGCTACCGGCTGGAGTGTAAGAAGGAGAGGCAGTGGTGGAGGTGGTGTTGACGCTGGCACCGGCTCGCCTGTTGTCGGCCGTCACTACGGAGAATAACTTAATGAGCAGCGCTGCCACCGAGTGTCTGAGATCTCTGAGTGAGAATCCCTCCAGACAAAACACCTCCTCCAGGGGGTCCCTGCCACACCTCACCAGGTACTGCCTCTCTTCATCGTAAAGTCGCCTCCGCTTGATGTACTGTTCCACGTAGTGGAACACCTGTACCACCGTGAATGTGTCGCCCTAGGCACCGACCGAATGCAGCAGAGGAATCATCCGAGGCACCGGCTTCAGGAGAATGTTCCTGCGAGCTTGTCAGAGACATGGACAATTCCATGCACTGTATGTGTTCTGTATTTGTACGTGGATAGTAACGAGAGTGGATGTGCATTCACTCCGAGTCTTTACTGTGTCGTTAAACAGCATGGGTTACACAATGACGTGAAACTTTACATCTACCCTACCTCTGTGCTCCATGCCGAAAAGCCACTGCAGTGGTAATAAAACTGCAACGCATTTTATTCATCAACCTGCATTTTCTTATTTTTCCCAAATTTTAACCTGGGTTGGGCTGTCGCCATCCTGCCCTGGAACCAATTATTAATTCGTGTCTCTAGCAGACCATTGCAGGCCTTGTGTTAGAGAATGGCTCACTGAAGCTGATATCACAGAGCTACTTCTAATTACCCTTCAAACGCCCTCTGGTCCACAGTAAAGAGCAGCACCCTCCCACCTGTCCTTTAAGTAGGAGTAACGTTGGTCATAACAACGTTCTTTTCGATGAAATTTATCCAAATTAAGTGCAGAACCACATTTCAGCCATGTAATGGTTTATTTTGTGCTGTCAATGACGACTGGGCTGAGATCATTAGCTCGCTAGAATTGAGAACCTGCTTTGATCACAGGCGGTGTGGATTCAAACCCAAGTACTCCGTGGTGCCTGGTCAGTGCTATGACCTCTGGGTCACTTAGCCGCCTCCAAACACCCCCCATGTCAAATACATAAGCAGCAACCTGTATCGTGGGCAGCAGCATTCTTTGAATACTCTGTCAAAAAATGTTTATTGTGGAGTGGTGGCACAATTCCGCAATTGCTTTCTCATACCTCTGGTGACAGGAAGAATTTCTACAAGACGGAGTTCTAGAGAACCCCTTTACTCGATGTTTTGGTCTACTCTTCCACACTGGGCAGATGAAGAGGAAGTAGTACCTACACTTTAACACACCGCATCCGCAGCCCCTCTCCTAAGTGGGCGTCCCCAGCCCGAATGCTCGCAGGAAGCCCTCCTAGCCTCCCTGCTCGACGAGCCAGGCCCCGCACGCGTTCACCAGCAGGGCGTCCACCGCGTCCATCACGGCCGCCGTCTTCTCCACGTCGCGCAGACGTATGCAGTCGACCAGCCTCTTTGCGAGGGAGGAGCGAGCAGAGCACCACCAGGACCACCACGCGGCTCCGGCTCGCAGAGCCGTCGTGGAGGACTTCCCAGGCCACGTCCACGAGCAGCCGGCGGGGCCCTCGGTGCTCCACCCGCTCCTCCGCGTGGCTCACCAGAACGGAGTTTCTGAACCGCGCGAGGAACAGGTCTCCCAGGCAGTTGACCACCTCCTGCGCCAGCTGTGCTGGCTGAACCTTCTGCAGCTGCTGGAGCTGCAGCTGCTCCTGCACCTGCAGCTACTCCTGCACCTACATCTACTCCGTCTGTGTCGCCATGTGAGCCATGTAGCCGGCGATCAGATTCGCTATCAAGACGCTCAACAGCTGCAGCGCCTCCTTCTTTTCCTCACCTTCCTCCTCCCCCTCGTTTTCCTCCTCCCCCTCCTCCTCCTCCTCCCCCTCCTCCTCCACTTTCAAAACAAAGAGTGAGGACATAATATCAATAACCCGGGAATTTTATAGTGACCTCTTCTTTCCTGATAAAATGTCTATGCCTGCCCAGAATTTCCTAAAGAGCTCGGTGAAAGTACTGTCCTCCAGCAGGGCGTTGTTGAAGTGCCAGTAGGCCTCACCACTTGGTGTTCCACGCAGCCTGAGGTCCAGCAGGATCAGGCTGTGGTCTGTTAGTGATGCAGCCCCTGATGTCAGCAGTCAGAATGCTCGAGACAAGACTTCTGGAGATGTAGAAACGGTCGATCCTGGACTGTGTAGCTGGTTCATTGCCCCGTGTCCGCGTGAAGGTGAAGCTTCGCCGCCTAGGGTGGTGCAGCCGCCACACGTCCACCAGATCGGAGGCGTCCAGAAGGGCTTGGAGCTCTCCCCGGAGATTGGCGTTGCAGTGCCCCTTCCCTGTGTGGTCGAGAGCATCCAGCGTGCAGTTGTAGTCACCTCCCGTGACCACAAACTCGTCCCCTGGAATGCTACCGAGGTGGTTCCGCAGAAGTTGCAGGAACCCGGGTCTCTCACTGTCAGTGGTGGGAGCGTACACGTTGACGAGGTGGATGGCGGTGACGCCGACCTGCACCGTGAGGTCCAGGATCCTCCCCTTGATCACCTCCACCTGGCTGACGGTGTCGGGGGAAAAGTTTGGTGACAGCACGGTTGCTACTCCTGAGGAGGTGTTGCTGAAGTGGCTGATGAAGGGCTTCGCTCTCCACTCCGTCCTCCAGGCAACGTCATTGTCCATGGCGAGATGGGTCTCCTGCACGAACAGCACGGAGTCCTTATGCTGCTTTGCAAGGTATCCTACGTAGTATATTCTCAGCGCCCCTCTGCACCCATTCATGTTCAGGGAGGCGTTGCGCAACGTCATTGTGAGTGAGTCGCCCGCCTGTTCCAATGAGTCACCTTGCTGAGGAGGCTCCTTACCCTGGACGTCTCCAGGTCTCTCGATTGTTTTCCTTCCTGCTGGAGCTCTGTGAGGATGCGTCAGAGGGAGACCTCTATGGCGTCTGGCTCGCCATCTTGTCAAGGCCTCCATCACCTTGTTTGGTTTCCTGGGGGTCTCTTTGAAGAATCTCCACAGGTCTTCCTGGCAGAAGATGGGTGCCCGCGAAGATGACCTCTTTGAGACCTGGTTGGTTTCGCTACCCACACGGAGGTCATCATCCGAGTCCCCCTTCTTGCTTCCATGCCCTGCATGTGGGGGCCAAGAGTCGGGGGCCCATGGTTGGCTCCATGTGGCCTCCCCCAGGGGCCGTGGCAGGTGGAATGCTACCGCACGCCTCTTCCACATTAGCAGGGCACTCTGCGAGGCTTGCAGGGTGTCCTTATTCTGTCTTTTTAATTCTGGGCCAAAGAGGTCCCATAAACGTAAACGTGTTGTATTTAAAATATAACACAAACAACAGCAATGAATGGCTTAGTGGGTAAAGTAAGACGCACCCCAAAACCGGTGAGTTAAATAAATCTGATCTTTCCTATTACCGGATTATAGGACGCAAACCAAACTTTGTTGTAACAAGAACATAGAAAAAACTGAGTCTCTTAATCAGGTGAATACGGTAAAGGGGCTGAGTCTGTGGGTGTCAGTGTGGTGAGTCTGTGGGTCTCTGTGTGGTGAGTCTGTGGGTCTCTGTGTGGTGATGGCCATGTCGGGTGGTGGCGGGTTTAACGACACAAAATTAATATATTCACGCGATCTAACCCAAACAAAGCCTGTACTACGGATTCAACAACAATGACATGAGGGTTCTCCGACGCGCGTCTCGGTTGGGGTGAGGGTGCGGTCGCGCCGTCTCCTCCGTACGGATTGTTTCTTCCTTTCCCAACTGCGATGTTCTCGCTCTCTCCTCTCTTTTTGTCTCCACCGTCGCCAACCGTCGGAGCTCGGCATCCGCGGCCCCTCTCCTAGGTGGGCGTCCCCAGCCCGAATTCTCGCAGGAAGCCCTCCCAGCCTCCCTGCTCGACGAACCAGGCCCAGCACGCGTTCACCAGCAGGGCGGCCACCACGTCCGTCACTGCCGCCGTCTTCTCCGCGTCACTCAGACGTACGCAGTCCACCAGCCTCTTCGCGAGGGAGGAGCGAGCAGAGCACCACCAGGACCACCACGCGGCCCCAGCTCGCGAAGACGTCACGGAGGACCTCCCAGGCCACGTCCACGAGCAGCCGGCGGGGCCCTCGGTGCTCCACGCGCTCCTCCGTGGCTCACCAGAACAGAGTCTCTGAACCGCGCGAGGAACAGGTCCCCAGGCAGTTGACCACCTCCTGCACCAGCTGTGCTGGCTGAACCTTCTGCAGCTGCTGGACCTGCAGCTGCTCCTGCACCTGCAGCTACTCTGTCTGTTTCGCTAGGTGAGCCATGAAGCCCGCGATCAGATTCGCTGTCAAGACAGTCAACAGCTGCAGCGCCTCCTTTTTCTTCCTCCCCCTCACCTTCTTCTTCCTCCTCCTCCACTCATAAAACAAAGAGTGAGGACATAATATCAATAACCTGGGAATTTTATAGTGACCTCTTCTCTCCTGATAAAACGTCTATGCCTGCCCAGAATTTCCTAAAGAGGTCGGTGAACGTACTGTCCTCCAGCAGGGCGTTGTTGAAGTGCCAGTAGGCCGCAGCACTTGGTGTTCCACGCAGCCTAAGGTCCAGCAGGATCAGGCTGTGGTCTGTTAGTGGTGCAGCCCTGATGTCAGCAGGCAGAATGCTCGAGACAAGACTTCTGGAGATATAGAAGCGGTCGATCCTGGACTGGGTAGCTGGTTCATTGCCCCTTGTCCTCGTGTAGGTGAAGCTTCGCCGCCTCGGGTGGTGAAGCTGCCACACGTCCACCAGATCGGAGGGGTCCAGAAGGGCTTGGAGCTCTCCCCAGAGCTTGGCGTTGCAGTGACCCTTCCCTGTACGGTCGAGAGCATCCAGCGTGCAGTTGTAGTCACCTCCCATGACCACAAACTCGTCCTCTGGAATGCCACCGAGGTGGTTCCGCAGAAGTTGCAGGAACCCGGGTCTCTCACTGTCAGTGGTGGGAGCGTACACGTTGACGAGGTGGATGGCGGTGTTGCCGACCTGCGCCCGGACGTCCAGGACCCTCCCCTTGATCACCTCCACCTGGCTGACGGTGTCAGGAGTGAAGTTTGGTGACAGCACGGTTGCTACTCCTGAGGAGGTGTTGCTGAAGTGGCTGAAAAAAGGCTCCCATTTTCCACTCCGTCCTCCAGGCAACCTCATCGTCCATGTCGAGATGGGTCTCCTGCACGAACAGCACAGAGACATTATGCTGCTTTGCAAGGGACGCTGCGTAGTATCTTCTCAGCGCCTCTCGGCACCCATTCATGTTCAGGGAGGCGATGCGCAGTGTCATTGTGAGCGAGTGGCCCGCCTGTTCCAATCAGTCACCTTGCTGAGACGGCTCCTTACCCTGGACCTCTCCAGGTCTCTCGATTGTTGTCCTTCCTGCTGGAGCTCCCCTAGGATGCGTCTGAGGGAGACTTCTATGGCGTCTGGCTCGCCATCCTGACAAGGCCTCCATCACTTTGTTTGGTTTCCTGTGGGTCTCTTCGAAGAATCTCCACAGGTCTTCCTGGCAGAAGATGGTGCCCGCGAAGATGACCTCTTTGAGACCTGGCTGGTTTCGCTACCCACACGGAGGTCATAATCCGAGTCCCCCTTCTTGCTTCCATGCCCTGCATGTGGGGGCCAAGAGTCGGGTGCCCATGGTTGGCTCCATGTGGCCTCTGTTGTATATGTGGGTGTGTGAAAATTGATGAAAAATAATTAAAATTAAATGAAATTCGAAATTTGCATAATTAATCCGAAATTATGCTAATTTGTGTACTTATGCGTGTAACTATGCTAATTAGAGAGGTAATCGTATTAATTTATACGAGTGGGTGTGGCTGTGTTAATGATAGCTTTATGATAATCAGGCCCCGCCTCGTTGACGAGGTTGGGTTATCAATCAGGATAACGCAATCAATCGTGTGCCGTTACGCTAGTGTCAATTCGGCCTCGTTGTCTAACTTCGTATTATTGATCAGCATAATACAATGATTCTCGCTTTAACACTCCCCGAGTGTTCATATTTTAGGTCCCATGTTCACATCGTTCGTTTTAGTTTAATGAGTGTGGATTGGTGTGTTTATAGTTTAGGTTCCCGAGTTCATATCTCGTCGCAGGATACAGATCTTATGCAAAAACTTCAGGAAAGAATCACACGACCACTTCTGTATTAATCAATTTATTTTCTAATTAAACCTTAACTATAATATGTATGTGACTCTCAATCTCGGAACTTCAAAACGGTATCCACAAGGTATCAAGACAGTATCATCAACGACTGTACGATTTCACTTTGATAACACATGGACCCCGCATAAAGCGATTGCTGTTAGTGAGAGAGAGAGTCAGAATATGAAAATGCTATGTTACACAAAAGCTTATACATTATAATATGAACGATCATTATGCTTGAAATAGTCAGCACATTATCACAGGCGACTGATTAACATGCAACGGTATTCATATAAAAAAGACAATCAAACAGTTATTATTTCCAAAGGCATGAATGTAACAACAGATCCACCGGACAGACTATAAGATTATCGAAATGGCTTAGTGTGAGGGTATGCGGCGGAATGTGTTATCTCACGGGAGATTAATTAATTAATTCGTGAATAAGAATGTATGATCAGAAAATCGGTTTAGCACGATTCCTCCCCGGGAGCGTAGCTCCGTGGCGAAGGTGCCAAGGGTTAATTCGTATTGATGGATCGGTTGGTAACTTATGTGATTAGAAGTACAGTCCAAAACAAAATATTAAAGAGGGAAATTATGAATATACTTATAAATGACGGACTGTTATCACACGATCGATGCTTCCACAGCCAGATGGTTCACGGACTTGAGTGTTCGCTTCTGGTTAAGGACCTGTGTATGTTTGAGTGATATGAATTGTTTTGAATAGTCAGTGTTTGGAATTAATTATTTGCGTTGCCATATGCTGAAGTTGGCATCGCTTGTAGGAGAAGTAGCCTCGCTCCCTTTAGAGCGGTGAGGTGTGTGGGAGTGCATCATACGAATCGCCGCCCTCCTCCACGCAGCAGCCAGCCTCTGTCCACGGGGGAGAGTTGCTTGATCGCTCTCAGTTCTGCTCAGTGGACACCTCTCTCCACTGCTGGATGAGCTGCGCGATCACGCTCGTGCTGGTTCGCTGACAGCAGTTTCTCTCCGCTGTTGGATGAGCTGCATCGGCACGCTCCCTCTCTCTGGGTGGAGAACTCGAACGTGCTCGTTGCTGGTTTGCTGAAAGCAGGTTTTTCTCCACTGCTGGATGACTCAAGTCGCACGTGCTCTTGCTCTGGTTTGCAGAAGCTCTTGCTTGGTGCGTCGGTCGCTCTGCAGCTGGACTCAATGTAGAATAATCTTTCAGCAATACTCTGTCTTTCAGCTCTTGGAAATCACACTAGGTGACGCCTCACTACCTTGCGAGTCTTGCCAACGTCAGTGGGTAGCGACGGGGCCACTTTGGCTTCTGCTCGCCGCCTCCTGCTCTGCAGCTCGCCGGCTGGCGACCTGTTGCTCTCGTTCCCGATTGGAACTGCTCCTGAGCCGGCCCACTGGTCGAACTCCCCGCGTTCCGACCTCCTCCGATTCGAACTCCCCGAGTTCCGATCCCCCTGGTAGAACTCCCCGAGTTCCGACCCCTCCGAGTCGAACTGTCTCCCGAGAGTCGACCCCCCCCGGTCGAACTCTGGTGAGCCGACCCCCCCCGGGTCGAACTCTTCCGAGTTGCTCCTCCGAGGCGAACTGTCTCCCGAGAGTCGACCCCCCGGTCGAAATCTGGTGAGCCGACCACCCCCCCCCCCCCCCAGTCGAACTGAGGTTTCAATGCTCAGGATCCTCTTTTTATGCCCAAAAATCCTGCCCACAAGGCGAGGTTTCTTTCGATTTTTGCTGTGTCAGGGTTTGTCCGTATGTATCTGCGTCCGTGTGTGTGTCCGTACATGTGTCAGTGTGTGTCCTTGTGTGGATCACCCACGGTATATTCCGTTGTCATACTCCTACCATAAAACCCACAATTAAAACAATCAAATGTTATAAATTGTCTCGAAGGCGCCTCTCTGTCTGGGTGCACAACCTGAGGGAGGGGCGATATTCCCTCCGACTTTCACCGACGCACAAAGAAATGGTTAAAAAGTTTTAAGTTAACATTTCATTTCATCAGAGTTCCATAGTTATGATTCTGTATTAATCCAAGGTCTGAGTCAGCTTCTCGTTGTGGTGTTTGACTCGTGTTTCCCCAAGCGTATACACACTCCTACCCCGCGCTGCAGGGATACAAAGACGGTCGGGATTTGTCTTTCTCTCCGACCCTGGGTTTAACATCACCCTTTGCTTACGTTGCAGTTTTGCTGTGCGCTTGCATTTCTTTTCCTCTCTACTCTTACTTTAACCCTGCATATTATTTGCGTATGGGTGGAGGCTAGAGCATTTATGTTGACTTAGGAAAACCTGATTGTTATAGGCTTCGGGTCAAGTCGTATAGACATTATTAAAATATGGAAATACATTTCATATTAAATTAATAGACGGGTGATGGTTACATTGACGTAGCTTGTGGCAGGGTTCAATTGAAGTGGGTGTGAAGATCAATAACTTTAGCCTACCCTGTCGTTAAATTCCGACTTTAAGTTACTTTAATAGTAATGCAGAACCAATTAGCTTTTTTTGACTTAACTAGATCTAGGCTAACGCAACCTCCCAGTGACCCTGGCTTTGTGTTTACGTCAGCCCTTTGCAATCCACTGCGCTCTGCTCTCTATCTGCTCCCTCTGACCCTGGGAGGGCTCTGAACGTCAAAATCGTGTTAGTGGGTCAAGGTAAATATGACCCCCACATGCCATGCTGAGGCCTGGTTTGGTGTTTTTATTCATTATTAAAATTAAAAGAAACAATAGAAATATGTATCTATATGTATTGAAAAATTACTTGTTAATATTAAGATGGAAAAGGTGCCTAGATACAACATTCCGCCCTTTTAAAAATGATCGGTGGTCAATTGGCCACGGGTCATTTTTAAAACAAAGAATCTATGTACTTTTCCATCATGAATCATCAATATTACTCAAGTAATTTTTCCTTACAACGCGCGCACGTCACAACTTATGATTACATTTGAAATAAGAAAAGAAATACTAAAAAGAAGCTAAAACAAGGGGAAATTGTTTAACTGGCTACATGTTATAGGAGATGTCGTTATTCCATGTACCCACGTTCAATACTGTCCGCAATCGAAATACATTTTCGGGTTTGACCAGTGGGAAATTCAACAAAAATCCCACCTGTCCGGTCTGGGAGTCCCCATGTATGGGTGTGGCTGTACCCATTTTAAAGTCAATTTGTACCTGTGTTGTACTGATTGTTTCCAGGGATGCTAATGGTATCACATTTTTTTTAGTGTTGGAGTTACCAGATATGAAGGAAATTGTCCTTGGAGAAGATCACTGATGCTGCCGCTGGTGCAATGCAACAAGTCTTTGGATCAACTATTGAATTTGCTGTCGAGTATTCTCTTCTTCGTACAGATCTCGGATTGCGAAACCCAATTCTTGGATTGTTAAGTTAACCATGGCGGAGTGCAGGTTAACGAGAACCACGGTGTCTCTCTGACTTTCTCATGTTACCTCTCTGCCACCTTGTACCAAGTCATTGATAACCTGACTGACTCTTTTAGTCACGAGTGTATCATATCTCTCATGGCCAGGTATCTTAGAGTTACCGATGACCCTTCCATGCAACATCATCACATCATCGTCCCGGCTCATCGTCGTGATGGCTTTGGCCTAATGAACATGGCTCACTGGTTCGTATCGGTAATTTATTTTATCACTCCCTTTCCATGTGAGATTGTGTGGCGTGAAGTTATGCTGTGCGTAACCAGGATCAACATACACCACGAGTTTCCGTACTCGACTGTTGGGGTCATTTGTATTCTCCGCAGCCCTGTGCACATCTGCTGCCTCTGGGAGTCGATTTGACTCTGGGCCACGATTCCCTTCTGCGCTACGATTCGATTCCGTGCCACGATTCGATTCTGGGTCACGATTCGATTCCGTGCTTTTGAGTATGCTATGTTTCAACACAATTCCCGATCCGTCACGGATATTCTTCTCCTCCACTTCAACACTCTGATCTCCATCCCTCCTTAGTGTGCCCGAGCACAATTTAACATCCAAAGGCTGATGTCTGCATTCATCTGCCTCTTCCACAGTACACTCACGCACTTCCGCGACACAAGGGATGGCATTTATATTTACCAGACAATCAGGTTTTCCTTCCCCTCCCTGCGGTTGGTTATCATCTCCTGTAGGATCACACTTTAATGCAGTTATGTTTCCCTGCTCGATAGGTGTGTCAATTACGGGAGCAACACTTGCGCTCTCCACCACATTATCAGAACTGGTGCCCGACGCATTTATTGTTTCCCAATCATTGGGACCCTCCTGGTTTACCTTGTCAACCGCAGCCTGCTTAATTTTTTTAACGAGTCCATAATTTCCCTGCAGCTCCACGGACACCACTCTCACTGAAAGCTCCCTCTCAACCAATGTGATTGATTCATCACGTGCCCGTGTCATTTTTTGTGTCTCAGCCAAGCTCACGCCTGTCTCCCTATTCCTCATGCCTCTGCTCTCTCCTGGTAAAACTGGTGGGGGAATCGATCGGAAGTGGGCCGATTGTGTTTGATCCCTCGTGTGTCGTGGCATTGGGACCCGGCATGATTCTGCTCTTGGTCTACACACACCGCGATTCTCGCAAATATGCGTCCCTGCACACTGCGATCGCTCCCAGCCTGCGGGCCATTGCCTCGCTGGTGGTGCTGTGTTTCTGCTCACGTGATTTTTTATTTCCCTCTGAAACGCTGGTTACATCATCCCTCTCTCTGGGTGTCGTAAAACTATTGTCTTTAGCTCTGTACAGCCAAGCTCTGTGCGCCTTATCCTCTATATGGTGTAAGGAGGCTGTTTCTGGATTCAATACCATTCCCACAATTTCTGTAATCTCTGGACTCAAAGACCCGAAAAACATAACTTTGAACCTTTTGTCACCTTCGTGATACTGATCCACATCACCCGCGTAGTACGCTCTTTTAAACCGTAGGAGGTAATCTCGCGGATCCTCGTCTGCGCACTGGGTCATAGATTTTGCAGCATTAAATCCCTCAGACCATGTTAAATATTCTCCAAACTTCCGGCTCACTGCCAGGCTCAGCTTTTTGAAATCGTTCCGAACCTTGTATGAAAGCGACTTTACCCATGGTATAGACTGCTCGTGCAAGCTTCGTCTCAGTAAACTGGCTTTCTCATTCGTTTTCCTCAAACCCCTGATCACTGCTTCTGCTTCTACCGTTGCGATGTGAGCGTGTATGTCTCTGTTCCTATCGTGTGGATCAAAGTAGGGAATTCTGACGAGAGCCTTGTCCATCAATTTCAGAGTTTTACTACTGAATGAGTATTCGGACAGTTGATCATCGTCAGAGGCGTCTGTTCCTGAGGAGTGCTCACTCGAGCTGTCACCATCACGGTGGCGCTGCTTAACATAACTTTTGTAGTGCCTTTTGCACCTGTAACGTGAGTCAACTTTGCTCGGTGACTCCTGCTTATCCCATGGCTCATGCTTGTGTGATGTGCGTCTTTCTGGAAAGTAATCTCTGCCATAGGTTCCACGTCGGTCGTGCTTGCGTGGAATGTGTCTACCAAATGAGCTGTCTCTGTCATGTCGCTCGTCTTGCCCCAGCTCCGCCCTTTTTTGCTCGATCAGTACAGAATATCCTGCTGACTTAGTGTTAATATTTTTTTCCTCTCTACCCTCGAAGTTGTCAGTCCTATGTTTTCCTATTTTCATCCGTATCTCTCCCTCCCCTCTCTCGAGTCGCGAGGGGGAATCTCTGTCAAAACCACTTTGATTGGTAGCCACACCTCCTGTGTGACCTGTCTCTGGTTTACGTCCGCGTGGCTCGGAGTGTGGTAAACTGTTACTCCCGTATGTGTTATGTGTATCAACATCTGGGGGTTTCGCTGGTGCATTCAGCGCCGACTCTTTTTCTCTCACGAGGGCGTGCAGACGCTCAACCTCCTCTATTAGGGACAGTTTCTCCTTCCTTTCCCTGTCAAATTTTTCCCCAGTCCATAATCTTTCTCTGTATGTCTGTGTGAGGAGATACGAGTCTAACCTTGCTATTTCTGCAATTTTTACGTCACGTTTGGCTTTGCTACATTTCATCACATCCTTAAGTAGTTTCCTCCTATGTGCCTTAACATCTTCTATATGTCTCCCCTCCCATACGTCTCTCTGCTCTGTCTGCTGTCTAGCAGTCCGTCCAGTACGTTTCAACACAAATTCACGATATTGTTTTTCCATAGATTCTATCTCCTCTTCGGAGGTCCATTCTGTATCAGTGTTATGCGTTGGGATGTCACCCTCAGAACGTTGCGGGTCATGTGCCATCTCTATTACGTAGTGTAGTTAATAGACCTAAGAGTGTATCTTAACTCTAGTCTCTTATGTGTGGCGTGAGTTACTCTGGAATTCCACTTCAGAGTACATATAAAAACATTCGTATCACAGGATGTGTTGGTTCAACTCGAGCAAATAATCTTACCCCCACTGTCTTTGTTATCCACTGCTACTCTGGTATTTTCCTTCAGAGTGCGTTTTTTTGTTTGTTTACACCGTTTACAGTCACAGGGCAATGTTAGTTCACAATACCTTGATTAATACAACAGTGATTCGTTCCTTAATTTAAGCATAAACTGTCTGCGAGAGATCCCGGATACGAGCCCCCAATTTGTTGTATATGTGGGTGTGTGAAAATTGATGAAAAATAATTAAAATTAAATGAAATTCGAAATTTGCATAATTAATCCGAAATTATGCTAATTTGTGTACTTATGCGTGTAACTATGCTAATTAGAGAGGTAATCGTATTAATTTATACGAGTGGGTGTGGTTGTGTTAATGATAGCCTTTATGATAATCAGGCACCGTCTCGTTGACGAGGTGGGGTTATCAATCAGGATAACGCAATCAATCGTGTGCCGTTACGCTAGTGTCAATTCGGCCTCGTTGTCTAACTTCGTATTATTGATCAGCATAATACAATGATTCTCGCTTTAACACTCCCCGAGTGTTCATATTTTAGGTCCCATGTTCACATCGTTCGCATTAGTTTAATGAGTGTGGATTGGTGTGTTTATAGTTTAGGTTCCCGAGTTCATATCTCGTCGCAGGATACAGATCTTATGCAAAAACTTCAGGAAAGAATCACACGACCACTTCTGTATTAATCAATTTATTTTCTAATTAAACCTTAACTATAATATGTATGTGACTCTCAATCTCGGAACTTCAACACGGTATCCACACGGTATCAAGACAGTATCATCAACGACTGTACGATTTCACTTTGATAACACATGGACCCCGCATAAAGCGATTGCTGTTAGTGAGAGAGAGAGTCAGAACATGCAAATGCTATGTTACACAAAAGCTTATACATTATAATATGAACGATCATTATGCTTGAAATGGTCAGCACATTATCACAGGCGACTGATTAACATGCAACGGTATTCATATAAAAAGACAATCAAACAGTTATTATTTCCAAAGGCATAAATGTAACAACAGATCCACCGGACAGACTATAAGATTACCGAAATGGCTTAGTGTGAGGGTATGCGGCGGAACGTGTTATCTCACGGGAGATTAATTAATTAATTAATTCGTGAATAAGAATGTATGATCAGAAAATCGGTTTAGCACGATTCCTCCCCGGGACCGTAGCTCCGTGGCGAAGGTGCCAAGGGTTAATTCGTATTGATAGATCGGTTGGTAACTTATGCGATTAGAAGTACAGTCCAAAACAAAATATTAAAGAGGAAAATTATGAATATACTTATAAATGACGGACTGTTATCACACGATCGATGCTTCCACAGCCAGATGGTTCACGGACTTGAGTGTTCGCTTCTGGTTAAGGACCTGTGTATGTTTGAGTGATATGAATTGTTTTGAATAGTCAGTGTTTGGAATTAATTATTTGCGTTGCCATATGCTGAAGTTGGCATCGCTTGTAGGAGAAGTAGCCTCGCTCCCTTTAGAGCGGTGAGGTGTGTGGGAGTGCATCATACGAATCGCCGCCCTCCTCCACGCAGCAGCCAGCCTCTGTCCACGGGGGAGAGTTGCTTGATCGCTCTCAGTTCTGCTCAGTGGACACCTCTCTCCACTGCTGGATGAGCTGCGCGATCACGCTCGTGCTGGTTCGCTGACAGCAGTTTCTCTCCGCTGTTGGATGAGCTGCATCGGCACGCTCCCTCTCTCTGGGTGGAGAACTCGAACGTGCTCGTTGCTGGTTTGCTGAAAGCAGGTTTTTCTCCACTGCTGGATGACTCAAGTCGCACGTGCTCTTGCTCTGGTTTGCAGAAGCTCTTGCTTGGTGCGTCGGTCGCTCTGCAGCTGGACTCAATGTAGAATAATCTTTCAGCAATACTCTGTCTTTCAGCTCTTGGAAATCACACTAGATGACGCCTCACTACCTTGCGAGTCTTGCCAACGTCAGTGGGTAGCGACGGGGCCACTTTGGCTTCTGCTCGCCGCCCCCTGCTCTGCAGCTCGCCGGCTGGCGACCTGTTGCTCTCGTTCCCGATTGGAACTGCTCCTGAGCCGGCCCACTGGTCGAACTCCCCGCGTTCCGACCTCCTCCGATTCGAACTCCCCGAGTTCCGACCCCCCTGGTAGAACTCCCCGAGTTCCGACCCCTCCGAGTCGAACTGTCTCCCGAGAGTCGACCCCCCCCGGTCGAACTCTGGTGAGCCGACCCCCCCCGGGTCGAACTCTTCCGAGTTGCTCCTCCGAGTCGAACTGTCTCCCGAGAGTCGACCCCCCGGTCGAACTCTGGTGAGCCGACCCCCCCCCCCAAGTCGAACTGAGGTTTCAATGCTCAGGATCCTCTTTTTATTGCCCAAAAATCCCTTCACTCGGATCCTGCACACAAGGCGAGGTTTCTTTCGATTTTTGCTGTGTAAGGATTTGTCCGTATGTATCTGCGTCCGTGTGTGTGTGTCCGTACATGTGTCAGTGTGTGTCCTTGTGTAGATCACCCACGGTATATTCCGTTGTCATACTCCTACCATAAAACCCACAAGTAAAACAATCAAATGTTATAAATTGTCTCGAAGGCGCCTCTCTGTCTGGGTGCACAACCTGGAGGGAGGGGTGATATTCCCTCCGACTTTCACCGACGCACAAAGAAATGGTTAAAAAGTTTTAAGTTAACATTTCATTTCATCAGAGTTCCATAGTTATGATTCTGTATTAATCCAAGGTCTGAGTCAGCTTCTCGTTGTGGTGTTTGACTCGTGTTTCCCCAAGCGTATACACACTCCTACCCCGCGCTGCAGGGATACAAAGACGGCCGGGATTTCCCTTTCTCTCCGACCCTGGGTTTAACATCGCCCTTTGCTTACGTTGCAGTTTTGCTGTGCGCTTGCATTTCTTTTCCTCTCTACTCTTACTTTAACCCTGCTTATTATTTGCGTATGGGTGGAGGCTAGAGCATTTATGTTGACTTAGGAAAACCTGATTGTTATAGGCTTCGGGTCAAGTCGTATAGACATTATTAAAATATGGAAATACATTTCATATTAAATTAATAGACGGGTGATGGTTACATTGACGTAGCTTGTGGCAGGGTTCAATTGAAGTGGGTGTGAAGATCAATAACTTTAGCCTACCCTGTCGTTAAATTCCGACTTTAAGTTGCTTTAATAGTAATGCAGCACCAATTAGCTTTTTTGACTTAACTAGATCTAGGCTAACGCAACCTCCCAGTGACCCTGGCTTTGTGTTTACGTCAGCCCTTTGCAATCCACTGCGCTCTGCTCTCTATCTGCTCCCTCTGACCCTGGGAGGGCTCTGAACGTCAAAATCGTGTTAGTGGGTCAAGGTAAATATGACCCCCACATGCCATGCTGAGGCCTGGTTTGGTGTTTTTATTCATTATTAAAATTAAAAGAAACAATAGAAATATGTATCTATATGTATTGAAAAATTACTTGTTAATATTAAGATGGAAAAGGGGCCTAGATACAACACCTCCCCCAGGGGCCGTGGCAGGTGGAATGCTACCACACGCCTCTTCCACAGTAGCAGAGCACTCTGCGAGGCTTGCAGTGTGTCCTTATTCTGTCTTTTTAATTCTGGGCCAAAGAGGTCCCATAAACGTAAACGTGTTGTATTTAAAATATAACACAAACATAACAACAATGATGAATGGCTTAGTGGGTAAAGTAAGACGCACCCCAAAACGGGTGAGCTTAATAAATCCGATCTCTCCTATTACCGGATTATAGGATGCAAACCAAACTTTGTTGTATCAGTGTGGTGAGTCTGTGGGTCTTTGTGTGGTGACGATCTCTCTGGGTCTCTGTGTGATGATGGCCGTGTCGGGTGGTGGCGGGTTTAACAACACAACATTATGAGATTCACGAGATCTAACCCAAACAAGACCTGTACTACGGAGTCAACAACAACGACATGAGGGCTCTCCGACGCGCGTCGCGGTTGGGGTGAGGGTGAGGTCGCGCCGTCTCCTCCGTACGGATTGTTTCTTCTTTTCCCAACTGCGACGTTCTCGCTCTCTCCTCTCTTTTTGTCTCCACCGTCGCCAATCGTCGGAGCTCGGCATCCGCGGCCGCTCTCCTAGGTGGGCGACCCCAGCCCGAATTCTCGCCTGAAGCCCTCCCAGCCTCCCTGCTCAACGAGCCAGGCCCCGCACGCGTTCACCAGCAGGGCGGCCACCGCGTCCGTCACGGCCACCGTCTTCTCCGCGTCGCTCAGACGTAAGCAGTCCACCAGCCTCTTCGCGAGGGAGGAGCGAGCAGAGCACCACCAGGACCACCACGCGGCTCCAGCTCGCGGAGCCATCGCGGAGGACCTCCCAGGCCACGTCCACGAGCAGCCGGAGGAGCCCTCGGTGCACCACCCGCTCCTCCGTGTGGCTCACCAAGTCCAGAACGGAGTCTCTGAACCGCACGAGGAACAGGTCTGCCAGGCAGTTGACCACCTCCTGCACCAGCTGTGCTGGCTGAACCTCCTGCAGCTGCTGAACCTTCTGCACCTTCTGCAGCTGCTCCTGCAACTGCAGCCACTCCGTCTGTGTCGCTAGGTGAGCCATGAAACCGGCGATCAGATTCGCTGTCAAGAAGGTCAGCAGCTGCAGCACCTCCTTCTCTTCCTCCCCCTCATTTCCCTCCTCCTCCTCCTCCCCCTGTCTCCTTCCACCTCCCTGTGTCTCCCTCCTCCCCCGGTCTCCTTCCTGCTCCCCGTGTTTCCCTCCTTCCCCCGTCTCCCTCCTCCCTGTGTCTCCCTCCTCCTTTTCCTTTTTTGCTGATGAAGTTTTTCTATTTCCACGAGGTGGTAACACCATATCCCTTATTCTGTAATTGTAATTCTGGGCCAAAGAGGTCCCACAAATGTAAACATTTTGTATTTAAAATATAACACAAACATAACAACAATGAATAGCTTAGTGGGTAAAGTAAGACGCACCCCAAAACGGGTGAGTTAAATCAATCCGATCTATCCTACTACCGGATTATAGGACGCAAACCATACTTTGTTGTAACAAGAACATAAAAAAACTGAGTCTCTTAATCAGGTGAATACGGTAAAGGGGCTGAGTCTGTGGTTGACAGTGTGGTGAGTCTGTGGGTCTCTGTGTGGTGACGATGTCTATGGGTCTCTGTGTGGTGATGGCCGTGTCGGGTGGTGGCGAGGTATAACAACACAACATTTATATATTCACGCGATCTAACCCAAACAAAACCTGTACTACGGAGTCAACAACAACGACATGAGGGCTCTCCGACACGCGTCACGGTTGGGGTGAGGTTGCGGTCTGTTGTATATGTAGGTTATGAAAATTTGATGAAAATAATAAAAATTAAATCAAATTTGAAATTTGCATAATTATCCGAAAAAATGTTAATTTGCTGTAATTTATGCGCATAAACTATGCGAATGCGAGAGAGAATCGTATTAATTTATGCTAGTGTATGTGTGATTATGCTACTGCGAGCCGTTATGATAATTAGGCCCCGCCTCGTTGACGAGGGTCGGTTTTCAATCGGGATAATGCAATTAATCATATGCAGTTATGCAGGTACTTGAGTATGTCAGATTAAACTCGGCTGTGTTGTTTAACTTTGTACTATCGATCAGTATAATACAATTATTCCCGCTTTAACATTTACTGAGTATGTGGTAGTGTGTTCAGCCAGGTCTCCAAGTTCAGATCTCAGCACAGAATACAGTTCTTATGCATAAATGTCACGAAAGAACACACCACTTCTGTGTTAATCAATTTTAATGACGATAGTGATAATGACGATAATGATGACGATGGTGATAATGATGATAATGATGACAATAATAACAATGGTGATGATGCGTACTTCAACAGCTCCAGCACGAGACAGTTGTGTCCGCGGAAGTGGAACGAGTGCAGGACGCGGATGACGCCGTGCAGCTCAGCACTGCCCTCCCCCTGCAGCTCCGTGATCACCTTCAACTCCATCCTCTGCATCTCCATTTTGGTAGGGCTGTGTGCACACAGCAAGTCTGTGGGTCTCTGTGGGTCTCTAGTTCATAGTAGTTTTACGACGGTTAATTTTTTAGTGAGATAGTTTCAGTTTATAGTTAGAGATAGTTTTGCAGAGGTTATTATCATTGTTGTTTACTATTATACTCATTATTTTGTAACCATGTTGTATTTACTTGCATTTATTATCTATTATTGTATTCATTTATAATTATGACCATGGCCGCTGTGTTAAGACCACCAGCACCCACCCACACCACCACCACCACCAACCCCATCACCCCTGCCCCAACCTACTGGATGGGCAGTGCCAGCATCTTGACAGCCACCAGGAATCCCATATTGTGGTCCACGCACCGCAGCACCACTCCCTGCCCTCCCTCGCCAATCTTCTCTCGCACCTCGAAGCGGCATTGGAGCTGCTCCTGGGGTATCTAAGAAGCAGCAGCAGCAGCGCCGCAACGGCCAGTCAGAGTCACAATCACGATGGGAATGTTTTACGCTTAGTGGTAGCAGCAGTGGTAGTACTGAGTAGTAGTTAGTAGCAGTAGTGTCTGTGTGCGCCTGTGTGCCTGTTTGTGTGCGCATCTGCGTGTGTGTGTGTCTGTCTGTGCGAGTTTCACAGGGATATTTCTGCTTGCAAGCTTTGACTTTAACATAGCCATTTCTGTGACCAGACACAAGCTAATCACTCAGCAATTTCAATGCTAAATTATCCTGTTTGATTTGTACTAGGTGCCTCTGTGGATGTTTAGGCTTTGACTTTAACATAGCCATTTCTGTGACCAGTCACAAGCTAATCACTCAGCTCTTTCAATGCTAAATTTTATGCTAATTCGTTTGTCAAGGCGCTCTGTTTCTTCTCACACAGCTTAAAGGTCGCGGTCTGAGCTTGGCTGTGTTCACTCCAGCGCTTTCCTCCAGACAGTCTCGTCCCTTCACCTGATGAAGGCCGCTTGTGTTGTGGCCGAAACGTCGTGAGAATTTTATTGTGTTATTTTATTTGATCAATGTATTATTTTATTCTCATTCTACGCTACTTTACCGAAAGAACCAAAGAAGATGAATCCTTGCAGCCAAGATAGCTTTAAATCGAAATTTAACAGAATGGTATTGAACCTTTTTCTTTACAGGGTGGCCCTGGGGCTTGCCACGTGGCAGGTGTCGTCCATTGTCCATACCAGACCCCTCCAGCTCTCTCACCCTGGGTCAGCTGCCCCTTCCATGTCCTGGAAACCATGGCAAGGTCATCCTATGAGGACTGCCTGGATGAAAACCAGCATGGAAGGGGCCCAGGGTGGGACCGGCTATGCTTTTGGGCTAGTCCCGTTTGTGTGTGGTGTGCGGTGTCTTCGTAGCAATCGTTCTCCACTGTAGTCCTGGCATCTGCTGCTCAGCTTCATTCCACAGCTGTGGTTCCAGTGGCGCGGTCTCTCCGGGGACCCATGTGGTGTGTGTGTGGGTGTGACATGTATCACGGGGTGGGTGGATAGTATCGTGATAGTGGTCATGGTAGGCACCGATCCACGACCTCCATCACCCCTACTGAGTGGTGGACATGCCACCACAAAGCAGCATGCGGCGGAGGAGTGAGGTGACCGCTCTCGCCTCACGAGCGAGGCCCTCTCGCTTCCTCTTCATTCCCTGCATCACCACCTCCATCTCCTCCTTTGTCTCATCCTCCTCCACCTCCTCTTAATCCTCCACCACCATCTTCTCCCCCTCTTCTGTTTTCTCCATTCTCTCTTCATGCTCCTCAACCTCCGAGGTGGCGTCGGTGGCATCGGTGGTGGCAGCGGAGGTGCTGGAGGTGATGGCCGTGGTGGCGGTGGCAATGGTGGTGATGGTGGCAGCGGAGGTGGCGGTGGCGGCAGCGGTAATGGCGGTGGCGCCAGCGGTGGTGGGGCGGAGGTGGCAGCGTTGGTGGTGGTGATGGTAGTAGTCCTGGCGAGGCACCGCTCTTCCTCCATGAGGCGCTTCTCCTCCTCGACGCTCTTCACGTTGGCGAGACACTTCTCCTCCACCAGACGCTTCTCTTCCGTGAAGCACTTCACTTTAACGAGGCGCTTCTTGAGGAAATAGTCTCTGAAGCAGTTCTCCTCTGTGCGGCGCTTCACCCTGGCAAGGCGCTGCACCTCAAAGAGGTGCTCCTCTACCATGTGGCGTTTCTCTGTCGCATGGTCCTTCTCCTCCTGGAGATGCTTCACCCCGCTGAGATCCTTCAACTCCCCAATTATCCTCTGTTCAAGCAAAGATAATCACATGAATATACAGACATGCAAGCAGAAATTCATTTAAGTTTTTCAGATTCATTTATTTGGTATAACCCTGTGAGCTATGTTGCTCTTGACTCGGGTGCAACCGCAACAAACAAAAACATGATCAAGGAATATCTTAAAGCGACTACACGCAACAGAAAAATCCAGGAAAAGACAGCAAAGTCTTCCAGAAAAGCACCGTATATCAACACTGTGTGCAAAAATCCCGGTGGGATGCAAGTCGAATAATAACAATCATAAGACAATTTAGATTAAAGTTATCAGGCTAACTCTGTACTACAAAAAACAAACATGGCTAAACCAAAACGTTTTCAAAATCACCAAAATAAAGCTATAAAAACAATGTAACAGTGATCATAGAAACTGTGATTCAAATTTAACAATTAACGATATATACATAACATGTATGACCAAACTTTGCAGCCATAGCTGGCTGTATGAGTCACTCCATAACAGCAGGATTATGAGTCGCAGTATGTAAAAAAATATTCAATACACCTTTAAAGATCAGTACACTATTCAAGTGTACATCTATGGTACAATTTATTGAAAATAAGTTTTGGGAACAGAAACTTATTTCTTTTAAACAACAGACAAATATTAACAAGCACTGTTTATTACATTAACTTTGTTTAACTTTTTTGGTCCCAGTTGAGACATTCAGAACTATGACAAAACAAATAATTGTGCTCTGATCTAATGTGCAATCTGTGGCATATGAATTTGTTAAGGTGATGTTGTCCGGTCCTGTACATATCAAGTACAGTGAGGGAAAAACTTATTTGATCCCCTGCTGATTTTGTACATTTGCCCACTGACAAAGAAATGAACAGAATATAATTTTAATGGTAGGTTTATTTGAACAGTGAGAGGCAGAATAACAACAAAAACATCCAGAAAAACATGTCAAAAATGTTATAATTTGATTTCCATTATCCTCCTAGCGAGGCCACGCTAGGAGGATAAAAGGGGACCCCGGGCAAAGGTTTGGGGCTGTTGCTTGGAGTGGAATCTCGTCGGACTGCTGGAGTCATCGTCACCATCTGCATTTTCTCGGCGGTGTCAGACAGGCAGTCTGTTAGCTCTCTTGACTGAAAGTGTAGTGACCCCTTGTACCCTGTGAAGGCTATAATAAATAGAGTACCTCCTGCTCCTCGTGTCTCTGCGTGTATCGCTAGACGTGGATCATAACGACAGTAGATGTACACTCACTCTGAGTTTTTACTCAATGACGTTAAACTTCACATCTACCCTACCTCCATGCTACATGCCGACAACCCACTGCTTTGGTAACCAAACTGCAACGTATTTTATTAGTAAACCTGCATTTTCTAATTTTACCCAAATCTTAACCTCGGTTGGATGTTGCCATCCTGCCGTGGAAACAACGAATCATTCGTGTCTCGAGCAGAAGATTGCAAGCCTTGTGTTAGAGAATGGCCCACTGAAGCTGTAATCACGGAGCTACTTCTGAGTACATTTCAAGTGCCCTCTCATCCACGTAATAAAGAGCAGGATCCTCCCTCCTGTAACGTTGGTCGTAACAATGTTCTTACTTCTTTGTGCTGTCAAGGACAACCGGGCTCACCTTGGTCTGTCTCACTGTCACACTCACCTCTATTCGTACACTCACTCATCTGGGTCTGTCTCACTGTCATACTCACCTCATCCACACGCACTGACGTAGGTCTGTCTCACTGTCACACTCACATCACTAGTCACACTCACCCACCTGGGTCTGTCTCACTGTTACACTCACCTCTCTACCACACTCACCTGGGTTTGTCTTACTTTAACACCACATTCCACAGACACTTACATTGGTCTGTCTCAATGTCACACTCACCTCTACCCACACACACTCACCAGAGTCTGTTTCACTCTCTCACTCATTTGTCTTCCTACACTCACTCACTTGGGTCTGTCTTACTGTCACACTCACCACTCTACCCACACTAACCTGGGTCTCACTGTCTCACCTCTCTTCAAAAACACTGAATTCCTGCTGAACAACACGCGGTTCAACCCACAAGCACTTGGGAGAGCTACAGGGCTCACATGCCATGTCCTTCACAGTCCTGTAATTCGTTTTATTATTATTGCCATAATTGAGTTTGGCAAAAGCCTGTGCGAGACTTTGAACAATGTACACACAGGACCGTCCATAAGGGTGCTAGGCCAGGGGAAAATCCCAGCATGTGGGCCTCCGACGCGTTCAAATTCCACCGCAAGTATTACATCTGACACCCCCGTGACATTGAAGCGCAGGGCCCCCCCAATGCCCGCGGACCTGGGCGGTCGCTCCGATTCTCCGTATCCAAGGGGCGATTCTATGTGCACAATGCAGACCTTCTTGTAAAAACATGGTTTTACGAGGGCCTCCTCACGCAAATTAAGTAGAGAACCACATTACTGCCATGTGATGGTTTATGTTTCGCAGTCATTGACGACCAGGCTGAGATCATGAACTCGCTAGACTTGACAACCCACTTTGATCACAGGCGGGTGCCTGGATTCAGACCCAGTTACTCCGTGGTCCCACTTCAGTGCTCTGACCTCTCGGTCACTGGGCCGCCTCTAAACACCCCCCATGTTAAATACATAAGTAGCAAACCTGTATCGTGAGCAGCAGCATTCTTTGAATACTCTGCCAAAACAATTTGAATTGTGGAGTGTTGACCCAATTTCGCAATTGCTTTATCATACCTTTGGTTGCAGGAATAATTTCTACAAGACCGAGTTCTAGAGAGCCCCTTTACACGATGTTTTGTTCTACTCTTCCACACTGAGCAGATATTTTAGAAGA
Organism: Petromyzon marinus; assembly: GCF_048934315.1. Classification (NCBI taxonomy): domain Eukaryota; kingdom Metazoa; phylum Chordata; class Hyperoartia; order Petromyzontiformes; family Petromyzontidae; genus Petromyzon; species Petromyzon marinus. Next base: position 25,316,922 of record NC_133689.1, read on the forward strand.
TGGAGTACCCACACTTTAACACACCACATGCACCTTGCTGCTCGATTGTGGCTTACCCATTTCTACTGATTGGTGGACAGAGGCAGGGGGGGTTAAGAAACTCAAACGTTTGTTTCAACTGCTGTTACAGAAGGGGAACAGATGGGCAGTGGAGCAGGGAGGTAGAGGGGCAGTGGAGTAGAAGGGCAGTGGAGCATTGGAGTAGTTGAGCAGTAGGGCAATTGAGCAGATGGGCAGTGGGACAGCGGAGCAGAAGAGCAGTGGGCCAAATGGGTAGTAGGGCAGTGGAGTAGTGGAGCAAAGGGACAGTTGGGCAGAGGGGCAATGGATCAATTGAGCAGTGGGACAGTGGGACAGTGGGGCAGTGGAGCAGTGGATCAGTGGGGCAGTGGAGTAGAGTGGCAGTGTTGTGAAGGAGGCGAATCACCTGAATATCTTTTCCCACCGACATTTGTATGTGCTCTAAAGAAGGACCATCTCTCAAAACGGCGATCATTCTATATTTGTCCTTGTACCTCCACACACAGCTGGAAAACCGCACACCTGAGCCAAGGCACATTTAACCAACTCAGGCAGCACTTGCAAGCAATTCAAATATATTTTTTGTCATCATGGGTTTATTTCAAAGAGTTTATAGTACCAATAAGAACAATGGTATTTAACCGTATTATTTGCAGGGTGGCCCTGGGGCTTGCCATGTGGCAGGTGTCGTCCATTGGCCGATCCAGACCCCTCCAGCTCTCTCACCCTGGCTTTTCTGCCCCTTCCATGTCCTGGAAACCATAGCAAGGTCATCCCATGAGGACTGCCTGGATAAAAACCAGCATGGAAGGGGCCCAGAGTGGGGCCGGCTATGCTTTTGGGCTAGTCCCGTGTGTGTGTGGTGTGCGTGGTGTCTTGGTAGCAATCGTTCTGCACTTCAACAGCTGTGGTCCCACTGGCAACGTTTCTCTGGGGAACCGTGTGGTAAGTGTGTTTCATGTATCACGGGGTGGGTGGGTGTGGCATGTATCACAGGGTGGGTGGTTAGTATGGTGATAGTGGTCATGGTTGGCACCAATCCACGACCACCACCATCACCCCTACTGAGTGGTTGACATGCTACCACAAAGCAGCACGCGGCGGAGGAGTGAGGTGATCGCTCTTGCAACGCGAGCGAGGCCCCCTCGCTTCCTCTTCTTTCCCTGCATCACCACCTCCACCACCTGCACCTCTTCCATCTCCTGCTCCTTTGTCTCGTCCTCCATTTCATCTTCATCCTCCACCACCATCGTATCCCCCTTCTCTGTTTTCTCAATTCTCTCCTCATCCTCCTCAACCTCCTCGTCCTCGGAGGTGGCAGAAGTGGTGGCAGTGGTGTCGGTGGTGGTGGTGTTGGCTGAGGTGGCAGTGCTGGTGATGTCAGTGGCGGTGGTGGTGGTGGTGGCGGTAGTGGTAGTGTTGGTTGCGTTGATAGCGGCAGAGGTGGTGGTTGCCATGGTGGTGGCAGTGGTGGTGGCGTTAGCGGCAGGGCGGTCGGTGGTGATGATGGCGGTGGACGTGGTGGAGTTGGTGGAGGTGGTTGCGGTAGCGTCAAAGGTGTCGGTGGTGGCGGTGGCAGCAGTGGTGGTGGCGCTGGCAGTGGAGTAAGTTGTGGTGGTGGCAGAGGTGGTGGTTGCCGCGGTGGTGGCGGTGACGGTGACGGTGGCGGTGGTGGCAGTCGTGTCAGTGGTGGCAGTGATGGCGGGGGTGGCAGCGGTGGTGGTGGTTGCAGCGTTGCTGGCAGTGGTGGTGATGGCAGCGGTCCTGACGGGGCACTGCTCCTCCTCAAGGTACTTCTCATCCTCCTCCAGACGCTTCTCCTCAAGATGCTTCATCTCACGAAGTCGCTTCTCCTCCGCGAAGCACTGCACTATAACGAGTCGCTTCTTGAGGAGATGGTCTCTGAAGCAATGCTCCACTGTGCGGCACTTTTCCCTGGCCAGGCGCTGCACCTCAAAGAGGCGCTCCTCTACCAGGAGGCGTTTCAGCGTCCCAAGGTCCTTCTCCTGAAGACGCTTCACCCCGCTGAAGTCTTTTAACTCCCCAATTATCCTCTGTTCAAGCAAAGATCACCACATTAATATTCAGACATGCACATGCAAACAAAAATTAATACCCACATGCATGCAAACATAAACGTGCACATAAACCCAACACAAATGCATACTCACACATCTTTGTACAGATGCAGACATCCACGTTCACTCATTCAAACTCGCTTTTTACACTCGCATGAATATACACAGTCAAGAAAATTTCAAATCAAGATTGAATATATAAAATCACCTGATAACATAACACCTTATCCATCAATACTTTTATCACATTGTACGTGTAGCCCTAACCCTTAATAATCCCAACCCCTACATAATCAAAATACATGTTACATCCTCATATATCCTCACACACCCCATACATGCACTTAAGTCTGTGATCGACTGGGAATATTTCATAGCAATTGTTGGCAACAATCATCACTGGCAATAGTTTCCACAGAATGTTACATTATAAAGATCTCGTAGCCCATAATCTCGACAAATTTCACGCAGTGCCCATAGTGGGCAACTGGAATGGCTACTTCCAATCAACTGAACTAGCAGACGTAATTAATGTGACTGATTTATATCATTTCGTCCTCAATGGTAATAAATGACCAATGCATGAGTGGGATGGTGGAGAGATTGGCTGATGGTGTCTGGAGCTGGTTTTGATATACAGAGAGGTGAAGCAGAGGAATGTTCCAGAGAGATGGTGTCTTGTGATGTTATAGATTCATGATAAGGCTATATGATGGTCTATTTAATTGGTGGTGGTGTGGTGAGAAAGGTAATGTGGAGAGATGGTGTGCCAGTTTTGTAGATAATGTGTATTTGACCCCCACAGACCCCATACACACCTTTGGGGAGCGATGCTTGTAACCTTGGCCTGGGAAAGGGTCCACTTTATCCATAATGTCACCCCAGGTGGTCGACTGGCGCGACGATTCCCGGCCTGCGAAGAGCAGACAGGTAATTCAAAGGACGAGTAATGAATTAGAGAACGAAGAACATGGAGTTTCACAGAACGAATTTTAAGATCCCTGTAATTAGCTCTTTCCACACAACAGGAGCTGCTATTGAGAAATATTCATCACATGGCAGTAAAACTTTACAAGCCATGTTTTTGTGGGCATTCTGAGACCATTAATTCCATAAGCTTGAGACCCCAGTTTAAACAAAAATGGCTGAAATTCAGATATAAACCCATCGTTTCTGGAACACTCGATCATTACGTCTTCCCATCACAACCAAGCCATGTCTTCTCAAAGTAATTGATAAAGGAGCCTCCTTCTCTGTATATAAGCCACGTGATGCAGGTATCTGGGACTTACCCTCATAGTCATCCACAATCTCAGCCCACTTGATATGGCTATCCATGTTGTTGGGAAAGAGTAGATTCTGCGTGAAGTTGGATGGCCTGTGGAGTTTGGAACAACGCTAAGATTTAGCAACAATTTGAATCACTCATCCTCTAAAATATTACATATTTGGCCACTCACTGTACCAATCCCATCACTTCCATGCCTGTTGCTTTCAAGCCAACGCCCGCACTTGTTTGCCACTCATACGTGCTTCTGATCACTCACTCATCGATCCACACAAACATGTTTATTCCACCAGCCTATTACATTAAACATAATCGCCAAACTTAATGATATTTAATCCACACATGCATGTTAATGTACAGGCCATTTGCATTAATCGAATTCTTGATAAACACCCCCCCCCCCCTATGCCTTGTAGGTCATGAGGGTCATATGACCTTACTTAAATTATTTGTTATAAACCGAGCATGACGTCGTGGGTCACGTGATGTCAGAGACACCACCCATGTGGCTGTGACATCACAGATTAGAGACAACTATGGCAGCAGCTGGGGTCTGAACAAGAAGGCAGACTCCTCCCCAATGTTGAATAACATTCAATACATAAAATGTAGGGCACAATTGTGCCAGCAATCAGAAAACAATAATTGTAGACATGTTATTCATACTCTGAGATTTAAACAAGTTAGTTATTAATTTTAAAATGCTGACTCGCTTATGTCTAAACAGTGACAGTAAAAGCAACATATCAGGGCATGCCAAGTAACCTATCTAGCAGTCCTAATTTGATTGCAGAAAATAAAAATACCAACATATCAACAATAATGAGGCTTTAATTTGCGGTCAAAATGTAAAATAAAGATAAACAACACTCATAGTCAACAGGGACGCTCACCTCGTTGAGGATTCGCTCTCCAACGTCGTCTGCAGCTGCTCCCTCGTGCGCATTCCTCTCGACTGGCGGTGGAGGCGTGGCTATGACGTACCAGAAATGACGTCACTTCCGCGAGGCTCCGCCCCCACGCGCACAGCTGCCGCACCACGTGGTGCAGTGCGGGTGGTGGCCGTGGGTGGTGATGATGATGGGTGATGATGATGGGTGGTGGTGGTTGATGATGGTGGGTGGTGATGATGGTTATAGATGACGATGGGTGGTGATTATGATGGGTGCTGATGGCTGTTGATGATGATGGTTGATGGGTGATGATGTGTGTTGATGATGGTCGGTGGTGGTGGTGTTGATAGGTGGTTGATGATGATCGGTGGTGATGATTGTGATAGATGGTGATAATGATGGTTGGTGATGCTGGTGGGTGTTCTTGCTGATAATTGGTGTTAATGATGTAAGGTGGTGATCACGATGGGTGGTGATTATGATGGGTGATGATGCTGATTTGTGGTGAGGATAATGATGGGTGATGGTGATGTTGGGTGGTTGGTGGCAATGATGATGATGGTGGTCCGTGATAATGGGTGGTGGTGATGATTAGTCATGGTGATGATCATGGTTTATGGGTGGTGGTTATGATAGGTAAAAGTGATGATGGGTGGTGCTGATGATTGGTCATGGTGATAATGATGGTTGATTGGTGGTGGTTTTGATAGTTGGAAGTGATGAAGGGTGGTAGTGATGAAGGGTGGTGATCATGATGGGTGGTGATGATGGGTGATGATGATGATTGGTGGTGATTGGTGATGATTGGAGATTGGTGGTGATTGGAGATTGGTGGTGATTGGAGATTGGTGGTGATTAGTGGTGATTGGTGATTGTTGTGATTGGTGGTGATTGGTGATGATTGGTGATTGGTGGTGATTTGTGATTGGTGGTGATTGGTGATTGGTGGTGAAAGGTGATTGGAGATTGGTGGTTATGGATGGTGTTTGGTGGTGATTGATGGTGATTGGTGATTCATGGTGATTGGTGGTGATTGATGGTGATTGGTGATTCATGATGAGTGGTGGTGATTGGTGATTGTTTTTGATTGGTGATTCGTGGTGAATGTTTGTTATTGGTGTTTGGAGATTGGTGTTGTTTGGTGGTGATTGGTGATTAACAGTGATTGGTGGTGATTGGTGTTTGGCGGTTGGTGGTTATTGGTTGTGATTGGTGATTAACGGTGATTGGTAATTTGTGGTATTTAGCGATTAGTGGTGATTGGTGGTTCTTGGGTGGCGGTTGTGGTTGCTTGGGGGTGGTGGTGGGTGGTGGTGGTTGGAGGGTGGTGGTGGGTGGGTGGTTGTGGGTGAGTGGTTGTGGGTGGTGGTGGTGGTTGGTGGTGGTGGTTGGTGATATTGGGTGATTGATCATGATGGGTGGTGGTGATGATGGGTCTGTGGTGGTGGTGATGATAGGTGATGGGTGGTTGTGATGAAGGATGCTGGTCATGATGGGTGGTGATGTGTGACGATGATGTTGGGTGGCGATGATGATGGATGATGGATGATGATTATGTGATGATGAGGGGAGGTGGTGGTTGTGGTTGGTGGTGGTTGTAGTTGCTGGTGGTTGTGGTTGGATGAGTTGGTCGTTGGTTGTGGATGGTGGTGGTTGGTGGTGATTGGTTGTGGGTGGTGGGTGGGGGTGGGTGGTGGTGGGGATGGGTGGTGGTGGGTGGTGGTGGGTGGTGGTGGTTGGTGGGTGGGGATGGGTGGTGGTGGGTGGTGGTGGTTGGTGGGTGGTGGTGGTGGTAGTGTTTGGTGGGTGGTGGTGGTTGGTGGTAGGTGGTAGTTGGTGGGTGTTTGTGGGTAGTGGTGGTTATGGTGGTTGGTGGGTGGTGGTTTGTGGGTGGTGGTTTGTGGGTGGTGTTGGTGGATGGTAGTGGTTGGTGGGTGGTGGTGGTGGGTGGTGGTGGTTGGTGGTAGGTGGTAGTTGGTGGGTGTTTGTGGGTAGTGGTGGTTATGGTGGTTGGTGGGTGGTGGTTTGTGGGTGGTGGTTTGTGGGTGGTGGTTGGTGGATGGTAGTGGTTGGTGGGTGGTGGTGGTGGTTGGTGGGTGAGGGAGGTGGTTGGAGGGTGGTGGTGGTGGTTTGTGGGTGGTGGTTGGTGGATGGTAGTGGTTGGTGGGTGGTTGTGGTGGTTGGTGGGTGGTGGAGGTGGTAGTGGGTGGTGGTGGGTGGTTGGTGGATGTGGGTGGTTGGTGGTTTGGTGGTGGTGGGCGGTGGGTGGTTGGTGGAGATCGGTGGTGGGTGATGGTGGGTGATGGTGGGTGGTGGGTGGTGATGCGTGGTGGTGGGTGGTGCTGGGTGGTGCGTGGTGCTAGGTGGTGGTGGATGGTGGTGGGTAGTGGTGGGTGGTGGGTGGTCGTGGGTGGTGGTTAGTGGTGGTGGGTGGTGGGTGGCGGGTGGTGGTGGAGGTGCGTGGTTGGTAGTGGGTTGTCGTGGCTCGTGGTTGGTGGTGGGTGGTGGTGGGTGGTGGCTAGTGGTTGGTGGGTAGTGGGTGGTGGTGGTGGTTGGTGGTGAGTGGTGGATGGTGGAGGTGAGTGGTGGTGGGTGGTGTTGGGTGGTGGTGGGTGGTTGGTGATGATGATTTATAATTGGTGCTGTTGATGATAATGATGATTGGTGCTGGTGATGATGATTGCTGCTGGTGATGATGATGATTGGTGCTGGTGCTGGTCATAACGCTGATTCGTGCTGGTGATAATGATGATGATTGGTGCTGGTGATGACGACTGATGATTGGTGATGACAATGATGATTTTTGGTGATGCTGGTGATGATGATTGGTGCTGGTGATGATGATTGGTAATGAAGATAATGATTGTTGCTGGTGATGATGATTGGTGCTGGTGATGAGCATGATGATGAGTGCTGGTGCTGGTTATGATGATGATGATGATGATGATTCGTGCTGGTGAAGATGATCATGATTGGTGCTGGTGATGATGATTATTTGTGCTGGTCATGATGATGATGGTTCGTGCTGGTCATGGTGATGATGATGATTGGTCCTGGTGCTGGGGATGATGATGATGATTGGTGCTGGCCATGATGATGATTATTGGTGCTGGTTATGATGATAATGGTTCGTGCTGGTGCTGGTGATGATTATTGGTGCTGGTGATAATGAAAGGTTGGGTTCATAATTGCCCGGTAGAATGAGTATATAATGGCCAGGTATGGTGGGGTCACTCACCAACTCATCCATTCATCTTGTGTGTGGTGATCCACCAACCCCCGCCTAGATTTCAGGCGCCTTCCCAAAACTGCAATTCAATCACTCACGCACCCACTCCTTTACTCACCCACCCCCTCATTCACTCACCCACGCACTCATTCACTCGCCCATGCACTCATCAACGTACACACCCACTCATTCACTCACCCATACACTCATCAACTTACAGACCCACTCATTCACTCGCCCACGAACTCATTCACTCACTCACCCACTCATTAACTCACCCACCCACTCATTCACTCACCCACCCACTCACTCATTCACTCACCCATACACTCATCAACTTATCCACCTACTATTTCACTCACCCACTACTCATCCACTCACTCACCAACTCGTTCACTCACCCATTAATCATTAACTCACCCACCCACTCATTCACCCCCCCCCCCCACTCATTCGCTCACCCACCCACCCACCCACACATTCACTCACCCAACTATTCATTCACTCACCTACCCACTCATTCACTAACTCAACCACTCACCCACCCACTCATTCACTCACCCACCCACTCACTTATTCACCAACCCATCCACTCATTCACACAACTGCCCTTCTGTTCACTAACCCACCCTATCCACTCATTCACTCACCCACCCATTCACTCACCCACCCTTTCACTCACACACCCATCTACTCATTCACCATCACATCTACTCATTAACTCAACCACCCACCCATTCACTCACCCAACCACTCATCCACTCACTCATTCACCCACCCACTCATTCCTCGACATCAGGAGGAAACAAGGAGGTGGAAAGGTGCTGATGCAGGCCGTTTTAAAAGTCTTTGATGACCGCTTTTGTTGCAATCGAAACGTCGTAGTTTTTTGTTATTTTTTGCTACTTTCTCTGAACCTATCTACGTGGTGACTTTACCGAAAGACCCAAGAATACAAATACAACTTATTGGGTAGTCAGAATTCATCAGCACCAACCTGTATGTTGAACCTCTTTCGCACCGTACGTAGCCAACCGTGCAAATCTGTAGGTCTCTCTGGGTGTCTATAATGAGTGACCCATTGTTACTTAAAACTATTTTGGCAATGAAGTGATACGTGATATAATTGAATAGATTTTAAGCACTACAATTTTGAAAAAAAATATATTGAATAAATTAAAAATAAAGAATAAAAGTAAGTACATGGTAATAAAAGCAACAGTTAAAATGTGTTGGATTTAGTAATAGCATGCCAAATGATGAGTTATTTAGCCTGAAAAATAGTGCAAATACAAATAGATTTTACAAGGAAAAGTGATTTATATTTACTAAATGTCTGAGCAATGGTAATTTAGATTTACTAAATATTTGGAGGAATCTGATTAATATTTATTAATGATCTGGCTGAAATTGATTTACATGTACTAATTGCCTGGGTGAAATTGATATAAGCTTACTAAATATCTGGTTCAATGATTTGGATTTACTAAATAAAATACTTATATTGAATGTCTGTTGCCATAACATTTATATTTCTAATCCACCCAATAGCATGCCTTCATGGTGCCACAATTCACTTACGTTAAGTCAACCGAGCACCATCAAAAAGATAAGAACTATGAAAAGGAACAGCAGATTGACATGTATTTGTGCAATTTTGTCTCAACATGTTTATCCAACATATTACAAGTACAAAAGAAAGAGGGGCTATGAAAAAACAAAGACAGAAACCATGTATCTGTACAATAGGGATACAATACCTGAAGTCTATTAATAATTTGTGGGCATTACAGGCACAGATTCCTTTTTTGGATGTGATTCAAGGTTTTAGTCTTGTTAGTGCATTTAAATTACGACAATTAAAAAAAAATATGTAAAGATACTTTCATAATATTTCTTTCTTATGTGCGCAAATTGAAATCCTAAGGGCCAATATGTTTATAAAACAGCTAAAAGAGATTAAAACATCACGTGAATTGATCCACAATCCAGGTGGACCTATCTTTTTTAACATGCACAATTACAAGCATGGCTTCCTAACAAGTAAACTAGCACAACCTTCAGATGTTCCATGCATCTTACATCTATTCCTTTCGAAACGTCGTGAGAATTTTTATTGTTTTATATATATTTATTATTGTATTGTTTCCCTTCAACGTGACTTTACCGAAAGAGCTAAGAATATGAATTACTGCAGTCACGAAAGCTTTAAATGAAAATTTTACCGCCTCTACGGGGAGGGTTTCCACGTCACTTTAAGATCCTTCAACAAACTCCGGGATAAGAAGGCTCAGCTGATCGAGTCTCTCACCTTTCTGAAGAGATGCCGCGACTCTGGGGTAATTCCAATCGCATTTACACTGACCTCTGCTGCTGTAACTTCTTCTAATGCGAAACGAATTCTTTTCAAAACTAGCTTAGCTCTTATCTCAGAGAAAATCAGACTTATACGCACCGAACTAGATCAGTTAGACAAGACACTCTACAAATCACACTTATCATTGACGGCAACAATGTCCAGGTGACCGTCCCTCCCGCCTCTACATGGTGTGTGCGTGCATTCGTGCGAGGGGGGCGCCGCGTCGGCGCCGTCACTCCCAAGTGGCGGCGTCACGGCGGTGGGCACGGCCCCGACGGAGAGGCTCCGCTGCGGCAGCACCACAACTGTGTAGAGGCTAAACAGCGGACGTCTGCGAGAGCACCGGCCTCGGGAGAGTGGCGGGAAATCCGAGGCACCGGTGGCGGCGTCACGGCGGTGGGTATGGCCCCGACGGAGTGGCTCAGCTGTGGCAGCACCACACAGCCCCCCGAGGTGTCAGTCCTCGTCCCGGGTTGACTGGAGCACCTCGCCTGGGTTGCCCCTACAAGGTAGCGCCGCGGGGTCCGCGGGACTCGTCCGGCTCTCGTGGCTGGCCTTGGCGGTGGTGGCTCCACCTCTCGGGGTTCCGGCGGCGGTCTCCTCCTCCACTCCAGTGGTTCTCACCGGTCCTGGGTACGTGCGAGCTGGAAGACAAACTCGGTAGCGGTAGGGTGCAGGGGCCATCGTACCCGTCTCTCCTGGCTCGGGTCGGGACCCCCTGGGGCCCGGGGCTCCGTGGGGCCCATACACTGTGCAAGGCCCCCGGGTATGGGGGGGGGGGGGGGTGTGGGGACCCCGGGGTATCGGGGTCCTCGAACGGCGGGGTTCTCCCTCGCTGGGGCCGCCCTCCATGGTTTTATTCGCCGGACATTGACCACCATCTCCCGGCCTCTCTCCCCCCCTTGAATCAGTACCGTCCAGGGGGAGATCTGTCGCCCCACGGTCCAGGGTCCCCGCCAGTAGGTGGTTAGCTTCCCCATCTGTCCGGCCCCGACGCGAGTGGTGTGCAGCCACACCTTGGAGCCCGCCGAGTAGAAGGGGGCTCCATCCGGGGTCGGGCGCCCTGCTCCTGCCGCTGGTGTGCGGCCTCGCCTTGCAGGTAGGCCCGGACCCTAGCTCCGCATAGGGTCGAACTCACTACCCTGGTCAGTAATGACTCGTTCGGGGATCCCGTGCTTAAGTACGTAGTGTTCCACGAATGTTCGGGCCACTATGAGGGTTGTCTTATCGGGGATGGCCACCGCTATGGGATAGCGTGTGAAGTACAACACCGCTACAAGAATATATCGGTTGCCCCGGTGGGATCGCGGGAATGGCCCCTGCAGGTCGATCCCAACCAGCTGATTCGTCCGACTGACGCGGAACGGTCTCAGGGGGACCTGGTATCGCGCTGGTTTGGGCCCGCATTACTGACACGCGCGGCAGCCCTGCACCCAGGCGGCCACGTCTTGTGCTAACTTGGGCCAGAGATATTGGCGATGCAGGGTCTCCCCGTCGTGGCCCCCGAGCAGGTGGTCATGCACTAGTCTTAGCAGCTGGGGTCGCACCTGGGCGGGAACACAGATGCACCCAGGCTGGCCGGCTTCGGTGAGCTCCCGTACCACCCCGTTCTGCATGCACAACCGGGCGTACAAACCACGCCAGGGTCCTGGTAGGGTGTCCCTCTTCTCCCGTAGGGCCGCTTCCACCGCCGCCAGATCTGGATCCTCGCAGCTGGGTCCGTCTCAGCTACTCGTCGTCCAGGCCTGGGAAGGCGCAGCCGATGTTCTCCTGGATCCGATTGGGTGGGATTAAGCGACCCGTTGGGCCCCGGGGCGTGGGCTCCGCGTCCGCCGGGTGGTCCCCCGGTTCCCTGGTTCCCCCTGCCGGGGTTTCTGTGGCACATATTGCACTCTCCCCCGCGAGGGGGGGTTTTAGTTTCGGCGCGCCCTCGGTGGTCCGCTGTTTGCTGGCAGCGTCCCCCCGTGAAGCACGGGCAGACTTCCTCCGCCCTTGTCTCGGCGCACACCGCGGGTCGCCTCGACAAGGCGTCCGCGTTTGCATGTGTACGCCCAGCTCTGTACTCGATTTGCAATTTGTACTCATGCAACTCCGCTAACCATCGGGCCATCTGCCCCCGTGGTTCCTTGAACGTAAGGAGGAAATGCAGGGCATGATGGTCGGTGCGCACCCGACATTTCCTGCCATACATATACGGTCGGAACTGTTTACACGCGAAGATCACGGCATACAGTTCTTGACGGGTCACGCAATAATTCAGCTCGGCCCCACTCAGGGTCCGACTGGCATATGCGATGACCCGCTCCGTCCCACCCTGCACCTGCGACAGCACCGCGCTCAGCCCACTGCTGCAGGCATCGGTGTCTAAAATAAAATTAGTGGTGAAATTGGGGAAAGCTAGAGTGGGGGTGTGGGCGAGGTGGTCTTTGAGGGTGGTGAAGGCCGTCTGGCAGGCCTCCGTCCACTGATAGGGGTTCTTAGGGGAGGTGAGTTGGGTGAGGGGGCATGCAATCTCGCTGTATCCCTTTACAGATCGACGATAATAGGTGGCGAGCCCCAAGAATGATCTCCGTCAGGTTCCTTGTCCGTGGCCATTCCACTACGGCGCGTACCTTCTCCGGATCGGTGCACACCCCGCCTCGCTGACTCGGTGTCCGAGGTATGCCACCTCGCACTGCGCAATGTAGGACTTACGCGGCTTGAGCTTGAGATGGGCTGCTCGCAATCGCTGGAACACCTCTCGCAGCCTGGACCAGTGTTCCGACAGATCTACTGAACACTGTCACCTCGTCCAGGTAAATCAGGCACTGTTCCCACTGCAAGCCCCGCATCACCAACTCCATCAATCGCTGGAACGTTGCGGGCGCGTTAGTGAGTCCGAACGGAAGCACTCGAAACTCGAACAGTCCAATTGGGGTGGTGAATGCGGTTTTTGGCCGATCCTCCTCTGCCATCTCCACCTGCCAGTACCCGGACCCCAGATCGAGGGTGGAAAAATACTGTGCTATTGCGAGGCTGTCAGAGGTGTCGTCGATGCACGGTATGGGGAAGGCGTCGCCGAGGGTGACTGCGTTCAACTTTCGGTAATCAACACAGAATCGGGTCGACCCATCCTTTTTCGTCACTAGCACTACCTGGGAAGACCAGGGGCTCGCCGAGGGCTGGATTATGTTATCACGTAGCATATCCGCGACTGCCTCTTTGATCTGGGTCCGATCAGGCGCGCCCACTCGGTATGCGGGGAGTTTGATGGGTCGGGCTGCACCTGTGTTAATTTGGTGCTTAACAAGGTCTGTCCGGCCCATATCTGAATCGTGCTCACTAAACACGTTGGCGTGCTCCTGCAACAATCCGCACAGTTGATCGGCCTCCCCCTTAGGTAAATCTGCCCAAGGCACATGTAACGCATCATGCAAGGGAACGATCTCGGCTCGGGGGGTCGGGCCGACTCGCCAGGCCAGATCCTGGTTGTCCTCGGGGCAGCCAGGGTCTTCCGCCCAGAGTGCAAACACCGAGTCGTTAGAATGGCGCGCGTGCAGGGGGTGTATGGTGGCTACCGTGGTGCGTCGTCGTAGAATTTCCGGGGTACTGTGTGGGTTAAACACCCGCATAAACAGTCGGCCCTCATCTGCGTTTACCAGTGTGGCTGACCCCACAACTCTGTACGGGTCCGCCAGCTCCGGGTGAGGAGTTAGCATTACCTCGCCCGATGGTCGTTGTGTGGGGTCGGCGGAGGGTGTTGCTACGGGCACCAGCATCTCGGCAAGCGGGCCGATGGTGACGGCCGACACCAGGGTGGCGGCCATGGGTGTGAAGTGAGGGCGATTCCGTTCTTGTCCCAGGAGCGGGATCCTCTCCCCGCTGTCCTCCACGGTGGCGCATCGCTGGCCTGGCTAGTCGTTGAGCCCCAGTTTCTCCAGGAGGTCCGTACCCGCAATACACTCATGGCACAACACACTCGAGACATAGAATTCCTGTGTACACACCTGGTGTCCGAGACGGACCTCGAGGGAGATCCTTCCCAGCAACCCCATCCCGGCTCTGCTCGCTGTGTGCCTGCAGGCGGCTCACGTCAACCCCGAGCACGCTGCAGTGTGTGGCGCTCACGAGTGAAGCCACTGCCCCCGTGTCGAGTAGGATCCAGGTGCGCTGCCCGTTCACCTGTCCTACCAGTGATGTGGCCCCCGTGATCGCCGCCACCAGCTCCCATAGCCAGTCACCTGTCCTCACCGCGTCCTTGGGTGTTGTGGTCGGAATCTGTGCGGGGGTCACTCGCTCACCATTATTACTATCGTTGTTTTGTTTTGGGACCTCGTCGATTGCACCCTTAGGTGGTCCACTCTCTAGGGGGCGTTGGCGTTTAACCCTGGCGCCTGTCTAGTGCGGGCGATTTGAGGACAGTCTCTCACGAGGTTCCCGCGGCGGTCGCACAGGTAACACGCTCGGGGAAGGGCGGTGGCCCCGTAGGAGCTTCCCCGCACGCTCCCTCTTTCCCCTCCCGTACGCCGCTGCCCAGACTCTGCCTCTAGTCGGGCCACCCTCCCGGCTAGCCCCCCTACCGTGGAGCGCATTTCCCCCATTTCCGACTGAATGGTCTCCACTGTGGACTGTAGTTTGGTGATATGGCCACCAACTTGGGTCACCTGGCCGACTATATCACCCATGCCGGTCTGTAGCCCTGCTACCCATCCCGGGGTTGTCTCGCGGGCTACCGGGGGCTCCCTTTCCCGACCCCTTACCGTCGTGGCGAGCTCCTGTTCCTCCTCTTCCTACTCTAACGACAGGCTTGCGATGGTGCGCTCTCTTCCCAGCCCCCGGAGCTGCGCGCGTTCGCTGGAAATTCCTTCACATTTACGCGCGCGCTCGACAAGGGCGTTAAAGGGGAGACGTGTATAGCTCATGTCTGGCTGCCACCACGACGTGCGAGTCAAGTATCGCTGGATCTTCTCAGCGGCAAGCTCCTCAATCATCTCTGTCGTGTATCCCAGGTGTGCGATCTTTGTTAGCTCGCGCACATCCTCGGCATAATCACGCAGGTCCTCGCCGGGTTGGCGGTAGCGTGCCTCTAAGGCTGCTTTTGCCTACTCCTCATCACGTGTACCGAAACGCAGATCAAGTCGGCGCATCAGTTCCTCTAGCTGTGTCTGCGCGCTTGTGGGTAGGGCTTCCACAAAATTGGCTGCCCGCCCATCCAGGTTCATAATAAGTTGGCGTAACGCCTGCGCGTCCGTCCACCCATTAATCTCTTTAGCCCCTATGACGTTGCGGGCGAATGCCTTCCACCAAGGAGCCCCCCGGCTGGTAAATATATGCCATATTTTTGCGTGGGGTAACGCGGGGGTTCGTACCGCTTCTGACGCCAAACTGTGGGGGCTGCCGTCCCCCGCCATCACTGAATTGTCGGGGCCGTTGCCCCCTGACTCCCCCATTACATTTGTACTACTACCACCTGGCAGTTCTGTAGGGTTCGGGTTAGCGACCTCCAACTCCTCGCCCCCCGGGGCCCCTGACTTTGTTACCGACCGCGTTGGCATGGCTCAATTAGTGGGCTTGTACGCTTTACTCTTGCGGCGCGCTACGCGGGTTCAGTGGCGGCGTGCTGCGGTGAGCGCGCTCGCGAAGCAAGACTCTGTCCCGTACGTAAAAAATGGGTACGGCGCACTGATGCGTGACTCACGTACGTAAACAAATGGGTACGGTGCGCCGACGCGTGATTTCAGTACGTAAACAAATGGGTACGGTATGCTGACACATGACTCCCTCACACACACGCTCTACGCGCCTAGGCAATAACAAACCCAACACCGATACCTGCCCAGCCCCATACACCAATCACACGCGAGGGAGTTGGGTTCGGGGGTGAGAGGGCAGGGGTGTCTGCCGTGCGCGCGCCGCTTATTGGAGGGAGTCACTCCGCTCTGATTTAAAAGGGCCGTTTAAACCGCCGCGCGTGTACGCGCACACCAGGCGCTTAGCTCTCTGCTTCGCTAGAAACAACCGCGCATGCACGCGACCGCAAGACACTCCCGTAAATAGTCGCCCAGGTATGCGAACGCTAAGCACTCCCGTAAACAGTCGCACAGGTACGCAAGCGCTAAGCACTCCCGTAAACAATCGCCCAGGTACGTGAACGCTAAGCGCTCCCGTAAACAGCCGCACGGGCACGCGAATGCTAAGCACTCCCGTAAACAGTCGCCCAGGTACGCGAACGATAAGCACTCCCGTAAACAGTAGCCCAGGCACGCGAACGCTAAGCACTCCCGTAAACAGTCGCCCAGGTACGCGAACGCTAAGCACTCCGGTAAACAGTCGCCCAGGTACGCAAACGCTAAGCACTCCCGTAAACAGTCGCCCAGGTACGCAAACGCTAAGCACTCCGGTAAACAGCCGCACGGGCACGCGAACGCTAAGCACTCCCGTAAACAGTCGCCCAGGTACGCAAACGCTAAGCACTCCGGTAAACAGCCGCACGGGCACGCGAATGCTAAGCACTCCGCCTTCCTCTTCACACTCACAAAGACCACACGACACAGTTTATCCCCCTACTAGCTATTTTATTCACCGCGAGTAACCCGCTAAACTACTCGTGATTGTGTGGGTCAGCAGACTTTAGCTTATCCCTCGGGGATCCTGGGCTGAACTTATCCTGCCTGCCTCTCCGCTTTCTTCCCTCTGATCAATTAGCCCGCACTCACCTTAGTCCCAATCTGATGCTGCAGAAGCTGTGGAACGGTGATGTTCCCGCACCCCGTGCCCCCCTGTCCAATCAGAGGTCTGGATTTTCCCGCCCTCGGATCACCGCTCTGGTGACGTCACCGCAGTGGTTTATTGGACGTCCGCTTTCCGTTCTTCCCGCTATCCGCCCACTGACTCGTGTTTGTGTGTGTGTGGTTCCACTCGCGGTGGCTAAACAGCCCCTGCCATGACCATGCCATTACAATCCCAGGTCACAGCACCGCGGTGCTCTTCAGCCTCGGGGGTAGGTCGCCCAATTTCCCGGCTGCAGGAAACCATGAAGCTTGATCTCATTAGGGGCTTCTGGATAAAAACCTGTTGGCCAGGTGACCTTCCCTCCCGGCTCTACGTGGGGTGTGTGTGCATTCGTGTGAAGGGCGCGCCACGTCGGCGCCGTCACTCCCCGGTGGCTGCGTCACGGCGGTGGGCACGGCCCCGATGGAGCGGCTCCGCTGCCGCGGCACCACAACCTCTGGGTCACTGAGCCGCTTCCAAACACCCCCCATGTCAAATACATAAGCAGGAACCTGTATCGTGAGCAGCAGCATTATTTGAATACTCTGCCAAAACAATTTGAATTGTGGAGTGGTGGCACAATTCCGCAATAGCTTTATCATATCTCTGGTGATAGGAAGAATTTCTACAAGACCGAGTTCTAGAGAACCCCTTTACGCGATGTTTTGGTCTACTCTTCCACACTGGGCGGATGTTTCAGTAGAGGAAGGAGTACCCACAATTTAATGCACCGCATCCACGGCCCCTCTCCTAAGTGGGCGTCCCCAGCCCGAATGCTCGCAGGAAGCCCTCCCAGCCTCCCTGCTCGACGAACCAGGCCCCGCACACGTTCACCAACAAGGCGGCCACCACGTCCGTCACGGCCGACTTCTCCGCGTCGCTCAGACGTACGCAGTCCACCAGCCTCTTCGCGAGGGAGGAGCGAGCAGAGCACCACCAGGACCACCACGCGGCCCCAGCTCGCAGAGCCATCGCGGATGACTTCCCAGGCCACGTCCATGAGCAGCCGGCGGTGCCCTCGGTGCTCCACCCACTCCGTGTGAGGAACAGGTCCCCCAGGCAGTTGACCACCTCCTGCACCAGCTGTGCTGGCTAAACCTTCTGCAGCTGCTGGACCTGCAGCTGCTCCTGCACCTGCAGCTACTCCGTCTGTGTCACCAGGTGAGCCATGTAGCCGACGATCAGATCCGCTGTCAAGACGGTCAGCAGCTGCAGCACCTCCTTTTCCTCCCCCTCATCTTCTTCCTCCTCCTGCCCGTGTCTCATTCCTCCTCCCCGTGTCCCACTCCCTCCCCCTGTCTCCCTCCACCTCCCTGTGTCTCCCTCCTACTGTAATGTTTTGCTTTTGCAAAACACGTACTAATTTGTCAGTTACTCCCGAGATATATGGTATTTTAATTGTTTTAACAATCTTATCGATTTCAGCATTGTTGCTTTGCCATCGTGATTTGGCATTCAATGCTCTGTTAATTCGAGCATTATTGTAGCCATTCTGTCGTAGTGCTTCTTTAACGTGTTTAATCTCTCTCACGAGACTTTCACCATCTGACACTGCTTTAGCCTGATATATCAGCGTCTTGATAAGAGAGGATGTCTGAGCTGGGTGATGATGTGATTCTGCATTCAAATAGCATCAGTGTGTGCGTTCGCTTTCTGTAAACGCTGTGTGCTATTTTACCATTTAGGCCATGTCCAAGCAAAATATCTAGGAACGGGAATGTGTTATTCACCTCCATTTCCATGGTGAACTGGATGGCCGGGTTTTGTGCATTGAGATGATTTAGAAAATCATTAAGTGTATCTTTACCATGTGGCCAGGCAACCAAAGTGTCATCCACATATCTAAACCAAAAACATGGTTTCAATGTGCTCGAGACAAGTGCTCTTGTTTCAGAGTTTTCCATGTGCATATTTGCTATAGCCGGAGATAAAGGAGAGCCCATTGCTGCTCCTTCCTTTTGTTTAAATAAATCACCTCCAAAAGAAGTAAGTGTTATTTAAACAATGATGAGCCAGTTTCAGAATATATTTTGGTAAACCTGTATTCTTTACTAGTGTATCAAGTAATTTAAGTGACTCGTTCACTGGAACCTTAGTGAATAGAGAAATCACATCAAAACTCACCAGAATATCATTAGGGTAAAGTTTAATATCTTTATTCACATTCACAAGATGTTCTGAATTTCTTATGTATGAAGATGTCCTCCCGATGTAGGGATGTAATTGTTTAGTTATATGTTTTGCTAATTTATATGTGGCAGAGCGAATTGTACTGACTATGGGTCGTAATGGGATGCCGATTTCATGAATCTTTGGTAGCCCATACAGTCTAGATGGTTTTGAGGCCCTTGGAATTATTCGGTATTGCTCATTCTTAGGGATTAATGAATTTGCAATTATTGCAGTAGTCTGACGTTCTAAAGTATTAATAGGATCTCGTTTAACTTTAATGTGGGTACTTTTCTCTAGTAAATCTTTAATTTTATTATCATAATTGGCTCGTGGCATCACCACAGTAGTGCGGCCTTCATCAGCTGCCAGGATTTTAAAATCTTTATTTAAATGAATCTCTCTTAAGGCTTTTGCTTCGTTCGAGCTAATATTTATTTTTGGTACTTTGCTATTTTCAATTATTTTGGCAACCTCGTGTCTAGTCATCTCTGCCTCATTATGTGGAAGGAGTCTAACTGCTGATTCTACCTCAGCAATTATCTCATCCACTGGAATTGTGCGTGGGGTAACGGCAAAGTTAAGGCCTTTAGAAAGGACAGAGATCATGTCACTGGTTAAAACAGTGTTAGTCAAGTTCATTACGGGTTTGTTTTTAAATTGTTCGTTTTTAGTGGGTATTTGTTTATTATGAAGTCTAGATAATTTATTCATTTGGCTAGTTTTGGTTAGATTAAACACATTATCAGCCGATTGTTGTGTTATGGTCTCGATTATATTCCAATAATGCATTGATCTACTTGCTTATATCTAAGTGCAACTGCCTTAGAGATTCTGAAATGTAAGATAATTCACTCCTGTTGTGCTGTATTCTCTCTATTAATAATCATTTGCTAGCTTTGTGTAGTATTTGGTTAGCTTTAGCAGACTTTGTGATGTGTTATTTTAACTGCGTTTGGTATTAACTTCGAATCTCTGCACCTTTTGAGGAACGTCAGTGAAGATATCAATTCCATCCGCTTGATGCGGAGCTTCTCCAACTTTCTGGTTTTAAGAAAAGTATCCTCCCCATAGAGGTTAGTCAGTTTAACACGTAGGCTTTCGCGACCAATATTATTCATAATAAACGTGTTTGGGTTAGATCGCGTTATTAATAAATGTGTCGTAACCCTCCACCACCCGACACGGCCAATCAGTAAAAAAGTGTCATGTTGACAAAAGACAAAATAGTTCACTACTTTAGCCCACTGGTGTGTTGAAGAGTGAATCCACAACATTTACAATTTTTTAGTATGACGTTTCGCTGGTAATTACATCCAGCATCATCGGGCAATTCGCCAGAATGGTGAAGCCCTCACTCACTCGCGGTCTTAAATAGAGCAGCAGGGTGACATCATTTAACTCATTCAGGTGCAGTGATTTGAGGCGGAGTGGGGGGTATTTTAATTATATAATAGATTAGTAATCAGTCAAATGTTATGATCAGTAATAAGTTGTAGATTAGTAATTAGGTGTAATGTGTATTATTGTAATTATATACTACGTTAGTAATCAGTTAATTAGTATGTTTCCCCACAACGAGGGTATACAGCTGCTCTGACATGGGACGACCCTGTCGTACACCTCTTCTGAAGCTGACAGGGGCAGTGAGCGTACCGTTGACTTTGATTAGACACTGGACTTCAGTGTAGAGCAGGCGGTTCAGTCCCAGGAAGCTGGTCCCAAAACCAAACGCCCTCGGTGGTCCCATTAGGTACCCGTGGTCAAACGCCTTCTCTTGGTCGAGGGAGAGAAGCGCGAGTGGGAGCCCCCTTTCTCTCGAAGAGGGTGCTGAGGTCTCTGACGAGGAAGACGCCATCATGAATTGTTCTCACTGGGACCGTGTGGGCCTGGTCACTGCCCACCACCTGAGCCAATACAGTCTTCATCTTGGAGAATAGCGCTTTGGCCAGAATTCTTCTCTCCTTATAAACGTCTATGCCTGCCCAAGATGAAATCTGGAGAGACCTACCGCGCAGTCAGGGCCGCAGTCGCGACAGCAGCTCCCTGCGTCCCGGGAGCCGGTGCGGGTTGCCGGACCGCGTCACCGGCGCCGTTCGGAGCGCCGCGGGCGCTGTGTCGGGCGGAGTGGCGCAGCGCGTGCCCGTGGTGCCGTCGCCGGGCATTGCGCGCAAGCAGCATCACGTGTCGTGCAGTCAGGGCGGCATGGGTCGGTGGGTGGGTGTGTGGGTCGGTTTGGGTGGGTGGGTCGGTTTGGGTGGGTGGGTCGGTTTGGGTCAGTGGGTGGATGGGTGGGTCGGTGTGGGTGGGTGGGTTGGTTTGGGTCGGTGGGTGGGTTGGTCGGTCGGTGTGTGGGTCGGTGGGTGGGTGGGTCGGTCGATGGGTGGGTGGCCACTCACATTGATTGACAAACATAGAAGCTGCAACCAATATCGGTGACTCTCATGTGGCCGGCCTGAGAGAGCATCACGTTGTCCTGGACGCACACGGGGAGGCAAGGGGAGGTCACGCTCAGAGGCTGCCCTGTGAGCGGTCAGCCAGCAGTGGATCGACCCACGAACAACGACAATTACAAAGGTCCCCTCGTGTAGCCGCTAGCAGGCTGTAGGGCCAAGTGCTGTTAGAAGTAGCTAGTAGCAGCACTGCCTATGCAAGCTGACAATGTGGCACACACAGAGGGAGTGGGTGGCCAGTACCACGGCCGGCCGCCTTTGTCTCCCCCATTGGGCGATGTTTACTACACACCACCGCTACAACAGGAGCGAGCGCGAGTGCGTCGTGGGGAGCGTGCGCGCCCCCAGAGTGCCCTCCGCTATCACCGGCTTTGATGACCGCGTGGACGATGCCGCGGGACTTGGTCTGGGCCAGGAAGCGGACGATTCCACTGGTGTATGACCTCAACGCGGCGTCGTTGATGCGCCAGATCACCGCTCGCTTGCTCAAGTCGTAGAGGCAATCCCGGCGGCGGCAGCAGCAGCAACGACGACGATAGCGATGATGACGGTAATGAAGATGATGATGACGATGATGATAATGACGATAATGATGACAATGACGATGGTGATAATCACGATGACGATGGTGATGATGACGATAGTGATAATGACGATAATGATGACGATAATAACAATGGTGATGATGCGTACTTCAACAGCTGCAGCACGAGGCAGTTGTGTCCGCGGAAGTGGAACGAGTGCAGGACGCGGATGACGCCGTGCAGCTCAGCACTGCCCTCCCCTGCAGCTCCGTGATCACCTTCAGCTCCATCCTCTGCATCTCCATCTTGGTAGGGCTGCGTGCACACAGCAAGTCTGTGGGTCTCTGGGTCTCTGTGGGTCTCTGTGGGTTTCTACGTGTGTCTATGGATCTCTATGGGTGTTTGGGGGTCATAGTAGTTTTACGGAGGTTATTATTATTTTTTACTATTTTACTCATTATTTTGTAACCATGTATTTACTTCCATTATCTATTATTTTCTTCATTTATAATTATTACGACTGCGGCCGCTTTGTTAAGACCACCACCACCCACACCATTTCCAACCACACCAAAACACCACCACCCACCCACACCACCATCCCCATCACCCCCGCAACAACCCACTTGATGGGCAGTGCCAGCATCTTCACAGCCACCAGGAATCCCATCTTGTGGTCCACACACCGCAGCACTACTCCCTGCCCTTCCTCGCCAAATTATTCTCTCGCACCTCGAAGTGGTATTGGAGCTGCTCCTGGGGAATATAAAATGGAGCAGATGAGGCAGCAGCGCCGCCACAAGCCAGTCAGTCACAATCACGATGTGAATGTTTAACGCTTAGTGGTAGGAGCAGCAGTGGTAGTAGTGGTTAGTAGTAGCAGTAGTGTGTGTGTGTCTGTATGTGCGAGTCTCACAGGGATATAGTTGTGGGTCTCTGTGGGTGTCTCTGTGTCTGTGCGTCTCACTGGGATGTAGCTGTGGGTCTCTATTGGTGCCTCTTTGAGTCTCAATGGGTATCTGTAGATCTCTATGGGTGTCTGTGAGTCTCACAGGGATGTAGTTGTGGGTCGTTATGGGTGTATCTATGGATGTCTCAATGGGTGTCTCAATGAGTGTGTCTATGAGTGTCTGTCTTTGTGAGCCTCACAGGGATATATTTGTGTTCTTGGTTGTCGTAGCCATCGTTGTTGATGCAACCGCGGGATTTGCCCTCGTCCATAGAGACAAAACAAACTTGACAGACGTCGGCCAGCTCCTCCTGTCGCTCGGTCAGGCGAGGCAGGAAGAGTGCCAGGATCACTGCACACATGACAACAACTATGGGTTTTTTTTCTTTACCGACAGAACCAGAGTGTTTCTTACACACCAATAAGCCCAGTAAATTGGCACAGTAGGGGGCACAGGTGGTGCATCAGCCACTCGTCTCAGTCGGTCGACCCGTGGCACCTGTTGGGTCTGCCCCGTGACCTCCTGCCAGCGGGAGTTCGACACTTCACTTGGCTTAAAAGTGCACATAGCCTGGCACAAGCGTCGTTATGATGTCACCGCCACTTAGTGGCGAATGGCGGTTGTTGTGTGTGTGTGTATATTCAATCAGGCCAAGAATGTGTGCACCACAGAGTGAATCTCACTGCGGTACAGTGGACAGGCCATGCCGCGCCGCTGCAACTCGAAGATGCAGCGGCGGCACGTGGCAAGGTGGCCGCCGTCGCCGTGAACCAACGTGCAGCTACGCGGCTCACACTGGCACACCACGCACCCACCCACAACACCACCACTACCCACACCACAACCACCACCCACAACACCACCACCACCCACAACACCACGCACCCACCCACAAGACCACCACCATCAGCCACACCAACACCACCCACACCACCAACACCACCAACCACACTTCCAGCACCACCACCCATGCCACCACCACCTATACCAACACCCGCACCAAAACCACCCACACCACCAGCACCACCCACAACAACACCACCACCCACAACACCACCACCACCCACACCACCACCCACACCAACGCCACCCGCACCACCAACACCACCAACCACACTACCAGCAGCACTACCCAGGCCACAACCACCCATGCCACCACTACCTACATCACCACCACCCACACCACCACCACCAACCACACCACCACCACCACCCACACCACGCACCCACCCACAACACCACCACCCACACCATCACCACCACCCACACCACCACCGCTACCGGCTGGAGTGTAAGAAGGAGAGGCAGTGGTGGAGGTGGTGTTGACGCTGGCACCTGCTCGCCTGTTGTCGGCTGTCACTACGGAGAATATCTTCATGAGCAGCGCTAATACTGAGTGTCTGAGATCTCTGAGTGAGAATCCCTCCACACCAAACACCTCCCCCAGGGGGTCCCCCGCCACACCTCACCAGGTACTGCCTCTCTTCATCGTAAAGTCGCCTCCGCTTGATGTACTGTTCCACGTAGTGGAACACCTGCTCCACAGTGAATGTGTCGCCCTCGGCACCGACCGACTGCAGCAGTGGAAGCATCCGAGGCACCGGCTTCAGGAGTGTTCCTCCGAGCTTGTCAGAGACATGGACAATTCCATGCACTGTATGTGTTCTGTATTTGTACGTGGATAGTAACGACAGTGGATGTACATTCACTCCGAGTCTTTACTGGGTCGTTAAACAGCATGGGGTACACAATGACGTGAAACTTCACATCTACCCTACCTTCGTGCTCCATGCCGAAAAGCCACTGCAGTGGTAATAAAACTGCAACGTATTTTATTCATCAACCTGCATTTTCTTATTTTTCCCAAATTTTAACCCGGGTTGGGCTGTCGCCATCCTGCCCTGGAACCAATTATTCATTCGTGTCTCTAGCAGACCATTGCAAGCCTTGTGTTAGAGAATGGCTCACTGAAGCTGATATCACAGAGCTACTTCTGAGTACCCTTCAAGTGCCCTCTGGTCCACAGTAAAGAGCAGCACCCTCCCACCTGTCCTTTAAGTCGGAGTAACGTTGGTCATAACAATGTTCTTTTCGTTGAAATTTATCCAAATTAAGTGCAGAACCACATTGCAGCAATGTGATGGTTTATTTTGTGCTGTCAATGACGACAAGGCTGAGATCATTTACTCGCTAGACTTGAGAACCCGTTTTAATCACTTGCGGGTGCCTGTATTCAAACCCAAGTACTCCGTGGTGCCAGTTCCGTGCTATGACCTCTTGGCCACTGGGCCGCCTCTAAACACCCCCCATGTCAAATACATAAGCAGCAACCTGTACCGTGAGCAGCAGCATTCTTTGAATACTCTGCCAAAATAATTTTTATCGTGGAGTGCTGACACAATTCCTCTCCTCAGTGGGCGTCCCCAGCCCAAATGCTCGCAGGAAGCGCCCCCAGCCTCCCTGCTCGACGAGCCAGTTCCCGCACGCGTTCACCAGCAGGGCGGCCACCGCGTCCGTCACGGCCGACGTCTCCTCCGCGTTGCTCAGACGTACGCATTCCACCAGCCTCTTCGCGAGGGAGGAGCGAGCAGACCACCACCAGGACCACCACGCGGCCCCAGCTCGCGGAGCCATCGCGGAGGACCTCCCAGGCCACGTCCACGAGCAGCCGGCGGGGCCCTCGGTGCTCCACCCGCTCCTCCGTGTAGCTCACCAAGTCCAGAACGGAGTCTCTGAACCGCGCGAGGGACAGGTCTCCCAGGCAGTTGACCACCTCCTGCACCAGCTGCGTTGGCTGAACCTCCTGCAGCTGCTGAACCTTCTGCACCTTCTGCAGCTGCTCCTGCACCTGCAGCCACTCCGTCTGTGTCGCTAGGTGAGCCATGAAGCCGGCGACCAGATTCGCTGGCAAGACGGTCAGCAGCTGCAGCGCCTCCTTCTCTTCCTCCCCCTCGTCTTCCTCCTCCACCTCATCATCTTCCTCCTCCCCCTCCTTAGACTCCTTCTCCTCTGTCTCCCTCTAACTCCCTGTGTGACCCTCCTCCCCCGGTCTCCTTCCTCGTCCCCGTGCGTCCCTCCTCCTTCCCCCGTCTCCCTCTTCCCTGTGTCTCCCTCTTTTTTCTTTTTGCTGATGAAGTTTTTTTTTTATTTCCACAAGGTGTAAACGCCGTATCCCTTATTTTGTAATTGTAATTCTGGGCCAAAGAGGTCCCACAAACGTAAACGTTTTGTATTTAAAATATAACACAACAACAATGAATGGCTTAGTGGGTAAAGTAAGACGCACGCCAAAACGGGTGAGTTAAATAAATCCAATCTCTCCTACCGGATTATAGGACGCAAACCAAACTTTGTTGTAACAAGAACATAAAAAAACTGATTCTCTTAATCAGGTGAATACGGTAAAGGGGCTGAGTCTGTGGTTGCCGGTGTGGTGAGTCTGTGGGTCTCTGTGTGGTGACGATGTCTATGGGTCTCTGTGGTGATGGCAATGTCGGGTGGTGGCGGGTTTAACCACACAACATTTATATATTCACGCGATCTAACCCAAACAAAACCTGTACTACGGAGTCAACAACAACGACGTGAGGGCTCTCCGACGCGCGTCTCGGTTGGGGTGAGGGTGCTTTCTGTTGTATATGTAGGTTATGAAAATTTGATGTA
Organism: Petromyzon marinus; assembly: GCF_048934315.1. Taxonomy (NCBI): domain Eukaryota; kingdom Metazoa; phylum Chordata; class Hyperoartia; order Petromyzontiformes; family Petromyzontidae; genus Petromyzon; species Petromyzon marinus. Next base: position 25,343,299 of record NC_133689.1, read on the forward strand.
AATAATAAAAATTAAATGAAATTTGCATAATAATCCGACATTATGCTAATTGATGTAAGTGCATAGACTATGCTAATTCGAGAGATAATCGTATTAATTTATGCTAGTGTATGTGTGATTATGCTACTGCGAGCCGTTATGATAATTAGGCCCCGCCTCGTTGACGAGGGTCGTTTATCAATCTGGATAATGCAATTAATCGTATGCAGTTATGCAGGTACTGTGAGCATGTCACATTAAACTCGGCTGTGTTGTTTAACTTCGTATTATCGATGGGTATAATACAATTATTCTCGCTTTAACATTTACTGAGTATGTGTTAGTGTGTTCAGCCAGGTCTCCAAGTTCAGATCTCAGCACAGAATACAGTTCTTATGCATAAATTTCAGGAAAGAACACACAACACTTCCGTGTTAATCAATTTTAATGACGATAGTGATAATGACGATAATGATGACGATGGTGATAATGATGACGATGGTGATAATGATGACGATAATAACAATGGTGATGATGCGTACTTCAACAGCTCCAGCACGAGACAGTTGTGTCCGCGGAAGTGGAACGAGTGCAGGACGCGGATGACGCCGTGCAGCTCAGCACTGCCCTCCCCCTGCAGCTCCGTGATCACCTTCAGCTCCATCCTCTGCATCTCCATCTTGGTAGGGCTGCGTGCACACAGCAATTCTTTGGGTCAGTTTAACACGTAGGCTTTCGCGACCAATATCATTCATAATAAAGGTTTTTGGGTTAGATCGCGTTTATTTATAAATGCGTCGCAACCCTCCACCACCCGACACGGCCAATCAGCAAAAAAGTGTCACGTTGACAAAAGACAAACAATTCACTACTTCAGCCCACCGGTGTGTTGAAGAGTCAATCCACATTTACAGTTTGAGTACGACGTTTCGCTGGTAAATACATCCAGCATCATCAATTGCTTGATGATGGTAAATACATCCAGCATCATCAATTGCTTGATGATGCTGGATGTATTTACCAGCGAAACGTCGTACTCAAACTGTAAATGTGGATTGACTCTTCAACACACCGGTGGGCTGAAGTAGTGAATTGTTTGTCTTTTGTCAACGTGACACTTTTTTGCTGATTGGCCGTGTCGGGTGGTGGAGGGTTGCGACACATTTATAAATAAACGCGATCTAACCCAAACACCTTTATTATGAATTATTTGGGTCTCTGTGGGTCTCTATGAGTGTCTAAGGGTGTCTATGGATCTCTATGGTTGTCTCTAGTTTATAGTAGTCTTAAGAGGGTTATTATTTTAGTGAGATAGTTTCAGTTTATATTTAGAGAGTTTTACGGAGGTTATTATCATTGCTGTTTACTATTATACTCATTATTTTGTAACCATGTTGTATTTACTACCATTTATGATCTATTATTATTTTATTCATGTATAATTATTACGACTGCTCCCACTGTGTTAAGACCACCACCACCCACACCATTTCCAACCACGCCACATCACCACTACCCACCCACCCCCCCACCAACCCCATCACCCCTGCCCCAACCCACTTTCCGTGCAGTACCAGCATCTTGACAGCCACCAGGAATCCCATCTTGTGGTCCACGCACTGCAGCACCACACCCTGCCCTCTCTAGCCAATCTTCTCTTGCACCTCGAAGCCCTATTGGTGCTGATCCTGGGGTATCTAAAAAGCAGCCGAAGCAGCAGCAGCGCCGCCACAGCCAGTCAGAGTCACAATCACGATGGGAATATTTAACGCTTAGTGGTAGGAGCAGCAGTGGTCGTAGTGGTTAGTAGTTAGTAGTAGCAGTAGTGCCTGTGTGTCTGTGTGCCTTTGTGTGTGTGCCTGTGTTTGTGTGTCTGTCTGTGCGAGTCTCACAGGGATATAGTTGTGGGTCTCTGTGGGTATCTCTGTGTCTGTGCATCTCACTGATATATAGCTGTGGGTCTCGATTGGTGCCTCTGTGAGTCTCTATGAGTGTCTCTGTGGATCTCTATGGGTGTCTGAATGGGCTCTGTGGGTGTCTCTGTGAGCCTCACAGGGATGTAGTTGTGGGTCGTTATGGGTGTTATCTATGGGTCTCTATAGGTGTCTCAATGGGTGTATCTATGGATGTCTGGGTCTCTGTGAGCCTCACTGGGATGTATTTGTTTTCTTGGTCGTCGTAGCCATCGTTGTAGATGCCACCGCGGGATTTGCCCTCGTCCATAGAGAAAAACCAAACTTGACAGACGTCGGCCAGCTCCTCCTCCTGGCGCTCGGTCAGGCGAGGCTCGAAGAGAGCCAGGATCGCTGCAGACGTGACAACAACAACTTAAATCATTAACTATGTTTTTTTTCTTTACCGAAACAACCAAAGAGTGTTTTTACACACACCAAAAAGCCCAGCAAGTTGGCGGTTGTTGTGTGTCTGTGTGTGTGTCTGTGTGTGTGTTCTGTAGCGGTTAGCGCGCTGCGCTATGAACCTGGCGACCCGGGTTTGATTCCCGCTCACGGCCAACACCAGTGACGATTTTCTGAACCGGTCCCGGGCTTCCCCTAGGTCGACTCAGCCTCAAATGAGTACCTGGTGCGGTGTGTAAACATTGCCACTGGGGAGACAAAGGCGGTCGGGCGTGGTGCTGGCCACCCACCCCCTCGTGTACCGTTCCGGCCTTCATAGGTGCTCGCTAACAGCACTTGCCCCTACAGTCTGTTAAGGCTATATGGGGGATCTTTATCTTTGTGTTCTGTCAGACCAGGAATGTGTGCACCACAGAGTGAATCTCCCTGCGGCACAGGGGACAGGCCATGCCGCGCCGCTGCAACTCGAAGACGCAGTGGCGGCATGTGGCAAGGTTTTCGCTGTCGCCGTGAACCAACGTGCAGCTACGTGGCTCACACCGGCACACCACGCACCCACCCACAACACCACCACCACCCACAACACCACCACCACCACCCATGCCACCACTACCTACACCACCACCAACCACACCACCCACACCATCACCATCCACCACCGCTACCGGCTGGAGTGTAAGAAGGAGAGGCAGTGGTGGAGGTGGTGTTGACGCTGGCACCGGCTCGCCTGTTGTCGGCCGTCACTACGGAGAATAACTTAATGAGTAGCGCTGCCACCGAGTGTCTGAGATCTCTGAGTGAGAATCCCTCCAGACAAAACACCTCCTCCAGGGGGTCCCTGCCACACCTCACCAGGTACTGCCTCTCTTCATCGTAAAGTCGCCTCCGCTTGATGTACTGTTCCACGTAGTGGAACACCTGTACCACCGTGAATGTGTCGCCCTAGGCACCGACCGAATGCAGCAGAGGAATCATCCGAGGCACCGGCTTCAGGAGAATGTTCCTGCGAGCTTGTCAGAGACATGGACAATTCCATGCACTGTATGTGTTCTGTATTTGTACGTGGATAGTAACGAGAGTGGATGTGCATTCACTCCGAGTCTTTACTGTGTCGTTAAACAGCATGGGGTACACAATGACGTGAAACTTTACATCTACCCTACCTCTGTGCTCCATGCCGAAAAGCCACTGCAGTGGTAATAAAACTGCAACGCATTTTATTCATCAACCTGCATTTTCTTATTTTTCCCAAATTTTAACCTGGGTTGGGCTGTCGCCATCCTGCCCTGGAACCAATTATTAATTCGTGTCTCTAGCAGACCATTGCAGGCCTTGTGTTAGAGAATGGCTCACTGAAGCTGATATCACAGAGCTACTTCTAATTACCCTTCAAACGCCCTCTGGTCCACAGTAAAGAGCAGCACCCTCCCACCTGTCCTTTAAGTAGGAGTAACGTTGGTCATAACAACGTTCTTTTCGATGAAATTTATCCAAATTAAGTGCAGAACCACATTGCAGCCATGTAATGGTTTATTTTGTGCTGTCAATGACGACTGGGCTGAGATCATTAGCTCGCTAGAATTGAGAACCTGCTTTGATCACAGGCGGTGTGGATTCAAACCCAAGTACTCCGTGGTGCCTGGTCAGTGCTATGACCTCTGGGTCACTTAGCCGCCTCCAAACACCCCCCATGTCAAATACATAAGCAGCAACCTGTATCGTGGGCAGCAGCATTCTTTGAATACTCTGTCAAAAAATGTTTATTGTGGAGTGGTGGCACAATTCCGCAATTGCTTTCTCATACCTCTGGTGACAGGAAGAATTTCTACAAGACGGAGTTCTAGAGAACCCCTTTACTCGATGTTTTGGTCTACTATTCCACACTGGGCAGATGAAGAGGAAGTAGTACCTACACTTTAACACACCGCATCCGCAGCCCCTCTCCTAAGTGGGCGTCCCCAGCCCGAATGCTCGCAGGAAGCCCTCCTAGCCTCCCTGCTCGACGAGCCAGGCCCCGCACGCGTTCACCAGCAGGGCGTCCACCGCGTCCATCACGGCCGCCGTCTTCTCCACGTCGCGCAGACGTATGCAGTCGACCAGCCTCTTTGCGAGGGAGGAGCGAGCAGAGCACCACCAGGACCACCACGCGGCTCCGGCTCGCAGAGCCGTCGTGGAGGACTTCCCAGGCCACGTCCACGAGCAGCCGGCGGGGCCCTCGGTGCTCCACCCGCTCCTCCGCGTGGCTCACCAGAACGGAGTTTCTGAACCATGCGAGGAACAGGTCTCCCAGGCAGTTGACCACCTCCTGCGCCAGCTGTGCTGGCTGAACCTTCTGCAGCTGCTGGAGCTGCAGCTGCTCCTGCACCTGCAGCTACTCCTGCACCTACATCTACTCCGTCTGTGTCGCCATGTGAGCCATGTAGCCGGCGATCAGATTCGCTATCAAGACGCTCAACAGCTGCAGCGCCTCCTTCTTTTCCTCACCTTCCTCCTCCCCCTCGTTTTCCTCCTCCCCCTCCTCCTCCTCCTCCTCCTCCCCCTCCTCTTCCACTTTCAAAACAAAGAGTGAGGACATAATATCAATAACCCGGGAATTTTATAGTGACCTCTTCTTTCCTGATAAAACGTCTATGCCTGCCCAGAATTTCCTAAAGAGCTCGGTGAAAGTACTGTCCTCCAGCAGGGCGTTGTTGAAGTGCCAGTAGGCCTCACCACTTGGTGTTCCACGCAGCCTGAGGTCCAGCAGGATCAGGCTGTGGTCTGTTAGTGATGCAGCCCCTGATGTCAGCAGTCAGAATGCTCGAGACAAGACTTCTGGAGATGTAGAAACGGTCGATCCTGGACTGTGTAGCTGGTTCATTGCCCCGTGTCCGCGTGAAGGTGAAGCTTCGCCGCCTAGGGTGGTGCAGCCGCCACACGTCCACCAGATCGGAGGCGTCCAGAAGGGCTTGGAGCTCTCCCCGGAGATTGGCGTTGCAGTGCCCCTTCCCTGTGTGGTCGAGAGCATCCAGCGTGCAGTTGTAGTCACCTCCCGTGACCACAAACTCGTCCCCTGGAATGCCACCGAGGTGGTTCCGCAGAAGTTGCAGGAACCCGGGTCTCTCACTGTCAGTGGTGGGAGCGTACACGTTGACGAGGTGGATGGCGGTGACGCCGACCTGCACCGTGAGGTCCAGGATCCTCCCCTTGATCACCTCCACCTGGCTGACGGTGTCGGGGGAAAAGTTTGGTGACAGCACGGTTGCTACTCCTGAGGAGGTGTTGCTGAAGTGGCTGATGAAGGGCTTCGCTCTCCACTCCGTCCTCCAGGCAACGTCATTGTCCATGGCGAGATGGGTCTCCTGCACGAACAGCACGGAGACCTTATGCTGCTTTGCAAGGTATCCTACGTAGTATATTCTCAGCGCCCCTCTGCACCCATTCATGTTCAGGGAGGCGTTGCGCAACGTCATTGTGAGTGAGTCGCCCGCCTGTTCCAATGAGTCACCTTGCTGAGGAGGCTCCTTACCCTGGACGTCTCCAGGTCTCTCGATTGTTTTCCTTCCTGCTGGAGCTCTGTGAGGATGCGTCAGAGGGAGACCTCTATGGCGTCTGGCTCGCCATCTTGTCAAGGCCTCCATCACCTTGTTTGGTTTCCTGGGGGTCTCTTTGAAGAATCTCCACAGGTCTTCCTGGCAGAAGATGGGTGCCCGCGAAGATGACCTCTTTGAGACCTGGTTGGTTTCGCTACCCACACGGAGGTCATCATCCGAGTCCCCCTTCTTGCTTCCATGCCCTGCATGTGGGGGCCAAGAGTCGGGGGCCCATGGTTGGCTCCATGTGGCCTCCCCCAGGGGCCGTGGCAGGTGGAATGCTACCGCACGCCTCTTCCACATTAGCAGGGCACTCTGCGAGGCTTGCAGGGTGTCCTTATTCTGTCTTTTTAATTCTGGGCCAAAGAGGTCCCATAAACGTAAACGTGTTGTATTTAAAATATAACACAAACAACAGCAATGAATGGCTTAGTGGGTAAAGTAAGACGCACCCCAAAACCGGTGAGTTAAATAAATCTGATCTTTCCTATTACCGGATTATAGGACGCAAACCAAACTTTGTTGTAACAAGAACATAGAAAAAACTGAGTCTCTTAATCAGGTGAATACGGTAAAGGGGCTGAGTCTGTGGGTGTCAGTGTGGTGAGTCTGTGGGTCTCTGTGTGGTGAGTCTGTGGGTCTCTGTGTGGTGATGGCCATGTCGGGTGGTGGCGGGTTTAACGACACAAAATTAATATATTCACGCGATCTAACCCAAACAAAGCCTGTACTACGGATTCAACAACAATGACATGAGGGTTCTCCGACGCGCGTCTCGGTTGGGGTGAGGGTGCGGTCGCGCCGTCTCCTCCGTACGGATTGTTTCTTCCTTTCCCAACTGCGATGTTCTCGCTCTCTCCTCTCTTTTTGTCTCCACCGTCGCCAACCGTCGGAGCTCGGCATCCGCGGCCCCTCTCCTAGGTGGGCGTCCCCAGCCCGAATTCTCGCAGGAAGCCCTCCCAGCCTCCCTGCTCGACGAACCAGGCCCAGCACGCGTTCACCAGCAGGGCGGCCACCACGTCCGTCACTGCCGCCGTCTTCTCCGCGTCACTCAGACGTACGCAGTCCACCAGCCTCTTCGCGAGGGAGGAGCGAGCAGAGCACCACCAGGACCACCACGCGGCCCCAGCTCGCGAAGACGTCACGGAGGACCTCCCAGGCCACGTCCACGAGCAGCCGGCGGGGCCCTCGGTGCTCCACGCGCTCCTCCGCGTGGCTCACCAGAACAGAGTCTCTGAACCGCGCGAGGAACAGGTCCCCAGGCAGTTGACCACCTCCTGCACCAGCTGTGCTGGCTGAACCTTCTGCAGCTGCTGGACCTGCAGCTGCTCCTGCACCTGCAGCTACTCTGTCTGTTTCGCTAGGTGAGCCATGAAGCCCGCGATCAGATTCGCTGTCAAGACAGTCAACAGCTGCAGCGCCTCCTTTTTCTTCCTCCCCCTCACCTTCTTCTTCCTCCTCCTCCACTCATAAAACAAAGAGTGAGGACATAATATCAATAACCTGGGAATTTTATAGTGACCTCTTCTCTCCTGATAAAACGTCTATGCCTGCCCAGAATTTCCTAAAGAGGTCGGTGAACGTACTGTCCTCCAGCAGGGCGTTGTTGAAGTGCCAGTAGGCCGCAGCACTTGGTGTTCCACGCAGCCTAAGGTCCAGCAGGATCAGGCTGTGGTCTGTTAGTGGTGCAGCCCTGATGTCAGCAGGCAGAATGCTCGAGACAAGACTTCTGGAGATATAGAAGCGGTCGATCCTGGACTGGGTAGCTGGTTCATTGCCCCTTGTCCTCGTGTAGGTGAAGCTTCGCCGCCTCGGGTGGTGAAGCTGCCACACGTCCACCAGATCGGAGGGGTCCAGAAGGGCTTGGAGCTCTCCCCAGAGCTTGGCGTTGCAGTGACCCTTCCCTGTACGGTCGAGAGCATCCAGCGTGCAGTTGTAGTCACCTCCCATGACCACAAACTCGTCCTCTGGAATGCCACCGAGGTGGTTCCGCAGAAGTTGCAGGAACCCGGGTCTCTCACTGTCAGTGGTGGGAGCGTACACGTTGACGAGGTGGATGGCGGTGTTGCCGACCTGCGCCCGGACGTCCAGGACCCTCCCCTTGATCACCTCCACCTGGCTGACGGTGTCAGGAGTGAAGTTTGGTGACAGCACGGTTGCTACTCCTGAGGAGGTGTTGCTGAAGTGGCTGAAAAAAGGCTCCCATTTTCCACTCCGTCCTCCAGGCAACCTCATCGTCCATGTCGAGATGGGTCTCCTGCACGAACAGCACAGAGACATTATGCTGCTTTGCAAGGGACGCTGCGTAGTATCTTCTCAGCGCCTCTCGGCACCCATTCATGTTCAGGGAGGCGATGCGCAGTGTCATTGTGAGCGAGTGGCCCGCCTGTTCCAATCAGTCACCTTGCTGAGAAGGCTCCTTACCCTGGACCTCTCCAGGTCTCTCGATTGTTGTCCTTCCTGCTGGAGCTCCCCTAGGATGCATCTGAGGGAGACTTCTATGGCGTCTGGCTCGCCATCCTGACAAGGCCTCCATCACTTTGTTTGGTTTCCTGTGGGTCTCTTCGAAGAATCTCCACAGGTCTTCCTGGCAGAAGATGGTGCCCGCGAAGATGACCTCTTTGAGACCTGGCTGGTTTCGCTACCCACACGGAGGTCATAATCCGAGTCCCCCTTCTTGCTTCCATGCCCTGCATGTGGGGGCCAAGAGTCGGGTGCCCATGGTTGGCTCCATGTGGCCTCTGTTGTATATGTGGGTGTGTGAAAATTGATGAAAAATAATTAAAATTAAATGAAATTCGAAATTTGCATAATTAATCCGAAATTATGCTAATTTGTGTACTTATGCGTGTAACTATGCTAATTAGAGAGGTAATCGTATTAATTTATACGAGTGGGTGTGGCTGTGTTAATGATAGCCTTTATGATAATCAGGCCCCGCCTCGTTGACGAGGTTGGGTTATCAATCAGGATAACGCAATCAATCGTGTGCCGTTACGCTAGTGTCAATTCGGCCTCGTTGTCTAACTTCGTATTATTGATCAGCATAATACAATGATTCTCGCTTTAACACTCCCCGAGTGTTCATATTTTAGGTCCCATGTTCACATCGTTCGTTTTAGTTTAATGAGTGTGGATTGGTGTGTTTATAGTTTAGGTTCCCGAGTTCATATCTCGTCGCAGGATACAGATCTTATGCAAAAACTTCAGGAAAGAATCACACGACCACTTCTGTATTAATCAATTTATTTTCTAATTAAACCTTAACTATAATATGTATGTGACTCTCAATCTCGGAACTTCAAAACGGTATCCACAAGGTATCAAGACAGTATCATCAACGACTGTACGATTTCACTTTGATAACACATGGACCCCGCATAAAGCGATTGCTGTTAGTGAGAGAGAGAGTCAGAATATGCAAATGCTATGTTACACAAAAGCTTATACATTATAATATGAACGATCATTATGCTTGAAATAGTCAGCACATTATCACAGGCGACTGATTAACATGCAACGGTATTCATATAAAAAAGACAATCAAACAGTTATTATTTCCAAAGGCATGAATGTAACAACAGATCCACCGGACAGACTATTAGATTATCGAAATGGCTTAGTGTGAGGGTATGCGGCGGAATGTGTTATCTCACGGGAGATTAATTCATTAATTCGTGAATAAGAATGTATGATCAGAAAATCGGTTTAGCACGATTCCTCCCCGGGAGCGTAGCTCCGTGGCGAAGGTGCCAAGGGTTAATTCGTATTGATGGATCGGTTGGTAACTTATGCGATTAGAAGTACAGTCCAAAACAAAATATTAAAGAGGGAAATTATGAATATACTTATAAATGACGGACTGTTATCACACGATCGATGCTTCCACAGCCAGATGGTTCACGGACTTGAGTGTTCGCTTCTGGTTAAGGACCTGTGTATGTTTGAGTGATATGAATTGTTTTGAATAGTCAGTGTTTGGAATTAATTATTTGCGTTGCCATATGCTGAAGTTGGCATCGCTTGTAGGAGAAGTAGCCTCGCTCCCTTTAGAGCGGTGAGGTGTGTGGGAGTGCATCATACGAATCGCCGCCCTCCTCCACGCAGCAGCCAGCCTCTGTCCACGGGGGAGAGTTGCTTGATCGCTCTCAGTTCTGCTCAGTGGACACCTCTCTCCACTGCTGGATGAGCTGCGCGATCACGCTCGTGCTGGTTCGCTGACAGCAGTTTCTCTCCGCTGTTGGATGAGCTGCATCGGCACGCTCCCTCTCTCTGGGTGGAGAACTCGAACGTGCTCGTTGCTGGTTTGCTGAAAGCAGGTTTTTCTCCACTGCTGGATGACTCAAGTCGCACGTGCTCTTGCTCTGGTTTGCAGAAGCTCTTGCTTGGTGCGTCGGTCGCTCTGCAGCTGGACTCAATGTAGAATAATCTTTCAGCAATACTCTGTCTTTCAGCTCTTGGAAATCACACTAGGTGACGCCTCACTACCTTGCGAGTCTTGCCAACGTCAGTGGGTAGCGACGGGGCCACTTTGGCTTCTGCTCGCCGCCTCCTGCTCTGCAGCTCGCCGGCTGGCGACCTGTTGCTCTCGTTCCCGATTGGAACTGCTCCTGAGCCGGCCCACTGGTCGAACTCCCCGCGTTCCGACCTCCTCCGATTCGAACTCCCCGAGTTCCGATCCCCCTGGTAGAACTCCCCGAGTTCCGACCCCTCCGAGTCGAACTGTCTCCCGAGAGTCGACCCCCCCCGGTCGAACTCTGGTGAGCGGACCCCCCCCGGGTCGAACTCTTCCGAGTTGCTCCTCCGAGGCGAACTGTCTCCCGAGAGTCGACCCCCCGGTCGAACTCTGGTGAGCCGACCCCCCCCCCCCCAGTCGAACTGAGGTTTCAATGCTCAGGATCCTCTTTTTATGCCCAAAAATCCTGCCCACAAGGCGAGGTTTCTTTCGATTTTTGCTGTGTCAGGGTTTGTCCGTATGTATCTGCGTCCGTGTGTGTGTCCGTACATGTGTCAGTGTGTGTCCTTGTGTGGATCACCCACGGTATATTCCGTTGTCATACTCCTACCATAAAACCCACAATTAAAACAATCAAATGTTATAAATTGTCTCGAAGGCGCCTCTCTGTCTGGGTGCACAACCTGAGGGAGGGGCGATATTCCCTCCGACTTTCACCGACGCACAAAGAAATGGTTAAAAAGTTTTAAGTTAACATTTCATTTCATCAGAGTTCCATAGGTATGATTCTGTATTAATCCAAGGTCTGAGTCAGCTTCTCGTTGTGGTGTTTGACTCGTGTTTCCCCAAGCGTATACACACTCCTACCCCGCGCTGCAGGGATACAAAGACGGTCGGGATTTGTCTTTCTCTCCGACCCTGGGTTTAACATCACCCTTTGCTTACGTTGCAGTTTTGCTGTGCGCTTGCATTTATTTTCCTCTCTACTCTTACTTTAACCCTGCATATTATTTGCGTATGGGTGGAGGCTAGAGCATTTATGTTGACTTAGGAAAACCTGATTGTTATAGGCTTCGGGTCAAGTCGTATAGACATTATTAAAATATGGAAATACATTTCATATTAAATTAATAGACGGGTGATGGTTACATTGACGTAGCTTGTGGCAGGGTTCAATTGAAGTGGGTGTGAAGATCAATAACTTTAGCCTACCCTGTCGTTAAATTCCGACTTTAAGTTACTTTAATAGTAATGCAGAACCAATTAGCTTTTTTGACTTAACTAGATCTAGGCTAACGCAACCTCCCAGTGACCCTGGCTTTGTGTTTACGTCAGCCCTTTGCAATCCACTGCGCTCTGCTCTCTATCTGCTCCCTCTGACCCTGGGAGGGCTCTGAACGTCAAAATCGTGTTAGTGGGTCAAGGTAAATATGACCCCCACATGCCATGCTGAGGCCTGGTTTGGTGTTTTTATTCATTATTAAAATTAAAAGAAACAATAGAAATATGTATCTATATGTATTGAAAAATTACTTGTTAATATTAAGATGGAAAAGGGGCCTAGATACAACATTCCGCCCTTTTAAAAATGATCGGTGGTCAATTGGCCACGGGTCATTTTTAAAACAAAGAATCTATGTACTTTTCCATCATGAATCATCAATATTACTCAAGTAATTTTTCCTTACAACGCGCGCACGTCACAACTTATGATTACATTTGAAATAAGAAAAGAAATACTAAAAGGAAGGTAAAACAAGGGGAAATTGTTTAACTGGCTACATGTTATAGGAGATGTCGTTATTCCATGTACCCACGTTCAATACTGTCCGCAATCGAAATACATTTTCGGGTTTGACCAGTGGGAAATTCAACAAAAATCCCACCTGTCCGGTCTGGGAGTCCCCATGTATGGGTGTGGCTGTACCCATTTTAAAGTCAATTTGTATCTGTGTTGTACTGATTGTTTCCAGGGATGCTAATGGTATCACATTTTTTTTTAGTGTTGGAGTTACCAGATATGAAGGAAATTGTCCTTGGAGAAGATCACTGATGCTGCCGCTGGTGCAATGCAACAAGTCTTTGGATCAACTATTGAATTTGCTGTCGAGTATTCTCTTCTTCGTACAGATCTCGGATTGCGAAACCCAATTCTTGGATTGTTAAGTTAACCATGGCGGAGTGCAGGTTAACGAGAACCACGGTGTCTCTCTGACTTTCTCATGTTACCTCTCTGCCACCTTGTACCAAGTCATTGATAACCTGACTGACTCTTTTAGTCACGAGTGTATCATATCTCTCATGGCCAGGTATCTTAGAGTTACCGATGACCCTTCCATGCAACATCATCACATCATCGTCCCGGCTCATCGTCGTGATGGCTTTGGCCTAATGAACATGGCTCACTGGTTCGTATCGGTAATTTATTTTATCACTCCCTTTCCATGTGAGATTGTGTGGCGTGAAGTTATGCTGTGCGTAACCAGGATCAACATACACCACGAGTTTCCGTACTCGACTGTTGGGGTCATTTGTATTCTCCGCAGCCCTGTGCACATCTGCTGCCTCTGGGAGTCGATTTGACTCTGGGCCACGATTCCCTTCTGCGCTACGATTCGATTCCGTGCCACGATTCGATTCTGGGTCACGATTCGATTCCGTGCTTTTGAGTATGCTGTGTTTCAACACAATTCCCGATCCGTCACGGATATTCTTCTCCTCCACTTCAACACTCTGATCTCCATCCCTCCTTAGTGTGCCCGAGCACAATTTAACATCCAAAGGCTGATGTCTGCATTCATCTGCCTCTTCCACAGTACACTCACGCACTTCCGCGACACAAGGGATGGCATTTATATTTACCAGACAATCAGGTTTTCCTTCCCCTCCCTGCGGTTGGTTATCATCTCCTGTAGGATCACACTTTAATGCAGTTATGTTTCCCTGCTCGATAGGTGTGTCAATTACGGGAGCAACACTTGCGCTCTCCACCACATTATCAGAACTGGTGCCCGACGCATTTATTGTTTCCCAATCATTGGGACCCTCCTGGTTTACCTTGTCAACCGCAGCCTGCTTAATTTTTTTAACGAGTCCATAATTTCCCTGCAGCTCCACGGACACCACTCTCACTGAAAGCTCCCTCTCAACCAATGTGATTGATTCATCACGTGCCCGTGTCATTTTTTGTGTCTCAGCCAAGCTCACGCCTGTCTCCCTATTCCTCATGCCTCTGCTCTCTCCTGGTAAAACTGGTGGGGGAATCGATCGGAAGTGGGCCGATTGTGTTTGATCCCTCGTGTGTCGTGGCATTGGGACCCGGCATGATTCTGCTCTTGGTCTACACACACCGCGATTCTCGCAAATATGCGTCCCTGCACACTGCGATCGCTCCCAGCCTGCGGGCCATTGCCTCGCTGGTGGTGCTGTGTTTCTGCTCACGTGATTTTTATTTCCCTCTGAAACGCTGGTTACATCATCCCTCTCTCTGGGTGTCGTAGAACTATTGTCTTTAGCTCTGTACAGCCAAGCTCTGTGCGCCTTATCCTCTATATGGTGTAAGGAGGCTGTTTCTGGATTCAATACCATTCCCACAATTTCTGTAATCTCTGGACTCAAAGACCCGAAAAACATAACTTTGAACCTTTTGTCACCTTCGTGATACTGATCCACATCACCCGCGTAGTACGCTCTTTTAAACCGTAGGAGGTAATCTCGCGGATCCTCGTCTGCGCACTGGGTCATAGATTTTGCAGCATTAAATCCCTCAGACCATGTTAAATATTCTCCAAACTTCCGGCTCACTGCCAGGCTCAGCTTTTTGAAATCGTTCCGAACCTTGTATGAAAGCGACTTTACCCATGGTATAGACTGCTCGTGCAAGCTTCGTCTCAGTAAACTGGCTTTCTCATTCGTTTTCCTCAAACCCCTGATCACTGCTTCTGCTTCTACCGTTGCGATGTGAGCGTGTATGTCTCTGTTCCTATTGTGTGGATCAAAGTAGGGAATTCTGACGAGAGCCTTGTCCATCAATTTCAGAGTTTTACTACTGAATGAGTATTCGGACAGTTGATCATCGTCAGAGGCGTCTGTTCCTGAGGAGTGCTCACTCGAGCTGTCACCATCACGGTGGCGCTGCTTAACATAACTTTTGTAGTGCCTTTTGCACCTGTAACGTGAGTCAACTTTGCTCGGTGACTCCTGCTTATCCCATGGCTCATGCTTGTGTGATGTGCGTCTTTCTGGAAAGTAATCTCTGCCATAGGTTCCACGTCGGTCGTGCTTGCGTGGAATGTGTCTACCAAATGAGCTGTCTCTGTCATGTCGCTCGTCTTGCCCCAGCTCCGCCCTTTTTTGCTCGATCAGTACAGAATATCCTGCTGACTTAGTGTTAATATTTTTTTCCTCTCTACCCTCGAAGTTGTCAGTCCTATGTTTTCCTATTTTCATCCGTATCTCTCCCTCCCCTCTCTCGAGTCGCGAGGGGGAATCTCTGTCAAAACCACTTTGATTGGTAGCCACACCTCCTGTGTGACCTGTCTCTGGTTTACGTCCGCGTGGCTCGGAGTGTGGTAAACTGTTACTCCCGTATGTGTTATGTGTATCAACATCTGGGGGTTTCGCTGGTGCATTCAGCGCCGACTCTTTTTCTCTCACGAGGGCGTGCAGACGCTCAACCTCCTCTATTAGGGACAGTTTCTCCTTCCTTTCCCTGTCAAATTTTTCCCCAGTCCATAATCTTTCTCTGTATGTCTGTGTGAGGAGATACGAGTCTAACCTTGCTATTTCTGCAATTTTTACGTCACGTTTGGCTTTGCTACATTTCATCACATCCTTAAGTAGTTTCCTCCTATGTGCCTTAACATCTTCTATATGTCTCCCCTCCCATACGTCTCTCTGCTCTGTCTGCTGTCTAGCAGTCCGTCCAGTACGTTTTAACACAAATTCACGATATTGTTTTTCCATAGATTCTATCTCCTCTTCGGAGGTCCATTTTGTATCAGTGTTATGCGTTGGGATGTCACCCTCAGAACGTTGCGGGTCATGTGCCATCTCTATTACGTAGTGTAGTTAATAGACCTAAGAGTGTATCTTAACTCTAGTCTCTTATGTGTGGCGTGAGTTACTCTGGAATTCCACTTCAGAGTACATATAAAAACATTCGTATCACAGGATGTGTTGGTTCAACTCGAGCAAATAATCTTACCCCCACTGTCTTTGTTATCCACTGCTACTCTGGTATTTTCCTTCAGAGTGCGTTTTTTTGTTTGTTTACACCGTTTACAGTCACAGGGCAATGTTAGTTCACAATACCTTGATTAATACAACAGTGATTCGTTCCTTAATTTAAGCATAAACTGTCTGCGAGAGATCCCGGATACGAGCCCCCAATTTGTTGTATATGTGGGTGTGTGAAAATTGATGAAAAATAATTAAAATTAAATGAAATTCGAAATTTGCATAATTAATCCGAAATTATGCTAATTTGTGTACTTATGCGTGTAACTATGCTAATTAGAGAGGTAATCGTATTAATTTATACGAGTGGGTGTGGTTGTGTTAATGATAGCCTTTATGATAATCAGGCCCCGTCTCGTTGACGAGGTGGGGTTATCAATCAGGATAACGCAATCAATCGTGTGCCGTTACGCTAGTGTCAATTCGGCCTCGTTGTCTAACTTCGTATTATTGATCAGCATAATACAATGATTCTCGCTTTAACACTCCCCGAGTGTTCATATTTTAGGTCCCATGTTCACATCGTTCGCATTAGTTTAATGAGTGTGGATTGGTGTGTTTATAGTTTAGGTTCCCGAGTTCATATCTCGTCGCAGGATACAGATCTTATGCAAAAACTTCAGGAAAGAATCACACGACCACTTCTGTATTAATCAATTTATTTTCTAATTAAACCTTAACTATAATATGTATGTGACTCTCAATCTCGGAACTTCAACACGGTATCCACACGGTATCAAGACAGTATCATCAACGACTGTACGATTTCACTTTGATAACACATGGACCCCGCATAAAGCGATTGCTGTTAGTGAGAGAGAGAGTCAGAACATGCAAATGCTATGTTACACAAAAGCTTATACATTATAATATGAACGATCATTATGCTTGAAATGGTCAGCACATTATCACAGGCGACTGATTAACATGCAACGGTATTCATATAAAAAGACAATCAAACAGTTATTATTTCCAAAGGCATAAATGTAACAACAGATCCACCGGACAGACTATAAGATTACCGAAATGGCTTAGTGTGAGGGTATGCGGCGGAACGTGTTATCTCACGGGAGATTAATTAATTAATTAATTCGTGAATAAGAATGTATGATCAGAAAATCGGTTTAGCACGATTCCTCCCCGGGACCGTAGCTCCGTGGCGAAGGTGCCAAGGGTTAATTCGTATTGATAGATCGGTTGGTAACTTATGCGATTAGAAGTACAGTCCAAAACAAAATATTAAAGAGGAAAATTATGAATATACTTATAAATGACGGACTGTTATCACACGATCGATGCTTCCACAGCCAGATGGTTCACGGACTTGAGTGTTCGCTTCTGGTTAAGGACCTGTGTATGTTTGAGTGATATGAATTGTTTTGAATAGTCAGTGTTTGGAATTAATTATTTGCGTTGCCATATGCTGAAGTTGGCATCGCTTGTAGGAGAAGTAGCCTCGCTCCCTTTAGAGCGGTGAGGTGTGTGGGAGTGCATCATACGAATCGCCGCCCTCCTCCACGCAGCAGCCAGCCTCTGTCCACGGGGGAGAGTTGCTTGATCGCTCTCAGTTCTGCTCAGTGGACACCTCTCTCCACTGCTGGATGAGCTGCGCGATCACGCTCGTGCTGGTTCGCTGACAGCAGTTTCTCTCCGCTGTTGGATGAGCTGCATCGGCACGCTCCCTCTCTCTGGGTGGAGAACTCGAACGTGCTCGTTGCTGGTTTGCTGAAAGCAGGTTTTTCTCCACTGCTGGATGACTCAAGTCGCACGTGCTCTTGCTCTGGTTTGCAGAAGCTCTTGCTTGGTGCGTCGGTCGCTCTGCAGCTGGACTCAATGTAGAATAATCTTTCAGCAATACTCTGTCTTTCAGCTCTTGGAAATCACACTAGATGACGCCTCACTACCTTGCGAGTCTTGCCAACGTCAGTGGGTAGCGACGGGGCCACTTTGGCTTCTGCTCGCCGCCCCCTGCTCTGCAGCTCGCCGGCTGGCGACCTGTTGCTCTCGTTCCCGATTGGAACTGCTCCTGAGCCGGCCCACTGGTCGAACTCCCCGCGTTCCGACCTCCTCCGATTCGAACTCCCCGAGTTCCGACCCCCCTGGTAGAACTCCCCGAGTTCCGACCCCTCCGAGTCGAACTGTCTCCCGAGAGTCGACCCCCCCCGGTCGAACTCTGGTGAGCCGACCCCCCCCGGGTCGAACTCTTCCGAGTTGCTCCTCCGAGTCGAACTGTCTCCCGAGAGTCGACCCCCCGGTCGAACTCTGGTGAGCCGACCCCCCCCCCCAAGTCGAACTGAGGTTTCAATGCTCAGGATCCTCTTTTTATGCCCAAAAATCACTTCACTCGGATCCTGCACACAAGGCGAGGTTTCTTTCGATTTTTGCTGTGTAAGGATTTGTCCGTATGTATCTGCGTCCGTGTGTGTGTGTCCGTACATGTGTCAGTGTGTGTCCTTGTGTAGATCACCCACGGTATATTCCGTTGTCATACTCCTACCATAAAACCCACAAGTAAAACAATCAAATGTTATAAATTGTCTCGAAGGCGCCTCTCTGTCTGGGTGCACAACCTGGAGGGAGGGGTGATATTCCCTCCGACTTTCACCGACGCACAAAGAAATGGTTAAAAAGTTTTAAGTTAACATTTCATTTCATCAGAGTTCCATAGTTATGATTCTGTATTAATCCAAGGTCTGAGTCAGCTTCTCGTTGTGGTGTTTGACTCGTGTTTCCCCAAGCGTATACACACTCCTACCCCGCGCTGCAGGGATACAAAGACGGCCGGGATTTCCCTTTCTCTCCGACCCTGGGTTTAACATCGCCCTTTGCTTACGTTGCAGTTTTGCTGTGCGCTTGCATTTCTTTTCCTCTCTACTCTTACTTTAACCCTGCTTATTATTTGCGTATGGGTGGAGGCTAGAGCATTTATGTTGACTTAGGAAAACCTGATTGTTATAGGCTTCGGGTCAAGTCGTATAGACATTATTAAAATATGGAAATACATTTCATATTAAATTAATAGACGGGTGATGGTTACATTGACGTAGCTTGTGGCAGGGTTCAATTGAAGTGGGTGTGAAGATCAATAACTTTAGCCTACCCTGTCGTTAAATTCCGACTTTAAGTTGCTTTAATAGTAATGCAGCACCAATTAGCTTTTTTGACTTAACTAGATCTAGGCTAACGCAACCTCCCAGTGACCCTAGCTTTGTGTTTACGTCAGCCCTTTGCAATCCACTGCGCTCTGCTCTCTATCTGCTCCCTCTGACCCTGGGAGGGCTCTGAACGTCAAAATCGTGTTAGTGGGTCAAGGTAAATATGACCCCCACATGCCATGCTGAGGCCTGGTTTGGTGTTTTTATTCATTATTAAAATTAAAAGAAACAATAGAAATATGTATCTATATGTATTGAAAAATTACTTGTTAATATTAAGATGGAAAAGGGGCCTAGATACAACACCTCCCCCAGGGGCCGTGGCAGGTGGAATGCTACCACACGCCTCTTCCACAGTAGCAGAGCACTCTGCGAGGCTTGCAGTGTGTCCTTATTCTGTCTTTTTTAATTCTGGGCCAAAGAGGTCCCATAAACGTAAACGTGTTGTATTTAAAATATAACACAAACATAACAACAATGATGAATGGCTTAGTGGGTAAAGTAAGACGCACCCCAAAACGGGTGAGCTTAATAAATCCGATCTCTCCTATTACCGGATTATAGGATGCAAACCAAACTTTGTTGTATCAGTGTGGTGAGTCTGTGGGTCTTTGTGTGGTGACGATCTCTCTGGGTCTCTGTGTGATGATGGCCGTGTCGGGTGGTGGCGGGTTTAACAACACAACATTATGAGATTCACGAGATCTAACCCAAACAAGACCTGTACTACGGAGTCAACAACAACGACATGAGGGCTCTCCGACGCGCGTCGCGGTTGGGGTGAGGGTGAGGTCGCGCCGTCTCCTCCGTACGGATTGTTTCTTCTTTTCCCAACTGCGACGTTCTCGCTCTCTCCTCTCTTTTTGTCTCCACCGTCGCCAATCGTCGGAGCTCGGCATCCGCGGCCGCTCTCCTAGGTGGGCGACCCCAGCCCGAATTCTCGCCTGAAGCCCTCCCAGCCTCCCTGCTCAACGAGCCAGGCCCCGCACGCGTTCACCAGCAGGGCGGCCACCGCGTCCGTCACGGCCACCGTCTTCTCCGCGTCGCTCAGACGTAAGCAGTCCACCAGCCTCTTCGCGAGGGAGGAGCGAGCAGAGCACCACCAGGACCACCACGCGGCCCCAGCTCGCGGAGCCATCGCGGAGGACCTCCCAGGCCACGTCCACGAGCAGCCGGAGGAGCCCTCGGTGCACCACCCGCTCCTCCGTGTGGCTCACCAAGTCCAGAACGGAGTCTCTGAACCGCACGAGGAACAGGTCTGCCAGGCAGTTGACCACCTCCTGCACCAGCTGTGCTGGCTGAACCTCCTGCAGCTGCTGAACCTTCTGCACCTTCTGCAGCTGCTCCTGCAACTGCAGCCACTCCGTCTGTGTCGCTAGGTGAGCCATGAAACCGGCGATCAGATTCGCTGTCAAGAAGGTCAGCAGCTGCAGCACCTCCTTCTCTTCCTCCCCCTCATTTCCCTCCTCCTCCTCCTCCCCCTGTCTCCTTCCACCTCCCTGTGTCTCCCTCCTCCCCCGGTCTCCTTCCTGCTCCCCGTGTTTCCCTCCTTCCCCCGTCTCCCTCCTCCCTGTGTCTCCCTCCTCCTTTTCCTTTTTTGCTGATGAAGTTTTTCTATTTCCACGAGGTGGTAACACCATATCCCTTATTCTGTAATTGTAATTCTGGGCCAAAGAGGTCCCACAAATGTAAACATTTTGTATTTAAAATATAACACAAACATAACAACAATGAATAGCTTAGTGGGTAAAGTAAGACGCACCCCAAAACGGGTGAGTTAAATCAATCCGATCTATCCTACTACCGGATTATAGGACGCAAACCATACTTTGTTGTAACAAGAACATAAAAAAACTGAGTCTCTTAATCAGGTGAATACGGTAAAGGGGCTGAGTCTGTGGTTGACAGTGTGGTGAGTCTGTGGGTCTCTGTGTGGTGACGATGTCTATGGGTCTCTGTGTGGTGATGGCCGTGTCGGGTGGTGGCGAGGTATAACAACACAACATTTATATATTCACGCGATCTAACCCAAACAAAACCTGTACTACGGAGTCAACAACAACGACATGAGGGCTCTCCGACACGCGTCACGGTTGGGGTGAGGTTGCGGTCTGTTGTATATGTAGGTTATGAAAATTTGATGAAAATAATACAAATTAAATCAAATTTGAAATTTGCATAATTATCCGAAAAAATGTTAATTTGCTGTAATTTATGCGCATAAACTATGCGAATGCGAGAGAGAATCGTATTAATTTATGCTAGTGTATGTGTGATTATGCTACTGCGAGCCGTTATGATAATTAGGCCCCGCCTCGTTGACGAGGGTCGGTTTTCAATCGGGTTAATGCAATTAATCATATGCAGTTATGCAGGTACTTGAGCATGTCAGATTAAACTCGGCTGTGTTGTTTAACTTTGTACTATCGATCAGTATAATACAATTATTCCCGCTTTAACATTTACTGAGTATGTGGTAGTGTGTTCAGCCAGGTCTCCAAGTTCAGATCTCAGCACAGAATACAGTTCTTATGCATAAATGTCACGAAAGAACACAACACTTCTGTGTTAATCAATTTTAATGACGATAGTGATAATGACGATAATGATGACGATGGTGATAATGATGATAATGATGACAATAATAACAATGGTGATGATGCGTACTTCAACAGCTCCAGCACGAGACAGTTGTGTCCGCGGAAGTGGAACGAGTGCAGGACGCGGATGACGCCGTGCAGCTCAGCACTGCCCTCCCCCTGCAGCTCCGTGATCACCTTCAACTCCATCCTCTGCATCTCCATTTTGGTAGGGCTGTGTGCACACAGCAAGTCTGTGGGTCTCTGTGGGTCTCTAGTTCATAGTAGTTTTACGACGGTTAATTTTTTAGTGAGATAGTTTCAGTTTATAGTTAGAGATAGTTTTGCAGAGGTTATTATCATTGTTGTTTACTATTATACTCATTATTTTGTAACCATGTTGTATTTACTTGCATTTATTATCTATTATTGTATTCATTTATAATTATGACCATGGCCGCTGTGTTAAGACCACCAGCACCCACCCACACCACCACCACCACCAACCCCATCACCCCTGCCCCAACCTACTGGATGGGCAGTGCCAGCATCTTGACAGCCACCAGGAATCCCATATTGTGGTCCACGCACCGCAGCACCACTCCCTGCCCTCCCTCGCCAATCTTCTCTCGCACCTCGAAGCGGCATTGGAGCTGCTCCTGGGGTATCTAAGAAGCAGCAGCAGCAGCGCCGCAACGGCCAGTCAGAGTCACAATCACGATGGGAATGTTTTACGCTTAGTGGTAGCAGCAGTGGTAGTACTGAGTAGTAGTTAGTAGCAGTAGTGTCTGTGTGCGCCTGTGTGCCTGTTTGTGTGCGCATCTGCGTGTGTGTGTGTCTGTCTGTGCGAGTTTCACAGGGATATTTCTGCTTGCAAGCTTTGACTTTAACATAGCCATTTCTGTGACCAGACACAAGCTAATCACTCAGCAATTTCAATGCTAAATTATCCTGTTTGATTTGTACTAGGTGCCTCTGTGGATGTGTAGGCTTTGACTTTAACATAGCCATTTCTGTGACCAGTCACAAGCTAATCACTCAGCTCTTTCAATGCTAAATTTTATGCTAATTCGTTTGTCAAGGCGCTCTGTTTCTTCTCACACAGCTTAAAGGTCGCGGTCTGAGCTTGGCTGTGTTCACTCCAGCGCTTTCCTCCAGACAGTCTCGTCCCTTCACCTGATGAAGGCCGCTTGTGTTGTGGCCGAAACGTCGTGAGAATTTTATTGTGTTATTTTATTTGATCAATGTATTATTTTATTCTCATTCTACGCTACTTTACCGAAAGAACCAAAGAAGATGAATCCTTGCAGCCAAGATAGCTTTAAATCGAAATTTAACAGAATGGTATTGAACCTTTTTCTTTACAGGGTGGCCCTGGGGCTTGCCACGTGGCAGGTGTCGTCCATTGTCCATACCAGACCCCTCCAGCTCTCTCACCCTGGGTCAGCTGCCCCTTCCATGTCCTGGAAACCATGGCAAGGTCATCCTATGAGGACTGCCTGGATGAAAACCAGCATGGAAGGGGCCCAGGGTGGGACCGGCTATGCTTTTGGGCTAGTCCCGTTTGTGTGTGGTGTGCGGTGTCTTCGTAGCAATCGTTCTCCACTGTAGTCCTGGCATCTGCTGCTCAGCTTCATTCCACAGCTGTGGTTCCAGTGGTGCGGTCTCTCCGGGGACCCATGTGGTGTGTGTGTGGGTGTGACATGTATCACGGGGTGGGTGGATAGTATCGTGATAGTGGTCATGGTAGGCACCGATCCACGACCTCCATCACCCCTACTGAGTGGTGGACATGCCACCACAAAGCAGCATGCGGCGGAGGAGTGAGGTGACCGCTCTCGCCTCACGAGCGAGGCCCTCTCGCTTCCTCTTCATTCCCTGCATCACCACCTCCATCTCCTCCTTTGTCTCATCCTCCTCCACCTCCTCTTAATCCTCCACCACCATCTTCTCCCCCTCTTCTGTTTTCTCCATTCTCTCTTCATGCTCCTCAACCTCCGAGGTGGCGTCGGTGGCATCGGTGGTGGCAGCGGAGGTGCTGGAGGTGATGGCCGTGGTGGCGGTGGCAATGGTGGTGATGGTGGCAGCGGAGGTGGCGGTGGCGGCAGCGGTAATGGCGGTGGCGCCAGCGGTGGTGGGGCGGAGGTGGCAGCGTTGGTGGTGGTGATGGTAGTAGTCCTGGCGAGGCACCGCTCTTCCTCCATGAGGCGCTTCTCCTCCTCGACGCTCTTCACGTTGGCGAGACACTTCTCCTCCACCAGACGCTTCTCTTCCGTGAAGCACTTCACTTTAACGAGGCGCTTCTTGAGGAAATAGTCTCTGAAGCAGTTCTCCTCTGTGCGGCGCTTCACCCTGGCAAGGCGCTGCACCTCAAAGAGGTGCTCCTCTACCATGTGGCGTTTCTCTGTCGCATGGTCCTTCTCCTCCTGGAGATGCTTCACCCCGCTGAGATCCTTCAACTCCCCAATTATCCTCTGTTCAAGCAAAGATAATCACATGAATATACAGACATGCAAGCAGAAATTCATTTAAGTTTTTCAGATTCATTTATTTGGTATAACCCTGTGAGCTATGTTGCTCTTGACTCGGGTGCAACCGCAACAAACAAAAACATGATCAAGGAATATCTTAAAGCGACTACACGCAACAGAAAAATCCAGGAAAAGACAGCAAAGTCTTCCAGAAAAGCACCGTATATCAACACTGTGTGCAAAAATCCCGGTGGGATGCAAGTCGAATAATAACAATCATAAGACAATTTAGATTAAAGTTATCAGGCTAACTCTGTACTACAAAAAACAAACATGGCTAAACCAAAACGTTTTCAAAATCACCAAAATAAAGCTATAAAAACAATGTAACAGTGATCATAGGAACTGTGATTCAAATTTAACAATTAACGATATATACATAACATGCACGACCAAACTTTGCAGCCATAGCTGGCTGTATGAGTCACTCCATAACAGCAGGATTATGAGTCGCAGTATGTAAAAAAATATTCAATACACCTTTAAAGATCAGCACACTATTCAAGTGTACATCTATGGTACAATTTATTGAAAATAAGTTTTGGGAACAGAAACTTATTTCTTTTAAACAACAGACAAATATTAACAAGCACTGTTTATTACATTAACTTTGTTTAACTTTTTTGGTCCCAGTTGAGACATTCAGAACTATGACAAAACAAATAATTGTGCTCTGATCTAATGTGCAATCTGTGGCATATGAATTTGTTAAGGTGATGTTGTCCGGTCCTGTACATATCAAGTACAGTGAGGGAAAAAAATATTTGATCCCCTGCTGATTTTGTACATTTGCCCACTGACAAAGAAATGAACAGAATATAATTTTAATGGTAGGTTTATTTGAACAGTGAGAGGCAGAATAACAACAAAAACATCCAGAAAAACATGTCAAAAATGTTATAATTTGATTTCCATTATCCTCCTAGCGAGGCCACGCTAGGAGGATAAAAGGGGACCCCGGGCAAAGGTTTGGGGCTGTTGCTTGGAGTGGAATCTCGTCGGACTGCTGGAGTCATCGTCACCATCTGCATTTTCTCGGCGGTGTCAGACAGGCAGTCTGTTAGCTCTCTTGACTGAAAGTGTAGTGACCCCTTGTACCCTGTGAAGGCTATAATAAATAGAGTACCTCCTGCTCCTCGTGTCTCTGCGTGTATCGCTAGACGTGGATCATAACGACAGTAGATGTACACTCACTCTGAGTTTTTACTCAATGACGTTAAACTTCACATCTACCCTACCTCCATGCTACATGCCGACAACCCACTGCTTTGGTAACCAAACTGCAACGTATTTTATTAGTAAACCTGCATTTTCTAATTTTACCCAAATCTTAACCTCGGTTGGATGTTGCCATCCTGCCGTGGAAACAACGAATCATTCGTGTCTCGAGCAGAAGATTGCAAGCCTTGTGTTAGAGAATGGCCCACTGAAGCTGTAATCACGGAGCTACTTCTGAGTACATTTCAAGTGCCCTCTCATCCACGTAATAAAGAGCAGGATCCTCCCTCCTGTAACGTTGGTCGTAACAATGTTCTTACTTCTTTGTGCTGTCAAGGACAACCGGGCTCACCTTGGTCTGTCTCACTGTCACACTCACCTCTATTCGTACACTCACTCATCTGGGTCTGTCTCACTGTCATACTCACCTCATCCACACGCACTGACGTAGGTCTGTCTCACTGTCACACTCACATCACTAGTCACACTCACCCACCTGGGTCTGTCTCACTGTTACACTCACCTCTCTACCACACTCACCTGGGTTTGTCTTACTTTAACACCACATTCCACAGACACTTACATTGGTCTGTCTCAATGTCACACTCACCTCTACCCACACACACTCACCAGAGTCTGTTTCACTCTCTCACTCATTTGTCTTCCTACACTCACTCACTTGGGTCTGTCTTACTGTCACACTCACCACTCTACCCACACTAACCTGGGTCTCACTGTCTCACCTCTCTTCAAAAACACTGAATTCCTGCTGAACAACACGCGGTTCAACCCACAAGCACTTGGGAGAGCTACAGGGCTCACATGCCATGTCCTTCACAGTCCTGTAATTCGTTTTATTATTATTGCTGCCATAATTGAGTTTGGCAAAAGCCTGTGCGAGACTTTGAACAATGTGCACACAGGACCGTCCATAAGGGTGCTAGGCCAGGGGAAAATCCCAGCATGTGGGCCTCCGACGCGTTCAAATTCCACCGCAAGTATTACATCTGACACCCCCGTGACATTGAAGCGCAGGGCCCCCCCAATGCCCGCGGACCTGGGCGGTCGCTCCGATTCTCCGTATCCAAGGGGCGATTCTATGTGCACAATGCAGACCTTCTTGTAAAAACATGGTTTTACGAGGGCCTCCTCACGCAAATTAAGTAGAGAACCACATTACTGCCATGTGATGGTTTATGTTTCGCAGTCATTGACGACCAGGCTGAGATCATGAACTCGCTAGACTTGACAACCCACTTTGATCACAGGCGGGTGCCTGGATTCAGACCCAGTTACTCCGTGGTCCCACTTCAGTGCTCTGACCTCTCGGTCACTGGGCCGCCTCTAAACACCCCCCATGTTAAATACATAAGTAGCAAACCTGTATCGTGAGCAGCAGCATTCTTTGAATACTCTGCCAAAACAATTTGAATTGTGGAGTGTTGACCCAATTTCGCAATTGCTTTATCATACCTCTGGTTGCAGGAATAATTTCTACAAGACCGAGTTCTATAGAGCCCCTTTACACGATGTTTTGTTCTACTCTTACACACTGAGCAGATATTTTAGAAGATGGAGTACCCACACTTTAACACACCACATGCACCTTGCTGCTCGATTGTGGCTTACCCATTTCTACTGATTGGTGGACAGAGGCAGGGGGGGTTAAGAAACTCAAACGTTTGTTTCAACTGCTGTTACAGAAGGGGAACAGATGGGCAGTGGAGCAGGGAGGTAGAGGGGCAGTGGAGTAGAAGGGCAGTGGAGCATTGGAGTAGTTGAGCAGTAGGGCAATTGAGCAGATGGGCAGTGGGACAGCGGAGCAGAAGAGCAGTGGGCCAAATGGGTAGTAGGGCAGTGGAGTAGTGGAGCAAAGGGACAGTTGGGCAGAGGGGCAATGGATCAATTGAGCAGTGGGACAGTGGGACAGTGGGGCAGTGGAGCAGTGGATCAGTGGGGCAGTGGAGTAGAGTGGCAGTGTTGTGAAGGAGGCGAATCACCTGAATATATTTTCCCACCGACATTTGTATGTGCTCTAAAGAAGGACCATCTCTCAAAACGGCGATCATTCTATATTTGTCCTTGTACCTCCACACACAGCTGGAAAACCGCACACCTGAGCCAAGGCACATTTAACCAACTCAGGCAGCACTTGCAAGCAATTCAAATATATTTTTTTGTCATCATGGGTTTATTTCAAAGAGTTTATAGTACCAATAAGAACAATGGTATTTAACCGTATTATTTGCAGGGTGGCCCTGGGGCTTGCCATGTGGCAGGTGTCGTCCATTGGCCGATCCAGACCCCTCCAGCTCTCTCACCCTGGCTTTTCTGCCCCTTCCATGTCCTGGAAACCATAGCAAGGTCATCCCATGAGGACTGCCTGGATAAAAACCAGCATGGAAGGGGCCCAGAGTGGGGCCGGATATGCTTTTGGGCTAGTCCCGTGTGTGTGTGGTGTGCGTGGTGTCTTGGTAGCAATCGTTCTCCACTTCAACAGCTGTGGTCCCACTGGCAACGTTTCTCTGGGGAACCGTGTGGTAAGTGTGTTTCATGTATCACGGGGTGGGTGGGTGTGGCATGTATCACAGGGTGGGTGGGTAGTATGGTGATAGTGGTCATGGTTGGCACCAATCCACGACCACCACCATCACCCCTACTGAGTGGTTGACATGCTACCACAAAGCAGCACGCGGCGGAGGAGTGAGGTGATCGCTCTTGCAACGCGAGCGAGGCCCCCTCGCTTCCTCTTCTTTCCCTGCATCACCACCTCCACCACCTGCACCTCTTCCATCTCCTGCTCCTTTGTCTCGTCCTCCATTTCATCTTCATCCTCCACCACCATCGTATCCCCCTTCTCTGTTTTCTCAATTCTCTCCTCATCCTCCTCAACCTCCTCGTCCTCGGAGGTGGCAGAAGTGGTGGCAGTGGTGTCGGTGGTGGTGGTGTTGGCTGAGGTGGCAGTGCTGGTGATGTCAGTGGCGGTGGTGGTGGTGGTGGCGGTAGTGGTGGTGTTGGTTGCGTTGGTAGCGGCAGAGGTGGTGGTTGCCATGGTGGTGGCAGTGGTGGTGGCGTTAGCGGCAGGGCGGTCGGTGGTGATGATGGCGGTGGACGTGGTGGAGTTGGTGGAGGTGGTTGCGGTAGCGTCAAAGGTGTCGGTGGTGGCGGTGGCAGCAGTGGTGGTGGCGCTGGCAGTGGAGTAAGTTGTGGTGGTGGCAGAGGTGGTGGTTGCCGCGGTGGTGGCGGTGACGGTGAGGGTGGCGGTGGTGGCAGTCGTGTCAGTGGTGGCAGTGATGGCGGGGGTGGCAGCGGTGGTGGTGGTTGCAGCGTTGCTGGCAGTGGTGGTGATGGCAGCGGTCCTGACGGGGCACTGCTCCTCCTCAAGGTACTTCTCATCCTCCTCCAGACGCTTCTCCTCAAGATGCTTCATCTCACGAAGTCGCTTCTCCTCCGCGAAGCACTGCACTATAACGAGTCGCTTCTTGAGGAGATGGTCTCTGAAGCAATGCTCCACTGTGCGGCACTTTTCCCTGGCCAGGCGCTGCACCTCAAAGAGGCGCTCCTCTACCAGGAGGCGTTTCAGCGTCCCAAGGTCCTTCTCCTGAAGACGCTTCACCCCGCTGAAGTCTTTTAACTCCCCAATTATCCTCTGTTCAAGCAAAGATCACCACATTAATATTCAGACATGCACATGCAAACAAAAATTAATACCCACATGCATGCAAACATAAACGTGCACATAAACCCAACACAAATGCATACTCACACATCTTTGTACAGATGCAGACATCCACGTTCACTCATTCAAACTCGCTTTTTACACTCGCATGAATATACACAGTCAAGAAAATTTCAAATCAAGATTGAATATATAAAATCACCTGATAACATAACACCTTATCCATCAATACTTTTATCACATTGTACGTGTAGCCCTAACCCTTAATAATCCCAACCCCTACATAATCAAAATACATGTTACATCCTCATATATCCTCACACACCCCATACATGCACTTAAGTCTGTGATCGACTGGGAATATTTCATAGCAATTGTTGGCAACAATCATCACTGGCAATAGTTTCCACAGAATGTTACATTATAAAGATCTCGTAGCCCATAATCTCGACAAATTTCACGCAGTGCCCATAGTGGGCAACTGGAATGGCTACTTCCAATCAACTGAACTAGCAGACGTAATTAATGTGACTGATTTATATCATTTCGTCCTCAATGGTAATAAATGACCAATGCATGAGTGGGATGGTGGAGAGATTGGCTGATGGTGTCTGGAGCTGGTTTTGATATACAGAGAGGTGAAGCAGAGGAATGTTCCAGAGAGATGGTGTCTTGTGATGTTATAGATTCATGATAAGGCTATATGATGGTCTATTTAATTGGTGGTGGTGTGGTGAGAAAGGTAATGTGGAGAGATGGTGTGCCAGTGTTGTAGATAATGTGTATTTGACCCCCACAGACCCCATACACACCTTTGGGGAGCGATGCTTGTAACCTTGGCCTGGGAAAGGGTCCACTTTATCCATAATGTCACCCCAGGTGGTCGACTGGCGCGACGATTCCCGGCCTGCGAAGAGCAGACAGGTAATTCAAAGGACGATTAATGAATTAGAGAACGAAGAACATGGAGTTTCACAGAACGAATTTTAAGATCCCTGTAATTAGCTCTTTCCACACAACAGGAGCTGCTATTGAGAAATATTCATCACATGGCAGTAAAACTTTACAAGCCATGTTTTTGTGGGCATGCTGAGACCATTAATTCCATAAGCTTGAGACCCCAGTTTAAACAAAAATGGCTGAAATTCAGATATAAACCCATCGTTTCTGGAACACTCGATCATTACGTCTTCCCATCACAACCAAGCCATGTCTTCTCAAAGTAATTGATAAAGGAGCCTCCTTTTCTGTATATAAGCCACGTGATGCAGGTATCTGGGACTTACCCTCATAGTCATCCACAATCTCAGCCCACTTGATATGGCTATCCATGTTGTTGGGAAAGAGTAGATTCTGCGTGAAGTTGGATGGCCTGTGGAGTTTGGAACAACGCTAAGATTTAGCAACAATTTGAATCACTCATCCTCTAAAATATTACATATTTGGCCACTCACTGTACCAATCCCATCACTTCCATGCCTGTTGCTTTCAAGCCAACGCCCGCACTTGTTTGCCACTCATACGTGCTTCTGATCACTCACTCATCGATCCACACAAACATGTTTATTCCACCAGCCTATTACATTAAACATAATCGCCAAACTTAATGATATTTAATCCACACATGCATGTTAATGTACAGCCCATTTGCATTAATCGAATTCTTGATAAACACCCCCCCCCCCCCATGCCTTGTAGGTCATGAGGGTCATATGACCTTACTTAAATTATTTGTTATAAACCGAGCATGACGTCGTGGGTCACGTGATGTCAGAGACACCACCCATGTGGCTGTGACATCACAGATTAGAGACAACTATGGCAGCAGCTGGGGTCTGAACAAGAAGGCAGACTCCTCCCCAATGTTGAATAACATTCAATACATAAAATGTAGGGCACAATTGTGCCAGCAATCAGAAAACAATAATTGTAGACATGTTATTCATACTCTGAGATTTAAACAAGTTAGTTATTAATTTTAAAATGCTGACTCGCTTATGTCTAAACAGTGACAGTAAAAGCAACATATCAGGGCATGCCAAGTAACCTATCTAGCAGTCCTAATTTGATTGCAGAAAATAAAAATACCAACATATCAACAATAATGAGGCTTTAATTTGCGGTCAAAATGTAAAATAAAGATAAACAACACTCATAGTCAACAGGGACGCTCACCTCGTTGAGGATTCGCTCTCCAACGTCGTCTGCAGCTGCTCCCTCGTGCGCATTCCTCTCGACTGGCGGTGGAGGCGTGGCTATGACGTACCAGAAATGACGTCACTTCCGCGAGGCTCCGCCCCCACGCGCACAGCTGCCGCACCACGTGGTGCAGTGCGGGTGGTGGCCGTGGGTGGTGATGATGATGGGTGATGATGATGGGTGGTGGTGGTTGATGATGGTGGGTGGTGATGATGGTTATAGATGACGATGGGTGGTGATTATGATGGGTGCTGATGGCTGTTGATGATGATGGTTGATGGGTGATGATGTGTGTTGATGATGGTCGGTGGTGGTGGTGTTGATAGGTGGTTGATGATGATCGGTGGTGATGATTGTGATAGATGGTGATAATGATGGTTGGTGATGATGGTGGGTGTTCATGCTGATAATTGGTGTTAATGATGTAAGGTGGTGATCACGATGGGTGGTGATTATGATGGGTGATGATGCTGATTTGTGGTGAGGATAATGATGGGTGATGGTGATGTTGGGTGGTTGGTGGCAATGATGATGATGGTGGTCCGTGATAATGGGTGGTGGTGATGATTAGTCATGGTGATGATCATGGTTTATGGGTGGTGGTTATGATAGGTAAAAGTGATGATGGGTGGTGCTGATGATTGGTCATGGTGATAATGATGGTTGATTGGTGGTGGTTTTGATAGTTGGAAGTGATGAAGGGTGGTAGTGATGAAGGGTGGTGATCATGATGGGTGGTGATGATGGGTGATGATGATGATTGGTGGTGATTGGTGGTGATTGGAGATTGGTGGTGATTGGAGATTGGTGGTGATTGGAGATTGGTGGTGATTAGTGGTGATTGGTGATTGTTGTGATTGGTGGTGATTGGTGATGATTGGTGATTGGTGGTGATTTGTGATTGGTGGTGATTGGTGATTGGTGGTGAAAGGTGATTGGAGATTGGTGGTTATGGATGGTGTTTGGTGGTGATTGATGGTGATTGGTGATTCATGGTGATTGGTGGTGATTGATGGTGATTGGTGATTCATGATGAGTGGTGGTGATTGGTGATTGTTTTTGATTGGTGATTCGTGGTGAATGTTTGTTATTGGTGTTTGGAGATTGGTGTTGTTTGGTGGTGATTGGTGATTAACAGTGATTGGTGGTGATTGGTGTTTGGCGGTTGGTGGTTATTGGTTGTGATTGGTGATTAACGGTGATTGGTAATTTGTGGTATTTAGCGATTAGTGGTGATTGGTGGTTCTTGGGTGGCGGTTGTGGTTGCTTGGGGGTGGTGGTGGGTGGTGGTGGTTGGAGGGTGGTGGTGGGTGGGTGGTTGTGGGTGAGTGGTTGTGGGTGGTGGTGGTGGTTGGTGGTGGTGGTTGGTGATATTGGGTGATTGATCATGATGGGTGGTGGTGATGATGGGTCTGTGGTGGTGGTGATGATAGGTGATGGGTGGTTGTGATGAAGGATGCTGGTCATGATGGGTGGTGATGTGTGACGATGATGTTGGGTGGCGATGATGATGGATGATGATGATGGATGATGATTATGTGATGATGAGGGTAGGTGGTGGTTGTGGTTGGTGGTGGTTGTAGTTGCTGGTGGTTGTGGTTGGATGAGTTGGTCGTTGGTTGTGGATGGTGGTGGTTGGTGGTGATTGGTTGTGGGTGGTGGGTGGGGGTGGGTGGTGGTGGGGATGGGTGGTGGTGGGTGGTGGTGGGTGGTGGTGGTTGGTGGGTGGGGATGGGTGGTGGTGGGTGGTGGTGGTTGGTGGGTGGTGGTGGTGGTAGTGTTTGGTGGGTGGTGGTGGTTGGTGGTAGGTGGTAGTTGGTGGGTGTTTGTGGGTAGTGGTGGTTATGGTGGTTGGTGGGTGGTGGTTTGTGGGTGGTGGTTTGTGGGTGGTGTTGGTGGATGGTAGTGGTTGGTGGGTGGTGGTGGTGGGTGGTGGTGGTTGGTGGTAGGTGGTAGTTGGTGGGTGTTTGTGGGTAGTGGTGGTTATGGTGGTTGGTGGGTGGTGG
Organism: Petromyzon marinus; assembly: GCF_048934315.1. Taxonomy (NCBI): domain Eukaryota; kingdom Metazoa; phylum Chordata; class Hyperoartia; order Petromyzontiformes; family Petromyzontidae; genus Petromyzon; species Petromyzon marinus. Next base: position 25,376,268 of record NC_133689.1, read on the forward strand.
TTTGTGGGTGGTGGTTTGTGGGTGGTGGTTGGTGGATGGTAGTGGTTGGTGGGTGGTGGTGGTGGTTGGTGGGTGAGGGAGGTGGTTGGAGGGTGGTGGTGGTGGTTTGTGGGTGGTGGTTGGTGGATGGTAGTGGTTGGTGGGTGGTTGTGGTGGTTGGTGGGTGGTGGAGGTGGTAGTGGGTGGTGGTGGGTGGTTGGTGGATGTGGGTGGTTGGTGGTTTGGTGGTGGTGGGCGGTGGGTGGTTGGTGGAGATCGGTGGTGGGTGATGGTGGGTGATGGTGGGTGGTGGGTGGTGATGCGTGGTGGTGGGTGGTGCTGGGTGGTGCGTGGTGCTAGGTGGTGGTGGATGGTGGTGGGTAGTGGTGGGTGGTGGGTGGTCGTGGGTGGTGGTTAGTGGTGGTGGGTGGTGGGTGGCGGGTGGTGGTGGAGGTGCGTGGTTGGTAGTGGGTTGTCGTGGCTCGTGGTTGGTGGTGGGTGGTGGTGGGTGGTGGCTAGTGGTTGGTGGGTAGTGGGTGGTGGTGGTGGTTGGTGGTGAGTGGTGGATGGTGGAGGTGAGTGGTGGTGGGTGGTGTTGGGTGGTGGTGGGTGGTTGGTGATGATGATTTATAATTTGTGCTGTTGATGATAATGATGATTGGTGCTGGTGATGATGATTGCTGCTGGTGATGATGATGATTGGTGCTGGTGCTGGTCATAACGCTGATTCGTGCTGGTGATAATGATGATGATTGGTGCTGGTGATGACGACTGATGATTGGTGATGACAATGATGATTATTGGTGATGCTGGTGATGATGATTGGTGCTGGTGATGATGATTGGTAATGAAGATGATGATTGTTGCTGGTGATGATGATTGGTGCTGGTGATGAGCATGATGATGAGTGCTGGTGCTGGTTATGATGATGATGATGATTCGTGCTGGTGAAGATGATCATGATTGGTGCTGGTGATGATGATTATTTGTGCTGGTCATGATTATGATGGTTCGTGCTGGTCATGGTGATGATGATGATTGGTCCTGGTGCTGGGGATGATGATGATGATTGGTGCTGGCCATGATGATGATTATTGGTGCTGGTTATGATGATAATGGTTCGTGCTGGTGCTGGTGATGATTATTGGTGCTGGTGATAATGAAAGGTTGGGTTCATAATTGCCCGGTAGAATGAGTATATAATGGCCAGGTAGGGTGGGGTCACTCACCAACTCATCCACTCATCTTGTGTGTGGTGATCCACCAACCCCCGCCTAGATTTCAGGCGCCTTCCCAAAACCGCAATTCAATCACTCACGCACCCACTTCTTTACTCACCCACCCCCTCATTCACTCACCCACGCACTCATTCACTCGCCCATGCACTCATCAACGTACACACCCACTCATTCACTCACCCATACACTCATCAACTTACAGACCCACTCATTCACTCGCCCACGAACTCATTCACTCACTCACCCACTCATTAACTCACCCACCCACTCATTCACTCACCCACCCACTCACTCATTCACTCACCCATACACTCATCAACTTATCCACCTACTATTTCACTCACCCACTACTCATCCACTCACTCACCAACTCGTTCACTCACCCATTAATCATTAACTCACCCACCCACTCATTCACCCCCCCCCCCACTCATTCGCTCACCCACCCACCCACACATTCACTCACCCAACTATTCATTCACTCACCTACCCACTCATTCACTAACTCAACCACTCACCCACCCACTCATTCACTCACCCACCCACTCACTTATTCACCAACCCATCCACTCATTCACACAACTGCCCTTCTGTTCACTAACCCACCCTATCCACTCATTCACTCACCCACCCATTCACTCACCCACCCTTTCACTCACACACCCATCTACTCATTCACCATCACATCTACTCATTAACTCAACCACCCACCCATTCACTCACCCAACCACTCATCCACTCACTCATTCACCCACCCACTCATTCCTCGACATCAGGAGGAAACAAGGAGGTGGAAAGGTGCTGATGCAGGCCGTTTTAAAAGTCTTTGATGACCGCTTTTGTTGCAATCGAAACGTCGTAGTTTTTTGTTATTTTTTGCTACTTTCTCTGAACCTATCTACGTGGTGACTTTACCGAAAGACCCAAGAATACAAATACAACTTATTGGGTAGTCAGAATTCATCAGCACCAACCTGTATGTTGAACCTCTTTCGCACCGTACGTAGCCAACCGTGCAAATCTGTAGGTCTCTCTGGGTGTCTATAATGAGTGACCCATTGTTACTTAAAACAATTTTGGCAATGAAGTGATACGTGATATAATTGAATAGATTTTAAGCACTACAATTTTGAAAAAAAAATATTGAATAAATTAAAAATAAAGAATAAAAGTAAGTACATGGTAATAAAAGCAACAGTTAAAATGTGTTGGATTTAGTAATAGCATGCCAAATGATGAGTTATTTAGCCTGAAAAATAGTGCAAATACAAATAGATTTTACAAGGAAAAGTGATTTATATTTACTAAATGTCTGAGCAATGGTAATTTAGATTTACTAAATATTTGGAGGAATCTGATTAATATTTATTAATGATCTGGCTGAAATTGATTTACATGTACTAATTGCCTGGGTGAAATTGATATAAGCTTACTAAATATCTGGTTCAATGATTTGGATTTACTAAATAAAATACTTATATTGAATGTCTGTTGCCATAACATTTATATTTCTAATCCACCCAATAGCATGCCTTCATGGTGCCACAATTCACTTACGTTAAGTCAACCGAGCACCATCAAAAAGATAAGAACTATGAAAAGGAACAGCAGATTGACATGTATTTGTGCAATTTTGTCTCAACATGTTTATCCAACATATTACAAGTACAAAAGAAAGAGTGGCTATGAAAAAACAAAGACAGAAACCATGTATCTGTACAATAGGGATACAATACCTGAAGTCTATTAATAATTTGTGGGCATTACAGGCACAGATTCCTTTTTTGGATGTGATTCAAGGTTTTAGTCTTGTTAGTGCATTTAAATTACGACAATTAAAAAAAAATATGTAAAGATACTTTCATAATATTTCTTTCTTATGTGCGCAAATTGAAATCCTAAGGGCCAATATGTTTATAAAACAGCTAAAAGAGATTAAAACATCACGTGAATTGATCCACAATCCAGGTGGACCTATCTTTTTTAACATGCACAATTACAAGCATGGCTTCCTAACAAGTAAACTAGCACAACCTTCAGATGTTCCATGCATCTTACATCTATTCCTTTCGAAACGTCGTGAGAATTTTTATTGTTTTATATATATTTATTATTTTATTGTTTCCCTTCAACGTGACTTTACCGAAAGAGCTAAGAATATGAATTACTGCAGTCACGAAAGCTTTAAATGAAAATTTTACCGCCTCTACGGGGAGGGTTTCCACGTCACTTTAAGATCCTTCAACAAACTCCGGGATAAGAAGGCTCAGCTGATCGAGTCTATCACCTTTCTGAAGAGATGCCGCGACTCTGGGGTAATTCCAATCGCATTTACACTGACCTCTGCTGCTGTAACTTCTTCTAATGCGAAACGAATTCTTTTCAAAACTAGCTTAGCTCTTATCTCAGAGAAAATCAGACTTACACGCACCGAACTAGATCAGTTAGACAAGACACTCTACAAATCACACTTATCATTGACGGCAACAATGTCCAGGTGACCGTCCCTCCCGCCTCTACATGGTGTGTGCGTGCATTCGTGCGAGGAGGGCGCCGCGTCGGCGCCGTCACTCCCAAGTGGCGGCGTCACGGCGGTGGGCACGGCCCCGACGGAGAGGCTCCGCTGCGGCAGCACCACAACTGTGTAGAGACTAAACAGCGGACGTCTGCGAGAGCACCGGCCTCGGGAGAGTGGCGGGAAATCCGAGGCACCGGTGGCGGCGTCACGGCGGTGGGTATGGCCCCGACGGAGTGGCTCAGCTGTGGCAGCACCACACAGCCCCCCGAGGTGTCAGTCCTCGTCCCGGGTTGACTGGAGCACCTCGCCTGGGTTGCCCCTACAAGGTAGCGCCGCGGGGTCCGCGGGACTCGTCCGGCTCTCGTGGCTGGCCTTGGCGGTGGTGGCTCCACCTCTCGGGGTTCCGGCGGCGGTCTCCTCCTCCACTCCAGTGGTTCTCACCGGTCCTGGGTACGTGCGAGCTGGAAGACAAACTCGGTAGCGGTAGGGTGCAGGGGCCATCGTACCCGTCTCTCCTGGCTCGGGTCGGGACCCCCTGGGGCCCGGGGCTCCGTGGGGCCCATACACTGTGCAAGGCCCCCGGGTATGGGGGGGGGGGGGTGTGGGGACCCCGGGGTATCGGGGTCCTCGAACGGCGGGGTTCTCCCTCGCTGGGGCCGCCCTCCATGGTTTTATTCGCCGGACATTGACCACCATCTCCCGGCCTCTCTCCCCCCCTTGAATCAGTACCGTCCAGGGGGAGATCTGTCGCCCCACGGTCCAGGGTCCCCGCCAGTAGGTGGTTAGCTTCCCCATCTGTCCGGCCCCGACGCGAGGGGTGTGCAGCCACACCTTGGAGCCCGCCGACTAGAAGGGGGCTCCATCCGGGGTCGGGCGCCCTGCTCCTGCCGCTGGTGTGCGGCCTCGCCTTGCAGGTAGGCCCGGACCCTAGCTCCGCATAGGGTCGAACTCACTACCCTGGTCAGTAATGACTCGTTCGGGGATCCCGTGCTTAAGTACGTAGTGTTCCACGAATGTTCGGGCCACTATGAGGGTTGTCTTATCGGGGATGGCCACCGCTATGGGATAGCGTGTGAAGTACAACACCGCTACAAGAATATATCGGTTGCCCCGGTGGGATCGCGGGAATGGCCCCTGCAGGTCGATCCCAACCAGCTGATTCGTCCGACTGACGCGGAACGGTCTCAGGGGGACCTGGTATCGCGCTGGTTTGGGCCCGCATTACTGACACGCGCGGCAGCCCTGCACCCAGGCGGCCACGTCTTGTGCTAACTTGGGCCAGAGATATTGGCGATGCAGGGTCTCCCCGTCGTGGCCCCCGAGCAGGTGGTCATGCACTAGTCTTAGCAGCTGGGGTCGCACCTGGGCGGGAACACAGATGCACCCAGGCTGGCCGGCTTCGGTGAGCTCCCGTACCACCCCGTTCTGCATGCACAACCGGGCGTACAAACCAGGCCAGGGTCCTGGTAGGGTGTCCCTCTTCTCCCGTAGGGCCGCTTCCACCGCCGCCAGATCTGGATCCTCGCAGCTGGGTCCGTCTCAGCTACTCGTCGTCCAGGCCTGGGAAGGCGCAGCCAATGTTCTCCTGGATCCGATTGGGTGGGGTTAAGCGACCCGTTGGGCCCCGGGGCGTGGGCTCCGCGTCCGCCGGGTGGTCCCCCGGTTCCCTGGTTCCCCCTGCCGGGGTTTCTGTGGCACATATTGCACTCTCCCCCGCGAGGGGGGGTTTTAGTTTCGGCGCGCCCTCGGTGGTCCGCTGTTTGCTGGCAGCGTCCCCCCGTGAAGCACGGGCAGACTTCCTCCGCCCTTGTCTCGGCGCACACCGCGGGTCGCCTCGACAAGGGCGTCCGCGTTTGCATGTGTACGCCCAGCTCTGTACTCGATTTGCAATTTGTACTCATGCAACTCCGCTAACCATCGGGCCATCTGCCCCCGTGGTTCCTTGAACGTAAGGAGGAAATGCAGGGCATGATGGTCGGTGCGCACCCGACATTTCCTGCCATACATATACGGTCGGAACTGTTTACACGCGAAGATCACGGCATACAGTTCTTGACGGGTCATGCAATAATTCAGCTCGGCCCCACTCAGGGTCCGACTGGCATATGCGATGACCCGCTCCGTCCCACCCTGCACCTGCGACAGCACCGCGCTCAGCCCACTGCTGCAGGCATCGGTGTCTAAAATAAAATTAGTGGTGAAATTGGGGAAAGCTAGAGTGGGGGTGTGGGCGAGGTGGTCTTTGAGGGTGGTGAAGGCCGTCTGGCAGGCCTCCGTCCACTGATAGGGGTTCTTAGGGGAGGTGAGTTGGGTGAGGGGGCATGCAATCTCGCTGAATCCCTTTACAGATCGACGATAATAGGTGGCGAGCCCCAAGAATGATCTCCGTCAGGTTCCTTGGCCGTGGCCATTCCACTACGGCGCGTACCTTCTCCGGATCGGTGCACACCCCGCCTCGCTGACTCGGTGTCCGAGGTATGCCACCTCGCACTGCGCAATGTAGCACTTACGCGGCTTGAGCTTGAGATGGGCTGCTCGCAATCGCTGGAACACCTCTCGCAGCCTGGACCAGTGTTCCGACAGATCTACTGAACACTGTCACCTCGTCCAGGTAAATCAGGCACTGTTCCCACTGCAAGCCCCGCATCACCAACTCCATCAATCGCTGTAACGTTGCGGGCGCGTTAGTGAGTCCGAACGGAAGCACTCGAAACTCGAACAGTCCAATTGGGGTGGTGAATGCGGTTTTTGGCCGATCCTCCTCTGCCATCTCCACCTGCCAGTACCCGGACCCCAGATCGAGGGTGGAAAAATACTGTGCTATTGCGAGGCTGTCAGAGGTGTCGTCGATGCACGGTATGGGGAAGGCGTCGCCGAGGGTGACTGCGTTCAACTTTCGGTAATCAACACAGAATCGGGTCGACCCATCCTTTTTCGTCACTAGCACTACCTGGGAAGACCAGGGGCTCGCCGAGGGCTGGATTATTTTATCACGTAGCATATCCGCGACTGCCTCTTTGATCTGGGTCCGATCAGGCGCGCCCACTCGGTATGCGGGGAGTTTGATGGGTCGGGCTGCACCTGTTTAATTTGGTGCTTAACAAGGTCTGTCCGGCCCATATCTGAATCGTGCTCACTAAACACGTTGGCGTGCTCCTGCAACAATCCGCACAGTTGATCGGCCTCCCCCTTAGGTAAATCTGCCCAAGGCACATGTAACGCATCATGCAAGGGAACGATCTCGGCTCGGGGTTCGGGCCGACTCGCCAGGCCAGATCCTGGTTGCCCTCGGGGCAGCCAGGGTCTTCCGCCCAGAGTGCAAACACCGAGTCGTTAGAATGGCGCGCGTGCAGGGGGTGTATGGTGGCTACCGTGGTGCGTTGTCGTAGAATTTCCGGGGTACTGTGTGGGTTAAACACCCGCATAAACAGTCGGCCCTCATCTGCGTTTACCAGTGTGGCTGACCCCACAACTCCGTACGGGTCCGCCAGCTCCGGGTGAGGAGTTAGCATTACCTCGCCCGATGGTCGGTGTGTGGGGTCGGCGGAGGGTGTTGCTACGGGCACCAGCATCTCGGCAAGCGGGCCGATGGTGACGGCCGACACCAGGGTGGCGGCCATGGGTGTGAAGTGAGGGCGATTCCGTTCTTGTCCCAGGAGCGGGATCCTCTCCCCGCTGTCCTCCACGGTGGCGCATCGCTGGCCTGGCTAGTCGTTGAGCCCCAGTTTCTCCAGGAGGTCCGTACCCGCAATACACTCATGGCACAACACACTCGAGACATAGAATTCCTGTGTATACACCTGGTGTCCGAGACGGACCTCGAGGGGGATCCTTCCCAGCAACCCCATCCCGGCTCTGCTCGCTGTGTGCCTGCAGGCGGCTCACGTCAACCCCGAGCACGCTGCAGTGTGTGGCGCTCACGAGTGAAGCCACTGCCCCCGTGTCGAGTAGGATCCAGGTGCGCTGCCCGTTCACCTGTCCTACCAGTGATGTGGCCCCCGTGATCGCCGCCACCAGCTCCCATAGCCAGTCACCTGTCCTCACCGCGTCCTTGGGTGTTGTGGTCGGAATCTGTGCGGGGGTCACTCGCTCACCATTATTACTATCGTTGTTTTGTTTTGGGACCTCGTCGATTGCACCCTTAGGTGGTCCACTCTCTAGGGGGCGTTGGCGTTTAACCCTGGCGCCTGTCTAGTGCGGGCGATTTGAGGACAGTCTCTCACGAGGTTCCCGCGGCGGTCGCACAGGTAACACGCTCGGGGAAGGGCGGTGGCCCCGTAGGAGCTTCCCCGCACGCTCCCTCTTTCCCCTCCCGTACGCCGCTGCCCAGACTCTGCCTCTAGTCGGGCCACCCTCCCGGCTAGCCCCCCTACCGTGGAGCGCATTTCCCCCATTTCCGACTGAATGGTCTCCACTGTGGACTGTAGTTTGGTGATATGGCCACCAACTTGGGTCACCTGGCCGACTATATCACCCATGCCGGTCTGTAGCCCTGCTACCCATCCCGGGGTTGTCTCGCGGGCTACCGGGGGCTCCCTTTCCCGACCCCTTACCGTCGTGGCGAGCTCCTGTTCCTCCTCTTCCTACTCTAACGACAGGCTTGCGATGGTGCGCTCTCTTCCCAGCCCCCGGAGCTGCGCGCGTTCGCTGGAAATTCCTTCACATTTACGCGCGCGCTCGACAAGGGCGTTAAAGGGGAGACGTGTATAGCTCATGTCTGGCTGCCACCACGACGTGCGAGTCAAGTATCGCTGGATCTTCTCAGCGGCAAGCTCCTCAATCATCTCTGTCGTGTATCCCAGGTGTGCGATCTTTGTTAGCTCGCGCACATCCTCGGCATAATCACGCAGGTCCTCGCCGGGTTGGCGGTAGCGTGCCTCTAAGGCTGCTTTTGCCTACTCCTCATCACGCGTACCGAAACGCAGATCAAGTCGGCGCATCAGTTCCTCTAGCTGTGTCTGCGCGCTTGTGGGTAGGGCTTCCACAAAATTGGCTGCCCGCCCATCCAGGTTCATAATAAGTTGGCGTAACGCCTGCGCGTCCGTCCACCCATTAATCTCTTTAGCCCCTATGACGTTGCGGGCGAATGCCTTCCACCAAGGAGCCCCCCGGCTGGTAAATATATGCCATATTTTTGCGTGGGGTAACGCGGGGGTTCGTACCGCTTCTGACGCCAAACTGTGGGGGCTGCCGTCCCCCGCCATCACTGAATTGTCGGGGCCGTTGCCCCCTGACTCCCCCATTACATTTGTACTACTACCACCTGGCAGTTCTGTAGGGTTCGGGTTAGCGACCTCCAACTCCTCGCCCCCCGGGGCCCCTGACTTTGTTACCGACCGCGTTGGCATGGCTCAATTAGTGGGCTTGTACGCTTTACTCTTGCGGCGCGCTACGCGGGTTCAGTGGCGGCGTGCTGCGGTGAGCGCGCTCGCGAAGCAAGACTCTGTCCCGTACGTAAAAAAATGGGTACGGCGCACTGATGCGTGACTCACGTACGTAAACAAATGGGTACGGTGCGCCGACGCATGATTTCAGTACGTAAACAAATGGGTACGGTATGCTGACACATGACTCCCTCACACACACGCTCTACGCGCCTAGGCAATAACAAACCCAACACCGATACCTGCCCAGCCCCATACACCAATCACACGCGAGGGAGTTGGGTTCGGGGGTGAGAGGGCAGGGGTGTCTGCCGTGCGCGCGCCGCTTATTGGAGGGAGTCACTCCGCTCTGATTTAAAAGGGCCGTTTAAACAGCCGCGCGTGTACGCGCACACCAGGCGCTTAGCTCTCTGCTTCGCTAGAAACAACCGCGCATGCACGCGACCGCAAGACACTCCCGTAAATAGTCGCCCAGGTATGCGAACGCTAAGCACTCCCGTAAACAGTCGCACAGGTACGCAAGCGCTAAGCACTCCCGTAAACAATCGCCCAGGTACGTGAACGCTAAGCGCTCCCGTAAACAGCCGCACGGGCACGCGAATGCTAAGCACTCCCGTAAACAGTCGCCCAGGTACGCGAACGATAAGCACTCCCGTAAACAGTAGCCCAGGCACGCGAACGCTAAGCACTCCCGTAAACAGTCGCCCAGGTACGCGAACGCTAAGCACTCCGGTAAACAGTCGCCCAGGTACGCAAACGCTAAGCACTCCCGTAAACAGTCGCCCAGGTACGCAAACGCTAAGCACTCCGGTAAACAGCCGCACGGGCACGCGAACGCTAAGCACTCCCGTAAACAGTCGCCCAGGTACGCAAACGCTAAGCACTCCGGTAAACAGCCGCACGGGCACGCGAATGCTAAGCACTCCGCCTTCCTCTTCACACTCACAAAGACCACACGACACAGTTTATCCCCCTACTAGCTATTTTATTCACCGCGAGTAACCCGCTAAACTACTCGTGATTGTGTGGGTCAGCAGACTTTAGCTTATCCCTCGGGGATCCTGGGCTGAACTTATCCTGCCTGCCTCTCCGCTTTCTTCCCTCTGATCAATTAGCCCGCACTCACCTTAGTCCCAATCTGATGCTGCAGAAGCTGTGGAACGGTGATGTTCCCGCACCCCGTGCCCCCCTGTCCAATCAGAGGTCTGGATTTTCCCGCCCTCGGATCACCGCTCTGGTGACGTCACCGCAGTGGTTTATTGGACGTCCGCTTTCCGTTCTTCCCGCTATCCGCCCACTGACTCGTGTTTGTGTGTGTGTGGTTCCACTCGCGGTGGCTAAACAGCCCCTGCCATGACCATGCCATTACAATCCCAGGTCACAGCACCGCGGTGCTCTTCAGCCTCGGGGGTAGGTCGCCCAATTTCCCGGCTGCAGGAAACCATGAAGCTTGATCTCATTAGGGGCTTCTGGATAAAAACCTGTTGGCCAGGTGACCTTCCCTCCCGGCTCTACGTGGGGTGTGTGTGCATTCGTGTGATGGGCGCGCCACGTCGGCGCCGTCACTCCCCGGTGGCTGCGTCACGGCGGTGGGCACGGCCCCGATGGAGCGGCTCCGCTGCCGCGGCACCACAACCTCTGGGTCACTGAGCCGCTTCCAAACACCCCCCATGTCAAATACATAAGCAGGAACCTGTATCGTGAGCAGCAGCATTATTTGAATACTCTGCCAAAACAATTTGAATTGTGGAGTGGTGGCACAATTCCGCAATAGCTTTATCATATGTCTGGTGATAGGAAGAATTTCTACAAGACCGAGTTCTAGAGAACCCCTTTACGCGATGTTTTGGTCTACTCTTCCACACTGGGCGGATGTTTCAGTAGAGGAAGGAGTACCCACAATTTAACGCACCGCATCCACGGCCCCTCTCCTAAGTGGGCGTCCCCAGCCCGAATGCTCGCAGGAAGCCCTCCCAGCCTCCCTGCTCGACGAACCAGGCCCCGCACACGTTCACCAACAAGGCGGCCACCACGTCCGTCACGGCCGACTTCTCCGCGTCGCTCAGACGTACGCAGTCCACCAGCCTCTTCGCGAGGGAGGAGCGAGCAGAGCACCACCAGGACCACCACGCGGCCCCAGCTCGCAGAGCCATCGCGGATGACTTCCCAGGCCACGTCCATGAGCAGCCGGCGGTGCCCTCGGTGCTCCACCCACTCCGTGTGAGGAACAGGTCCCCCAGGCAGTTGACCACCTCCTGCACCAGCTGTGCTGGCTAAACCTTCTGCAGCTGCTGGACCTGCAGCTGCTCCTGCACCTGCAGCTACTCCGTCTGTGTCACCAGGTGAGCCATGTAGCCGACGATCAGATCCGCTGTCAAGATGGTCAGCAGCTGCAGCACCTCCTTTTCCTCCCCCTCATCTTCTTCCTCCTCCTGCCCGTGTCTCATTCCTCCTCCCCGTGTCCCACTCCCTCCCCCTGTCTCCCTCCACCTCCCTGTGTCTCCCTCCTACTGTAATGTTTTGCTTTTGCAAAACACGTACTAATTTGTCAGTTACTCCCGAGATATATGGTATTTTAATTGTTTTAACAATCTTATCGATTTCAGCATTGTTGCTTTGCCATCGTGATTTGGCATTCAATGCTCTGTTAATTTGAGCATTATTGTAGCCATTCTGTCGTAGTGCTTCTTTAACGTGTTTAATCTCTCTCACGAGACTTTCACCATCTGACACTGCTTTAGCCTGATATATCAGCGTCTTGATAAGAGAGGATGTCTGAGCTGGGTGATGATGTGATTCTGCATTCAAATAGCATCAGTGTGTGCGTTCGCTTTCTGTAAACGCTGTGTGCTATTTTACCATTTAGGCCATGTCCAAGCAAAATATCTAGGAACGGGAATGTGTTATTCACCTCCATTTCCATGGTGAACTGGATGGCCGGGTTTTGTGCATTGAGATGATTTAGAAAATCATTAAGTGTATCTTTACCATGTGGCCAGGCAACCAAAGTGTCATCCACATATCTAAACCAAAAACATGGTTTCAATGTGCTCGAGACAAGTGCTCTTGTTTCAGAGTTTTCCATGTGCATATTTGCTATAGCCGGAGATAAAGGAGAGCCCATTGCTGCTCCTTCCTTTTGTTTAAATAAATCACCTCCAAAAGAAGTAAGTGTTATTTAAACAATGATGAGCCAGTTTCAGAATATATTTTGGTAAACCTGTATTCTTTACTAGTGTATCAAGTAATTTAAGTGACTCGTTCACTGGAACCTTAGTGAATAGAGAAATCACATCAAAACTCACCAGAATATCATTAGGGTAAAGTTTAATATCTTTATTCACATTCACAAGATGTTCTGAATTTCTTATGTATGAAGATGTCCTCCCGATGTAGGGATGTAATTGTTTAGTTATATGTTTTGCTAATTTATATGTGGCAGAGCGAATTGTACTGACTATGGGTCGTAATGGGATGCCGATTTCATGAATCTTTGGTAGCCCATACAGTCTAGATGGTTTTGAGGCCCTTGGAATTATTCGGTATTGCTCATTCTTAGGGATTAATGAATTTGCAATTATTGCAGTAGTCTGACGTTCTAAAGTATTAATAGGATCTCGTTTAACTTTAATGTGGGTACTTTTCTCTAGTAAATCTTTAATTTTATTATCATAATTGGCTCGTGGCATCACCACAGTAGTGCGGCCTTCATCAGCTGCCAGGATTTTAAAATCTTTATTTAAATGAATCTCTCTTAAGGCTTTTGCTTCGTTCGAGCTAATATTTATTTTTGGTACTTTGCTATTTTCAATTATTTTGGCAACCTCGTGTCTAGTCATCTCTGCCTCATTATGTGGAAGGAGTCTAACTGCTGATTCTACCTCAGCAATTATCTCATCCACTGGAATTGTGCGTGGGGTAACGGCAAAGTTAAGGCCTTTAGAAAGGACAGAGATCATGTCACTGGTTAAAACAGTGTTAGTCAAGTTCATTACGGGTTTGTTTTTAAATTGTTCGTTTTTAGTGGGTATTTGTTTATTATGAAGTCTAGATAATTTATTCATTTGGCTAGTTTTGGTTAGATTAAACACATTATCAGCCGATTGTTGTGTTATGGTCTCGATTATATTCCAATAATGCATTGATCTACTTGCTTATATCTAAGTGCAACTGCCTTAGAGATTCTGAAATGTAAGATAATTCACTCCTGTTGTGCTGTATTCTCTCTATTAATAATCATTTGCTAGCTTTGTGTAGTATTTGGTTAGCTTTAGCAGACTTTGTGATGTGTTATTTTAACTGCGTTTGGTATTAACTTCGAATCTCTGCACCTTTTGAGGAACGTCAGTGAAGATATCAATTCCATCCGCTTGATGCGGAGCTTCTCCAACTTTCTGGTTTTAAGAAAAGTATCCTCCCCATAGAGGTTAGTCAGTTTAACACGTAGGCTTTCGCGACCAATATTATTCATAATAAACGTGTTTGGGTTAGATCGCGTTATTAATAAATGTGTCGTAACCCTCCACCACCCGACACGGCCAATCAGTAAAAAAGTGTCATGTTGACAAAAGACAAAATAGTTCACTACTTTAGCCCACTGGTGTGTTGAAGAGTGAATCCACAACATTTACAATTTTTTAGTATGACGTTTCGCTGGTAATTACATCCAGCATCATCGGGCAATTCGCCAGAATGGTGAAGCCCTCACTCACTCGCGGTCTTAAATAGAGCAGCAGGGTGACATCATTTAACTCATTCAGGTGCAGTGATTTGAGGCGGAGTGGGGGGTATTTTAATTATATAATAGATTAGTAATCAGTCAAATGTTATGATCAGTAATAAGTTGTAGATTAGTAATTAGGTGTAATGTGTATTATTGTAATTATATACTACGTTAGTAATCAGTTAATTAGTATGTTTCCCCACAACGAGGGTATACAGCTGCTCTGACATGGGACGACCCTGTCGTACACCTCTTCTGAAGCTGACAGGGGCAGTGAGCGTACCGTTGACTTTGATTAGACACTGGACTTCAGTGTAGAGCAGGCGGTTCAGTCCCAGGAAGCTGGTCCCAAAACCAAACGCCCTCGGTGGTCCCATTAGGTACCCGTGGTCAAACGCCTTCTCTTGGTCGAGGGAGAGAAGCGCGAGTGGGAGCCCCCTTTCTCTCGAAGAGGGTGCTGAGGTCTCTGACGAGGAAGACGCCATCATGAATTGTTCTCACTGGGACCGTGTGGGCCTGGTCACTGCCCACCACCTGAGCCAATACAGTCTTCATCTTGGAGAATAGCGCTTTGGCCAGAATTCTTCTCTCCTTATAAACGTCTATGCCTGCCCAAGATGAAATCTGGAGAGACCTACCGCGCAGTCAGGGCCGCAGTCGCGACAGCAGCTCCCTGCGTCCCGGGAGCCGGTGCGGGTTGCCAGACCGCGTCACCGGCGCCGTTCGGAGCGCCGCGGGCGCTGTGTCGGGCGGAGTGGCGCAGCGCGTGCCCGTGGTGCCGTCGCCGGGCATTGCGCGCAAGCAGCATCACGTGTCGTGCAGTCAGGGCGGCATGGGTCGGTGGGTGGGTGTGTGGGTCGGTTTGGGTGGGTGGGTCGGTTTGGGTGGGTGGGTCGGTTTGGGTCAGTTTGTGGATGGGTGGGTCGGTGTGGGTGGGTGGGTTGGTTTGGGTCGGTGGGTGGGTTGGTCGGTCGGTGTGTGGGTCGGTGGGTGGGTGGGTCGGTCGATGGGTGGGTGGCCACTCACATTGATTGACAAACATAGAAGCTGCAACCAATATCGGTGACTCTCATGTGGCCGGCCTGAGAGAGCATCACGTTGTCCTGGACGCACACGGGGAGGCAAGGGGAGGTCACGCTCAGAGGCTGCCCTGTGAGCGGTCAGCCAGCAGTGGATCGTCCCACGAACAACGACAATTACAAAGGTCCCCTCGTGTAGCCGCTAGCAGGCTGTAGGGACAAGTGCTGTTAGAAGTAGCTAGTAGCAGCACTGCCTATGCAAGCTGACAATGTGGCACACACAGAGGGAGTGGGTGGCCAGTACCACGGCCGGCCGCCTTTGTCTCCCCCATTGGGCGATGTTTACTACACACCACCGCTACAACAGGAGCGAGCGCGAGTGCGTCGTGGGGAGCGTGCGCGCCCCCAGAGTGCCCTCCGCTATCACCGGCTTTGATGACCGCGTGGACGATGCCGCGGGACTTGGTCTGGGCCAGGAAGCGGACGATTCCACTGGTGTATGACCTCAACGCGGCGTCGTTGATGCGCCAGATCACCGCTCGCTTGCTCAAGTCGTAGAGGCAATCCCGGCGGCGGCAGCAGCAGCAACGACGACGATAGCGATGATGACGGTAATGAAGATGATGATGACGATAGTGATAATGACGATAATGATGACGATAATAACAATGGTGATGATGCGTACTTCAACAGCTGCAGCACGAGGCAGTTGTGTCCGCGGAAGTGGAACGAGTGCAGGACGCGGATGACGCCGTGCAGCTCAGCACTGCCCTCCCCTGCAGCTCCGTGATCACCTTCAGCTCCATCCTCTGCATCTCCATCTTGGTAGGGCTGCGTGCACACAGCAAGTCTGTGGGTCTCTGGGTCTCTGTGGGTCTCTGTGGGTTTCTACGTGTGTCTATGGATCTCTATGGGTGTTTGGGGGTCATAGTAGTTTTACGGAGGTTATTATTATTATTTTTTACTATTTTACTCATTATTTTGTAACCATGTATTTACTTCCATTATCTATTATTTTCTTCATTTATAATTATTACGACTGCGGCCGCTTTGTTAAGACCACCACCACCCACACCATTTCCAACCACACCAAAACACCACCACCCACCCACACCACCATCCCCATCACCCCCGCAACAACCCACTTGATGGGCAGTGCCAGCATCTTCACAGCCACCAGGAATCCCATCTTGTGGTCCACACACCGCAGCACTACTCCCTGCCCTTCCTCGCCAAATTATTCTCTCGCACCTCGAAGTGGTATTGGAGCTGCTCCTGGGGAATATAAAATGGAGCAGATGAGGCAGCAGCGCCGCCACAAGCCAGTCAGTCACAATCACGATGTGAATGTTTAACGCTTAGTGGTAGGAGCAGCAGTGGTAGTAGTGGTTAGTAGTAGCAGTAGTGTGTGTGTGTCTGTATGTGCGAGTCTCACAGGGATATAGTTGTGGGTCTCTGTGGGTGTCTCTGTGTCTGTGCGTCTCACTGGGATGTAGCTGTGGGTCTCTATTGGTGCCTCTTTGAGTCTCAATGGGTATCTGTAGATCTCTATGGGTGTCTGTGAGTCTCACAGGGATGTAGTTGTGGGTCGTTATGGGTGTATCTATGGGTGTCTCAATGGGTGTCTCAATGAGTGTGTCTATGAGTGTCTGTCTTTGTGAGCCTCACAGGGATATATTTGTGTTCTTGGTTGTCGTAGCCATCGTTGTTGATGCAACCGCGGGATTTGCCCTCGTCCATAGAGACAAAACAAACTTGACAGACGTCGGCCAGCTCCTCCTGTCGCTCGGTCAGGCGAGGCAGGAAGAGTGCCAGGATCACTGCACACCTGACAACAACTATGGGTTTTTTTTCTTTACCGACAGAACCAGAGTGTTTCTTACACACCAATAAGCCCAGTAAATTGGCACAGTAGGGGGCACAGGTGGTGCATCAGCCACTCGTCTCAGTCGGTCGACCCGTGGCACCTGTTGGGTCTGCCCCGTGACCTCCTGCCAGCGGGAGTTCGACACTTCACTTGGCTTAAAAGTGCACATAGCCTGGCACAAGCGTCGTTATGATGTCACCGCCACTTAGTGGCGAATGGCGGTTGTTGTGTGTGTGTGTATATTCAATCAGGCCAAGAATGTGTGCACCACAGAGTGAATCTCACTGCGGTACAGTGGACAGGCCATGCCGCGCCGCTGCAACTCGAAGATGCAGCGGCGGCACGTGGCAAGGTGGCCGCCGTCGCCGTGAACCAACGTGCAGCTACGCGGCTCACACTGGCACACCACGCACCCACCCACAACACCACCACTACCCACACCACAACCACCACCCACAACACCACCACCACCCACAACACCACGCACCCACCCACAAGACCACCACCATCAGCCACACCAACACCACCCACACCACCAACACCACCAACCACACTTCCAGCACCACCACCCATGCCACCACCACCTATACCAACACCCGCACCAAAACCACCCACACCACCAGCACCACCCACAACAACACCACCACCCACAACACCACCACCACCCACACCACCACCCACACCAACGCCACCCGCACCACCAACACCACCAACCACACTACCAGCAGCACTACCCAGGCCACAACCACCCATGCCACCACTACCTACATCACCACCACCCACACCACCACCACCAACCACACCACCAACCACACCACGCACCCACCCACAACACCACCACCCACACCATCACCACCACCCACACCACCACCGCTACCGGCTGGAGTGTAAGAAGGAGAGGCAGTGGTGGAGGTGGTGTTGACGCTGGCACCTGCTCGCCTGTTGTCGGCTGTCACTACGGAGAATATCTTCATGAGCAGCTCTAATACTGAGTGTCTGAGATCTCTGAGTGAGAATCCCTCCACACCAAACACCTCCCCCAGGGGGTCCCCCGCCACACCTCACCAGGTACTGCCTCTCTTCATCGTAAAGTCGCCTCCGCTTGATGTACTGTTCCACGTAGTGGAACACCTGCTCCACAGTGAATGTGTCGCCCTCGGCACCGACCGACTGCAGCAGTGGAAGCATCCGAGGCACCGGCTTCAGGAGTGTTCCTCCGAGCTTGTCAGAGACATGGACAATTCCATGCACTGTATGTGTTCTGTATTTGTACGTGGATAGTAACGACAGTGGATGTACATTCACTCCGAGTCTTTACTGGGTCGTTAAACAGCATGGGGTACACAATGACGTGAAACTTCACATCTACCCTACCTCCGTGCTCCATGCCGAAAAGCCACTGCAGTGGTAATAAAACTGCAACGTATTTTATTCATCAACCTGCATTTTCTTATTTTTCCCAAATTTTAACCCGGGTTGGGCTGTCGCCATCCTGCCCTGGAACCAATTATTCATTCGTGTCTCTAGCAGACCATTGCAAGCCTTGTGTTAGAGAATGGCTCACTGAAGCTGATATCACAGAGCTACTTCTGAGTACCCTTCAAGTGCCCTCTGGTCCACAGTAAAGAGCAGCACCCTCCCACCTGTCCTTTAAGTAGGAGTAACGTTGGTCATAACAATGTTATTTTCGTTGAAATTTATCCAAATTAAGTGCAGAACCACATTGCAGCAATGTGATGGTTTATTTTGTGCTGTCAATGACGACAAGGCTGAGATCATTTACTCGCTAGACTTGAGAACCCGTTTTAATCACTTGCGGGTGCCTGTATTCAAACCCAAGTACTCCGTGGTGCCAGTTCCGTGCTATGACCTCTTGGCCACTGGGCCGCCTCTAAACACCCCCCATGTCAAATACATAAGCAGCAACCTGTACCGTGAGCAGCAGCATTCTTTGAATACTCTGCCAAAATAATTTTTATCGTGGAGTGCTGACACAATTCCTCTCCTCAGTGGGCGTCCCCAGCCCAAATGCTCGCAGGAAGCGCCCCCAGCCTCCCTGCTCGACGAGCCAGTTCCCGCACGCGTTCACCAGCAGGGCGGCCACCGCGTCCGTCACGGCCGACGTCTCCTCCGCGTTGCTCAGACGTACGCATTCCACCAGCCTCTTCGCGAGGGAGGAGCGAGCAGACCACCACCAGGACCACCACGCGGCCCCAGCTCGCGGAGCCATCGCGGAGGACCTCCCAGGCCACGTCCACGAGCAGCCGGCGGGGCCCTCGGTGCTCCACCCGCTCCTCCGTGTAGCTCACCAAGTCCAGAACGGAGTCTCTGAACCGCGCGAGGGACAGGTCTCCCAGGCAGTTGACCACCTCCTGCACCAGCTGCGTTGGCTGAACCTCCTGCAGCTGCTGAACCTTCTGCACCTTCTGCAGCTGCTCCTGCACCTGCAGCCACTCCGTCTGTGTCGCTAGGTGAGCCATGAAGCCGGCGACCAGATTCGCTGGCAAGACGGTCAGCAGCTGCAGCGCCTCCTTCTCTTCCTCCCCCTCGTCTTCCTCCTCCACCTCATCATCTTCCTCCTCCCCCTCCTTAGACTCCTTCTCCTCTGTCTCCCTCTAACTCCCTGTGTGACCCTCCTCCCCCGGTCTCCTTCCTCGTCCCCGTGCGTCCCTCCTCCTTCCCCCGTCTCCCTCTTCCCTGTGTCTCCCTCTTTTTTCTTTTTGCTGATGAAGTTTTTTTTTTTATTTCCACAAGGTGTAAACGCCGTATCCCTTATTTTGTAATTGTAATTCTGGGCCAAAGAGGTCCCACAAACGTAAACGTTTTGTATTTAAAATATAACACAACAACAATGAATGGCTTAGTGGGTAAAGTAAGACGCACGCCAAAACGGGTGAGTTAAATAAATCCAATCTCTCCTACCGGATTATAGGACGCAAACCAAACTTTGTTGTAACAAGAACATAAAAAAACTGATTCTCTTAATCAGGTGAATACGGTAAAGGGGCTGAGTCTGTGGTTGCCGGTGTGGTGAGTCTGTGGGTCTCTGTGTGGTGACGATGTCTATGGGTCTCTGTGGTGATGGCAATGTCGGGTGGTGGCGGGTTTAACCACACAACATTTATATATTCACGCGATCTAACCCAAACAAAACCTGTACTACGGAGTCAACAACAACGACGTGAGGGCTCTCCGACGCGCGTCTCGGTTGGGGTGAGGGTGCTTTCTGTTGTATATGTAGGTTATGAAAATTTGATGTAAATAATAAAAATTAAATGAAATTTGCATAATAATCCGACATTATGCTAATTGATGTAAGTGCATAGACTATGCTAATTCGAGAGATAATCGTATTAATTTATGCTAGTGTATGTGTGATTATGCTACTGCGAGCCGTTATGATAATTAGGCCCCGCCTCGTTGACGAGGGTCGTTTATCAATCGGGATAATGCAATTAATCGTATGCAGTTATGCAGGTACTGTGAGCATGTCACATTAAACTCGGCTGTGTTGTTTAACTTCGTATTATCGATGGGTATAATACAATTATTCTCGCTTTAACATTTACTGAGTATGTGTTAGTGTGTTCAGCCAGGTCTCCAAGTTCAGATCTCAGCACAGAATACAGTTCTTATGCATAAATTTCAGGAAAGAACACACAACACTTCCGTGTTAATCAATTTTAATGACGATAGTGATAATGACGATAATGATGACGATGGTGATAATGATGACGATGGTGATAATGATGACGATAATAACAATGGTGATGATGCGTACTTCAACAGCTCCAGCACGAGACAGTTGTGTCCGCGGAAGTGGAACGAGTGCAGGACGCGGATGACGCCGTGCAGCTCAGCACTGCCCTCCCCCTGCAGCACCGTGATCACCTTCAGCTCCATCCTCTGCATCTCCATCTTGGTAGGGCTGCGTGCACACAGCAATTCTTTGGGTCAGTTTAACACGTAGGCTTTCGCGACCAATATCATTCATAATAAAGGTTTTTGGGTTAGATCGCGTTTATTTATAAATGTGTCGCAACCCTCCACCACCCGACACGGCCAATCAGCAAAAAAGTGTCACGTTGACAAAAGACAAACAATTCACTACTTCAGCCCACCGGTGTGTTGAAGAGTCAATCCACATTTACAGTTTGAGTACGACGTTTCGCTGGTAAATACATCCAGCATCATCAATTGCTTGATGATGGTAAATACATCCAGCATCATCAATTGCTCGATGATGCTGGATGTATTTACCAGCGAAACGTCGTACTCAAACTGTAAATGTGGATTGACTCTTCAACACACCGGTGGGCTGAAGTAGTGAATTGTTTGTCTTTTGTCAACGTGACACTTTTTTGCTGATTGGCCGTGTCGGGTGGTGGAGGGTTGCGACACATTTATAAATAAACGCGATCTAACCCAAACACCTTTATTATGAATTATTTGGGTCTCTGTGGGTCTCTATGAGTGTCTAAGGGTGTCTATGGATCTCTATGGTTGTCTCTAGTTTATAGTAGTCTTAAGAGGGTTATTATTTTAGTGAGATAGTTTCAGTTTATATTTAGAGAGTTTTACGGAGGTTATTGTCATTGCTGTTTACTATTATACTCATTATTTTGTAACCATGTTGTATTTACTACCATTTATGATCTATTATTATTTTATTCATGTATAATTATTACGACTGCTCCCACTGTGTTAAGACCACCACCACCCACACCATTTCCAACCACGCCACATCACCACTACCCACCCACCCCCCCACCAACCCCATCACCCCTGCCCCAACCCACTTTCCGTGCAGTACCAGCATCTTGACAGCCACCAGGAATCCCATCTTGTGGTCCACGCACTGCAGCACCACACCCTGCCCTCTCTAGCCAATCTTCTCTTGCACCTCGAAGCCCTATTGGTGCTGATCCTGGGGTATCTAAAAAGCAGCCGAAGCAGCAGCAGCGCCGCCACAGCCAGTCAGAGTCACAATCACGATGGGAATATTTAACGCTTAGTGGTAGGAGCAGCAGTGGTCGTAGTGGTTAGTAGTTAGTAGTAGCAGTAGTGCCTGTGTGTCTGTGTGCCTTTGTGTGTGTGCCTGTGTTTGTGTGTCTGTCTGTGCGAGTCTCACAGGGATATAGTTGTGGGTCTCTGTGGGTATCTCTGTGTCTGTGCATCTCACTGATATATAGCTGTGGGTCTCGATTGGTGCCTCTGTGAGTCTCTATGAGTGTCTCTGTAGATCTCTATGGGTGTCTGAATGGGCTCTGTGGGTGTCTCTGTGAGCCTCACAGGGATGTAGTTGTGGGTCGTTATGGGTGTTATCTATGGGTCTCTATAGGTGTCTCAATGGGTGTATCTATGGATGTCTGGGTCTCTGTGAGCCTCACAGGGATGTATTTGTTTTCTTGGTCGTCGTAGCCATCGTTGTAGATGCCACCGCGGGATTTGCCCTCGTCCATAGAGAAAAACCAAACTTGACAGACGTCGGCCAGCTCCTCCTCCTGGCGCTCGGTCAGGCGAGGCTCGAAGAGAGCCAGGATCGCTGCAGACGTGACAACAACAACTTAAATCATTAACTATGTTTTTTTTCTTTACCGAAACAACCAAAGAGTGTTTTTACACACACCAAAAAGCCCAGCAAGTTGGCGGTTGTTGTGTGTCTGTGTGTGTGTCTGTGTGTGTGTTCTGTAGCGGTTAGCGCGCTGCGCTATGAACCTGGCGACCCGGGTTTGATTCCCGCTCACGGCCAACACCAGTGACGATTTTCTGAACCGGTCCCGGGCTTCCCCTAGGTCGACTCAGCCTCAAATGAGTACCTGGTGCGGTGTGTAAACATTGCCACTGGGGAGACAAAGGCGGTCGGGCGTGGTGCTGGCCACCCACCCCCTCGTGTACCGTTCCGGCCTTCATAGGTGCTCGCTAACAGCACTTGCCCCTACAGTCTGTTAAGGCTATATGGGGGATCTTTATCTTTGTGTTCTGTCAGACCAGGAATGTGTGCACCACAGAGTGAATCTCCCTGCGGCACAGGGGACAGGCCATGCCGCGCCGCTGCAACTCGAAGACGCAGTGGCGGCATGTGGCAAGGTTTTCGCTGTCGCCGTGAACCAACGTGCAGCTACGTGGCTCACACCGGCACAGCACGCACCCACCCACAACACCACCACCACCCACAACACCACCCACAACACCACCAGCAACCACCACCCATGCCACCACTACCTACACCACCACCAACCACACCACCCACACCATCACCATCCACCACCGCTACCGGCTGGAGTGTAAGAAGGAGAGGCAGTGGTGGAGGTGGTGTTGACGCTGGCACCGGCTCGCCTGTTGTCGGCGTCACTACGGAGAATAACTTAATGAGCAGCGCTGCCACCGAGTGTCTGAGATCTCTGAGTGAGAATCCCTCCAGACAAAACACCTCCTCCAGGGGGTCCCTGCCACACCTCACCAGGTACTGCCTCTCTTCATCGTAAAGTCGCCTCCGCTTGATGTACTGTTCCACGTAGTGGAACACCTGTACCACCGTGAATGTGTCGCCCTAGGCACCGACCGAATGCAGCAGAGGAATCATCCGAGGCACCGGCTTCAGGAGAATGTTCCTGCGAGCTTGTCAGAGACATGGACAATTCCATGCACTGTATGTGTTCTGTATTTGTACGTGGATAGTAACGAGAGTGGATGTGCATTCACTCCGAGTCTTTACTGTGTCGTTAAACAGCATGGGGTACACAATGACGTGAAACTTTACATCTACCCTACCTCTGTGCTCCATGCCGAAAAGCCACTGCAGTGGTAATAAAACTGCAACGCATTTTATTCATCAACCTGCATTTTCTTATTTTTCCCAAATTTTAACCTGGGTTGGGCTGTCGCCATCCTGCCCTGGAACCAATTATTAATTCGTGTCTCTAGCAGACCATTGCAGGCCTTGTGTTAGAGAATGGCTCACTGAAGCTGATATCACAGAGCTACTTCTAATTACCCTTCAAACGCCCTCTGGTCCACAGTAAAGAGCAGCACCCTCCCACCTGTCCTTTAAGTAGGAGTAACGTTGGTCATAACAACGTTCTTTTCGATGAAATTTATCCAAATTAAGTGCAGAACCACATTTCAGCCATGTAATGGTTTATTTTGTGCTGTCAATGACGACTGGGCTGAGATCATTAGCTCGCTAGAATTGAGAACCTGCTTTGATCACAGGCGGTGTGGATTCAAACCCAAGTACTCCGTGGTGCCTGGTCAGTGCTATGACCTCTGGGTCACTTAGCCGCCTCCAAACACCCCCCATGTCAAATACATAAGCAGCAACCTGTATCGTGGGCAGCAGCATTCTTTGAATACTCTGTCAAAAAATGTTTATTGTGGAGTGGTGGCACAATTCCGCAATTGCTTTCTCATACCTCTGGTGACAGGAAGAATTTCTACAAGACGGAGTTCTAGAGAACCCCATTACTCGATGTTTTGGTCTACTCTTCCACAATGGGCAGATGAAGAGGAAGTAGTACCTACACTTTAACACACCGCATCCGCAGCCCCTCTCCTAAGTGGGCGTCCCCAGCCCGAATGCTCGCAGGAAGCCCTCCTAACCTCCCTGCTCGACGAGCCAGGCCCCGCACGCGTTCACCAGCAGGGCGTCCACCGCGTCCATCACGGCCGCCGTCTTCTCCACGTCGCGCAGACGTATGCAGTCGACCAGCCTCTTTGCGAGGGAGGAGCGAGCAGAGCACCACCAGGACCACCACGCGGCACCGGCTCGCAGAGCCGTCGTGGAGGACTTCCCAGGCCACGTCCACGAGCAGCCGGCGGGGCCCTCGGTGCTCCACCCGCTCCTCCGCGTGGCTCACCAGAACGGAGTTTCTGAACCGCGCGAGGAACAGGTCTCCCAGGCAGTTGACCACCTCCTGCGCCAGCTGTGCTGGCTGAACCTTCTGCAGCTGCTGGAGCTGCAGCTGCTCCTGCACCTGCAGTTACTCCTGCACCTACATCTACTCCGTCTGTGTCGCCATGTGAGCCATGTAGCCGGCGATCAGATTCGCTATCAAGACGCTCAACAGCTGCAGCGCCTCCTTCTTTTCCTCACCTTCCTCCTCCCCCTCGTTTTCCTCCTCCCCCTCCTCCTCCTCCTCCCCCAACTCCTCCACTTTCAAAACAAAGAGTGAGGACATAATATCAATAACCCGGGAATTTTATAGTGACCTCTTCTTTCCTGATAAAACGTCTATGCCTGCCCAGAATTTCCTAAAGAGCTCGGTGAAAGTACTGTCCTCCAGCAGGGCGTTGTTGAAGTGCCAGTAGGCCTCACCACTTGGTGTTCCACGCAGCCTGAGGTCCAGCAGGATCAGGCTGTGGTCTGTTAGTGATGCAGCCCCTGATGTCAGCAGTCAGAATGCTCGAGACAAGACTTCTGGAGATGTAGAAACGGTCGATCCTGGACTGTGTAGCTGGTTCATTGCCCCGTGTCCGCGTGAAGGTGAAGCTTCGCCGCCTAGGGTGGTGAAGCCGCCACACGTCCACCAGATCGGAGGCGTCCAGAAGGGCTTGGAGCTCTCCCCGGAGATTGGCGTTGCAGTGCCCCTTCCCTGTGTGGTCGAGAGCATCCAGCGTGCAGTTGTAGTCACCTCCCGTGACCACAAACTCGTCCCCTGGAATGCCACCGAGGTGGTTCCGCAGAAGTTGCAGGAACCCGGGTCTCTCACTGTCAGTGGTGGGAGCGTACACGTTGACGAGGTGGATGGCGGTGACGCCGACCTGCACCGTGAGGTCCAGGATCTTCCCCTTGATCACCTCCACCTGGCTGACGGTGTCGGGGGAAAAGTTTGGTGACAGCACGGTTGCTACTCCTGAGGAGGTGTTGCTGTAGTGGCTGATGAAGGGCTTCGCTCTCCACTCCGTCCTCCAGGCAACGTCATTGTCCATGGCGAGATGGGTCTCCTGCACGAACAGCACGGAGACCTTATGCTGCTTTGCAAGGTATCCTACGTAGTATATTCTCAGCGCCCCTCTGCACCCATTCATGTTCAGGGAGGCGTTGCGCAACGTCATTGTGAGTGAGTCGCCCGCCTGTTCCAATGAGTCACCTTGCTGAGGAGGCTCCTTACCCTGGACGTCTCCAGGTCTCTCGATTGTTTTCCTTCCTGCTGGAGCTCTGTGAGGATGCGTCAGAGGGAGACCTCTATGGCGTCTGGCTCGCCATCTTGTCAAGGCCTCCATCACCTTGTTTGGTTTCCTGGGGGTCTCTTTGAAGAATCTCCACAGGTCTTCCTGGCAGAAGATGGGTGCCCGCGAAGATGACCTCTTTGAGACCTGGTTGGTTTCGCTACCCACACGGAGGTCATCATCCGAGTCCCCCTTCTTGCTTCCATGCCCTGCATGTGGGGGCCAAGAGTCGGGGGCCCATGGTTGGCTCCATGTGGCCTCCCCCAGGGGCCGTGGCAGGTGGAATGCTACCGCACGCCTCTTCCACATTAGCAGGGCACTCTGCGAGGCTTGCAGGGTGTCCTTATTCTGTCTTTTTAATTCTGGGCCAAAGAGGTCCCATAAACGTAAACGTGTTGTATTTAAAATATAACACAAACAACAGCAATGAATGGCTTAGTGGGTAAAGTAAGACGCACACCAAAACCGGTGAGTTAAATAAATCTGATCTTTCCTATTACCGGATTATAGGACGCAAACCAAACTTTGTTGTAACAAGAACATAGAAAAAACTGAGTCTCTTAATCAGGTGAATACGGTAAAGGGGCTGAGTCTGTGGGTGTCAGTGTGGTGAGTCTGTGGGTCTCTGTGTGGTGAGTCTGTGGGTCTCTGTGTGGTGATGGCCATGTCGGGTGGTGGCGGGTTTAACGACACAAAATTAATATATTCACGCGATCTAACCCAAACAAAGCCTGTACTACGGATTCAACAACAATGACATGAGGGTTCTCCGACGCGCGTCTCGGTTGGGGTGAGGGTGCGGTCGCGCCGTCTCCTCCGTACGGATTGTTTCTTCCTTTCCCAACTGCGATGTTCTCGCTCTCTCCTCTCTTTTTGTCTCCACCGTCGCCAACCGTCGGAGCTCGGCATCCGCGGCCCCTCTCCTAGGTGGGCGTCCCCAGCCCGAATTCTCGCAGGAAGCCCTCCCAGCCTCCCTGCTCGACGAACCAGGCCCAGCACGCGTTCACCAGCAGGGCGGCCACCACGTCCGTCACTGCCGCCGTCTTCTCCGCGTCACTCAGACGTACGCAGTCCACCAGCCTCTTCGCGAGGGAGGAGCGAGCAGAGCACCACCAGGACCACCACGCGGCCCAAGCTCGCGAAGACGTCACGGAGGACCTCCCAGGCCACGTCCACGAGCAGCCGGCGGGGCCCTCGGTGCTCCACGCGCTCCTCTGCGTGGCTCACCAGAACAGAGTCTCTGAACCGCGCGAGGAACAGGTCCCCAGGCAGTTGACCACCTCCTGCACCAGCTGTGCTGGCTGAACCTTCTGCAGCTGCTGGACCTGCAGCTGCTCCTGCACCTGCAGCTACTCTGTCTGTTTCGCTAGGTGAGCCATGAAGCCCGCGATCAGATTCGCTGTCAAGACAGTCAACAGCTGCAGCGCCTCCTTTTTCTTCCTCCCCCTCACCTTCTTCTTCCTCCTCCTCCACTCATAAAACAAAGAGTGAGGACATAATATCAATAACCTGGGAATTTTATAGTGACCTCTTCTCTCCTGATAAAACGTCTATGCCTGCCCAGAATTTCCTAAAGAGGTCGGTGAACGTACTGTCCTCCAGCAGGGCGTTGTTGAAGTGCCAGTAGGCCGCAGCACTTGGTGTTCCACGCAGCCTAAGGTCCAGCAGGATCAGGCTGTGGTCTGTTAGTGGTGCAGCCCTGATGTCAGCAGGCAGAATGCTCGAGACAAGACTTCTGGAGATATAGAAGCGGTCGATCCTGGACTGGGTAGCTGGTTCATTGCCCCATGTCCTCGTGTAGGTGAAGCTTCGCCGCCTCGGGTGGTGAAGCTGCCACACGTCCACCAGATCGGAGGGGTCCAGAAGGGCTTGGAGCTCTCCCCAGAGCTTGGCGTTGCAGTGACCCTTCCCTGTACGGTCGAGAGCATCCAGCGTGCAGTTGTAGTCACCTCCCATGACCACAAACTCGTCCTCTGGAATGCCACCGAGGTGGTTCCGCAGAAGTTGCAGGAACCCGGGTCTCTCACTGTCAGTGGTGGGAGCGTACACGTTGACGAGGTGGATGGCGGTGTTGCCGACCTGCGCCCAGACGTCCAGGACCCTCCCCTTGATCACCTCCACCTGGCTGACGGTGTCAGGAGTGAAGTTTGGTGACAGCACGGTTGCTACTCCTGAGGAGGTGTTGCTGAAGTGGCTGAAAAAAGGCTCCCATTTTCCACTCCGTCCTCCAGGCAACCTCATCGTCCATGGCGAGATGGGTCTCCTGCACGAACAGCACAGAGACATTATGCTGCTTTGCAAGGGACGCTGCGTAGTATCTTCTCAGCGCCTCTCGGCACCCATTCATGTTCAGGGAGGCGATGCGCAGTGTCATTGTGAGCGAGTGGCCCGCCTGTTCCAATCAGTCACCTTGCTGAGAAGGCTCCTTACCCTGGACCTCTCCAGGTCTCTCGATTGTTGTCCTTCCTGTTGGAGCTCCCCTAGGATGCGTCTGAGGGAGACTTCTATGGCGTCTGGCTCGCCATCCTGACAAGGCCTCCATCACTTTGTTTGGTTTCCTGTGGGTCTCTTCGAAGAATCTCCACAGGTCTTCCTGGCAGAAGATGGTGCCCGCGAAGATGACCTCTTTGAGACCTGGCTGGTTTCGCTACCCACACGGAGGTCATAATCCGAGTCCCCCTTCTTGCTTCCATGCCCTGCATGTGGGGGCCAAGAGTCGGGTGCCCATGGTTGGCTCCATGTGGCCTCTGTTGTATATGTGGGTGTGTGAAAATTGATGAAAAATAATTAAAATTAAATGAAATTCGAAATTTGCATAATTAATCCGAAATTATGCTAATTTGTGTACTTATGCGTGTAACTATGCTAATTAGAGAGGTAATCGTATTAATTTATACGAGTGGGTGTGGCTGTGTTAATGATAGCCTTTATGATAATCAGGCCCCGCCTCGTTGACGAGGTTGGGTTATCAATCAGGATAACGCAATCAATCGTGTGCCGTTACGCTAGTGTCAATTCGGCCTCGTTGTCTAACTTCGTATTATTGATCAGCATAATACAATGATTCTCGCTTTAACACTCCCCGAGTGTTCATATTTTAGGTCCCATGTTCACATCGTTCGTTTTAGTTTAATGAGTGTGGATTGGTGTGTTTATAGTTTAGGTTCCCGAGTTCATATCTCGTCGCAGGATACAGATCTTATGCAAAAACTTCAGGAAAGAATCACACGACCACTTCTGTATTAATCAATTTATTTTCTAATTAAACCTTAACTATAATATGTATGTGACTCTCAATCTCGGAACTTCAAAACGGTATCCACAAGGTATCAAGACAGTATCATCAACGACTGTACGATTTCACTTTGATAACACATGGACCCCGCATAAAGCGATTGCTGTTAGTGAGAGAGAGAGTCAGAATATGCAAATGCTATGTTACACAAAAGCTTATACATTATAATATGAACGATCATTATGCTTGAAATAGTCAGCACATTATCACAGGCGACTGATTAACATGCAACGGTATTCATATAAAAAAGACAATCAAACAGTTATTATTTCCAAAGGCATGAATGTAACAACAGATCCACCGGACAGACTATAAGATTATCGTAATGGCTTAGTGTGAGGGTATGCGGCGGAATGTGTTATCTCACGGGATATTAATTAATTAATTCGTGAATAAGAATGTATGATCAGAAAATCGGTTTAGCACGATTCCTCCCCGGGAGCGTAGCTCCGTGGCGAAGGTGCCAAGGGTTAATTCGTATTGATGGATCGGTTGGTAACTTATGCGATTAGAAGTACAGTCCAAAACAAAATATTAAAGAGGGAAATTATGAATATACTTATAAATGACGGACTGTTATCACACGATCGATGCTTCCACAGCCAGATGGTTCACGGACTTGAGTGTTCGCTTCTGGTTAAGGACCTGTGTATGTTTGAGTGATATGAATTGTTTTGAATAGTCAGTGTTTGGAATTAATTATTTGCGTTGCCATATGCTGAAGTTGGCATCGCTTGTAGGAGAAGTAGCCTCGCTCCCTTTAGAGCGGTGAGGTGTGTGGGAGTGCATCATACGAATCGCCGCCCTCCTCCACGCAGCAGCCAGCCTCTGTCCACGGGGGAGAGTTGCTTGATCGCTCTCAGTTCTGCTCAGTGGACACCTCTCTCCACTGCTGGATGAGCTGCGCGATCACGCTCGTGCTGGTTCGCTGACAGCAGTTTCTCTCCGCTGTTGGATGAGCTGCATCGGCACGCTCCCTCTCTCTGGGTGGAGAACTCGAACGTGCTCGTTGCTGGTTTGCTGAAAGCAGGTTTTTCTCCACTGCTGGATGACTCAAGTCGCACGTGCTCTTGCTCTGGTTTGCAGAAGCTCTTGCTTGGTGCGTCGGTCGCTCTGCAGCTGGACTCAATGTAGAATAATCTTTCAGCAATACTCTGTCTTTCAGCTCTTGGAAATCACACTAGGTGACGCCTCACTACCGTGCGAGTCTTGCCAACGTCAGTGGGTAGCGACGGGGCCACTTTGGCTTCTGCTCGCCGCCTCCTGCTCTGCAGCTCGCCGGCTGGCGACCTGTTGCTCTCGTTCCCGATTGGAACTGCTCCTGAGCCGGCCCACTGGTCGAACTCCCCGCGTTCCGACCTCCTCCGATTCGAACTCCCCGAGTTCCGATCCCCCTGGTAGAACTCCCCGAGTTCCGACCCCTCCGAGTCGAACTGTCTCCCGAGAGTCGACCCCCCCCCGGTCGAACTCTGGTGAGCCGACCCCCCCCGGGTCGAACTCTTCCGAGTTGCTCCTCCGAGGCGAACTGTCTCCCGAGAGTCGACCCCCCGGTCGAACTCTGGTGAGCCGACCCCCCCCCCCCCCCCAGTCGAACTGAGGTTTCAATGCTCAGGATCCTCTTTTTATGCCCAAAAATCCTGCCCACAAGGCGAGGTTTCTTTCGATTTTTGCTGTGTCAGGGTTTGTCCGTATGTATCTGCGTCCGTGTGTGTGTCCGTACATGTGTCAGTGTGTGTCCTTGTGTGGATCACCCACGGTATATTCCGTTGTCATACTCCTACCATAAAACCCACAATTAAAACAATCAAATGTTATAAATTGTCTCGAAGGCGCCTCTCTGTCTGGGTGCACAACCTGAGGGAGGGGCGATATTCCCTCCGACTTTCACCGACGCACAAAGAAATGGTTAAAAAGTTTTAAGTTAACATTTCATTTCATCAGAGTTCCATAGTTATGATTCTGTATTAATCCAAGGTCTGAGTCAGCTTCTCGTTGTGGTGTTTGACTCGTGTTTCCCCAAGCGTATACACACTCCTACCCCGCGCTGCAGGGATACAAAGACGGTCGGGATTTGTCTTTCTCTCCGACCCTGGGTTTAACATCACCCTTTGCTTACGTTGCAGTTTTGCTGTGCACTTGCATTTCTTTTCCTCTCTACTCTTACTTTAACCCTGTATATTATTTGCGTATGGGTGGAGGCTAGAGCATTTATGTTGACTTAGGAAAACCTGATTGTTATAGGCTTCGGGTCAAGTCGTATAGACATTATTAAAATATGGAAATACATTTCATATTAAATTAATAGACGGGTGATGGTTACATTGACGTAGCTTGTGGCAGGGTTCAATTGAAGTGGGTGTGAAGATCAATAACTTTAGCCTACCCTGTCGTTAAATTCCGACTTTAAGTTACTTTAATAGTAATGCAGAACCAATTAGCTTTTTTTGACTTAACTAGATCTAGGCTAACGCAACCTCCCAGTGACCCTGGCTTTGTGTTTACATCAGCCCTTTGCAATCCACTGCGCTCTGCTCTCTATCTGCTCCCTCTGACCCTGGGAGGGCTCTGAACGTCAAAATCGTGTTAGTGGGTCAAGGTAAATATGACCCCCACATGCCATGCTGAGGCCTGGTTTGGTGTTTTTATTCATTATTAAAATTAAAAGAAACAATAGAAATATGTATCTATATGTATTGAAAAATTACTTGTTAATATTAAGATGGAAAAGGTGCCTAGATACAACATTCCGCCCTTTTAAAAATGATCGGTGGTCAATTGGCCACGGGTCATTTTTAAAACAAAGAATCTATGTACTTTTCCATCATGAATCATCAATATTACTCAAGTAATTTTTCCTTACAACGCGTGCACGTCACAACTTATGATTACATTTGAAATAAGAAAATAAATACTAAAAGGAAGGTAAAACAAGGGGAAATTGTTTAACTGGCTACATGTTATAGGAGATGTCGTTATTCCATGTACCCACGTTCAATACTGTCCGCAATCGAAATACATTTTCGGGTTTGACCAGTGGGAAATTCAACAAAAATCCCACCTGTCCGGTCTGGGAGTCCCCATGTATGGGTGTGGCTGTACCCATTTTAAAGTCAATTTGTACCTGTGTTGTACTGATTGTTTCCTGGGATGCTAATGGTATCACATTTTTTTTTAGTGTTGGAGTTACCAGATATGAAGGAAATTGTCCTTGGAGAAGATCACTGATGCTGCCGCTGGTGCAATGCAACAAGTCTTTGGATCAACTATTGAATTTGCTGTCGAGTATTCTCTTCTTCGTACAGATCTCGGATTGCGAAACCCAATTCTTGGATTGTTAAGTTAACCATGGCGGAGTGCAGGTTAACGAGAACCACGGTGTCTCTCTGACTTTCTCATGTTACCTCTCTGCCACCTTGTACCAAGTCATTGATAACCTGACTGACTCTTTTAGTCACGAGTGTATCATATCTCTCATGGCCAGGTATCTTAGAGTTACCGATGACCCTTCCATGCAACATCATCACATCATCGTCCCGGCTCATCGTCGTGATGGCTTTGGCCTAATGAACATGGCTCACTGGTTCGTATCGGTAATTTATTTTATCACTCCCTTTCCATGTGAGATTGTGTGGCGTGAAGTTATGCTGTGCGTAACCAGGATCAACATACACCACGAGTTTCCGTACTCGACTGTTGGGGTCATTTGTATTCTCCGCAGCCCTGTGCACATCTGCTGCCTCTGGGAGTCGATTTGACTCTGGGCCACGATTCCCTTCTGCGCTACGATTCGATTCCGTGCCACGATTCGATTCTGGGTCACGATTCGATTCCGTGCTTTTGAGTATGCTGTGTTTCAACACAATTCCCGATCCGTCACGGATATTCTTCTCCTCCACTTCAACACTCTGATCTCCATCCCTCCTTAGTGTGCCCGAGCACAATTTAACATCCAAAGGCTGATGTCTGCATTCATCTGCCTCTTCCACAGTACACTCACGCACTTCCGCGACACAAGGGATGGCATTTATATTTACCAGACAATCAGGTTTTCCTTCCCCTCCCTGCGGTTGGTTATCATCTCCTGTAGGATCACACTTTAATGCAGTTATGTTTCCCTGCTCGATAGGTGTGTCAATTACGGGAGCAACACTTGCGCTCTCCACCACATTATCAGAACTGGTGCCCGACGCATTTATTGTTTCCCAATCATTGGGACCCTCCTGGTTTACCTTGTCAACCGCAGCCTGCTTAATTTTTTTAACGGGTCCATAATTTCCCTGCAGCTCCACGGACACCACTCTCACTGAAAGCTCCCTCTCAACCAATGTGATTGATTCATCACGTGCCCGTGTCATTTTTTGTGTCTCAGCCAAGCTCACGCCTGTCTCCCTATTCCTCATGCCTCTGCTCTCTCCTGGTAAAACTGGTGGGGGAATCGATCGGAAGTGGGCCGATTGTGTTTGATCCCTCGTGTGTCGTGGCATTGGGACCCGGCATGATTCTGCTCTTGGTCTACACACACCGCGATTCTCGCAAATATGCGTCCCTGCACGCTGCGATCGCTCCCAGCCTGCGGGCCATTGCCTCGCTGGTGGTGCTGTGTTTCTGCTCACGTGATTTTTATTTCCCTCTGAAACGCTGGTTACATCATCCCTCTCTCTGGGTGTCGTAGAACTATTGTCTTTAGCTCTGTACAGCCAAGCTCTGTGCGCCTTATCCTCTATATGGTGTAAGGAGGCTGTTTCTGGATTCAATACCATTCCCACAATTTCTGTAATCTCTGGACTCAAAGACCCGAAAAACATAACTTTGAACCTTTTGTCACCTTCGTGATACTGATCCACATCACCCGCGTAGTACGCTCTTTTAAACCGTAGGAGGTAATCTCGCGGATCCTCGTCTGCGCACTGGGTCATAGATTTTGCAGCATTAAATCCCTCAGACCATGTTAAATATTCTCCAAACTTCCGGCTCACTGCCAGGCTCAGCTTTTTGAAATCGTTCCGAACCTTGTATGAAAGCGACTTTACCCATGGTATAGACTGCTCGTGCAAGCTTCGTCTCAGTAAACTGGCTTTCTCATTCGTTTTCCTCAAACCCCTGATCACTGCTTCTACCGTTGCGATGTGAGCGTGTATGTCTCTGTTCCTATCGTGTGGATCAAAGTAGGGAATTCTGACGAGAGCCTTGTCCATCAATTTCAGAGTTTTACTACTGAATGAGTATTCGGACAGTTGATCATCGTCAGAGGCGTCTGTTCCTGAGGAGTGCTCACTCGAGCTGTCACCATCACGGTGGCGCTGCTTAACATAACTTTTGTAGTGCCTTTTGCACCTGTAACGTGAGTCAACTTTGCTCGGTGACTCCTGCTTATCCCATGGCTCATGCTTGTGTGATGTGCGTCTTTCTGGAAAGTAATCTCTGCCATAGGTTCCACGTCGGTCGTGCTTGCGTGGAATGTGTCTACCAAATGAGCTGTCTCTGTCATGTCGCTCGTCTTGCCCCAGCTCCGCCCTTTTTTGCTCGATCAGTACAGAATATCCTGCTGACTTAGTGTTAATATTTTTTTCCTCTCTACCCTCGAAGTTGTCAGTCCTATGTTTTCCTATTTTCATCCGTATCTCTCCCTCCCCTCTCTCGAGTCGCGAGGGGGAATCTCTGTCAAAACCACTTTGATTGGTAGCCACACCTCCTGTGTGACCTGTCTCTGGTTTACGTCCGCGTGGCTCGGAGTGTGGTAAACTGTTACTCCCGTATGTGTTATGTGTATCAACATCTGGGGGTTTCGCTGGTGCATTCAGCGCCGACTCTTTTTCTCTCACGAGGGCGTGCAGACGCTCAACCTCCTCTATTAGGGACAGTTTCTCCTTCCTTTCCCTGTCAAATTTTTCCCCAGTCCATAATCTTTCTCTGTATGTCTGTGTGAGGAGATACGAGTCTAACCTTGCTATTTCTGCAATTTTTACGTCACGTTTGGCTTTGCTACATTTCATCACATCCTTAAGTAGTTTCCTCCTATGTGCCTTAACATCTTCTATATGTCTCCCCTCCCATACGTCTCTCTGCTCTGTCTGCTGTCTAGCAGTCCGTCCAGTACGTTTTAACACAAATTCACGATATTGTTTTTCCATAGATTCTATCTCCTCCTCGGAGGTCCATTCTGTATCAGTGTTATGCGTTGGGATGTCACCCTCAGAACGTTGCGGGTCATGTGCCATCTCTATTACGTAGTGTAGTTAATAGACCTAAGAGTGTATCTTAACTCTAGTCTCTTATGTGTGGCGTGAGTTACTCTGGAATTCCACTTCAGAGTACATATAAAAACATTCGTATCACAGGATGTGTTGGTTCAACTCGAGCAAATAATCTTACCCCCACTGTCTTTGTTATCCACTGCTACTCTGGTATTTTCCTTCAGAGTGCGTTTTTTTGTTTGTTTACACCGTTTACAGTCACAGGGCAATGTTAGTTCACAATACCTTGATTAATACAACAGTGATTCGTTCCTTAATTTAAGCATAAACTGTCTGCGAGAGATCCCGGATACGAGCCCCCAATTTGTTGTATATGTGGGTGTGTGAAAATTGATGAAAAATAATTAAAATTAAATGAAATTCGAAATTTGCATAATTAATCCGAAATTATGCTAATTTGTGTACTTATGCGTGTAACTATGCTAATTAGAGAGGTAATCGTATTAATTTATACGAGTGGGTGTGGTTGTGTTAATGATAGCCTTTATGATAATCAGGCCCCGTCTCGTTGACGAGGTGGGGTTATCAATCAGGATAACGCAATCAATCATGTGCCGTTACGCTAGTGTCAATTCGGCCTCGTTGTCTAACTTCGTATTATTGATCAGCATAATACAATGATTCTCGCTTTAACACTCCCCGAGTGTTCATATTTTAGGTCCCATGTTCACATCGTTCGCATTAGTTTAATGAGTGTGGATTGGTGTGTTTATAGTTTAGGTTCCCGAGTTCATATCTCGTCGCAGGATACAGATCTTATGCAAAAACTTCAGGAAAGATTCACACGACCACTTCTGTATTAATCAATTTATTTTCTAATTAAACCTTAACTATAATATGTATGTGACTCTCAATCTCGGAACTTCAACACGGTATCCACACGGTATCAAGACAGTATCATCAACGACTGTACGATTTCACTTTGATAACACATGGACCCCGCATAAAGCGATTGCTGTTAGTGAGAGAGAGAGTCAGAACATGCAAATGTTATGTTACACAAAAGCTTATACATTATAATATGAACGATCATTATGCTTGAAATGGTCAGCACATTATCACAGGCGACTGATTAACATGCAACGGTATTCATATAAAAAGACAATCAAACAGTTATTATTTCCAAAGGCATAAATGTAACAACAGATCCACCGGACAGACTATAAGATTACCGAAATGGCTTAGTGTGAGGGTATGCGGCGGAACGTGTTATCTCACGGGATATTAATTAATTAATTCGTGAATAAGAATGTATGATCAGAAAATCGGTTTAGCACGATTCCTCCCCGGGACCGTAGCTCCGTGGCGAAGGTGCCAAGGGTTAATTCGTATTGATAGATCGGTTGGTAACTTATGCGATTAGAAGTACAGTCCAAAACAAAATATTAAAGAGGGAAATTATGAATATACTTATAAATGACGGACTGTTATCACACGATCGATGCTTCCACAGCCAGATGGTTCACGGACTTGAGTGTTCGCTTCTGGTTAAGGACCTGTGTATGTTTGAGTGATATGAATTGTTTTGAATAGTCAGTGTTTGGAATTAATTATTTGCGTTGCCATATGCTGAAGTTGGCATCGCTTGTAGGAGAAGTAGCCTCGCTCCCTTTAGAGCGGTGAGGTGTGTGGGAGTGCATCATACGAATCGCCGCCCTCCTCCACGCAGCAGCCAGCCTCTGTCCACGGGGGAGAGTTGCTTGATCGCTCTCAGTTCTGCTCAGTGGACACCTCTCTCCACTGCTGGATGAGCTGCGCGATCACGCTCGTGCTGGTTCGCTGACAGCAGTTTCTCTCCGCTGTTGGATGAGCTGCATCGGCACGCTCCCTCTCTCTGGGTGGAGAACTCGAACGTGCTCGTTGCTGGTTTGCTGAAAGCAGGTTTTTCTCCACTGCTGGATGACTCAAGTCGCACGTGCTCTTGCTCTGGTTTGCAGAAGCTCTTGCTTGGTGCGTCGGTCGCTCTGCAGCTGGACTCAATGTAGAATAATCTTTCAGCAATACTCTGTCTTTCAGCTCTTGGAAATCACACTAGGTGACGCCTCACTACATTGCGAGTCTTGCCAACGTCAGTGGGTAGCGACGGGGCCACTTTGGCTTCTGCTCGCCGCCCCCTGCTCTGCAGCTCGCCGGCTGGCGACCTGTTGCTCTCGTTCCCGATTGGAACTGCTCCTGAGCCGGCCCACTGGTCGAACTCCCCGCGTTCCGACCTCCTCCGATTCGAACTCCCCGAGTTCCGACCCCCCTGGTAGAACTCCCCGAGTTCCGACCCCTCCGAGTCGAACTGTCTCCCGAGAGTCGACCCCCCCCGGTCGAACTCTGGTGAGCCGACCCCCCCCGGGTCGAACTCTTCCGAGTTGCTCCTCCGAGTCGAACTGTCTCCCGAGAGTCGACCCCCCGGTCGAACTCTGGTGAGCCGACCCCCCCCCAAGTCGAACTGAGGTTTCAATGCTCAGGATCCTCTTTTTATGCCCAAAAATCCCTTCACTCGGATCCTGCCCACAAGGCGAGGTTTCTTTCGATTTTTGCTGTGTAAGGATTTGTCCGTATGTATCTGCGTCCGTGTGTGTGTGTCCGTACATGTGTCAGTGTGTGTCCTTGTGTAGATCACCCACGGTATATTCCGTTGTCATACTCCTACCATAAAACCCACAAGTAAAACAATCAAATGTTATAAATTGCCTCGAAGGCGCCTCTCTGTCTGGGTGCACAACCTGGAGGGAGGGGTGATATTCCCTCCGACTTTCACCGACGCACAAAGAAATGGTTAAAAAGTTTTAAGTTAACATTTCATTTCATCAGAGTTCCATAGTTATGATTCTGTATTAATCCAAGGTTTGAGTCAGCTTCTCGTTGTGGTGTTTGACTCGTGTTTCCCCAAGCGTATACACACTCCTACCCCGCGCTGCAGGGATACAAAGACCGCCGGGATTTCCCTTTCTCTCCGACCCTGGGTTTAACATCGCCCTTTGCTTACGTTGCAGTTTTGCTGTGCGCTTGCATTTCTTTTCCTCTCTACTCTTACTTTAACCCTGCATATTATTTGCGTATGGGTGGAGGCTAGAGCATTTATGTTGACTTAGGAAAACCTGATTGTTATAGGCTTCGGGTCAAGTCGTATAGACATTATTAAAATATGGAAATACATTTCATATTAAATTAATAGACGGGTGATGGTTACATTGACGTAGCTTGTGGCAGGGTTCAATTGAAGTGGGTGTGAAGATCAATAACTTTAGCCTACCCTGTCGTTAAATTCCGACTTTAAGTTGCTTTAATAGTAATGCAGCACCAATTAGCTTTTTTGACTTAACTAGATCTAGGCTAACACAACCTCCCAGTGACCCTGGCTTTGTGTTTACGTCAGCCCTTTGCAATCCACTGCGCTCTGCTCTCTATCTGCTCCCTCTGACCCTGGGAGGGCTCTGAACGTCAAAATCGTGTTAGTGGGTCAAGGTAAATATGACCCCCACATGCCATGCTGAGGCCTGGTTTGGTGTTTTTATTCATTATTAAAATTAAAAGAAACAATAGAAATATGTATCTATATGTATTGAAAAAATACTTGTTAATATTAAGATGGAAAAGCGGCCTAGATACAACACCTCCCCCAGGGGCCGTGGCAGGTGGAATGCTACCACACGCCTCTTCCACAGTAGCAGAGCACTCTGCGAGGCTTGCAGTGTGTCCTTATTCTGTCTTTTTAATTCTGGGCCAAAGAGGTCCCATAAACGTAAACGTGTTGTATTTAAAATATAACACAAACATAACAACAATGATGAATGGCTTAGTGGGTAAAGTAAGACGCACCCCAAAACGGGTGAGCTTAATAAATCCGATCTCTCCTATTACCGGATTATAGGATGCAAACCAAACTTTGTTGTATCAGTGTGGTGAGTCTGTGGGTCTTTGTGTGGTGACGATCTCTCTGGGTCTCTGTGTGATGATGGCCGTGTCGGGTGGTGGCGGGTTTAACAACACAACATTATGAGATTCACGAGATCTAACCCAAACAAGACCTGTACTACGGAGTCAACAACAACGACATGAGGGCTCTCCGACGCGCGTCGCGGTTGGGGTGAGGGTGAGGTCGCGCCGTCTCCTCCGTACGGATTGTTTCTTCTTTTCCCAACTGCGACGTTCTCGCTCTCTCCTCTCTTTTTGTCTCCACCGTCGCCAATCGTCGGAGCTCGGCATCCGCGGCCGCTCTCCTAGGTGGGCGACCCCAGCCCGAATTCTCGCCTGAAGCCCTCCCAGCCTCCCTGCTCAACGAGCCAGGCCCCGCACGCGTTCACCAGCAGGGCGGCCACCGCGTCCGTCACGGCCACCGTCTTCTCCGCGTCGCTCAGACGTAAGCAGTCCACCAGCCTCTTCGCGAGGGAGGAGCGAGCAGAGCACCACCAGGACCACCACGCGGCCCCAGCTCGCGGAGCCATCGCGGAGGACCTCCCAGGCCACGTCCACGAGCAGCCGGAGGAGCCCTCGGTGCACCACCCGCTCCTCCGTGTGGCTCACCAAGTCCAGAACGGAGTCTCTGAACCGCACGAGGAACAGGTCTGCCAGGCAGTTGACCACCTCCTGCACCAGCTGTGCTGGCTGAACCTCCTGCAGCTGCTGAACCTTCTGCACCTTCTGCAGCTGCTCCTGCAACTGCAGCCACTCCGTCTGTGTCGCTAGGTGAGCCATGAAACCGGCGATCAGATTCGCTGTCAAGAAGGTCAGCAGCTGCAGCACCTCCTTCTCTTCCTCCCCCTCATTTCCCTCCTCCTCCTCCTCCTCCCCCTGTCTCCCTCCACCTCCCTGTGTCTCCCTCCTCCCCCGGTCTCCTTCCTGCTCCCCGTGTTTCCCTCCTTCCCCCGTCTCCCTCCTCCCTGTGTCTCCCTCCTCCTTTTCCTTTTTTGCTGATGAAGTTTTTCTATTTCCACGAGGTGGTAACACCATATCCCTTATTCTGTAATTGTAATTCTGGGCCAAAGAGGTCCCACAAATGTAAACATTTTGTATTTAAAATATAACACAAACATAACAACAATGAATAGCTTAGTGGGTAAAGTAAGACGCACCCCAAAACGGGTGAGTTAAATCAATCCGATCTATCCTACTACCGGATTATAGGACGCAAACCATACTTTGTTGTAACAAGAACATAAAAAAACTGAGTCTCTTAATCAGGTGAATACGGTAAAGGGGCTGAGTCTGTGGTTGACAGTGTGGTGAGTCTGTGGGTCTCTGTGTGGTGACGATGTCTATGGGTCTCTGTGTGGTGATGGCCGTGTCGGGTGGTGGCGAGGTATAACAACACAACATTTATATATTCACGCGATCTAACCCAAACAAAACCTGTACTACGGAGTCAACAACAACGACATGAGGGCTCTCCGACACGCGTCACGGTTGGGGTGAGGTTGCGGTCTGTTGTATATGTAGGTTATGAAAATTTGATGAAAATAATAAAAATTAAATCAAATTTGAAATTTGCATAATTATCCGAAAAAATGTTAATTTGCTGTAATTTATGCGCATAAACTATGCGAATGCGAGAGAGAATCGTATTAATTTATGCTAGTGTATGTGTGATTATGCTACTGCGAGCCGTTATGATAATTAGGCCCCGCCTCGTTGACGAGGGTCGGTTTTCAATCGGGATAATGCAATTAATCATATGCAGTTATGCAGGTACTTGAGCATGTCAGATTAAACTCGGCTGTGTTGTTTAACTTTGTACTATCGATCAGTATAATACAATTATTCCCGCTTTAACATTTACTGAGTATGTGGTAGTGTGTTCAGCCAGGTCTCCAAGTTCAGATCTCAGCACAGAATACAGTTCTTATGCATAAATGTCACGAAAGAACACAACACTTCTGTGTTAATCAATTTTAATGACGATAGTGATAATGACGATAATGATGACGATGGTGATAATGATGATAATGATGACAATAATAACAATGGTGATGATGCGTACTTCAACAGCTCCAGCACGAGACAGTTGTGTCCGCGGAAGTGGAACGAGTGCAGGACGCGGATGACGCCGTGCAGCTCAGCACTGCCCTCCCCCTGCAGCTCCGTGATCACCTTTAACTCCATCCTCTGCATCTCCATTTTGGTAGGGCTGTGTGCACACAGCAAGTCTGTGGGTCTCTGTGGGTCTCTAGTTCATAGTAGTTTTACGACGGTTAATTTTTTAGTGAGATAGTTTCAGTTTATAGTTAGAGATAGTTTTGCAGAGGTTATTATCATTGTTGTTTACTATTATACTCATTATTTTGTAACCATGTTGTATTTACTTGCATTTATTATCAATTATTGTATTCATTTATAATTATGACCATGGCCGCTGTGTTAAGACCACCAGCACCCACCCACACCACCACCACCACCAACCCCATCACCCCTGCCCAAACCTACTGGATGGGCAGTGCCAGCATCTTGACAGCCACCAGGAATCCCATATTGTGGTCCACCCACCGCAGCACCACTCCCTGCCCTCCCTCGCCAATCTTCTCTCGCACCTCGAAGCGGCATTAGAGCTGCTCCTGGGGTATCTAAGAAGCAGCAGCAGCAGCGCCGCAACGGCCAGTCAGAGTCACAATCACGATGGGAATGTTTTACTCTTAGTGGTAGCAGCAGTGGTAGTACTGAGTAGTAGTTAGTAGCAGTAGTGTCTGTGTGCGCCTGTGTGCCTGTTTGTGTGCGCATCTGCGTGTGTGTGTGTCTGTCTGTGCGAGTTTCACAGGGATATTTCTGCTTGCAAGCTTTGACTTTAACATAGCCATTTCTGTGACCAGACACAAGCTAATCACTCAGCAATTTCAATGCTAAATTATCCTGTTTGATTTGTACTAGGTGCCTCTGTGGATGTGTAGGCTTTGACTTTAACATAGCCATTTCTGTGACCAGTCACAAGCTAATCACTCAGCTCTTTCAATGCTAAATTTTATGCTAATTCGTTTGTCAAGGCGCTCTGTTTCTTCTCACACAGCTTAAAGGTCGCGGTCTGAGCTTGGCTGTGTTCACTCCAGCGCTTTCCTCCAGACAGTCTCGTCCCTTCACCTGATGAAGGCCGCTTGTGTTGTGGCCGAAACGTCGTGAGAATTTTATTGTGTTATTTTATTTGATCAATGTATTATTTTATTCTCATTCTACGCTACTTTACCGAAAAAACCAAAGAAGATGAATCCTTGCAGCCAAGATAGCTTTAAATCGAAATTTAACAGAATGGTATTGAACCTTTTTCTTTACAGGGTGGCCCTGGGGCTTGCCACGTGGCAGGTGTCGTCCATTGTCCATACCAGACCCCTCCAGCTCTCTCACCCTGGGTCAGCTGCCCCTTCCATGTCCTGGAAACCATGGCAAGGTCATCCTATGAGGACTGCCTGGATGAAAACCAGCATGGAAGGGGCCCAGGGTGGGACCGGCTATGCTTTTGGGCTAGTCCCGTTTGTGTGTGGTGTGCGGTGTCTTCGTAGCAATCGTTCTCCACTGTAGTCCTGGCATCTGCTGCTCAGCTTCATTCCACAGCTGTGGTTCCAGTGGCGCGGTCTCTCCGGGGACCCATGTGGTGTGTGTGTGGGTGTGACATGTATCACGGGGTGGGTGGATAGTATCGTGATAGTGGTCATGGTAGGCACCGATCCACGACCTCCATCACCCCTACTGAGTGGTGGACATGCCACCACAAAGCAGCATGCGGCGGAGGAGTGAGGTGACCGCTCTCGCCTCACGAGCGAGGCCCTCTCGCTTCCTCTTCATTCCCTGCATCACCACCTCCATCTCCTCCTTTGTCTCATCCTCCTCCACCTCCTCTTAATCCTCCACCACCATCTTCTCCCCCTCTTCTGTTTTCTCCATTCTCTCTTCATGCTCCTCAACCTCCGAGGTGGCGTCGGTGGCATCGGTGGTGGCAGCGGAGGTGCTGGAGGTGATGGCCGTGGTGGCGGTGGCAATGGTGGTGATGGTGGCAGCGGAGGTGGCGGTGGCGGCAGCGGTAATGGCGGTGGCGCCAGCGGTGGTGGGGCGGAGGTGGCAGCGTTGGTGGTGGTGATGGTAGTAGTCCTGGCGAGGCACCGCTCTTCCTCCATGAGGCGCTTCTCCTCCTCGACGCTCTTCACGTTGGCGAGACACTTCTCCTCCACCAGACGCTTCTCTTCCGTGAAGCACTTCACTTTAACGAGGCGCTTCTTGAGGAAATAGTCTCTGAAGCAGTTCTCCTCTGTGCGGCGCTTCACCCTGGCAAGGCGCTGCACCTCAAAGAGGTGCTCCTCTACCATGTGGCGTTTCTCTGTCGCATGGTCCTTCTCCTCCTGGAGATGCTTCACAACGCTGAGATCCTTCAACTCCCCAATTATCCTCTGTTCAAGCAAAGATAATCACATGAATATACAGACATGCAAGCAGAAATTCATTTAAGTTTTTCAGATTCATTTATTTGGTATAACCCTGTGAGCTATGTTGCTCTTGACTCGGGTGCAACCGCAACAAACAAAAACATGATCAAGGAATATCTTAAAGCGACTACACGCAACAGAAAAATCCAGGAAAAGACAGCAAAGTCTTCCAGAAAAGCACCGTATATCAACACTGTGTGCAAAAATCCCGGTGGGATGCAAGTCGAATAATAACAATCATAAGACAATTTAGATTAAAGTTATCAGGCTAACTCTGTACTACAAAAAACAAACATGGCTAAACCAAAACGTTTTCAAAATCACCAAAATAAAGCTATAAAAACAATGTAACAGTGATCATAGGAACTGTGATTCAAATTTAACAATTAACGATATATACATAACATGCACGACCAAACTTTGCAGCCATAGCTGGCTGTATGAGTCACTCCATAACAGCAGGATTATGAGTCGCAGTATGTAAAAAAATATTCAATACACCTTTAAAGATCAGCACACTATTCAAGTGTACATCTATGGTACAATTTATTGAAAATAAGTTTTGGGAACAGAAACTTATTTCTTTTAAACAACAGACAAATATTAACAAGCACTGTTTATTACATTAACTTTGTTTAACTTTTTTGGTCCCAGTTGAGACATTCAGAACTATGACAAAACAAATAATTGTGCTCTGATCTAATGTGCAATCGGTGGCATATGAAT
Source organism: Petromyzon marinus (assembly GCF_048934315.1). Taxonomy (NCBI): domain Eukaryota; kingdom Metazoa; phylum Chordata; class Hyperoartia; order Petromyzontiformes; family Petromyzontidae; genus Petromyzon; species Petromyzon marinus. The sequence goes on from NC_133689.1 coordinate 25,420,832, forward strand.
TTGTTAAGGTGATGTTGTCCGGTCCTGTACATATCAAGTACAGTGAGGGAAAAAAATATTTGATCCCCTGCTGATTTTGTACATTTGCCCACTGACAAAGAAATGAACAGAATATAATTTTAATGGTAGGTTTATTTGAACAGTGAGAGGCAGAATAACAACAAAAACATCCAGAAAAACATGTCAAAAATGTTATAATTTGATTTCCATTATCCTCCTAGCGAGGCCACGCTAGGAGGATAAAAGGGGACCCCGGGCAAAGGTTTGGGGCTGTTGCTTGGAGTGGAATCTCGTCGGACTGCTGGAGTCATCGTCACCATCTGCATTTTCTCGGCGGTGTCAGACAGGCAGTCTGTTAGCTCTCTTGACTGAAAGTGTAGTGACCCCTTGTACCCTGTGAAGGCTATAATAAATAGAGTACCTCCTGCTCCTCGTGTCTCTGCGTGTATCGCTAGACGTGGATCATAACGACAGTAGATGTACACTCACTCTGAGTTTTTACTCAATGACGTTAAACTTCACATCTACCCTACCTCCATGCTACATGCCGACAACCCACTGCTTTGGTAACCAAACTGCAACGTCTTTTATTAGTAAACCTGCATTTTCTAATTTTACCCAAATCTTAACCTCGGTTGGATGTTGCCATCCTGCCGTGGAAACAACGAATCATTCGTGTCTCGAGCAGAAGATTGCAAGCCTTGTGTTAGAGAATGGCCCACTGAAGCTGTAATCACGGAGCTACTTCTGAGTACATTTCAAGTGCCCTCTCATCCACGTAATAAAGAGCAGGATCCTCCCTCCTGTAACGTTAGTCGTAACAATGTTCTTACTTCTTTGTGCTGTCAAGGACAACCGGGCTCACCTTGGTCTGTCTCACTGTCACACTCACCTCTATTCGTACACTCACTCATCTGGGTCTGTCTCACTGTCATACTCACCTCATCCACACGCACTGACGTAGGTCTGTCTCACTGTCACACTCACATCACTAGTCACACTCACCCACCTGGGTCTGTCTCACTGTTACACTCACCTCTCTACCACACTCACCTGGGTTTGTCTTACTTTAACACCACATTCCACAGACACTTACATTGATCTGTCTCAATGTCACACTCACCTCTACCCACACACACTCACCAGAGTCTGTTTCACTCTCTCACTCATTTGTCTTCCTACACTCACTCACTTGGGTCTGTCTTACTGTCACACTCACCACTCTACCCACACTAACCTGGGTCTCACTGTCTCACCTCTCTTCAAAAACACTGAATTCCTGCTGAACAACACGCGGTTCAACCCACAAGCACTTGGGAGAGCTACAGGGCTCACATGCCATGTCCTTCACAGTCCTGTAATTCGTTTTATTATTATTGCCATAATTGAGTTTGGCAAAAGCCTGTGCGAGACTTTGAACAATGTACACACAGGACCGTCCATAAGGGTGCTAGGCCAGGGGAAAATCCCAGCATGTGGGCCTCCGACGCGTTCAAATTCCACCGCAAGTATTACATCTGACACCCCCGTGACATTGAAGCGCAGGGCCCCCCCAATGCCCGCGGACCTGGGCGGTCGCTCCGATTCTCCGTATCCAAGGGGCGATTCTATGTGCACAATGCAGACCTTCTTGTAAAAACATGGTTTTACGAGGGCCTCCTCACGCAAATTAAGTAGAGAACCACATTACTGCCATGTGATGGTTTATGTTTCGCAGTCATTGACGACCAGGCTGAGATCATGAACTCGCTAGACTTGACAATCCACTTTGATCACAGGCGGGTGCCTGGATTCAGACCCAGTTACTCCGTGGTCCCACTTCAGTGCTCTGACCTCTCGGTCACTGGGCCGCCTCTAAACACCCCCCATGTTAAATACATAAGTAGCAACCTGTATCGTGAGCAGCAGCATTCTTTGAATACTCTGCCAAAACAATTTGAATTGTGGAGTGTTGACCCAATTTCGCAATTGCTTTATCATACCTCTGGTTGCAGGAATAATTTCTACAAGACCGAGTTCTAGAGAGCCCCTTTACACGATGTTTTGTTCTACTCTTCCACACTGAGCAGATATTTTAGAAGATGGAGTACCCACACTTTAACACACCACATGCACCTTGCTGCTCGATTGTGGCTTACCCATTTCTACTGATTGGTGGACAGAGGCAGGGGGGGTTAAGAAACTCAAACGTTTGTTTCAACTGCTGTTACAGAAGGGGAACAGATGGGCAGTGGAGCAGGGAGGTAGAGGGGCAGTGGAGTAGAAGGGCAGTGGAGCATTGGAGTAGTTGAGCAGTAGGGCAATTGAGCAGATGGGCAGTGGGACAGCGGAGCAGAAGAGCAGTGGGCCAAATGGGTAGTAGGGCAGTGGAGTAGTGGAGCAAAGGGACAGTTGGGCAGAGGGGCAATGGATCAATTGAGCAGTGGGACAGTGGGACAGTGGGGCAGTGGAGCAGTGGATCAGTGGGGCAGTGGAGTAGAGTGGCAGTGTTGTGAAGGAGGCGAATCACCTGAATATATTTTCCCACCGACATTTGTATGTGCTCTAAAGAAGGACCATCTCTCAAAACGGCGATCATTCTATATTTGTCCTTGTACCTCCACACACAGCTGGAAAACCGCACACCTGAGCCAAGGCACATTTAACCAACTCAGGCAGCACTTGCAAGCAATTCAAATATATTTTTTGTCATCATGGGTTTATTTCAAAGAGTTTATAGTACCAATAAGAACAATGGTATTTAACCGTATTATTTGCAGGGTGGCCCTGGGGCTTGCCATGTGGCAGGTGTCGTCCATTGTCCGATCCAGACCCCTCCAGCTCTCTCACCCTGGCTTTTCTGCCCCTTCCATGTCCTGGAAACCATAGCAAGGTCATCCCATGAGGACTGCCTGGATAAAAACCAGCATGGAAGGGGCCCAGAGTGGGGCCGGCTATGCTTTTGGGCTAGTCCCGTGTGTGTGTGGTGTGCGTGGTGTCTTGGTAGCAATCGTTCTCCACTTCAACAGCTGTGGTCCCAGTAGCAACGTTTCTCTGGGGAACCGTGTGGTAAGTGTGTTTCATGTATCACGGGGTGGGTGGGTGTGGCATGTATCACAGGGTGGGTGGGTAGTATGGTGATAGTGGTCATGGTTGGCACCAATCCACGACCACCACCATCACCCCTACTGAGTGGTTGACATGCTACCACAAAGCAGCACGCGGCGGAGGAGTGAGGTGATCGCTCTTGCAACGCGAGCGAGGCCCCCTCGCTTCCTCTTCTTTCCCTGCATCACCACCTCCACCACCTGCACCTCTTCCATCTCCTGCTCCTTTGTCTCGTCCTCCATTTCATCTTCATCCTCCACCACCATCGTATCCCCCTTCTCTGTTTTCTCAATTCTCTCCTCATCCTCCTCAACCTCCTCGTCCTCGGAGGTGGCAGAAGTGGTGGCAGTGGTGTCGGTGGTGGTGGTGTTGGCTGAGGTGGCAGTGCTGGTGGTGTCAGTGGCGGTGGTGGTGGTGGTGGCGGTAGTGGTGGTGTTGGTTGCGTTGGTAGCGGCAGAGGTGGTGGTTGCCATGGTGGTGGCAGTGGTGGTGGCGTTAGCGGCAGGGCGGTCGGTGGTGATGATGGCGGTGGACGTGGTGGAGTTGGTGGAGGTGGTTGCGGTAGCGTCAAAGGTGTCGGTGGTGGCGGTGGCAGCAGTGGTGGTGGCGCTGGCAGTGGAGTAAGTTGTGGTGGTGGCAGAGGTGGTGGTTGCCGCGGTGGTGGCGGTGACGGTGACGGTGGCGGTGGTGGCAGTCGTGTCAGTGGTGGCAGTGATGGCGGGGGTGGCAGCGGTGGTGGTGGTTGCAGCGTTGCTGGCAGTGGTGGTGATGGCAGCGGTCCTGACGGGGCACTGCTCCTCCTCAAGGTACTTCTCATCCTCCTCCAGACGCTTCTCCTCAAGATGCTTCATCTCACGAAGTCGCTTCTCCTCCGCGAAGCACTGCACTATAACGAGTCGCTTCTTGAGGAGATGGTCTCTGAAGCAATGCTCCTCTGCGCGGCACTTTTCCCTGGCCAGGCGCTGCACCTCAAAGAGGCGCTCCTCTACCAGGAGGCGTTTCAGCGTCCCAAGGTCCTTCTCCTGAAGACGCTTCACCCCGCTGAAGTCTTTTAACTCCCCAATTATCCTCTGTTCAAGCAAAGATCACCACATTAATATTCAGACATGCACATGCAAACAAAAATTAATACCCACATGCATGCAAACATAAACGTGCACATAAACCCAACACAAATGCATACTCACACATCTTTGTACAGATGCAGACATCCACGTTCACTCATTCAAACTCGCTTTTTACACTCGCATGAATATACACAGTCAAGAAAATTTCAAATCAAGATTGAATATATAAAATCACCTGATAACATAACACCTTATCCATCAATACTTTTATCACATTGTACGTGTAGCCCTAACCCTTAATAATCCCAACCCCTACATAATCAAAATACATGTTACATCCTCATATATCCTCACACACCCCATACATGCACTTAAGTCTGTGATCGACTGGAAATATTTCATAGCAATTGTTGGCAACAATCATCACTGGCAATAGTTTCCACAGAATGTTACATTATAAAGATCTCGTAGCCCATAATCTCGACAAATTTCACGCAGTGCCCATAGTGGGCAACTGGAATGGCTACTTCCAATCAACTGAACTAGCAGACGTAATTAATGTGACTGATTTATATCATTTCGTCCTCAATGGTAATAAATGACCAATGCATGAGTGGGATGGTGGAGAGATTGGCTGATGGTGTCTGGAGCTGGTTTTGATATACAGAGAGGTGAAGCAGAGGAATGTTCCAGAGAGATGGTGTCTTGTGATGTTATAGATTCATGATAAGGCTATATGATGGTCTATTTAATTGGTGGTGGTGTGGTGAGAAAGGTAATGTGGAGAGATGGTGTGCCAGTTTTGTAGATAATGTGTATTTGACCCCCACAGACCCCATACACACCTTTGGGGAGCGATGCTTGTAACCTTGGCCTGGGAAAGGGTCCACTTTATCCATAATGTCACCCCAGGTGGTCGACTGGCGCGACGATTCCCGGCCTGCGAAGAGCAGACAGGTAATTCAAAGGACGAGTAATGAATTAGAGAACGAAGAACATGGAGTTTCACAGAACGAATTTTAAGATTCCTGTAATTAGCTCTTTCCACACAACAGGAGCTGCTATTGAGAAATATTCATCACATGGCAGTAAAACTTTACAAGTCATGTTTTTGTGGGCATGCTGAGACCTTTAATTCCATAAGCTTGAGACCCCAGTTTAAACAAAAATGGCTGAAATTCAGATATAAACCCATCGTTTCTGGAACACTCGATCATTACGTCTTCCCATCACAACCAAGCCATGTCTTCTCAAAGTAATTGATAAAGGAGCCTCCTTCTCTGTATATAAGCCACGTGATGCAGGTATCTGGGACTTACCCTCATAGTCATCCACAATCTCAGCCCACTTGATATGGCTATCCATGTTGTTGGGAAAGAGTAGATTCTGCGTGAAGTTGGATGGCCTGTGGAGTTTGGAACAACGCTAAGATTTAGCAACAATTTGAATCACTCATCCTCTAAAATATTACATATTTGGCCACTCACTGTACCAATCCCATCACTTCCATGTCTGTTGCTTTCAAGCCAACGCCCGCACTTGTTTGCCACTCATACGTGCTTCTGATCACTCACTCATCGATCCACACAAACATGTTTATTCCACCAGCCTATTACATTAAACATAATCGCCAAACTTAATGATATTTAATCCACACATGCATGTTAATGTACAGCCCATTTGCATTAATCGAATTCTTGATAAACACCCCCCCCCCCCCCTATGCCTTGTAGGTCATGAGGGTCATATGACCTTACTTAAATTATTTGTTATAAACCGAGCATGACGTCGTGGGTCACGTGATGTCAGAGACACCACCCATGTGGCTGTGACATCACAGATTAGAGACAACTATGGCAGCAGCTGGGGTCTGAACAAGAAGGCAGACTCCTCCCCAATGTTGAATAACATTCAATACATAAAATGTAGGGCACAATTGTGCCAGCAATCAGAAAACAATAATTGTAGACATGTTATTCATACACTGAGATTTAAACAAGTTAGTTATTAATTTTAAAATGCTGACTCGCTTATGTCTAAACAGTGACAGTAAAAGCAACATATCAGGGCATGCCAAGTAACCTATCTAGCAGTCCTAATTTGATTGCAGAAAATAAAAATACCAACATATCAACAATAATGAGGCTTTAATTTGCGGTCAAAATGTAAAATAAAGATAAACAACACTCATAGTCAACAGGGACGCTCACCTCGTTGAGGATTCGCTCTCCAACGTCGTCTGCAGCTGCTCCCTCGTGCGCATTCCTCTCGACTGGCGGTGGAGGCGTGGCTATGACGTACCAGAAATGACGTCACTTCCGCGAGGCTCCGCCCCCACGCGCACAGCTGCCGCACCACGTGGTGCAGTGCGGGTGGTGGCCGTGGGTGGTGATGATGATGGGTGATGATGATGGGTGGTGGTGGTTGATGATGGTGGGTGGTGATGATGGTTATAGATGACGATGGGTGGTGATTATGATGGGTGCTGATGGCTGTTGATGATGATGGTTGATGGGTGATGATGTGTGTTGATGATGGTCGGTGGTGGTGGTGTTGATAGGTGGTTGATGATGATCGGTGGTGATGATTGTGATAGATGGTGATAATGATGGTTGGTGATGATGGTGGGTGTTCATGCTGATAATTGGTGTTAATGATGTAAGGTGGTGATCACGATGGGTGGTGATTATGATGGGTGATGATGCTGATTTGTGGTGAGGATAATGATGGGTGATGGTGATGTTGGGTGGTTGGTGGCAATGATGATGATGGTGGTCCGTGATAATGGGTGGTGGTGATGATTAGTCATGGTGATGATCATGGTTTATGGGTGGTGGTTATGATAGGTAAAAGTGATGATGGGTGGTGCTGATGATTGGTCATGGTGATAATGATGGTTGATTGGTGGTGGTTTTGATAGTTGGAAGTGATGAAGGGTGGTAGTGATGAAGGGTGGTGATCATGATGGGTGGTGATGATGGGTGATGATGATGATTGGTGGTGATTGGTGGTGATTGGAGATTGGTGGTGATTGGAGATTGGTGGTGATTGGAGATTGGTGGTGATTAGTGGTGATTGGTGATTGTTGTGATTGGTGGTGATTGGTGATGATTGGTGATTGGTGGTGATTTGTGATTGGTGGTGATTGGTGATTGGTGGTGAAAGGTGATTGGAGATTGGTGGTTATGGATGGTGTTTGGTGGTGATTGATGGTGATTGGTGATTCATGGTGATTGGTGGTGATTGATGGTGATTGGTGATTCATGATGAGTGGTGGTGATTGGTGATTGTTTTTGATTGGTGATTCGTGGTGAATGTTTGTTATTGGTGTTTGGAGATTGGTGTTGTTTGGTGGTGATTGGTGATTAACAGTGATTGGTGGTGATTGGTGTTTGGCGGTTGGTGGTTATTGGTTGTGATTGGTGATTAACGGTGATTGGTAATGTGTGGTATTTAGCGATTAGTGGTGATTGGTGGTTCTTGGGTGGCGGTTGTGGTTGCTTGGGGGTGGTGGTGGGTGGTGGTGGTTGGAGGGTGGTGGTGGGTGGGTGGTTGTGGGTGAGTGGTTGTGGGTGGTGGTGGTGGTTGGTGGTGGTGGTTGGTGATATTGGGTGATTGATCATGATGGGTGGTGGTGATGATGGGTCTGTGGTGGTGGTGATGATAGGTGATGGGTGGTTGTGATGAAGGATGCTGGTCATGATGGGTGGTGATGTGTGACGATGATGTTGGGTGGCGATGATGATGGATGATGATGATGGATGATGATTATGTGATGATGAGGGGAGGTGGTGGTTGTGGTTGGTGGTGGTTGTAGTTGCTGGTGGTTGTGGTTGGATGAGTTGGTCGTTGGTTGTGGATGGTGGTGGTTGGTGGTGATTGGTTGTGGGTGGTGGGTGGGGGTGGGTGGTGGTGGGGATGGGTGGTGGTGGGTGGTGGTGGTTGGTGGGTGGGGATGGGTGGTGGTGGGTGGTGGTGGTTGGTGGGTGGTGGTGGTGGTAGTGTTTGGTGGGTGGTGGTGGTTGGTGGTAGGTGGTAGTTGGTGGGTGTTTGTGGGTAGTGGTGGTTATGGTGGTTGGTGGGTGGTGGTTTGTGGGTGGTGGTTTGTGGGTGGTGTTGGTGGATGGTAGTGGTTGGTGGGTGGTGGTGGTGGGTGGTGGTGGTTGGTGGTAGGTGGTAGTTGGTGGGTGTTTGTGGGTAGTGGTGGTTATGGTGGTTGCTGGGTGGTGGTTTGTGGGTGGTGGTTTGTGGGTGGTGGTTGGTGGATGGTAGTGGTTGGTGGGTGGTGGTGGTGGTGGTTGGTGGGTGAGGGAGGTGGTTGGAGGGTGGTGGTGGTGGTTTGTGGGTGGTGGTTGGTGGATGGTAGTGGTTGGTGGGTGGTTGTGGTGGTTGGTGGGTGGTGGAGGTGGTAGTGGGTGGTGGTGGGTGGTTGGTGGATGTGGGTGGTTGGTGGTTTGATGGTGGTGGGCGGTGGGTGGTTGGTGGAGATCGGTGGTGGGTGATGGTGGGTGGTGGGTGATGGTGGGTGGTGGGTGGTGATGCGTGGTGGTGGGTGGTGCTGGGTGGTGCGTGGTGCTAGGTGGTGGTGGATGGTGGTGGGTAGTGGTGGGTGGTGGGTGGTCGTGGGTGGTGGTTAGTGGTGGTGGGTGGTGGGTGGCGGGTGGTGGTGGAGGTGCGTGGTTGGTAGTGGGTTGTCGTGGCTCGTGGTTGGTGGTGGGTGGTGGTGGGTGGTGGCTAGTGGTTGGTGGGTAGTGGGTGGTGGTGGTGGTTGGTGGTGAGTGGTGGATGGTGGAGGTGAGTGGTGGTGGGTGGTGTTGGGTGGTGGTGGGTGGTTGGTGATGATGATTTATAATTTGTGCTGTTGATGATAATGATGATTGGTGCTGGTGATGATGATTGCTGCTGGTGATGATGATGATTGGTGCTGGTGCTGGTCATAACGCTGATTCGTGCTGGTGCTGGTGATAATGATGATGATTGGTGCTGGTGATGACGACTGATGATTGGTGATGACAATGATGATTATTGGTGATGCTGGTGATGATGATTGGTGCTGGTGATGATGATTGGTAATGAAGATGATGATTGTTGCTGGTGATGATGATTGGTGCTGGTGATGAGCATGATGATGAGTGCTGGTGCTGGTTATGATGATGATGATGATTCGTGCTGGTGAAGATGATCATGATTGGTGCTGGTGATGATGATTATTTGTGCTGGTCATGATGATGATGGTTCGTGCTGGTCATGGTGATGATGATGATTGGTCCTGGTGCTGGGGATGATGATGATGATTGGTGCTGGCCATGATGATGATTATTGGTGCTGGTTATGATGATAATGGTTCGTGCTGGTGCTGGTGATGATTATTGGTGCTGGTGATAATGAAAGGTTGGGTTCATAATTGCCCGGTAGAATGAATATATAATGGCCAGGTAGGGTGGGGTCACTCACCAACTCATCCACTCATCTTGTGTGTGGTGATCCACCAACCCCCGCCTAGATTTCAGGCGCCTTCCCAAAACCGCAATTCAATCACTCACGCACCCACTCCTTTACTCACCCACCCCCTCATTCACTCACCCACGCACTCATTCACTCGCCCATGCACTCATCAACGTACACACCCACTCATTCACTCACCCATACACTCATCAACTTACAGACCCACTCATTCACTCGCCCACGAACTCATTCACTCACTCACCCACTCATTAACTCACCCACCCACTCATTCACTCACCCACCCACTCACTCATTCACTCACCCATACACTCATCAACTTATCCACCTACTATTTCACTCACCCACTACTCATCCACTCACTCACCAACTCGTTCACTCACCCATTAATCATTAACTCACCCACCCACTCATTCACCCCCCCCCCCCACTCATTCGCTCACCCACCCACCCACACATTCACTCACCCAACTATTCATTCACTCACCTACCCACTCATTCACTAACTCAACCACTCACCCACCCACTCATTCACTCACCCACCCACTCACTTATTCACCAACCCATCCACTCATTCACACAACTGCCCTTCTGTTCACTAACCCACCCTATCCACTCATTCACTCACCCACCCATTCACTCACCCACCCTTTCACTCACACACCCATCTACTCATTCACCATCACATCTACTCATTAACTCAACCACCCACCCATTCACTCACCCAACCACTCATCCACTCACTCATTCACCCACCCACTCATTCCTCGACATCAGGAGGAAACAAGGAGGTGGAAAGGTGCTGATGCAGGCCGTTTTAAAAGTCTTTGACGACCGCTTTTGTTGCAATCGAAACGTCGTAGTTTTTTGTTATTTTTTGCTACTTTCTCTGAACCTATCTACGTGGTGACTTTACCGAAAGACCCAAGAATACAAATACAACTTATTGGGTAGTCAGAATTCATCAGCACCAACCTGTATGTTGAACCTCTTTCGCACCGTACGTAGCCAACCGTGCAAATCTGTAGGTCTCTCTGGGTGTCTATAATGAGTGACCCATTGTTACTTAAAACAATTTTGGCAATGAAGTGATACGTGATATAATTGAATAGATTTTAAGCACTACAATTTTGAAAAAAAAAATATTGAATAAATTAAAAATAAAGAATAAAAGTAAGTACATGGTAATAAAAGCAACAGTTAAAATGTGTTGGATTTAGTAATAGCATGCCAAATGATGAGTTATTTAGCCTGAAAAATAGTGCAAATACAAATAGATTTTACAAGGAAAAGTGATTTATATTTACTAAATGTCTGAGCAATGGTAATTTAGATTTACTAAATATTTGGAGGAATCTGATTAATATTTATTAATGATCTGGCTGAAATTGATTTACATGTACTAATTGCCTGGGTGAAATTGATATAAGCTTACTAAATATCTGGTTCAATGATTTGGATTTACTAAATAAAATACTTATATTGAATGTCTGTTGCCATAACATTTATATTTCTAATCCACCCAATAGCATGCCTTCATGGTGCCACAATTCACTTACGTTAAGTCAACCGAGCACCATCAAAAAGATAAGAACTATGAAAAGGAACAGCAGATTGACATGTATTTGTGCAATTTTGTCTCAACATGTTTATCCAACATATTACAAGTACAAAAGAAAGAGGGGCTATGAAAAAACAAAGAGAGAAACCATGTATCTGTACAATAGGGATACAATACCTGAAGTCTATTAATAATTTGTGGGCATTACAGGCACAGATTCCTTTTTTGGATGTGATTCAAGGTTTTAGTCTTGTTAGTGCATTTAAATTACGACAATTAAAAAAAATATATGTAAAGATACTTTCATAATATTTCTTTCTTATGTGCGCAAATTGAAATCCTAAGGGCCAATATGTTTATAAAACAGCTAAAAGAGATTAAAACATCACGTGAATTGATCCACAATCCAGGTGGACCTATCTTTTTTAACATGCACAATTACAAGCATGGCTTCCTAACAAGTAAACTAGCACAGCCTTCAGATGTTCCATGCATCTTACATCTATTCCTTTCGAAACGTCGTGAGAATTTTTATTGTTTTATATATATATTTATTATTTTATTGTTTCCCTTCAACGTGACTTTACCGAAAGAGCTAAGAATATGAATTACTGCAGTCACGAAAGCTTTAAATGAAAATTTTACCGCCTCTACGGGGAGGGTTTCCACGTCACTTTAAGATCCTTCAACAAACTCCGGGATAAGAAGGCTCAGCTGATCGAGTCTCTCACCTTTCTGAAGAGATGCCGCGACTCTGGGGTAATTCCAATCGCATTTACACTGACCTCTGCTGCTGTAACTTCTTCTAATGCGAAACGAATTATTTTCAAAACTAGCTTAGCTCTTATCTCAGAGAAAATCAGACTTATACGCACCGAACTAGATCAGTTAGACAAGACACTCTACAAATCACACTTATCATTGACGGCAACAATGTCCAGGTGACCGTCCCTCCCGCCTCTACATGGTGTGTGCGTGCATTCGTGCGAGGGGGGCGCCGCGTCGGCGCCGTCACTCCCAAGTGGCGGCGTCACGGCGGTGGGCACGGCCCCGACGGAGAGGCTCCGCTGCGGCAGCACCACAACTGTGTAGAGGCTAAACAGCGGACGTCTGCGAGAGCACCGGCCTCGGGAGAGTGGCGGGAAATCCGAGGCACCGGTGGCGGCGTCACGGCGGTGGGTATGGCCCCGACGGAGTGGCTCAGCTGTGGCAGCACCACACAGCCCCCCGAGGTGTCAGTCCTCGTCCCGGGTTGACTGGAGCACCTCGCCTGGGTTGCCCCTACAAGGTAGCGCCGCGGGGTCCGCGGGACTCGTCCGGCTCTCGTGGTTGGCCTTGGCGGTGGTGGCTCCACCTCTCGGGGTTCTGGCGGCGGTCTCCTCCTCCACTCCAGTGGTTCTCACCGGTCCTGGGTACGTGCGAGCTGGAAGACAAACTCGGTAGCGGTAGGGTGCAGGGGCCATCGTACCCGTCTCTCCTGGCTCGGGTCGGGACCCCCTGGGGCCCGGGGCTCCGTGGGGCCCATACACTGTGCAAGGCCCCCGGGTATGGGGGGGGGGTGTGGGGAACCCGGGGTATCGGGGTCCTCGAACGGCGGGGTTCTCCCTCGCTGGGGCCGCCCTCCATGGTTTTATTCGCCGGACATTGACCACCATCTCCCGGCCTCTCTCCCCCCCTTGAATCAGTACCGTCCAGGGGGAGATCTGTCGCCCCACGGTCCAGGGTCCCCGCCAGTAGGTGGTTAGCTTCCCCATCTGTCCGGCCCCGACGCGAGGGGTGTGCAGCCACACCTTGGAGCCCGCCGAGTAGAAGGGGGCTCCATCCGGGGTCGGGCGCCCTGCTCCTGCCGCTGGTGTGCGGCCTCGCCTTGCAGGTAGGCCCGGACCCTAGCTCCGCATAGGGTCGAACTCACTACCCTGGTCAGTAATGACTCGTTCGGGGATCCCGTGCTTAAGTACGTAGTGTTCCACGAATGTTCGGGCCACTATGAGGGTTGTCTTATCGGGGATGGCCACCGCTATGGGATAGCGTGTGAAGTACAACACCGCTACAAGAATATATCGGTTGCCCCGGTGGGATCGCGGGAATGGCCCCTGCAGGTCGATCCCAACCAGCTGATTCGTCCGACTGACGCGGAACGGTCTCAGGGGGACCTGGTATCGCGCTGGTTTGGGCCCGCATTACTGATACGCGCGGCAGCCCTGCACCCAGGCGGCCACGTCGTGTGCTAACTTGGGCCAGAGATATTGGCGATGCAGGGTCTCCCCGTCGTGGCCCCCGAGCAGGTGGTCATGCACTAGTCTTAGCAGCTGGGGTCGCACCTGGGCGGGAACACAGATGCACCCAGGCTGGCCGGCTTCGGTGAGCTCCCGTACCACCCCGTTCTGCATGCACAACCGGGCGTACAAACCACGCCAGGGTCCTGGTAGGGTGTCCCTCTTCTCCCGTAGGGCCGCTTCCACCGCCGCCAGATCTGGATCCTCGCAGCTGGGTCCGTCTCAGCTACTCGTCGTCCAGGCCTGGGAAGGCGCAGCCGATGTTCTCCTGGATCCGATTGGGTGGGGTTAAGCGACCCGTTGGGCCCCGGGGCGTGGGCTCCGCGTCCGCCGGGTGGTCCCCCGGTTCCCTGGTTCCCCCTGCCGGGGTTTCTGTGGCACATATTGCACTCTCCCCCGCGAGGGGGGGTTTTAGTTTCGGCGCGCCCTCGGTGGTCCGCTGTTTGCTGGCAGCGTCCCCCCGTGAAGCACGGGCAGACTTCCTCCGCCCTTGTCTCGGCGCACACCGCGGGTCGCCTCGACAAGGCGTCCGCGTTTGCATGTGTACGCCCAGCTCTGTACTCGATTTGCAATTTGTACTCATGCAACTCCGCTAACCATCGGGCCATCTGCCCCCGTGGTTCCTTGAACGTAAGGAGGAAATGCAGGGCATGATGGTCGGTGCGCACCCGACATTTCCTGCCATACATATACGGTCGGAACTGTTTACACGCGAAGATCACGGCATACAGTTCTTGACGGGTCACGCAATAATTCAGCTCGGCCCCACTCAGGGTCCGACTGGCATATGCGATGACCCGCTCCGTCCCACCCTGCACCTGCGACAGCACCACGCTCAGCCCACTGCTGCAGGCATCGGTGTCTAAAATAAAATTAGTGGTGAAATTGGGGAAAGCTAGAGTGGGGGTGTGGGCGAGGTGGTCTTTGAGGGTGGTGAAGGCCGTCTGGCAGGCCTCCGTCCACTGATAGGGGTTCTTAGGGGAGGTGAGTTGGGTGAGGGGGCATGCAATCTCGCTGAATCCCTTTACAGATCGACGATAATAGGTGGCGAGCCCCAAGAATGATCTCCGTCAGGTTCCTTGGCCGTGGCCATTCCACTACGGCGCGTACCTTCTCCGGATCGGTGCACACCCCGCCTCGCTGACTCGGTGTCCGAGGTATGCCACCTCGCACTGCGCAATGTAGCACTTACGCGGCTTGAGCTTGAGATGGGCTGCTCGCAATCGCTGGAACACCTCTCACAGCCTGGACCAGTGTTCCGACAGATCTACTGAACACTGTCACCTCGTCCAGGTAAATCAGGCACTGTTCCCACTGCAAGCCCCGCATCACCAACTCCATCAATCGCTGGAACGTTGCGGGCGCATTAGTGAGTCCGAACGGAAGCACTCGAAACTCGAACAGTCCAATTGGAGTGGTGAATGCGGTTTTTGGCCGATCCTCCTCTGCCATCTCCACCTGCCAGTACCCGGACCCCAGATCGCGGGTGGAAAAATACTGTGCTATTGCGAGGCTGTCAGAGGTGTCGTCGATGCACGGTATGGGGAAGGCGTCGCCGAGGGTGACTGCGTTCAACTTTCGGTAATCAACACAGAATCGGGTCGAACCATCCTTTTTCGTCACTAGCACTACCGGGGAAGACCAGGGGCTCGCCGAGGGCTGGATTATGTTATCACGTAGCATATCCGCGACTGCCTCTTTGATCTGGGTCCGATCTGGCGCGCCCACTCGGTATGCGGGGAGTTTGATGGGTCGGGCTGCACCTGTGTTAATTTGGTGCTTAACAAGGTCTGTCCGGCCCATATCTGAATCGTGCTCAAAAAACACGTTGGCGTGCTCCTGCAACAATCCGCACAGTTGATCGGCCTCCCCCTTAGGTAAATCTGCCCAAGGCACATGTAACGCATCATGCAAGGGAACGATCTCGGCTCGGGGGGTCGGGCCGACTCGCCAGGCCAGATCCTGGTTGTCCTCGGGGCAGCCAGGGTCTTCCGCCCAGAGTGCAAACACCGAGTCGTTAGAATGGCGCGCGTGCAGGGGGTGTATGGTGACTACCGTGGTGCGTCGTCGTAGAATTTCCGGGGTACTGTGTGGGTTAAACACCCGCATAAACAGTCGGCCCTCATCTGCGTTTACCAGTGTGGCTGACCCCACAACTCCGTACCGGTCCGCCAGCTCCGGGTGAGGAGTTAGCATTACCTCGCCCGATGGTCGGTGTGTGGGGTCGGCGGAGGGTGTTGCTACGGGCACCAGCATCTCGGCAAGCGGGCCGATGATGACGGCCGACACCAGGGTGGCGGCCATGGGTGTGAAGTGAGGGCGATTCCGTTCTTGTCCC
Organism: Petromyzon marinus; assembly: GCF_048934315.1. Classification (NCBI taxonomy): domain Eukaryota; kingdom Metazoa; phylum Chordata; class Hyperoartia; order Petromyzontiformes; family Petromyzontidae; genus Petromyzon; species Petromyzon marinus. The sequence goes on from NC_133689.1 coordinate 25,436,624, forward strand.
AGGAGCGGGATCCTCTCCCCGCTGTCCTCCACGGTGGCGCATCGCTGGCCTGGCTAGTCATTGAGCCCCAGTTTCTCCAGGAGGTCCGTACCCGCAATACACTCATGGCACAACACACTCGAGACATAGAATTCCTGTGTACACACCTGGTGTCCGAGACGGACCTCGAGGGAGATCCTTCCTAGCAACCCCATCCCGGCTCTGCTCGCTGTGTGCCTGCAGGCGGCTCACGTCAACCCCGAGCACGCTGCAGTGTGTGGCGCTCACGAGTGAAGCCACTGCCCCCGTGTCGAGTAGGATCCAGGTGCGCTGCCCGTTCACCTGTCCTACCAGTGATGTGGCCCCCGTGATCGCCGCCACCAGCTCCCATAGCCAGTCACCTGTCCTCACCGCGTCCTTGGGTGTTGTGGTCGGAATCTGTGCGGGGGTCACTCGCTCACCATTATTACTATCGTTGTTTTGTTTTGGGACCTCGTCGATTGCACCCTTAGGTGGTCCACTCTCTAGGGGGCGGTGGCGTTTAACCCTGGCGCCTGTCTAGTGCGGGCGATTTGAGGACAGTCTCTCATGAGGTGCCCGCGGCGGTCGCACAGGTAACACGCTCGGGGAAGGGCGGTGGCCCCGTAGGAGCTTCCCCGCACGCTCCCTCTTTCCCCTCCCATACGCCGCTGCCCAGACTCTGCCTCTAGTCGGGCCACCCTCCCGGCTAGCCCCCCTACCGTGGAGCGCATTTCCCCCATTTCCGACTGAATGGTCTCCACTGTGGACTGTAGTTTGGTGATATGGCCACCAACTTGGGTCACCTGGCCGACTATATCACCCATGCCGGTCTGTAGCCCTGCTACCCATCCCGGGGTTGTCTCGCGGGCTACCGGGGGCTCCCTTTCCCGACCCCTTACCGTCGTGGCGAGCTCCTGTTCCTCCTCTTCCTACTCTAACGACAGGCTTGCGATGGTGCGCTCTCTTCCCAGCCCCCGGAGCTGCGCGCGTTCGCTGGAAATTCCTTCACATTTACGCGCGCGCTCGACAAGGGCGTTAAAGGGGAGACGTGTATAGCTCATGTCTGGCTGCCACCACGACGTGCGAGTCAAGTATCGCTGGATCTTCTCAGCGGCAAGCTCCTCAATCATCTCTGTCGTGTATCCCAGGTGTGCGATCTTTGTTAGCTCGCGCACATCCTCGGCATAATCACGCAGGTCCTCGCCGGGTTGGCGGTAGCGTGCCTCTAAGGCTGCTTTTGCCTACTCCTCATCACGCGTACCGAAACGCAGATCAAGTCGGCGCATCAGTTCCTCTAGCTGTGTCTGCGCGCTTGTGGGTAGGGCTTCCACAAAATTGGCTGCCCGCCCATCCAGGTTCATAATAAGTTGGCGTAACGCCTGCGCGTCCGTCCACCCATTAATCTCTTTAGCCCCTATGACGTTGCGGGCGAATGCCTTCCACCAAGGAGCCCCCCGGCTGGTAAATATATGCCATATTTTTGCGTGGGGTAACGCGGGGGTTTGTACCGCTTCTGACGCCAAACTGTGGGGGCTGCCGTCCCCCGCCATCACTGAATTGTCGGGGCCGTTGCCCCCTGACTCCCCCATTACATTTGTACTACTACCACCTGGCAGTTCTGTAGGGTTCGGGTTAGCGACCTCCAACTCCTCGCCCCCCGGGGACCCTGACTTTGTTACCGACCGCGTTGGCATGGCTCAATTAGTGGGCTTGTACGCTTTACTCTTGCGGCGCGCTACGCGGGTTCAGTGGCGGCGTGCTGCGGTGAGCGTGCTCGCGAAGCAAGACTCTGTCCCGTACGTAAAAAAATGGGTACGGCGCACCGATGCGTGACTCACGTACGTAAACAAATGGGTACGGTGCGCCGACGCGTGATTTCAGTACATAAACAAATGGGTACGGTATGCTGACGCATGACTCCCTCACACACACGCTCTACGCGCCTAGGCAATAACAAACCCAACACCGCTACCTGCCCAGCCCCATACACCAATCACACGCGAGGGAGTTGGGTTCGGGGGTGAGAGGGCAGGGGTGTCTGCCGTGCGCGCGCCGCTTATTGGAGGGAGTCACTCCGCTCTGATTTAAAAGGGCCGTTTAAACAGCCGCGCGTGTACGCGCACACCAGGCGCTTAGCTCTCTGCTTCGCTAGAAACAACCGCGCATGCACGCAACCGCAAGACACTCCCGTAAATAGTCGCCCAGGTATGCGAACGCTAAGCACTCCCGTAAACAGTCGCACAGGTACGCAAGCGCTAAGCACTCCCATAAACAATCGCCCAGGTACGTGAACGCTAAGCGCTCCCGTAAACAGCCGCACGGGCACGCGAATGCTAAGCACTCCCGTAAACAGTCGCCCAGGTACGCGAACGCTAAGCACTCCCGTAAACAGTCGCCCAGGCACGCGAACGCTAAGCACTCCCGTAAACAGTCGCCCAGGTACGCGAACGCTAAGCACTCCGGTAAACAGTCGCCCAGGTACGCAAACGCTAAGCACTCCCGTAAACAGTCGCCCAGGTACGCGAACGCTAAGCACTCCGGTAAACAGCCGCACGGGCACGCGAACGCTAAGCACTCCCATAAACAGTCGCCCAGGTACGCAAACGCTAAGCACTCCGGTAAACAGCCGCACGGGCACGCGAATGCTAAGCACTCCGCCTTCCTCTTCACACTCACAAAGACCACACGACACAGTTTTATCCCCCTACTAGCTATTTTATTCACCGCGAGTAACCCGCTAAACTACTCGTGATTGTGTGGGTCAGCAGACTTTAGCTTATCCCTCGGGGATCCTGGGCTCAACTTATCCTGCCTGCCTCTCCGCTTTCTTCCCTCTGATCAATTAGCCCGCACTCACCTTAGTCCCAATCTGATGCTGCAGAAGCTGTGGAACGGTGATGTTCCCGCACCCCGTGCCCCCCTGTCCAATCAGAGGTCTGGATTTTCCCGCCCTCGGATCACCGCTCTGGTGACGTCACCGCAGTGGTTTATTGGACGTCCGCTTTTCGTTCTTCCCGCTATCCGCCCACTGACTCGTGTTTGTGTGTGTGTGGTTCCACTCGCGGTGGCTAAACAGCCCCTGCCATGACCATGCCATTACAATCCCAGGTCACAGCACCGCGGTGCTCTTCAGCCTCGGGGGTAGGTCGCCCAATTTCCCGGCTGCAGGAAACCATGAAGCTTGATCTCATTAGGGGCTTCTGGATAAAAACCTGTTGGCCAGGTGACCTTCCCTCCCGGCTCTACGTGGGGTGTGTGTGCATTCGTGTGATGGGCGCGCCACGTCGGCGCCGTCACTCCCCGGTGGCTGCGTCACGGCGGTGGGCACGGCCCCGATGGAGCGTCTCCGCTGCCGCGGCACCACAACCTCTGGGTCA